>NC_066841.1:7585923-8193423 GCF_001640805.2 Lates calcarifer | reverse complement strand
TCCCTGACCCCACAAAATCCTATTTGCACCTGGATCTAGTCTTGTGCAACCAACTATATTACAGGAAATTTTGCCAGATTTGCCCAGACCACGTCTCTCGGACTCATCATACTGACACTTTTGCAAAGGTTAATAGCAAAATTTGTTTTGCATGCAAGTAGTCTATCCATAACATGTCAGATAGACGGCACTTAAAATGATCCATTCCTTTCTCCTGATACACCATTGGCCTTTTGAAATCCTTGACTTCCATTTAAATGTCAAATCCAAGTCCTTAATTGTAATTTGAGTTTAAGCTTTAAGAAATCTAAGCATATATTCGTTCTGTGTTTCTTGGATGTTTGACAGTGATTGAGGAGAAAAGACAGAGATGGGGAAGGAGAAGCCCTCAGATTCACATAATCATTTTCTTAATGTCCATATTTGCTTATTATGTGTCTTCTGGGTTTGGCTCTGACAGCACAGACCATGAAAGCAGTGCTGTTCGGCAGTCAGCTCTCATCTTAGACTGTGGAGCCCCTCAACCAGCATATGAACACACAATAGGTGAGCAGTAGACTGTTGAAATCGGTCTACACATTCAACTGTTCTACCATTCAACATTCAAAAAGATAAAATGGTATTTTTAACACTAGTGGTTTATCTAGAATGGTCCTAAATCAATGGGGACCACTGGTTGCTAGAAAGACAGGAAGATACTACATTCAACAGTCTACTCAATTGTAAAATATCTGTGTTTTAGAAGGCTAAAACATAGTAATACCAGCTTGGCCTTATAAAACCAGAAGAAATGTGGGAAAGAGTGTAGAGGAATGGTCTGGCCGGCCGGGAGTCAAACCAGGGACTCGCTGCTAAGGGCATTTAAACCCATGTGGTATGCGCTCTAATCTCTCAGCTATCAGGTCACCTCAGTTCTGTTTTTTGTCTTACATAATGTTTAGATAAAAAAAAAACTCTAGAAGTTTTTGTGTAAGACACAATATTAAAAAAATGTCAAACAAATGTTCTTCTTAGACATGATTTGTGCTTTGCTAATTATCATAGCAAGAACCTGCAAGGCCACTGTGTACCTGCATTGATGTTGCCATATTTTTAATAGAATGGCTGACATGCTTAGAAGGACGCAATCAAAGGAGGAATGTATCTTTTCTTCACATCAACTGTGAATTAAATACAAGGGAAATAAAGGTCACAGGAAATGGTGATATTGAAATGCACTGTGTTGTTTTTAGTAAAATTAGGAAAAGCCAAAACACATAACCCTAGTGGTCCATCTATTTCACTAAGTGTTTACTTGATTTCTCTGGATTAAGCCCAAAAGCTTTGTCCTAAACCAGGAGCATGTTTTCATTCAGAATGATTTAACCTTTCCACGGACTACCTGAGCAGCATACCAAAGGCTAGACTGAAAACATAACTGACGCTTTGAGTGCAAATTGTTGATTAAATATTAGAAACATTCAAGTTCAAATTAAGACTGCATTCAGTTTTGCAATTAACCTTTATGTCCAGTTACATAATTTGCATTTCAAGAGAGAGACACTCTCTTATTATAGGTAGCAGCAATTATAATTTGTTAAGTGAGATCTAGATCAAACTGTACTATACCAATAGATAGAAACCAAAAGCATATTTGAAATGATTTCTTAATAATATACCTTATTTCTCATGGGTTAAAATCCCATCTATTTTTATTGCAGTTGTTGTTAGTAACTGCAGTAATTATACTTGGATAACAGTGTCAACAATTGGAAACCACTTGTGTTTGAAATTGGACCTAAAATTGATCTCAATCAAACAAATGTCTCAGTCTCCTTAACACAATTGTCAGTACTCTTGAGTCTATTTAATTGATTATGTTTAAAATCACAGAGGTGGTGGAGAGAGCAAATGCAGGAATTCATTTAGAGGGTAAGATAAAGAGTGAAAAAGGTTTTTGCGGATTTCCCACAATATCTATCTATATATATCTATATCTATATCTATCTATCTATCTATCTATATATATATCTATATCTATATCTATATCTATCTATCTATCTGCACACATTTTCAGTTTCCCTTTTTTCCATTTCATCAATATCAAGCATACCACGAAGTGATCAAGCATATTTCTGTCACTTTTCCTTCCGTTTAAACCATGTCCTGATGAACAGGAGTCCAGGACTGTATTACACACATAATCACTCCTGCAGTGCACACAGCTTTTCAATTGATAAATAAAAAGTGAGAGATTATGATTCCAGTCCACTGCTTCAACAGTGTGCTGTTTTGTGTTGTACTATCTTGTAAATGCCAGATTGATGTTGATTTACTGTGTGAGCCGGCACTCGTGCCGTCTTGAACAAGGACCTGGGTGTTGTATTAGATAAATAGTATTATAAGTGTGTGTGTGAGAGGGAGAGAGAAAGAGAGAGACAGAGAGAGAGACCGACCGCAGAGGTGTGCAAGCTTTTATTAGACGTGCCATGAAGGCATGTTTCTCTGTCAGCTCATGATAGGCTTAAGTGTTTGTGCCATGCTAAAATCAGTGTCGTTTTTGTAACTCCTTCTTCCCCACTGTCAAACCTGTTCTCACCTTCTCCTCATTCTCTTTATACTTAGCTTCCTTCCAACATCTTTCTTTGTATTTCTCAAGTTTAACTGTCAAAACATGCAAACTACTGAAGCTGCATTAATTCTTTTGTCTGGCCACCTGGGAGAAAAAGAACTCACCAACAACCAGGAAACCACAGACTCTAACATATTATTGCTTTATGAAGTTGTTATGGCTTATGTGAAATGCCTTTTTTATGCATCCGGCAGACACAGAGCAACATTAGTGTTCATTAAGAGTGTATTCACTCTCCATTTATACATCTGTCTCCACAAAACCCTGTGAAAAATATTGTTTTTTTTAATGTCCATTATCTTTGTCTGTCTGCTGTTTAGTGCTGGACAGGTAGTGCACATGGGGATTTATCTGACTATTTTTTGCTGTAAACAGATGCTTGTTGCTACAGGAAACATGACTGATGAGCATGGAATTTGTGAGCTTTAAGACTTGACTTGACTCAAAAGATGCCAAAAACAAGCCAATCAGAGCTTTGTAGGCAGTTTTAAGTTGACTTACAGAAAGAATAACTTGTATAACAGCATATTTCTTTGATTAACATGATGAATGTTCAGGAATTATAATAGCTACTGCAGCTTTTGTGTTGGCTGAAAATTATGCCAACAGATAGTCACTTCTGATTGGTGAAATGAAATGAAATGAAATGAAATGGCATTGCAAAATACACACACTTAACAACCTGTAGTTTGGTTGTTCCAGCGCTCAGTCCTATCAGGACTTGGCCCTCCAGCAGCTGGGCAACCTTTGGGTCCTCCACCCTCAGAAAATCCTTGACCAGCTGTGTCACTTCCACCTGCCAGTCACTGCCCAGGAGGAAGTTCTGCTGGCCCAGCCCGTCCTCTTCTGTGGCCCCTCTGACTTCCCCGGTATCTGCAACAAAGTGTGTGAGGACTCGCAGGGTGGTGCTCTGATACTGGGCCACGCAAGCATTCTCTGTCCTCTCTTCTGCCGGCTCATCACCATCCTTGTCATCCGTGACCCTCTCATACCTAAAGGAGTAGGATGAGAGGGCCAGATGAGCAATGGGAATAAAGCACAGATCAGTTATTTAGAACAGTGAGGAGGTAGCACATCAGTTTGTCTCTAAGGTTAAAAAGTACTGAAAGCCCTTTGTGTTTAGAGAAGTGCTCATGAGAAAAAGATACTTTGAAGGTTAACACCAGTATAATTCTACTTTTTACCTATCACAATTCAATGTTTTCCTATCACTATTAATGCCAAAAAACTCCCTGATGTATTTACTGCAGTCAAAGCCTCTGCTGCCTGTTGTGCTGCAGGTTTGCCCGACCTCCTGAAAGTCATAGGCTCCCAGTGTTTTCAAAAATCCATTAAAACAGCTTGCAGAGACAAAGTGCTGCCTTGCTTGCTTTCTCATTTTCTTTAAAAGGGCAGCTGATATTTTGCTGTATGTCTGCCATTTATCTGGCCCACGGCAAACAGTTTGCAGATATAGCCATCTCTGAGGACACATTTTGTAGCAAATGAATGTTTGCAAACCCAGCAGTGGAATATTGTGTCACATTTGTCCTATTGTTTTCCTCCTATTTAAGTCCAGTTTATATAGCCCTTTATCACATTAACAGACCCACATTAGACTGGAGAAGGCAGGAAAGGAAGGATGGGGAAAACAATGTGAAAAATTAGAGGACTACAAGGACTACAGAGGAGGACTGATGGGTGACACTGCACATGGCATGACACTAACAGCGATATACAGTGCACAGTTAATATGATGATCAAGCACCTAGATGTTCGGTGCAAGTGTTACTGTACTTTAACAAGTTATAAACTTTGGATACCCTAGGTCTATTGATTCTCCTCTGCTCTACTGTATTGTATTTTCTAAGCAGTTTGTCAGTTTTGTTACTTCATGATTAACTGGAATTTACTACATCCCCCAAAAGTTGTAGGATCCAATTCTTTCAAAAAATACATTAAAACTGCTTGTAGACACAAACTGCGCCCTTGGCTACTATAATACATCATATTAAACAACAACATGTTGTACTTTTTGGTCTCTGGGCTGAGCTGTGGGAGCTACAATGATGGGTAAAATGTGGCCTTGGGACATAGATCTGCTCCAAAGACTCGACCATTTTGACGATAGAGAAACATTGCTAAGGCTGTTAGGCATGTACATTACTCTTATCCATCCACTCTTCATCGTCCATCACTCTTTATCACTGGTTGGGTCCATTTTGTTGTTCTGCGCGTTGTCATTGTCATTGTCATCTCTCACTCTCACACACACTGCATGTCAGGCTCTCTTTCTCTCTAGTTCTCACATCAATTTCCAATTTGACTTTCCTGCAATCTATTTTTCTACTTTCTCACTCAGCTTTTCTCTCTCTCTCTCTCTCTCTCTCTCTCTCTCTCACCTTTATTCTCTTACTCTTTCAAGTGCTGCCTGCATCTCTCTCTCTCTCTCTCTCTCTCTCTCTCTCTCTCTTTCTCTCTCTATACCAGTCAGGTGGCTGGGGGGGGGGGGGGGGGGGTATGACAGTGACAGTTTCCATTAGGTTTAATGAGGCATGGCCGGTCAGGCAGAAAAACGGGCTGACAGGTTAACATGCTGTGGCCCAATGGCTTGGCTTAGTTCCTAACCTCCCTTCACCATCCCCTCCCCTTCCCTTATTCCACATCAGTGAAGGGACAGCAGTCTGAACCAAGGTGACATTTGTGGCTGGCAACAGAGACACGAGGTCAGGTAATGTTTGTAGCAGTGAGTGACAGGTCATCCAAGGTGTCGGGGTATAATAATGAGGTGGCTTGTGTGCTTATGTGAATGAGCGCATGCATAGCTGGAGCATGCACACATTGATAAACCTGCCAAGAAAACATTGTCTGTTTAACTTTCTCTCTTTGCTTTTGTTTTCCTACAAATATGCAGATAAACATCACATATCATACATTCATCAGGCAGTGATGTGCTTGTCAGACATGACTAATGTAATCGGGCATGGATAGCAGGGGGTATTTGTGTTAGAGTGCCACCCTGTGGGTTATATGCCAATGGGAAATGACACTGCAGTGACTTTGTGGCAGGAAAGTAGTTTGACAAAATACTGGTAACACTTTACTTTAAGATGTAAATGTTAAATAAGAGGACTTAATGAATAGTTTAGAACACACTATAATGTAACTGAAGTTGCAGATGTTCTGTTGTTAATGTGTTTGTTTCTTTATAGTGTATAACATATTTAACAACAGGAAGATTAAATGCAAGTGAAGGGCCGGTGTGTTGGCGTTGTATATGTTGGCTGATAAAAAATGCAAAACAAGGTTTGAGGTCACATAGAGACAGTGTCACCATTACAGTGCTTGTCCACCAGACACCATTGAAAAGTTTAATTTTTAACTGTAAAATATCTTGCTTAATATTTATCTTGGTTACAATAAAAAAGAAAAAAAATCAGGTTCAAAAATGACTAGTGCTTATAAATAGCTTAAAAATCTTAAAATCTAATTTAGCAGCACAGAAGTATACCGTTATTTGAGTTCATATCGTGCCTTGATGCTCTCATTAATTCATCCAAACAAATTACAAACAACAAAGAGGACGTATACATCGACTGCCACATCATATAATCACTGTGCTCATTCCACAGAGTGTGATATCCTGGCTCTGATGAAGTGGGTACTGTCTGGGGCACAAATAACAATTTAATTCCTTTTTACACTACAAACACACTAGTGTTTCAGCGCTTCATGTCTTCACCATAGTTACTGTCCGTATGATCACAGCAAATAATAATGATTATTGAATGTAAATTAGTGAGTCTGCTTCACTGATCATCCATTTTAATTTGATTACAGTTGTTTCTGTTCTAATCAGTTGTATTCATATCAGAGGAAAAATCACTAATTTAAATATTTTTATTAGAACAGTCTTGTACACCTCAAGATGTGCTACACAGATGACTGTGTACAGTCTCACTTTTCAGCCTCAGGAATTCTGTCCATGCTCTGTAATGCTCAAAATTATTACTAATTTCTCATTCGGTATAAGTATCTTTTGGGAGACCAGTCCAATGAATTATTAGATGCTCATTATACCACCTCTGCAGCTGCCCTTGCATTTTGTGCCTCATATGTCTGCACCAACAAGCCAAACTATTGTAACCTCCATTTATTTTACCAAGACAAGACTGTGATTCAGATTCTCATGTGGGGATTGTTAAAAACCTCTCAGTTTAATGTCCTAAATTAAGAAATCTGGATTTGTCCTGGGACTATTTTAAAATAGCCAACTTGTGGTGTGATATATGGGTACACGGTGGGTGAGAAGCAAGGGTCGCGTATGTTTTGTCGGAAAGACTCTAACGGCTGCCTCAATGCTGCTGCAGTGTTTGCATTATTCAGAAGCAGGCGTCACGTTAACAACAGGTCCTACCTCCTGTTCCCCGTACTAACAGGGACTCTCCAGCCCTTAATCTGGCTGAGCTCGGGGTCGGCCACATCGATGAGCAAGGGCAGGCGGGGCATCCAGACGCTCATCTCCAGTTGGGCGCTTAGGAAACTGTAGGTAAAGTTGAGGAACACTCGACTTTTTCCTCTTGTCTCCTTTCCATTGACATACACGTAATCACATCGCTCTGATACCTGAAGAGAAAAGGGGAGAAATAAGAGAGATGACAGGATGAGAGACAGACCCAAAGACACAAAGGAGGAAGAAACAGAATCAGTTTCAAACTGAATACTTGGACTAAAGATGAGAAAGTTTTCAAATTCTGCTTGAGAAGTCCAATAAATGTAATGTTTTGAAAATGTATCATGGTTGTAGAAGTAAATTTTTGTCATTTTAACTGCTTTGGGGAAGATTATCCTCTCTTCCTTTGTCCAGCTGAAGTTTCTCAGTCAGCAGCTTCCTCTGAGATGCGGGGAGGGTGGAAAGATCTGGCATTGCTTCAATGAAACCTCAAGTCTCAGGTCTGCTCAGTTGCTTTATGTGTGTGTTTATGCAGATGCATCTTTAATGCGAGCGCATGCGGGATGATATGTGTCCAAGTGACGTGACTTTAGTCCAACTTAACAGATGGAGCCGGGAAAAGACACAAACCTGCTTCGTCCAAATAGGGAACAAAACACTCAATGCTCAAACTGAATTACGATTGGCTGGATAAGGTACAACCCCAATCAGTTGCCAAGGTTTCTCAGATGCATCTCCAACACACAGAAATGATATAGCAGGGACATCAGAAGTGTCTGTCATTATCTTCAAAGCACCGGAGTCTCCTCATCAAACGTTTTTTTCCCTCATGACGAATACATCTATTTAACAATCTGTCATCCAATTTTGTTTGTAATCACTCGCATTTCAATTCATTTCAATCTCAAATACCATCATAAGCTTGACTGGCACAACTGATAATTTCACCACATGTCATCAGTACTGACAATTGCTTCTTTATAACAAACCAGTCACAAGAAGACTGTCATCTGTCTCCACTTCTTTGCGTAAAGCTTGGCAGCTTTACTCTCGAATGATGTCAGACCAGCCCTCCTCGCTCTCTGAGACAAAACTGACAGCTTGGTGTCTGTCAGTTCTTTCCTCCTCCTCCTCCCTTTTCGTTTCTTCCACTTTCTCTTTCTCTCTGCCACTCTTTCATCCTCACCTCAATCTACTACAGTATTACTGTACCTCCTATGTTTTAACGTCTTCCCATAATGAGAACAGGGTCAGCTCAGCAAAGAGGATGAAAGTTTAATACTTTCACTGGATTTTCCCTCAGATGATCAGTGTCATAAATTAAATTAAGGTTCAGTTTGATTGGCTCAACAGTCACAAGTGAATATGGGAGTCCTATGGTGGCTTTTAATGAATATGTGGTTGCTATGAACATCATCAAATTAAGGTTTGCTTGGTTAAAAACTGCTAATATGAAAGTGTGCACAAGGTCACGATGGAAATCAGCTGAATAGTCAATTAGTTTACTATCAAAGAATAAATCATGATCATCATTTTGATAATTAGGTTATCACTGAAATGAAATTATAAGTCTTGTAAAGAAAAAAATCACATATTTCTGCTTCTCAAAATGTGAGGACTTGTTGCTTTTCTCTGTTTTATATCACTGAAAATTAAGCATCTTTGAGTTTTGGATGAATCATCTGACAAAACAAGACATCATCTTGAGCTTTGAGATTTGAGAAGTATTTTTTTCTATTTTCTAGCACTTTTTAGACAAAGCAAATCATTAATAATAAATAAAAAAAAATCAACAAGATAATGAGCAATGAAAATAATTGTCAGTTGCAGCCCTAGATGTAACATGTCTTCATATAAAACTGACCACGCACTAGAAGGGAGAGAAATAAAATAATACTCATGCCAGAATACTTTCAGTGCTTATAATAGCTTCTCTGAGCCAAAAATTCCTTGCAGTTATTAAGTTTTCAAAAGTGTGAAGCTGCCTAACTGGAGAGCGATCTATTTTTAAGTCTAGAGTGGAGTGCCTTTAGGGAAATCCAAACTGTGACTTCACTTATGTAACTTAGTAGTCTACTTACAGAATATTGACAGTCAGTGGACAGAGGAGCACTGCGCTGCTAGGTGTTCATGTGAACTTATTCAATTATAAGAACAGATTGTTGCTTCATTTGCAGAATTAGAGTTGTCTGCCCCTCGTTGATGCTGAACAGTTAACGTGTGTGGTGTGAGTTGATGATAATGGATTATGCACAGTATGTAAATGAGTCTATTTGTTAGGTGTGTGTGCACGCTGAAAAATGAACACACTCACATACACGACATGCACTAATGTGCAGGGTTTCTAAAGGCAACCATCCAGAAAGTGAGCTGAAAGAATCCACTTCACTCCTCATTGAGTCTCTTAAGCCTCACCTCTATTTTTGACCCTTTTTGCTGCGATCATTCTCCCTCCTCCTCCTCTCTCTCACCCCAATGCTGAAGTCAATTTATTTCAAACCATCTCCACCTTTCAATCTGTAGTTTTGTTCCACTTTGTTTCTACACTCCAGAGCCATCTTTATCTTTCCTTATGAAAGGTATTGGAGATGATAACCATAAAGATTTAACTGAGATCTCTGGAAGGTGACATCCTCTGCGCTGCATGAAAAATTTAGCACTTGACTGATCTCTGCAGCTTCCGTTATCACCATGAATTTGTCATGAAACCGCACACAAATCAATGTCACTTCACCATGGAAACAATCCATTGTGTTGCTAATCATGCACGCTTGGAATTTATCCAAAGTGACATGCACAAACACAGATAGGGACACCACAGAATCCAATTGTGGCACACATGGATGAGTTTATGATTGAAATGATAGCTGACTAAAACTGATTGAATGCCCAACTCCAGAGAGATTGTAGTGTTTGGCACTCACATTGTACTGGGCCATTTTCTAAAGGTTATTTAGGTTTAGGTTATTTTTTGTTTCACTTAAAAATATTTATTTTAATATCCAGCTGAAATTCAGGGCGGTGAGCATAAGTGATATTTTTTCTTACATTATTCTTACTTACAGCAACAAGTATGTGCAATTTCTATCATTCTACATTTGGCTCAATGGTTTATTGGAATACACCCTAGGGGGTCTACATCATGGAGATGAGAGGAATAACATCAAGTACAACTCATTTTAAAACAGGGGATCAAAACACTTGCCTGTTTTGATTCTGTTTATTGAGCTTCATGTTACTATTTCTCTCAATTTGTACAAAAATCAATGTGTCTCTTAGAAATAAAGATAATTGTAATCCCTAGCTTTCAATGTAGTTTTCAGATTTAATAGATATAATAACATTCCCCCGCTGTCCACTCTGTTCTTTTTTATTTTAATATTTGTTTTGCTCAGACATAAAACATAGATGTGAGTTGGAAGGCAGACAAAAGCAGCAAGGGTCGTCTGAGTTGTGCTAATTCCTGCCCCCACTTCTTGGGGTACCATATTGCTTATGACCCTGACATCAGGTAGAGTAGGTGACTTGCATTTAAAGTTAGAATACTAACAGTGGCTGCTTTAACCAAGCTTATTAGCATGGATCAGAGGAAAACACAGGTGTGTGTGGTGGACATGTTACAACAAACTGGGCAGTCTGTTTTGATTGGATCTGACTAATATTACAGATGTAAAGCATTTGCAATTGTTGTCTCTGTGTTTAAGGATGGTGGCCAAGTATCAGCCTTTTCATTAACGGATATGATCAAAGTCTTCGTCATTTCAGTTAATTTGCACCACATTTTGAGTGTTTGATCTTCCAATAGCATAGCTCTTGATTGCTCTTGGAAACCTTTATTTAACCAGGAAGTCTGAGATACATTATTGCTTTAGAGAGACCTGTAACCAGATTGTTTTCTCAGTTCATCAATTTATTTGTTTGGTGTTAATTTGTCAGGAAGCAGAGAATAGAGACAAGGATGTCTTTAAAATATTCAAATATTCTCATTCGAGAAGCTGGAACAAGTGAATGGTTGGAATTTTTACTGAACTGACTTGAATGATTAAGCCATGATCAAAATTGCTTGATTGGCTAATTAGTCAGCCAATTGTTTGAGCTCTGCAATCATAAAGACTTCTAGTAAGTTTTGATAATGGATTGTCGGTATACAGTCTGGCATGGAGCAAGGATACAGTAGTGCAAAAGAAGGATTTAACCCTCAAAGTTTCAGTGAAATAATGAGAAGAGATGGAGATATCGTCCCAATCAAACAATGTTTTATTTTGAGTTTCCTTTGAAAATAGGGTGGAGAGAGGAGGGGTACCGCTTACTGTTCCCAAACCAGACGGGTGGGCAGGGGAGTATGCTACCGAGGTCAGCGTCACAATGTGTGGTTACTACTTCAGTGGATAATTAAACCCTTGGAGAGATCTGCCTCTTCTCTCTGATGTGCATGTATGGTACACAGAAACCCACAAAACCAGCTCCTGAATATAACACAGGCACACTTGCAACACTGTTCTTTTTCTTCTCATACTCACAGTTAAGAACAAACAATTAATTTTTTTCTCATTTCTCTCACATTTTTTTTCTTGCCTCTCCTTTTGCATAATACGATGGGGACATGTTGAAGGACAGATATTAAATCTAATGTTTCCACGGTAAAAAGCTTGGTCTTCAGTATCACATACCATCTTTACTTACTGGATTATACTTTTATGTTTTGCTTTTTACCCCCCAAACCATTCACTAAGATTTTGGATTAATTACCTAAGCTTCCTGAAAGCCAATGAGAATCAACTTACAGAGATTTGAAACCTGCTTGAGATAGGAAATCAATAATGGTCAGCATTTTTTGTCAGCTTTATGGTTTGTCAAAGTTCTGATATTGGCAAGTGGTAATGAACTCGCACACAGCGGCTGAAGAGAAAACTCTTCTTGTTACAGTCATACAGTGGATACAGCGAAACGACAACATCTTTAATGAAAGAAATTCTGTATTTCATACTACATTCTTCATAACATACTGTGTAGTATATGCAATGCAGTGCCATTATTTAAAAATGAATCTGTAGGTGTGCACCAGTTTTCTACACCCTTACTTCTACACCAAGAAGTAAGAATGAACAGCAACTCTTCTGAGCTGCTGTCTTCTTGAATTTTGGCTCCTAATATCAGATGAAGAAATACTGATGTCAGGTTATAAGATGATTAAAAAAACAAGCACAGACTAGACGAGTTTTTCTTTTTCAGCTACTGTCCTAACATTTTCTTTATATTCTGCTCCCTCTCTCTGGAAATTCAGCTCATATTTTCAGTCATTCACACAGTAAATTAAAATCACAATTTATCTAGGTTGTAATATGTTCACCTGAGACGCCCTGAGATTTTTCTTTCTTTCTTTGACAAAACTGGCACTCACTGTCCAGCGGGCTTGCCAAATCAGCTGTTATTTAATCAAAATTAGAATCAGAAAAACTTGACTCATTAACACACATTAAGGGAATAAGAAGTGATAAGTAAAAGAGTTTACAAATGTGCAAAAATTAACATGCACCTAGTCACTGAAAATCATGACTTTTAGTCAGTGTAACAAGAAAGCTGTTTCTATTAATGTATTTTCATGTGCAAAAGTGCATATAAAGGTCTGGATAATAGGCCACAAGAGTACAACCACCTAAACAGTTTAAAGCACAAAAGCAGGGGAAAATATTCTCTTCCAGCTGTATGTTTAGTGAAGACAGCATTTCCCCAGATGACTACTAATTGTTGCTGATTTTTTTTAAGAGTTTCTGAAGTATTGATCTGTGACCTGAAGAAAACCTTTCAATTTATGGCATACTATTTACTCAAAAAAAGCCAATTGTGCTGGAGGAAATTCAGGTCCTGCATCCTAGACTAATATGCACAAACCACTTCTACATCACAACTACCCTTTGTTCACTCTGCTCACCCACCCACATACCACTACAAAGCTAACCATGAAGCAGAAGGCAGCAAAGATAAATTGGAAAAGGTAAAATAAAAAGCAGCTGCTCAAAACATATGCCCCACTAACCTTGATAACCTGTTCATCTGTTGACTTGCACTCGACTGACTCTGTCACATCAGAGACCGCTCCGTCTGTTCCTACGGTGACCACCTTAACTGGCACAGCGACCGTACGTCCGGTGAGGACAGCAGTGTTCAGGATCTCGGTGTCCTGCAAAGGGAAACAAAAAAAAAAAAAAAACACAGCTCAGTATTCATGTAACAATGACGTGACTGTTGGGACTAACAAATAGAGCCTAACTGATTCTGAAATTTTCAGGTCAATTATATTTCAGCCAATATTCTTTTTTTTTAAACATAACAACATTAGATACACAATCATTTCTGTTAAGGATCCCTTAAATTTGATCATTAAACGATTTTGACTAAGACACACACTGAGTGGAGCATTTTACATTTTACAAAATCACTTGTTGTTTCTGATGGACAAATTATGTTAAAAAGACGATCTCCAAATAACCTTAAACATATCTTATTTTTGTATTGTTGTTAATTGGCAATCATACTGAATTTGCCAGTACTGATAAATCTGCAGTAAGCCAAAACCCTGAATGATTTATTGGTATGCTTCTACTAAGAACTAACGGACAGGAGCATTTTCATTTTAATGAAAAGAATTAAAGTAATGCTCCAACTTGATGGGAAATATGCTTGTTTGCTGTCTTGGTAGGACTAAGATGAGGACATTAATATCAATTTCATGTTGGTACATTCAGATTTCTTTGGGATTTAGGAATTCTTGCTTAGTACAGTCAGTTCCTGGAACCAAGGGCAAACAGCTAGCCTTCACCAAAAAGGAAAACTGTGCAACAGCTCCAAAGGTCTCAGTCTCAGTAATTTTCAGTATCTGCAACATTTAAATTAGACAGCCGAGAGTTGATAGTACACAGCATTTAATGGAACTGTTTCACTCTGCTGTCTATCTCTGTGATAAAGTACACACATCCCCAGAGCTAACCCTGTTCTTAACACAGATTAAACTGATAATGATGTTTTCATCTAAAGAAAGCAAAAAAGCATATTGTTTTTAGATGTTTGACTTTATCTGAATGCTAATTAAAAAAAACCTGAACATCACCACACAACCAGTAAGTTAGAGTTAATTGCCATCAGCTGTTTCATTCAGGCCCCATCAGTGGCTCATTCATCAGCTGCTTGGCTATCAGCTGACTAGTAATATCCGGACCATATTCATACAGGTGTAGCCAGCAGCTTTCATAACACTTCTTGCTATAACACTAGTGATACTTTTATGCCAACTCCATTTGCTGCTGCCACTCTCTTTACCTTCTAGCGGCCTTATGTACTATATGACCTATGTCATAATGATCATGTATGTTTTTTTTTTTTTTTAGGGATGAGTTTAATTCCCCCAGATTAGTACGCACACCACAAGCCTTGTTGCTTGTCACATTATTTGACAGTTCACCCAGAGAGCAGCCCATTTTCACGTTATTTAACTATATAACATTTTCTTCATTTCCTTGGCATGCCTTAGAGAGATATTACATAGAGATATTAAGCATAATGATGAATTTAAAGTGCTAAGACACTTATATTTGTATGTGTTCTTCCAAACATGGGTAAAATAATTATTTACTTAAGGTGGCACTTCAAAGAGCTTTACGTAAACAAGAAAAAAGGACTATAATAAAAGAAACACAGATGGGCTGCGGGTACATTGCAAATGACCTGAATGAATCACTCAAAGTGCACTCTATTAGCAAATAAAACAAAACAACATAAACAGGGGTGGAGAGCAACAAATTAGAAA
The DNA here is from genome assembly GCF_001640805.2 of Lates calcarifer. Classification (NCBI taxonomy): domain Eukaryota; kingdom Metazoa; phylum Chordata; class Actinopteri; family Centropomidae; genus Lates; species Lates calcarifer. Next base: position 8,178,576 of record NC_066841.1, on the reverse strand, counting down.
AAAAGAGGCCAATGTTTATACACAAGCTCTCAAAAGTTTTTCAAAGTAGCACTGACTCAGCTGAGGGGGAGGCTGTTTTATAATGTTAGACCTGAACAGTTACAGAACGATCCCCCATTTGTCTGCAGATCTGAGAAGTGTTGGTCCAGTATATGAAGTTTAATATAGAAAGAATACTGTATGTTTACACTATATATGTGTAGTAATCAATGTAAAAACACAGTCCTTTCCATGTTTGTTATTGGTCAGAAGCCTTGCTGCTGATATCTAGTCTAGATACTAGAAAAGTGGATCCAATCTTATTTCTCTCTCACATCCCCTGCAACTGATGACTATATTTGCCATCTGAGGCCCATCACATCATGTGTCCCTCTGAAACATGTTCAGGCAGCCCCAGCGTAAGGATGGGAAGCCATAAGCTGTAATATTTACTGCCGCTTGGATCACATAAAGCACATGGGTGTTTGTGTTTGTGTGCACTTACTTTAGAATGTCTCAATCTGACACTCTGCTAAGAGCCAAGGCTACAAATAATAATTATTTACATTTGTCAATATGTTGTTGTATTACTTTATTAAGCAGAAGAATTAGAAAAATGTCTGTCACAAGCTTATAGTTATTGGAAGTTTCTCACTTCATATTTAGCTGTAGGCTGTAATTTTCCTCTTGTCTAATATCTTGGTGATTGTCGACCCCTTGACCGCCTCGCATATTAGTCATGGACTGCTTTGCTTTACAAAGACGTGTTTAGCATCTAACGTCATGTAGCTTAATCCATTCCCTCTTTATTTCTGTCACAGTGTGGCTCTGCTCTGATCACATCATTGACATATATACTGTTAACATTCGGTTTTGTTGTGAATTCTTTTTTTTTTACTGTTGTATTACATTTTTATGAATGAAACTTTCCCACAGTTTATTTATTTTTTATTTTATCTTTTAGTTTTTGGGGGGTTTTTCACCTTTTTATTTAGACAGGATAGTGGAGATGAGACAGGAAACGGGAGAGAGAGCAGGGGAATGACACGCAGTAAGGGTCCGGCCGAACCAGAAGTCGATCCGGGGACCAGCTGCTTAGGGCACTTAAGCCCATGTGGTACGCGCCCCAACTTTCCCACAGTTTAAGTGGAACAGGTAATCTCATGTGGCAGTTTTGAGAGATGTTGCTTATGACAACTCACAAATCTCCTACGTTACCCACAATGCAGCCCCACCTTCAACAGTTTGGTGGGGACTTCAGGTGTGTTATGCTAGTAACAGCTAATATTAGCCTGGAGCCACAAGTCAGACCAAGACCTGTAAACAGACTTTGATGTGCTGTAGAGTGAGTGAATAGTTAACAGTGAAGTAGGATCACACTATAGTCATTTTAGTCTCTCTATAGCTACAAGTATTTCCCAGAACTCATTTGAAGTGAAGGGGAAGAAAAAAAAACCAAAAAAAAAAAAAAACCGCTGACAATAATACTTTATGTCCAATTGCAGGCGTTCAAGAGATATCACAAGATTCATTTGAGAGTGGAATGTCTTTAAGTGGAGAAGGAAGATAATGAGATCAATTAAGACAATGTCTGGTAATCCTTGAGCTCTCTCAGGGTTTTGGTTATACAGAGGATTTGTTATAACAGTTGATCCTGTTCATCACAGCGTGGTTTCAATAAAATATTACTAAGAGGCCTAAACCTTTGAAAGGCAAAGGAAAACTAGTCTCCAGATAGCTCTTTGTTCATCAAAACTGGTGCCACTGTTTGCTTTGTTTCTTCACCCTTGTATTACTTTTGAGAGAAATAAGAACTATCGCTAAAAGCTGAAATGCAGATAGAAGAATTCAAAGCCTATTAATAATAGGTATTCTCATCTCTTGTTTCTTTCTCCCTTGCACATCATGTTTTTCTTCTTTCTGATAGCTCTCTCTCGACATATGTGGGAATTTATTTCACTCAGATAGTCTACACTTAGATTCAGTTTGAAGAACAGGAAAAAAGAGGGTCGTTTTTTTTCCCTTTACCCCTCACTACTGAAGGTGGCAATTTTTAGTACAGAGCGCATTGCTGTCTCATTTTCTTCACAGAAAAACCCCACATCCAAAATAATGGCAACAGGCTGATGTTACTGTGAAACCCCGGATAAAATAAAAGCAATAGTGTTAAAGTTAAAGCTTTTCAACTATATGGGCAGGTGGGCCATGAGCTATCATTTACTTATTAAATACACCAAACTTTTTTAACCACCACCTTTTTAAATCATGAAAAGACTATGAAAAGAGTGAAATGGAATAGGACCTTCCCTCACATACTCAAAGCAAAACCTCAGAGAGAAGACTCAAAGAATCCAGGGAGTCATGCTCTAACACAGGCAGCGTTATTAACTGTCCACCATGGCTGTTATTATGGCATGTATTCAGCTTCTTTTAAAATAAACAATGCCACCCAATCTTAGCTTTTCACTAAGGTTTCCAGGGAAATGCTATTTCACCTTGAACATCTGCTTATTAAACTAGCTCGGTGAAATGCTTGCAGGTGATCCTGTGACAGGTGATACCTGTCGGTGTTTATCACGGATTTCTCTCGTAGCATCTGTGAATTTGTTTGGCATGCTGCAAAGTTAGGAGGAGGCAGGGGAGAAATGAGGTATACTTGTGCTCTGGCAAAAGTGAGCCATTTAGTGCTACTCTGCACATAGCTGAGGCAAAATCATCAGGCCCTAACAACATCTCTGGTTTCTTAATAATATTGTATGAGCTTGTGGGTGTATGCTTGATGTGTTTCAGTTAATGTGTATGTTGGGAAAATGGAAAAAAAAATCAAGGCAAATGCAAAGTAAATACTGTCTCTGCTTCTCTCAACTTGAATTTGAGAGTGACTCACATTTCTCACATACTATATTCAAACAATATTTATGCACATTACATTCCATAAAGCCAACACTCACCATCTGAGACCTTTACATTCTCTCATCCCCATTCTGTGGTGAACAATGAACACCTTAGCTCATAATTATAAGACAAAATGTACAGTCTCTGGTGACACAGATAAACACCTATAAAAAAGGTGTTCTGTGTATGTTCTGTATTTCTGCGTGTGATGGGAAGTGTCTGTTTTCACTTAATGAGCCATTAACTCTGGAACTACATTATGAAAGGAGAGGTCTTAATGAGCTCTGACAACATTTATTATTATTTATTATTTGTGCCACAAAGCATTGAATATTGTGTGAGCTCAGATATAATACGCACAATCACAAACACACAATCTCTCGGCTGAAATTAAGTGAAAATAAAGGAGAAGGCTGGAGTGACGCATGAGGTACAAAAGGCTGTATCTTTTTCCATGAAATCCCCCTACCTCTCACAAGGCATCGCCTGGTTGCCTAATGCCCTCCTGGGCTGATGAAGGGTGGAAATGCATATCTTGTTCATGGAACCAATTTGTACACCACACCAGATAAACACTTGTGCTTCCAAATAGTTGAATTATTATCCAATACAGACACACACACACTGCCTATACACCACCCCACACATATATGTACACATGCAGACATATTAACTTTGACACTGACACAAACACACCCTTGCTGCTCAAAGCTTCAAAAAAAAAAAAAAAGAAAGAAAAAAAAAGGCACGGCTACCTTCTCACGCAGCAGCTTATCTTAACAACCTCTCATTGCAGTGCAGAGAGCAGAGCAAGAAAAGAGAAGAAAGACGGCGAGAGAAAGAAGAATCGATAAAAGGCCATTACGCTTCTGTGCAGCCGGGATACAAGGGTGGAGTGTGTGGGGGCTGATATGGTTGTGGATGAATGATGTGTAAGGTAGCAGACAACCTACAGAAAACACTGCTGAAAGAATAGTTACTGTATGTGAGTGTCTGTAGCTCAAGGACAAAATCTGCTGTTGGTATACAACTCTGAGCAATATATATCCTGAGATCTGGTGACTGGGTGGCCATGGATGATGTTTGAAAGCACGTTTTGATTTGCATGGGGTGGCATTGTGAGCCTGAAAATAAACTTCCACCAGGCAGCTACCCATCCCATTCTGAATCCACTCTTTTATACTATTATGATGAAGCATGGTGGGTTGAAGGCGTCCTTGGCCTCGATTCATCCGTTTAAAAACACAAACAAAATGGCAACAATAATCGCAAGTGACTCATCTGGCAGGATCATTTTTTTTCAGTGTTGCTGTCAGCTAGTTTTAGTGTTAGTGCTAGTCCTCAAAGTTCCAATCATCACTTAACTGAAATAAATACATAAATAAATGTTGCTTCTATAGCATCTGTTTAATTTTGCAAAACCTATTTTCATACTGCTTTGTTCTGTACTTTAGGACTATAAACCTTCATTGAGCCTGTTATCCTCTGTAACTGTCTGTCTGGGACGCTTTATTCAGCTGTTACTCACCAATCAGTGTGGTAGACCATTTAACAATTTGATTCAATGAATTTCTGTTTTTTAGAGATAGACCTCCAAATCATGACACACACAAAGATTAAATCGATCCAATAAAAGCATGATAGAATAAGGTCATCATGGTTTTGTCAGTGTGGAAATAGGACAACGAAACAAACACTGGTGCCCCTTCTTGCACACAGCTTCACAATTTGCTGCTAAGTTCAGTTTTGAGTCAATAATTGTCCGAAGATATTTGTAAGATTGTTCCATAGATTGTTCCACTGTCTGACCCTCAATGGATGTGACTTCATGCATGAGGACATGTCTTCGAAAATCAATTATCATGTCTTCTGTCTCATCTCAGATATGGTTAATTGAGGGTAGGGTCTGACAAAGTCGTTGGAGAATGAGCCATGGCTGGTGTCATTATCCTAGAGTAACAGAGTCATCTGCATACTTAAAGATGATCCTATTTTCACACCTGCTTTGACACATATTTGTGCAGAGGCTTAATAACAGGGGCGAAAGCACACATCCTTATGGGGAGACAGTTGAGGAGCAAGGGTCAGAATTTCAACCCAAAAGATTGTTACTCAAGTCAAATTGTTCTAAAAGCCTTGCTGGTTAAACATGGGGTTGAATTGTGTTAAAAGAAGAGGAAAAATGAACAAATAGAGGCCAAGCATGAGATCCATTTCCCTCCAAGTGAGTGAAGGAAGGTGACTGTGGCATCCTGCTATGTTGGGCTTATAAGCAAACAGCATGGGATCAGCTAAGCTTTCTGACCTTACCAGTTTTCATTCAAATTGATGTGAGAGCAACCGGCCAAATGGCCAATCAAACTCTCGAAGAGTAATATGACTCAATTACTTTATCCCATTCATGTGTGCGAGAAGCCAACAGCGAGTCAGCTGGCTTGGTCAGTGGAAGTCTTGGATGCACATGCACTCAGTCGGTTCAATCAGAGAAGGACTCTAGCACACGTGCTCTGTGGGCCCAAAAGTATGGAAGCGCTAGGAAGCTTATGGAAACATGGCAAGCGCTTTTGGGATCGTGCGCCAAGTGAGCAGCTTTCATAGGGAAGAATGGGGTGTCATCTTTGAATACATCCTTAGTGTGGGGAGTGAAATCAGAGGTGTGTTGAGCTTGAGCCCACATATTTGTATATTAGAATTTCCCCTATAAAAAGTGAGTCAAATGTAGTGAATGCACAGTAATCCCCCCTGTTATATTACAGCACAAATGCCTTTGTATTGGTCTGTATGCCACTATTTATGATATATCAGGTTCAGTTGCAGTCTGACTCATAATCATTCATTTCCTCGTGAGCTCTTTTGACAGCAGAGAGGATGAGGTGTAGTAAAGTGCTGTATGACCTGCTGTCAATCAGCGGAATTGGATTTCCCCACGTGGGTGTATGTGTGTGTATATGTCATGATACAAAATGACATCACCAGAACTGTCTGATCGGTGAGCTACCTGTCAGTCCAAATGGCTTGTTAATAGGTTACAGCTCTTTTTACTTTAGTGGGGAATTAACACAATCCAGTGTGAACATGAGCTGCACACAACAAATAAAGGGCAGCCATGTAGCTTTTTTCCTGAACCAACAGAACTACACCTGGACAAGAGCCACACGAGAAGGCCCTAGCCGGCTGGTAGATTTAAACCCGTGCTACACTGCCAACCACTGCACCACCATGCCGCCCTCTTTTTGTCAACAATAGTCTACAAATGTGCTCTAGCATGCAGCCATCACCTTTAATTGTGGCAAAATGAAATGTGGTGTGTTAGAGGAGTGACAGTAAGGGAGACTAATGGCTGATGATATATACTTACTCAATGGGAAAGGAGGAAGGGGAGGAGACATCTGAGATATGTTTAGCTTAAATCAGGGCCCTCAATGCTGCTTAACACTGGCCAGCAATTTATTATTCATTGACTGAACAGATGCATCTGACCCACAGTGGACCGCAGCTCAACTATTCATAAAATTGTCCAGGACTGACGGTAAGCTCACAAGTCCTGTGCTGTGTTGGCCTGTAGCACTGAGAAGGATTTATATTGCCCTGCAGCACTCTCAGCTATTCAGTTCATATCAATTATCAATAAAAAAAAATCTATTCCCTCCAGCACCTATGCAGTCTCACCCTTCCACTCGCAAACATCCGAACATCTCACAGAGTATAGTGAGAGATAAAATGAAAGCAAGGGCAGGGGGAATCAACACCTTCAAGGATTTTATTTATTTATTTATTTATTTTTTTTTCCTCACTTTTTCGGAACTAGTGATACAACAGCAGGGGAGAGCGGTGTTCATAGAATGTAATCTTTTTATGGTTATGGCTCGGGAAAAAGGCACCTGAGCCGAGTTATTTTGCACTGCGATGTGCAAGTCAGAGAAAAGCCAGGACAAGGTGCTGATAACTACAATGACGTGTGGATGTGATAGAGGGGCCCAAAGATGGAAAATTACTTACTCCCCCACCCCCCACCCCCAACTGAGAAAGATGTCAGTCTTTTCAGGTGTAGCTGTTGAAACTTTTTTAATTACCAGCTCAGAGAGGAGGCTCTGAGAGGTGAGCAAAGATGAATCAGACTCACCAACAGACATAACTTATTTACAGACTACTTCACCAAGATCATTTTGTCCCACCTACATTCATACTCAATTTTAAAAGTGCTTGAGTGCTTGTTAGTTGCATCTGAAGTTTTTTTGTGAGGATGAAATAAGCCGAATAATCAACTCCTGTGTCTCTACTGATTTAACACAATTGGCAAAGCAGCCACAATTGCAGTTTTCTGCTATGACCAGGAGTAAGAAATACCACTATTGATTATTAAATCAGGACCTGCGGTGATTTATACTCTCCTCATTAATTGGATATTGATTTATTACATAACCTATTAGCCTGACAATCTGTTAGATTTTCCTATCCTGTACTGTGAGCTCTAAATACTTTTAGTGAGATTAAATATTAAGCCCCTGTTGTTTTTTGCTCCTCGTACTTTCTCACTCTTTAACATGAGGAGAGGAAATGCAGTGAAAGTCAGGAGAGGTAAACTGGCCATCCCTGATAAAATCCTGCTCGTGTTCTGAGGAGCCCTCTCCTGATTCTGGAGGCCATTTGATTAGAATAAGCCAAAAAGCTTCACTGTACTGGAACCTGGCCCTAGCTGGCCAATGTAAATATTCTCAAGCCAGACTGACAGAATGGGGGAAAGGGTGAGCGAAGGCAAGCCAGTGAGAAATAAACAAACACACAACAACAAATTACAGAATGGGCAGGCTTATTTCAAAGTAAAGCCTGACTGACACTCATAGAAGCTGCATCCTGGGTCCTGAGAGAGAGATGTTAGGTGGCAGGGGTGGCAATTTGTGTGTGTGTGTGTCTGCTAATCAGAGGACGCATGCAGTACGTGTGGTATTCATCCAGGGAGTGTTGCTCTTTCTCTGCAACACCGCCTCATACTCACATTTACAAATGTTCACGCCCGGGAGATGCCATGACTCCTACTCCGGCCACAGAGCAACTGCAGTGGAGCAAATGGCGGTTATCTAAATTGCTCGAAGGAAGCTTGGCCACAGTGTGTGAGCGGGAGGGGCAAGCTTCTCGCCACTAATGTATGCAGGCTAGAGTCCAACTGATACATTGGATTGTGGTTTTTCACAGATATATACACATTTTCTCTAACTGTGTAGACAATCACTGGACTTGTCTGCTGACATGTTCCTTACTTTGTGATGTACATATAACATTGTATGTTTAGATAATATAAGACATAGTCAACCAACCAAAGCAGGGCCTGAGCAGAGATTTCCTGGCTTCTGACACACATTAAAGCAGTTATAAGCTATATATTTTTTACAAATAGCAATGAATAAATGATTATATTTAATGTGAAAAGAGTCACTTGTAGTGATAAACTCACAAAGAACTATTACCTGACTCTGCACTTCCTCCCAGCACTAAGGAGCTTTATAGCTTCTTTCAGCTGTGTTAGCTTTTCGACCCACAAGTGGACTGTTTTTGGTTCACAGCCAAAATCAGCAACTATCTGGTGAACATTTAGCAGCAAAGGAGTCAGATATTTCTTTCAGAAGTTAACGGAGACCAAAAACAAAGCTAAAAGGAGATAGAATATAGGATTTGGCATTTAAGTAATAAGATTAATCAAGAAAATAATCGGCATTTAATCGGTAATGAAATATCATTCATTATAGCCCTAATATCAGTATCAATGGATGCATAAGTTGGTTGATAAGTAATAAGACATTGCAGTGCAGAAATGTCAAATATATGTTATTATGGAACTAATTAAGAAACTATTTAACATTATACAGTTTTTTCAATCAGCCCTTACCAAAACATTTTATTTGCCTATGCTAAACAAAGAGACCTCACAACTCCATCATCAGTCAGGCTGTGAGCAAAAAGTGTTGTTGGGTTGAACAGAATTTTTCTGCTCTCTCTGTCTGTCTCTCTGTCTCGCTCTCAGACTTGGAGAATACAATGATCAAGGCAGGGGGTTGAGAAACAAACCTGGTGCATAAGTCTGAATCCACCAGGGATAAGAAAGAAAAGGAGAGTTAATGTTGTCAAAATGCACAGGCGAAAGATAGAGCAGTGAATTAGAGGCCCATATATACACAGGAGGACTTAATTAAGCTATAAGGGTCATTATGGCTGCATGCAGATGGCTAATGCTGCCTTGAGGACACTTAGCATGCCAGTGGATAACCTCGCTGCACAGCCTGTTAGGGCTCTGCCTGGCCATTTCCAAATACAGTTTCTGACAGTGTGACAGTGTGACTGATGGCAGCCTGCTAGAATACCACTGACTGGTCTTGATGCTGCGATAGCGCTGCGTGTAAATTACAGATATGAGGGCTGCTTTCTTTTTATCTGTTTCTCTTGACTGCAGAGGACACAACTTCTTATTAATTCTGTTTGTCCTTGTTGCCTCAGTCTGTCACTATCTGTCCAAAGCTGGTGTGGAGTCAGTGTGGAGAGAGCAACATTTGGCCAAACCATAATTAATCTAGACAAAGGCGCTCACTCGTGACAAAACAAAAAAGAAGAAAAAAAAAAAAAGCTAATGTTGAGCTTCTTGGTAATGGCCCTGATTGTAATGTTGTGGGACTGTGAGCACAAAGCTAATGTCATTGAGTTTGAAATGCAGTGAGTTTCAGAGGCCATGAATAAAATGCTAATGATAGCATTTGGGATATACTGTAAAGAGCTATGGCAGCCCATACTGGCTGTCTTGTCTAATGAGTGAACAGAGAGCCACAGCGCGGCGAGAGAGAGATCAAAAATTCATGCGAGGATGCGGTAAAAGTAACACGCTCTCGGTTGGCATGTTCTCTGCATGTACTGTCTTTCAAGCTTGTTAATGAAACACTTTCACTGTCTTTCTTCCTGTCTACCTTGTTAGTTCAAGGTTGCACTTTGTATGATTCAGAATGGCAGATTTCTTTCTCTGCTTCTCCCCTTACAATTCGAATAAGCAATATCATGTTAGGCATGCAATGTATAGGGCTGTCTTTGTGACACTGGAGCTGGCAGTCACCACATGAGTTCAGTGAGTTCATAATATCTAGGTAAGTATCTTGTGCAGAAAGCAGAAAAGAAAGTAACGGAGGCAGTGCCTCTGCAAGAAAAGACATTCTTCATTCAACTTTCTCTTCTCTCTCTTCTCTCCTTCAGTTTCCACTTCAGATCATTGGAGGGTTTTCAGGCAATTTAATCAATTGATTTAAAACATTTAAACCAAGTATTTTTATAAACGGAGGCACAGAACCTCTGGGTGTAACAGTTTCTAAAAGATAGTACAAAACATCTGCAGACACCATTGAATCTGTCATTGAATCCTCAAAACATAATCTTCAAATCAAGTGAAAATTCAGCCTGTTTCCAATACAAATACTTGTAACAATACTTGTTCTTCAGAATTTTCCAATATAATATAAAGTGTAATTTCCTGATACTAGCGCAGCAACCTCTCTTACTCTGTGCTATTGAAAGATAATGATATATTAAATATTCCTGAAACAAGGGAAATTGCTTTGAGAACAAGTGTAATTATCTTATACCAATGCTGGTATTCTTCTCTCATTTTCAGAAAAATTAAAGTTTAAACTGAATGTTAAATTACTTGTTAAGATAAATGTTTTCTACAGCATATTGAGCACTCAGCCAGCATTTTAAAATATCCAGTCTGTCTGGTCACGAAAGACACAATATTGTGAATCGTTGATTGGACTACAATACAAATTGCTTGGTTTAATATTCTGGAAAAGGACCTGTTCTGAAATTATGAGCTCACTCCACGGCTGCAGGTTGAATATCCACTGCTGAGCTTTCTTGCTTTTATGCAGTGATTGCACTCGCTACAGGAACGTGGATGAGTGAGTTCTAAGATAACCCTGCACCCAGATAACCCTAACAACTTATTTGGCGGGTTGTTCTAAAACTGTCCAAACCAAACAAATTATCTGTCTGAAGCTATCTTCTTCCGGATTTGGTTTTGGTACTTCTTTAGACTTTTTAAGATCTTTTTGACCTCAGCCTTTCTCCATCGGTGCGGTTAACATGCAGTATTTGTCACAGTTTCAGTCAGTTATCCTTGAAGACACTTTACAGCAGCTGTCAAATCAAGATAGCCATTTAGAAAAAAAAACCCAAGTTCCTGTATTTCATGTTTGGCAGGCAGAGTGTGCACATGTGTGTCTTTCTCTGTAGCAGTGTAGGCCAGAAGTGATCACAGAGAGATGAGAGTTTCATTGAACAGCAGTGTCTGGCATTCCATACACAGACAGGCACTGCTGAGTGCCAGAAATGATTGGTGTCTACCTACAAGTTCTGCTGCAAAGGCAAAGATTAATGTCAACTTCTAAAATATAGTTTAATTAAACTATTTGTTGACTCTGACTTATTTTCCATTAAATTATTGCTTGACTCTGAAATTGCATTATGCACTGTCAGAGCATGTGTACTCTTCAGAGGTGCAGTGCACTTTATGAATAATAAAATAATATACTATAAATGTCAATGAACTGAATATGAAAACATGGAGGAACAGAGGAATGTACCACAACAAAGATGATCAGACATTTACTGTACTGTGGCATTTGTAAAAACCTTGCTGTTGATGTTTGCTGCAGTGAAAATGTCACTGACAGTCATTGACAGGTGACATGAATAGAAACATGCTATTTACTCAAGTTAGAAACCCTGTAAAATGTGGAGAGCATCTCCAACCACAGCAAATGCTTTCTTATCTTCCGCCAGACAAATGGATTCAATAACAATAGACATTTCTCATTCTTTACAATGCTATTTAATTGTCAGCTTGTACAAAGGGTAGAGTTTACCTTAGTTTTTACAATTTTCAGTTACTGTAACCTTACAAATTTTGCTTGGCCAAAAGTACCATGATATGTTAAGATTTCTTAACTTGCTCATGTTTATAGAGCAGAATCCTGCACACAAAACACTTATCCTGTAGCAGCTCCTTTTTCATTCTAGATAAAACTTCAATGTGTTTCATGTCGTGCTGCACCTTGTACACCTGCACAAAACTTTTCGTGTGTCTCAGCTGTCATATAGAAAAACTGCAGATGGAAAACATTTTTCTTAGTTGATGTCTTGACTTGGAACAGACCCTCTGTTGTAATTATTGAGCTGCACCCTATTTGTGTTTTTAAATCTAGTCTAAAGGCCTATTTATTTCCCCTATCATTTGGTCAGGTTTATTCACCATTAGAAAGGTGACTCAGTCCCCTCTCATATTAGGGGTTAATAAGCACCATTTCACAGCTGCTTGTCTGAGTGGGAGTAAGCAAATCTGTTTGTCTGCAGTGTGTTTTGGAACTTTCTTTGTAGCTTTTCTTTTTTCAGGGTTTATGTTCTTTTAAGTTCAGTATTAAATTTTTTGGCAAATTTTAGCATACTTAAAAGTTCAGACACTCACCTCAACAAAGGCCTGACTTTCAGCAGTTAAGTTGGTGATTAAATGTTCAAATCAATGTTCAAATTAGTGTCAGGCCAAAGAACATTGTTTCCTGTTGTCAAGGAATCTGGTCTCAAGACATATTTGATAGACTAGGTGATTGTTTTATCCACAACACTTAGTTTGTCCACTTCTGAAATAAAAATGTCATTTCCACAGAGACAAAGAGAGCTGTTCACTTTTAAAAAGACATTAAAAGTTGAGAAATGTAGTCAAAGTCTCAAGGCTCCTCTACCAGCCAGAAACCATAAATCAACACTGAACTGCTGCCTCACCAAATTGCCATAATAAAAGTTTATGAAGTGCTTGAAGGCATTTGATTTTTACGTGGCCATTATCAGCGAGGAAAATTAAAACTATTCTTATCTCTTTGCAGCATACTGAATGGTTTTCCTTTTATTTTGGAAAAACAATTATACAACAATTTATCATGTTTACATAGTAATTATTATAATACAATTAGCTATCTGAAGCCACTTGCCAATTCATCCATGTTTGGACTGTCTAAATCCAAACTCAATTAACTTCTCAGTCGGCAAGCTGAGGGCTGACTGAAAACTTAGAAGTGACAGATTACGGATGGTTTGAAAAGGATGAGCTTTGAGTTAAAAAATATTTGGGCCTGACTTTTTAAAGGACCCGCTGCATTGTAATAATCATAATCATATTGTCTTCTATCACCATTAGCGCAGAGGCTAAACGCTTTGATGTATTTTGCACAGTCCAATCCATGCCACACTCAATTTGTCTTACTGCATAGACAAAAACAAACCTTGGATGTACACAATAAAAATTGTCTCATAACAGAAGCGTTATACAGTATTTGCACTCCAACAAGTGGAAGAACAAATCATTCTAGCAAATATGATATAATGAGGTGGGTACCTAGCTTCTATTTTGTTGAGCTGTTCAGCTCATTCTGTCAAAATCTGAGGTTTACTTCATTTTACTTCATTTTTTCCAGTTAGGTGGTATGAGGACAGTGACACATTTATGTTGTGTTGGCTCTGTACTCCATTACACTGGATTTGAACTGAAACAATGACTCTCGCAGCTTTTATCCTAGGGTATTTATATCCACATCACTTGAACAGTGTAGGATTTATGGATTTTTTTATACATTGTTCCCCATTATTTGGGAGGTGGGGTGGGGGCAGTTTTACAAAGTGAGTTCTGGAGTCTATGATGGTTAGACATCAGAAGACATTCATATCTTCTCTCGTGAGGCTTTGTGTTTTTTTTTTTGCTATCAGTTTTGTTTTCAGCAAGTGAAAAAACATGCTCACTTGCATTTAGGTCAGCTGACTGACTCAGCCAGTTGAGAGCATTCTGCTGTCTGGATGTAAAAAAACACCATTGGCTGCCTTGTCTTTATGTTCAGGATCACTGTCCTAAAATTGGGGTATTTTGTATAAAAAGGGCTAAATGTGTCCTGCACTGTTCCCAAGTGAGGGTGGAACAGCCTCATCCTCTTGCACTCAAAAGCCATAGTAATGTTACATTCAACCAAGAATACAGAACACCAGACACTTTCTGGCTGCACTGTGTGATCTTTGATGTCTTAGCGGTTCCACTCATTTCCTAGTGACCAAGACACGACCCAAATTATGTTCAGTCTTATCGGCTTAGTGGGGGTCCCATTTTATGGCTGTGGGTCTCAACACAAGTGGGTCTGAGCAGACTCTCTATCTGCTCTGATCATGTGGTGTGTCGTTGTCATCACGGAAGAAAAACAAGATGGAGAGTGTGCACTGTGAAGTGCGGGAAAAATGACGTATTGTAATGTGACTCTTGGGTTTTTTCAGTGTTCGTTGACTCTCTGGGTCAGTTTAGATGGATTGGGTCAAGTTATCATTAGTTCTGCACTTGGGTGTCTTTCGAATCAGGTCCCTTTTTATAGTTTGTGAATACATGCACTGCTGCTACAGTTTATGTATTCTTCTGTACGTTAATCTAGAATATTAAGAATGTGGATGCTTTGTCAGACCTGTCTGATATTTTCAAAATAACACACACCCACAGGCGCATCAGAACCAAGCATTAAGACAGACTTAACAGGGCTACCACAAGCCACCACAACACTTCCAGACGCACAAATGTCCGCATGCACACACGCTTCCAATTCCACAGCTCAACCACCCACTCCTCACCATGGCCAGTGGCACGATGCCTCCCAAGTCCTGCGGCGCCAGGCGGATGAGGGTCTGCACCTCACTGGTCAGGGTGCGGGTGAGCGGATATTCCACCTGCCACGTCACCTCCCTCCCCCCCTGAGTCACCATCAGCCCGTTCACCTCCAGGTCTACCTGCAGCACTCGCTGATAGCCCGCCGCCTCCACCCTGCAAAGAGAGGGGGGAGAAAATGTGTGTCAGGAGTGGATTTAGATAAAAGAGAAGGGTATAGAGAATGATAGAGAGCAATCAGAAAGGCACAGGTGAGAGGATAACAAGAGGGAATAAGGTGGGAGTGCTAAGGGATGAGAAAGTAGCAGAGAAATAGATGAGGTAAAGGAAAGCAAAACTAAAAATGGAATAATATAGGAAAGGACAAAAATGGAAGAAGATGAAAACAGTGAGAGTATGAATGAAGGGTAAGAAACATGAGGAAGAGATGAAAAACGAAGAGAGAAGGTGGAAAGGGAATAGTAGGAACAGAGGAAGAATTGGGTTAAAGAAGGTGGAGAGAAGGAGATGGAGGGAAAACAGATGGAAAATTGGTCTTTACTGTCTATTAACAGGGGTGTTTGGTATTGGTGAGGAAAACGGACTGAAAAACAGACTGAGAAATTAATTGCATGTTTTAATCAGGTGTAAAGAAAACATGTAAGACAAAACCTAATAGGAAGTGAATGGTTTTGCAGTATTACATGCAGATGTTCTATAGGGATATGCTGTTTTTTGGTCAAATTTAAGCAACGCATCCCTCATCTCTGAATCTGATATGGAACTAATCGCAGCACTATTGAAATTCATTCTCACATCCATGCAGAACCACGATGTTGGCAAAAAAAGCAATTTATTTTTCCTCTTGCAATATGGAGCCTCTCTAGCAGAGATTGCCAGGGCCAAGCAAATAATTTTCTCTCAGCTGATGGAGATGCAAACAAAGCAGAAAAACAATGAATGCAAAATAAAATCCTCCAAACTTATTTGATTTGCTGAGTGCTAGGTTTGATCAAGCTGCTGCCTCTCATCTCAGGTATTCTTTGTCACAGTCAAAACTCAATGCAACACCTCTTTCCTCCCCCAACAACCAGACACACATATGCACGCTGTCTTGAAAAATGCAATTTGCACTTGGGGATCTAGAAATGCCTCACAGAGCTAAACATTAATATGGTGGGGAAAACACAAGTTAAAGGCAGTTTCAGAAAATAATCAAAGAGGCATTAGATGTATAGCATAAAGTTCTTTTTAAAGTATACCATCCTTTTTATAATTCCGTCTTGAGCGGTATGCTTGTTTGTTGTTGTCACACAATTAAAACAAGGCTGGAGAGAGCCCAAATTGAGCATGAGGAGGGGGTAGTTGGGTGGAAGATCCAAGGTTTTCCTTGAACATATTTTGGCCAAGCCTGTATTTAAAACTCCCCCATCTCCCTCTTATGTGTTCACACTTCAGACACCAGCCTCACTTCAAAGTGCAGATTTAAGGATCCACTCTGGTAGAAAAGTGTAAGAAAGAACAGTTTTGGAAGCTGAAGAGCAGTGTGGATGAAAACAGCTCAAATAGCAGCTCTGGGTCAGACAGAAAATCTTTTCAGTTTCAGCGGCTAATGTTCTGAATTATACTAAATATGTTTCCAAATTACCAGTGAGAAGCTTTGGCTCCGGATGAGTATTGGTGTAGATGTGGCCACACAGTGAGCGCTGCTGCATCTGATGCAATTGTGTTCTTGAAAACGGGAATTATACAGGTATGCTCAGGCGTAGTACAGCACAGCTGGTGGTGGTTCTTTGTGATATTGGGCACAATGTTCACATTGTGGAAAATATTCCAGTGACTTTCTCACAATTTTTACCCAAGACACATAAATCTTTCCCATCAACACCTGAAAACAGTACCCAACAAATGTATATAATGTTTGCCGAAAATTACAATGCCCAGCCATTTTAAGGTGTTTACTTATACCATAGCTGTGAAGACAGCTGCCCAAGCCCGATTGGCAGTTACCATAGCAACCAAGGTCCAGCACAGACCGTCAGCGATAGGGCAAGACACAGCCTCCGCTGAACATCCCATAACCATAACACACCCCTCAGGGTCATGAATTACATGCATCTTCTCTGAGACGGAGGTGGGCGTACACAGCGTGATGTAGGAAAACATGATTCTTTGTTTTAGGATTTGATGTCCAATAGATTCCTCACACACGTATGGATATGATGTGGTTCCTTGACAGGTAGGGGTAGCGTGACACTTGTGATGTGTCAAGCTTCAGTAAAAGCTTCTGCTTAAGTCATCTAAGATCTTCTGAAAACTTCCTCCACCAACTCACAGGCTCTGGTCCTTTGTGGGAAGGGATTTGAGGACAGTAAGGAACTCATGCCAACCTTGTAATGTAATATTTTTTGGCCAAAGTTTTTCAGTGTAAAATCCAGACATAACATCCATCTTGCTATAAAAGATGTGCTGGAGAATAGAAATAGACTTTTCTCCTACTCTGTCATTACCCTGTCTCTCAAAGTCCAAAACCTGCTAAAGGATTCATAAAAATACTCAAAAGCCTTGACAAATATTTCTACAAAATCAGTTATGATGAAACAACCAAGAAAACACAAAATAACTGTTAAATTAGAAGCAATTATGTAACTGTATGCTTTCATCGCAGGGTGCAGTTTAGCACTTTCTTGGCTAATTTTTGCTCTTTGAAATCTACTTCCTTTTAATCAAAGTTAAACATCAAAAGAAAAACAGAGGAGATAAACTGCTGAGAGCAAACATCTCACACAACCAGTACCATAGATTGCAGTTATATATGGTTACCCATATTAACTGATTTGTTGGAAATCCCTTACTTTTTGGGCTTGTGGGCTGTGGACTGTGAGTATCAGTCACTCGCTGGAGCTCAAGTCCATCCATCACTTTCGTTTCCTTTTCAGTTTCTTTCTCAGGCAGAGATTTGCAGGGCTGCAGAGGCACAGTGGGACATCCTCGACTGCCTAACACCATGCTGGGCTCAGGGGTAGTGACTGCAGTGATTATGTGGTTTACGCTTATGGTGTACAATTATAGCCAAATCAATTATCTGCAGCAGACAGTCCTGCTTTACAAAGAAGCTGCAAAAAATCTGGGCTTTAGTGCTGAACACTACAAAACAGTTCCCTGTCTCTGCAAATTCAATCTGTCTTTTTCTGTGTTGTCTTTATTGTTGTGTCTTTTTCTTGTCTTTGCACTTACTCCCTCCATTCCTCCCTGCACCTGCAGTGTTATGTTGCTTCCAATAGAGGGTGGTGCACTCTCTCTCACCCTCAGCCCCTTCATCAGGACTGTGTTTGGGATGATAAATGTCCACAGCCCCACCGGTTGGAGAGGTCAGCCCGCTTCCTCCATGTCTCATTAGAGGCATAACTGCACTGTGTGCCCTTTTCTCAGCACAATTACCATACAATTCAATACACTCACTGGCAACTATCACTTCTCTCACCCTGAGTCATGGATAGGGGATGAGAGCAAGAGGGTATACGTGGAGACCAAGACAAAAAAACAAAACAACCCCCACCCCCCCACCCCACCCCAAAAAAAGAAAGAACAACAGAGCGGAAACGGGGTTAGGAGGGCTACAATAAAAAGTAAAACGTCTATTGGGATCACAGAACTCACTGTGCCACTACAAAAGCAACACAGTGACAATGCCCCAGTATCATAGCAGGTTTGTTGTGGTGAAACGAGGTGGAAAATCGGTCATGTCATTTTGAGGAAGCTTTTGAGGTATCTCCATTTGTCAGCCCTATTGTTGGGTGTGAAAGGCACAAACAGAACAAGGTAAAAAAGAATACACTCAGAGGAAAATGCGTGCACGCTTTCAATTCTGTAAGATACATTTCAAACACACCCTTGTAGTAACAAAGGGGTTCTGAGTGGGAAGAAGAGGCATAACAGAAAGAAAAGAAAAAAAAATTGACAAGAATGAAATTTCTTTTATTCGAAAACAGGAAAATAAAAGTGGAGCTAAGGAACACAAAAGACTTGTTAAGCATGCAGCCATGTTTTCTTCTTTTCACTCTTAACACCTCTGTGGATATCTGCTCTGCTCTGAAAAAAAGTAGTGAGAAAAGTCTGCTGTCTCTTTCGGAGACCCGAGGGGGTTCCTTTCATGCACAGCAGTGATTTGGTTAGCACTGACAACAATGATACATCAAAGACCTGAATCTATTTCAACACAGTGAATCAACAGTGAGTCCAGCGATAGAAAGAGAGGGCCAGGGTGGGTGCTCTAAGATTAATACCTCAAACAGCTCCATTCAGGTAAAAGTTGATATATTTTTTTCTCCACTGTGGGAGCCAGAAGGCGATGGGATTTACTTCAAAATGTCCAACTTGTCTCAGCCAGTGTGAGGACATAAATAAACACGCTGGCCGTGGCTGCGCTTTTTGTGTGGTCAGAATATCTGTGTTGGATCTGCATGCTGGTGAGACTTTGTTTGTTTGATGTGCTGTGGATAAGATGTTTGTTTGTGGCCCTGCATGATTTTCTTTGTGTGTGTGTGTTGACTGTGGGTCAGAGAAAACACACTGAGGAGGACATCTGCGTGAAAGTGCATTCCAGGACGGATGTGTCAGGATGCATACAAGGGATTCCTGACTGAAGAAGTTTTTCATAGTTCATTGTTTATATAACTGGCACGTTGTTGCTGTTTATCTATCTGCTGCTGGAATCTTCGATGTAGTGTGTTTTATCTAAGGTCTTCTGCTGGCAAGCTTGATGCTTACAGAGTTGTTTCTGAGTGAAAAACAGAAAGATGCATGACTTTACAGCAAGATGGCTTTTTTCAGCTGAAACCAATGCCCATCACAGTTTGCTAGAGGCCAAGTGTAATGTCTTCAAATCTGTTGTTTTGTCCAAGAAGATTGAGATCTGTAGGTGTTTGGCATTTTGCCTTAAAAATGACTAATAGGATGCTCAGTTTTTTGTTGATCAATCGTTTCAGCACTACTTATTCTCCTTTATCAAGTAAAGTATTTGATGCATATCTGTTGGCAACAGGAAAATATTAACAGAAATTGTATAAGACGGTATGCACAGCTGCCTTGGCCATAATTGAATCCTGACATGTGGATCGGCAGTAATTCAGAAAAGTAGGTGTGACGATGGGCAGGATGAGCCTCTTGCTGGCCATCTGTTTTCACATAAAGATGTTAGGTAAATCTCCTTTGTCAGAAAGAAAGTGTAAAATCTTAATTAGCAATTATTTGCAGATTTAAATATGCAGAAGGAACCAGAGGTTGTGCACACTGTGGGTTACTTACTTTATTTAGCAACAATGCTTTGCTTGGTAGACTTGTATCTGGTAAAACTGCCAGAAATTTCAGGGAATTGCAGGAGATTAAGATCATACACACCTGCCATACAGACATGTTGGTGTGCAACAACCTCATTGAGGGCTCTACGATTTGGAATCTCAGGAAACTACTTGCTGTTTTCTGCTGGTTGTAGACTTTTATTCCAGACTTACTCAACAAAGGGCAACATTAAGGGAACTGTTTGACATTTTGGGAAATGGTTTTAATAGTGAGTCATCTTCTGGATTTCTTGGCAACCATCTAGGAGGGTGCAGCGACTTTTACGGGTTGCCTTGCAACTACACCATGACAAAATCAAGTCTCTTTACTCAGCTAAGTTAAATAATTCCTGGCTTTCGCTTCATATATACTGTCTTGAGAGTGGTGTTGATCCCCTAACCTCACTCTCAGCAAGAAAGCAAATAAGAATAACAACAATGTCGAACTATTCTATTGAATCTTTATTGTGCAGAGAAGCCGTGTGGATAAGATGTAATTACTGTTCTTTCTTGCTCTCTGAGTGTCCAGATGATTTGCTTCTGCAGCTGTTTTAATTATTTGTAGTTCACTTACTCTCCAGCTGTGTGGTAAAGTGTTTTTTGCATTTGTAGTCTCAGTGTCTCTCCAAACAGAAGTACATTTTGATTGTAATCGGCTCAAAGAACCCAAGGGAAATTGGATAATATCTCCAATGAATAAAACCTGGTGTCAACAGGATTTCCATCTGCTGCTTACTATGGTGGAGTTTCAAAGGTCACATTAAGAGTAGACTCTACTAGTTCAGCAGAAACTAACCTGAGTGTATGTGTAATGAGGTCATTTACCCTGGTGTAGTAGGGGGTCATTAGAATATTATGATTAATAAATTAGGATCTGGTGTAGCAGAAACCATATTCTGTGTGTGTGTGTGTGTGTGTGTGTGTGTGTGTGTGTGTGTGTGTGAGCATCTCGAGGGAGTCCCGGCTCCCCTCTAATGAGTTTCACTATCTCAGGTCTAATATCTGTCTCTTCTCTCCAATGATGCTAATGAGATCCTATTGAAACTAGCAGCCCCCAACACTTGTCCTCCTCTGCACCATCGAACGGCAGACCTGCAATGCAACAGAATGCGATACTCTGGAGAAGGTTGTTACACACAGATTATTCAGCCGGCAGACCCTGTGGGGGTTAGTAGGGCAGATGAACAAGAAAAGAGTGACAAAGAAAGAAAAGAGACAGGGCCACAGAATAAAACAAAGTACAAAAATAGCTCGGAATTATGTGAGCAATCACAATTTATTCATTGTGGAAATGACTAAAATTCTTCCCCAAAGACAGCTCACTGAGCCGCGTCACGTTTGTTAGTAATAAATGTACGGCTCGCATAAAACACTTGCACTATAATCCTAACCTTGTGCTGTCTGGGGGGTGGGGTGTGGGGTGGCTTTCCATCCAGTGATGCCTGTTTCATCTGTGTGGGATGGATGTGTTTATGGAGCGATAAACATTGACACATGACAGACAGATAATGAAAGAGATCATAAAATGAAACCATGTCAAGAGGGAGATGAAACGTAGAATAACCAATTTATGTATGCAGGAGATTTCCCCCAGGATCTATCAAACCCTCGACATCGGGCCTGTCCCTGTCTGTACAGATTAGTTTGCTTTCACAGTAGGCCTGCAGAGTGCAAAAGGGTTGGGGGGCAGAGGGTGAAAAAGCTGAAGGAGAAATATTGCTGTTCTCCCAAATTGCCTTTTTGGCCTGTCTCTTCTTCGATATTTTCTGAAATAACCCCCCTCTGTTTTGTTCTGTCGCTGTCTTCTCTTGCTCATTCCTCCCCTGACCTCTTGTTTTTTTTCCCCCTCCACTCCTCCTCTCCCTCTTCCCTGTCTCCTTCTGTCCCTCCTCTTCCTCTCCCCATCCCTCTCTCATTTCTTAACCCATCTTGCCCTTCTCAACTGCCTGCTGGTCTATTTCTTCCTTCTTTCTCTGTGGCATATTTTTTCCTATATTCCTCTCAAACGGTGTGTGAAATGAGAGGATTCGGGCTTCCTGCATGAAACAGATGTGGCTCCATGCATCAACCAATCAAAAGGCAGTGCGGGCCACTCTGTACCATATCGTAGCAAAAGCCAATCAGAGCCTTAAAAGCGGCCGAAGAAACACATCTCACATCTCCTGGAAAATTGGAGATATAAACATGGTGCAAAAACATCTTATACGAGTTGAGTCTAAGTCTGATCACGACCAGATAGGCGATGTCAAAGCAAACAAGATTAAAAAAAAAAAAAAAAAAAAAACATATGGCCAATGTCATCAGTTTGAATTTTATATCATTTAAATTCTGCTCTTCCACAACAGTTTTCTGAAAAATAAATGTGACAGTGGCAATTTTTTCCATCCACATTCTGCTTAGCACATAGCAGCAGGGTGCCTGAAAATGTATGTAAATTGATTTTACTGTCCAATCAAAATATAAAACTCAAACATGCAGACAACAACCTTACCTGTCAAACACTGACACATTAACACACAATCCTGTCTTGTAAAAATACATGACTAAATGTAACGCTGCCTGGAATTCTCTTTCTTTTCATAAACATAACTTTTTTTTATTGAATGTATATTGACAGTATATTCATATGTTTTTGCAATATCTGCCAGTGGTTCTGTGTCCTCAAAATGTATGAGGCATGGCAATATGGAAAGGTTTTATAGGAGACAGTTAATTTTTTACAGAATACATTGCTTTAAACTAATATATCCCTTCACTGATTTGCTGTTAAGGTATGCAAACATTTGAAAAAAAAAACCCACTATTATTATAAATTGCAAGTAGTGATTACCATGGCTAGTTTGTGTCAGAGAAAAATGCTTTTATCTTCTGAAACAGGAATAAATGCAGCCTTTTAAAACCCTTTGTAAAAAGTTTACCTCTGAGTCACCTCCACTATAGTAAGAGATTAAAGAACATGTGTGTGAAGTCTTGGCAAAATTAGATTTTAAGAAATGTTTTTCCTCCAGTCTATCTGGATATGTAATTTCTCAAATGAGTGAATTCCGTGACAGACGAGGTGGTCGGACACCACACAGTGTCCACTCACGAGCTGCCCTGTGCCACCCTGTGCTGCTATCACCTCTTAACTGTTGGAAACTAAACTGCTTTCAAGGATCAGCTGGCAGTTACAAGCTGCGCTTAAGACAGTGAATACAATACGACACAATCAGTCACTGTATAAACACCAATCTTCTATCCCCTTATTGATTTCTGGGAGCTGTAGGAGTGTTAGTAAAATTCTCCAGAGGGCTATGGTGCTCATCCTCTTATCCCGGACAATAAGATCAACTCAGTGTGACTGGCTAATCTCCCCTTGGAGTTTAAACTCTCCACCAGAAATGACACTTCTTCTTCTCCTTGTTACTCACACATATACACATAGATGACAAGGGATTAGATTAAGTTGTCCTTTCCATTATTTGCCTCTCAATTGCTGCCTGCTACTGTTAAATCTCATGATGTGCACGATTTTAGGCTTTGTGTGTTGTGGCCTGAGAAGTATCTATTTGATCACACTTGATGGGTTTTCTTTTATACTTCTATCTTTTCATCTCCCTCTTTTTGTTTTTTGCTTTTGGCTTGCCGCTCCCTTCCCCTCATTCAGCCCCTTCTCTTTTTTTGTCATTGTCTTTCTTGTTTTTAGTCAGTCTGTTTCTCAATGTGCCATAAGGCTGTAGGAACAGAAGAAATTTGCCATGTAATCACTGCTGCCCTCCCCATTTCACTTGCCTTTTCTCTTCAGCTCTTAAAGGAATGTCAGCAGATATACAGCATATTGTTGTTAGATCTATACAGTGAAGGCCAAACAGAGCATTTCAGTGACCGAAAATATCATTTTATCCCTGCTCATACCTCTGATGTTCTTGACTTTTAGCGAGACAATGCAGTGTACAGCACTAATCTATAGAATCTGAGCCGAACGCTTATTTTGAACAGGTGTACAACTCCAAGTATTTATAAGTTATCAGAATTTCTGGGTTTTGAAAGCATTTTGGATCATTTTAAATTTGAAACTACAGTATTTGCTTTCATAAAAGGGTCTTGCCACTTCACATTTATTCTGCATTAGCAATTCAGGATTTTTCCAAGAAATTCCTTAGGGGGGTGTAATGGTGAAAAAAAAATCACTGATTGAGGGGCAGGCCAAATGTGGCAAATACAGCCTGACACGTGGCAAAAACCATGGCTGAATATTAGAACCAATGAGATGCAGATCCTCTTGTGGCCTCTAGACGTGGGCGTCAAAGTGTGACCTTGACTATGTTAAAGTTCTAGTGAAATCTTGGCAGCAGTTTGGAAAATTATTGCTTAAACTTGTGCTTTTTTTGGGAGCCTGTTTGCATTCATTGATAGGTTTCTCAGCTTATTACACTCTGAGGTTTTGGTCTCAGCCCTAATAAGGTTCCAACCCAAATTATGAATTTCTGCCTTTAAACTGGCTGTGAAAAGTCAGATCCCAGAACATGCCTCCAGAAACACACACACTGTCCCCATATTTTCCTACAGTCTGTGTAGTATCAACATGTGTTCAAAGCAGGGAGGTGGGGGTTTAGAACAAAGCAGTATGACAGCACAATGATGAGTATTAATTGCTCATTCAGAATTATATAATCTAATAAGCCCTCTGGCTATCATGTAGATGAAGTGGCTGTGGGGACTTATGATCTGAGAAAGTATCAAAGCATACTTACTATGAAGTTTTATGATGCATGGATACAGGCTGATTTGTACTCACAGTAACCCTGCCTAATAAGAATCTGAGAAGAGGTTCATTTTAAAAAATGCCATTGAATTTCTTGATCTTTACTATTATTAATATAATTTTTTCATCTATTAATATATTTTTTTCATATTTCCCGTATCCTGAAAAAGAACATTTCTTCTCTGCTCATCTACCCTAGATTAAAGGGTAAAAACAAAAATCAATAATGCATTCATACGTTATTGCATTTAGCTTCACTGATGCAAATTAACCGCATAATCAACCTTTCCTTTTTTTCTATTTCTGTTGCCTGAAGCATATTCTTTTCTGTTGCTGTGCTGTCCTTGCCACAAGAAGTACCTTGTTCAATTTTGGACATACAAGGACAGAAAAAATTACATTTAGGTCTTTTTCTGTGAAAACTAGTAAAATCTGATCCTGAGACACCATAGGAGAGTTAAAGAGAGATCTTTGTATATGACAATTCAGTAAATGGTATTGAAGGATTAACTTGGTTTGCTATGTTCATATTACAAAGGGTAATGTCAAGTGTACTGTGTCCCTCCGATTTTTCAGCCGCTCTCTCCTGTTTGTCCACCTCTTCTTTGCCACTCAAGTTCTAATGAAAACTCTATTACTCTTTCATTCAGGTCATGGGCTGTCACTCGTGTTGTAGGTTACTTTATGATGCTAATGAGTCATCGTTACACTGTGTTTTTATCTCACACTGTTTTACTTATTTAACCATCACCAAAGTAAACCAATATGACAGCAGCTCTCATTTTCCTTAATGATCTTTTGTGTTTGTGATCCTTTGTGTTGTCCTTTGTTTTTTTTTTTTTTTTGCTGCCATTGTGTATAACCACAGTGGCTAACTAAACCCTTTAGTGCATTTTTTCTAGTTAGAATGTAAGAGAGTGGAAATCTTATTTCCAGGATTTTTTCATGCATCATCTATGCGATGCATGTTGTCTTATCCCTCACAGAATTATGTTACCTTGAACCAGTCTAGTTTCATCAGCGACACCTGCATGGTCTCTGTCCATGCATCTCCCTCTATAAAAAACAGGCAACAAATCCACATGCAAGTGCACGCCTAGCACAAACCTGAACAAACAAACAAACAAACAAACCGCTCCCTGGTCCAGTTTATTAAATTGGTGTAGCTGGACAGGGTTAATAAAAATGCCAAGCCTAGCGTGACCCCTTGCTGACCTGGACCCTTGCTTCTGCTCCCTTGTCTCATTAATCTGTCAAGTAAACAGAACCCTCTTCTCCTCACCCATGGGATGAGAGAAGGATTTGATGAGAGAGGGAGAGATACACAGGCCCTTATTTTGCCATCCCTTACTTTTCTCTCTATCTGGTGTTAAATACAACAGTTGAGCAAACAACTTTCTAAGATGCTAGCCTTGTGATTTGTCTCCACTTTTCACCCAGCACAGGCACACTTTCACACAGACACACATACACCCAGCAGTCCTACTGAATCCTAAATGATAATTTAGAGACTCTGGTGAATATATTTATACCAAATTCCATTTGCACCTGTTTGTTATATGAAAAATATGCACTAATTACTGCTTTTTGTTTCTTTTTCCCAGTTAAGTTAGGATCCAAAACCTCACTCTAACCTCACTCTATACAGTGTGTGTAAGTTGTTGATGCATGCCTGTGTGGAAATCCCTTAACATCAGTACCTCTTGCAGTGCCTGAAGTATAAAGTACACCTCAAAGAGCGCTCTAAAGCATTAACAGGGGCCAAGGATTCAGTGGATGATTTATTAGAAGATGAAGTGGATCAGAGGGTCTGAGCCCAGGGTCCCAAGGCCAATAGGCCTGCCTTATCAAACACCACCAGGCTCCATGGCCAATCTCCAGCTTGTCTGTGGGCAACTCCCCACCAGTGCTCGCTTTGGTTGCTGATAAAAGTCAGATTAACTACAGAGCTTTGTTAGGAGGAGAGGAGACTTTACTTTACTTTTAGTTCAAAAGTGATGATCTGCTCAAATCCTAATTAAATACTCAAAGAAACACGAAAAGCTCAAATTAAAAAAAACAAAAACAAAATAGTGTCTGAATCACACAGGGAGAGTTTGGACTGCCCCAACACACACAAATATGGCTGATTGTGGGTTTCTGTTTAAGTCATTACTTGACAACATCGGAAGATCACTTGTAAATGTGACCCCCAAACACAACAGGAAAAAAAAAAACAAAACAAAAAACAACAGGCTGACATAATAGATAACAGAGGAAATTAACCTCCTGTCAGTTTCCAGCTGATTTCATGCATCAGCGTCTTTGGCTGCATTACCTGGATTAGCCACAGAGCCAAGGCTAGATTCACCATCCCAGAGGGCTCAATCAATGATGTTTTACTTCACACAGGCAGATATACTAGTTCAGTGATAACACACAGGTCAAGGATATGATAGAATCCACAGTAAATATCTAATTCATGTCATGTTGTTAGGGGAGAAGGTTAGATGGAGGAAAATGCAAAGTGTATCTCTGAGTAAGAGGATATGGTATAAATCATCCCCCTGAGATTAAATTAATTATATTTCACTTGTAGCATCATGTCCATTTTGATCTCCATTAATGATGACAGGTTTGAGGGAATAAAAAAGGCTTGTTTTTTCATTTTTTGATCATGTTAGACTCCGGGGGTTGTTTCCTTTACAGAGCCTTTATGATTGAATAAAGCACAAGAGGGCTCAGCAACACATACAACTCATATGCCACTCATGCAAATTAAATTACCGAAGATCAATATTGCAGATCCATCTAACGATCACATAGTTGCCCATCTTGGACTAGCTGTAGAAATCTTTTTTAATATAAAGGAGGCAGTGAGAAGAGAGTGTTTCACCAATGCATTAGTGGCCCTATGGGTAAACACAGGAAAATAAGATGTCCAGATGATTGCTTAAAAGAATTACAGAATGTATTCAAATATTTTTCATACCAAATTGTATGCTACCTGTACCTGTGATAAGCCAACAGAAAACAGCAGTTCACAAACATACAAATTAGACCACCTGGGAGGGTAATTGCTTCATCTCCCCTATCCATCATCTGTAACATTGTACTTTCAAAAGACCATTTGCACATTCAAGGACAGTCAGGAAAATACACTCAACCCCCCCACCCCACCCCCCACCCACAAACACACACACCCCTACAAACATGACTGCGCCTTATCTCTTTCTTATACTGCATTTTTACATCTCTTTCTCCCACATACATCATCTAAATCTCTTCATTTTGCCTGCTATATAGTGCATTGTTTTGAACCAGAGTTAAATAAACTGGTTCCAGCATGAACTAATCAAAACTGCCACACTCCTCAAGGCCCAAACTGGTGGTAGGCTGTTCCGTAATTTCGCTCTTAATCAAATACACATAAATGGGTTCATATATGCTCACACACAGATAACCTCAACAGCCAGGTCATTAACATCCATGCATCTCACTGACTCATGGAGAGTTCTTACATTGGAATCAGATTGCACTGAAGGGACCTTTGATTTAACTCAGGTTGTAAATGCACTCCCCACTGGCCCTGCTTGGTCTGGCCATTGATTGTATGTGTTCACTCCCTGTGTGAGTGGAGCCCAGTGCAATCAGAGAGAGCAGCACATGGCCCTCTGACCTCTCTCTGTCAATTGAAGAGGACTGAATATCGAACTTCTTTCTCATTCAATTTTCACTCATCATTGTTCTGTCAATTATTCCAACTCCTAACGACTCTTGGGCATGGAGTAAAGCTGCCTTATAGACACATATTCACTAACCCAAACAATACACATTTACATGGACTCACAGCTTATGGTGTGCAGTTAAATGTCACCACTGAATGAACAAACCATCCTTTATGCAAATCAGCTTTTGTATATGTATTTATGCCCAAACAGTAGCTCTGCAGGCTAATTTTACATACACAAATTCTCAAATTACATGCCCAGCTAACATATGGAATCTAATCATTATATCCACAGCAAGATGACACCATTGCTCATAATAACAAATGCATATGTGAGTGACAAATTTCTACTATTTTCTAATGATGGGATTTCCATATGAGAAGCCACATAATAACTGTCTTGCATTTCATATGAAGGGTGGAGAAAGTGAGAGAACCTGTCACTGAGATGGAGCAAAGGAGTGATGAGAGCAGGAAAAGATTGCACCCCCTACAAGGCTTCAGGCTATTATTACCATATCACGAGAACAATCAATCAAATTGGGTTAAAATGTACATGCTGTTTCAGGGCCACTTAGACATATATAATAAGATCATGAAAGCAGCACAGCTTCCGTATAAGACCCAAAGTAGGCTGTTCGAACTCCTGGGGCCCCAGGTAACCTATGTGTGATTGAACACAGCATGCAATACAGGGACCAACATCTCTACATGTATTTGTTGTTCAGGTTCAAGCTGGCTGCAAACCTCCAGGTGGTTGAATAGATTGAAGAGGTTGCTCTTTAGTTTCCCTTTTAGCCTTACTCGAGGGTGTTATCGTTGAAATTATTATCACCACGTTAATACAAATCTTTTATGATATAAATATATATTTCAATATGGAAAATTATGCAAAATATGTATGAGTAGATAAGCAGCTGCAACAAGAGTGGCATTGTTTGTGTACTTGTCTTTATTTGTGTGAACATCAAGGATTGCAAAGTCTATCTGCTGGAGCCAGTGACTCCTTCAACCTGACCAATAGGTCGCTTGTCCCTACCCTCTAATATGGCCCATAGGAATGTCTCCTGAAAAAGCGCCCCATGGTGGCAGGTGGAACCTCTGTCAACATAATTACAATGGTGAACTACTAAGCTAGTGGAATGGTCACCGTTTGGATAGGGTCAGGCACAAAAACTTTTTGCTCAGGTTTAGGGAAAGTTCATGATTTGGGTTAAATTAAGGTTAAATGACCTTTGTCATCGTGGTTACAATTAAAAAAAAAACATATGTTAAGATTGTGGAATAGACATGGATAAAGGAAACATCAGAATGTATCAGGTATCTTTAAAGAAAACAGAACCTCAGTTGTAGGGTCAGAATACATACAATTACATAGCATTTCTATTTTTTCTTATACTACCCTTATTATAAAAAACATTTTATTTGCTTCATTATTTATTTAATCAATCCCAGCTTGCTAAGAATCATTGATTTGGACAGCAGAAATTAATATAATGGTAACACGATGAGATCCTATCATCACTATGTTTCAGCAGTTTAAAGTTGATAAACGATATATCCTTGAATTATAGCACAGCCCTAAGGAACACAGATATTTACACACCTCGGCAGGTAATCTCACATAACAATAAAAAAAGGATATATAGTGTAGTGGAAGGAAATCTTGCATGGCGATATAACAATGCTTAGTAGAGGCAATCTTATCTAGCTGAAATCTTTATGGACTATTTATATGGGAATTGTGGCTTTCTTCTTTCCCCAGCACACTGCAGAGTATGCTAATCATTTCAGTCTAAAACAAGCTCGGGGTTTCCATTCCCCTCATTGATGCTTGCTTCCTCTGTTTCACAGAAAGACCCTCAGAGGCTCATGTCACCTCCCTCAGCAGATGGCTGGGGCAAACACAGAATGACAAGCCTCGATTTCACTGATGCTTAAAACATGATTTCACCAACTGTTGGAAAACAATTTGAATCTTTAACCTATTTTCACACCGCGGCTTGCACGCTGAGCAGACTTTCCTCATCAAAGGCTCAGCAGAACTCTGAGACTCTTCATGCAATCTTCTTTTTTTCTTTCAAATTCTAACCCTTAAATAAATCTCACTACAGCCGCAATCAGTGGAAACATGATGAAACACGTAGTGGAAAGCATACATTGTTGGCTCAAATTTAATTCCATTTATCTTGTGTTGTCACTCAGATGAAACTCTGGTGTTGTTTTTAAATAGCAGCCCAAAGAACTTTGCTTTACAGGCTTGCATCATTGTGTAGGTGTTGTTAGTCTGTCTTGTCAGTCTTGTAGAGTAAGCCTGACTCCCACTCTGTCACAGCGGGAGTCCTCTCTACCAACAGCAGACAAATTGAATGTGGTGGCATGTTTCATGATCCCATAGACTTTGAAGGTGAAAAGATGCTGGAGGGTTCTATTTGTTCACTTGTTTGTTTGTTTGGGTGCGTGTGTGTGAGTTTGTCAGACAGCACACATGCTTATTGTGCACACACAGACGGGACTCGGCTAATATTTACAGTGAGAAAAACACATTTGAGTGTATAGCCTCTTTCAGATATGCATGTAATTATATAAATATGAAGGCAATTTTACATGTCACATCTGAATAAGCATGTGGGTCACTTTTTCTGTCAAAGTCAAAGCAATAGTAGGTTGGATTTAAAAACATGTTTGTTACACAACATGGCAGAAGTCTTAATTGAATGCTGTCATGTTAACGGAGAGGCTACCATAGCACAAGTCTTGTTTGGAATGAGAGTGTCATTTAAGAAAATAAAATAATTTTACTAAACCAAATTTAAGGTGCTGAGGAGATTTTTTTTATTTTTTTACCTTGTAGTGTGGGACCATCATCACACCATCAGTTTTCCCCTCACTAAACTTTCATCCATTCCAGCAGCTTACAGTCTGATTATACAGCAAAAATCCAGCATGCAATCCAAGGAGAATGTAAATGTGAGTCATAACTTAACGCCTTGTAATTATTTTTACTATGCTTGGCTGCGCTCATAATTCGGAATATAGAATTCTGCTCCCTATCTAATACATGATGAAATTGTTGAGAAAGTGGGGAATTCACCCGAGAAGCATGGGTAAGAGCTCCTTGCAGTCAAAAAGGTCATTAATTAAGACTTTATATTAGAGCTGAAACAATCATGTTTATAATAAAAGAAAAACACCCAAATCTCTTAGAGTTGTCCCGGAAATGAGATTTTTTTCTTACGGATGATAAAGTAAAGTGACTTAGGTTTTCGATCTGCAAATATGTGTTACAGCTTTATCAACAGACAGCCCCGTCATGACTGAATAGATCCAAAACCCACAAGATATAATTTTAAGAAACAGATAAAACCACTAATGCTCAAGACTGAAAAAAGGCTTATGATTGTCAAAAGCTTTACTGCTCTTGGAGTCAGCACGTCTCTCTATGCCTGTGTTAATTTGAGAGAGTGAGCAGATTGAGAAATGTTGGCCGTTAAATTCAGTTTACTTTAATTAGTTGTTAGACGCTGTGCCTCACCTCCTGCAATCACAAATCGAACTCCCATCGCAACTTGGACAAGCTACTGATTGACACTCCGAGCGCAGGGCCACAGAACTGCCACTGCAGTAACAAAACCTTCATTTGATTCCTTTTCTCAACTCTTCCCCTCAATCAAACAAGAACTCCAAATTGTGTTAGCTTTCATTAAAAAGAAATAAAGGAGCCAGAAGCAGCTTGAGTACCTTGCACGCATGGGTGATGACTGTCATCCTATAGGAACAACCTCATTTACATGGACGACCCATCCACTGCACTCACATCAACATGTGCAGACACAGAGTGAATGCGTATGTCATTCCCAAGTGTGTATGCATTCCCATGCTTAATTAAGCCAACAGCTGATGGGGATTTTGAGTTCAGTCACACTTGCAGCAAAAAGAATAAGCTTGATGTTAAGGTAATGCAATCTCTCTATCCATGGTAACTGTGAGCTGTGAGGACACCGAAACAGAGGGCTGGCTGGTGAAGGACAGCTCTTAGCATTCAAGTGTCCTAATACATCTTCATAACAGAGCAGGCAGTATTGTCTTGATGACCGTTGTGCCACTTTGATCTTGCATCAGTCAGCTTTATTACAGCCTGGAGACTTGCACAGCCATGTACATAGTAACCTATCTGTTGCTAAATCTGCTCTACATGGACTTGTGATAGGAGGGGCAAAAAACACCAACTAGATTATGTGTTGTCTTTTGTATGTTCAGTTGAGTGTGTTCAGTTTATTGTTCACAAGAGAAGACATGCCATCACTTGAGAGGGGCAGCGGTATGTCATGATAGCTTAGTTTTGCCAGATAGCCTTAATTTGGATGCACTTGAGTTATTTTCCGCATATCTATTTTAGAAAATGAGGGAAGAAGTGTGCAGCTGTATGAGCAGCTATGTTGTTGTGATATTTTAAGTACAGTCAAGTACACCTCGCTGTAGGCTTACCTTATCTCATTCACCCACTCTACATTCCTTGCTGTCTGAATTTGTCAGAAATATTGTACCTTCTGTGGTTTGCATAAAGAAACTGTTGTGTGGCCATAGAGCTATAGCTGCTTGAGAGGGAGAGAAAATGTTTAATTGACTGAACAGTATGATTTGTATGTATGTATTTGTTTTCAGTGACAAATTAGCTTTAAACATGTAAGAGTCAACCAATTTAGCCATACAGTTTCTCCAAATAGAGCGATGTAAAGAAAGAAATACAAGGTCATCAGAAAAAAAAGGCTCTTTAGTTTAGGGCAAAGGCTGCTTGTTGCAATGAACCTTCAACAATTTGGTATGAAAGCAAAATCGAACCATTAAGAGACTAGTTGCATAAAAAACAGCAATCTGCTGATGTACAGTGTTTGTTTTATTGTCTGGATAGAGGAAAATCAAAATTGAATGTAAATGCAAAAGAACACCACAGCCTTCTTCTAAAGCTGTGACAGCAGCATGCGCTTCTTGACTTTTTATATGAACTTTTCTTTTTATTTCAAACACTAATTATCTGCACCCCCAGCACGTATGAGTAGTTCACATACTGTCAAAAGGACAGTCAAATCAACTTTGTTATCATCTAAGAGTTGATTTAACCTTTTTTCCTCTTTGTACTCTTACCATTTGACTCTCTTTTCACACCTCAATTCTCCGCTACCTCAGTTTCTTCCAAGTACAGCAGATCAGAGTAGTGGCTGCTAAAGTGACTGAACAAGGATTGTGAGGCAGGCACCCACATTGTACTCACTTCTGGGACACGGCTACATGTTCTTTTGACTCCCACTAGGCGGTCAAAAAAGATGTAGCCATAATTCTGTGCTATTTTTGGATAGATTTTTGTGTGTGCAGTTTCGTCAAATCAATCACTATACCAAGATACTCCAGTCACTCTAAGTCTGCATGTTCATAGTGGATAACTCACCTCCCCTGATTGGCTGCTGGGAGTTTAGTCTTTAAACCTGTCTGAGTTCATCTCTCACCTGGTGGTTACACCACTGGCTGTAATGTCGCACTTCCTACCACAAGCCAGAGGAGACGCATCCTTCACCTGCTGTTTATCTCTCAGGTCCTGGCAGTAATGCTGTTTTAATGGATGGCACAGTGAGCTTCAGTTGGCATTAGGAGACATTTAAAGTTTTAGGGCACCTGTCTTTCCAAATTTCTTGGCTTCCATCTCCACATATTTCTATCACCCCCATTCAAATTCTGACTAATGAAGATCTTTTAGCACTTAACCTGACTGATGGGATATCAACCCACGGGATAGCAGTTAAATAAAATGACTCCCAGAGTATGGATCTAATACTGGTGAGTAGGAGAAAGTGTGTCAAAAAGGAAATCCTTGAAGGTACCAGGGAGATAAAAGATTAAAGTAATTTAGGAAATTACTTTCAAGGCCTTCAGATGAAATTCAACACATCTACCTCCATTGTAGCCTCATAGTAAGTGTAACTTACTTACTACTACATTATTCATTCTGTTGTACATAATCTGGAAAATATCTGCAATCCACAGAGCCCACCAGCTGAACCATTCAAAGAGCCATATACAATGTGCCTAGGTACCTCTCTCAACTCTATGTTTTGGTTTCATAAATGAAGCACCTGCAAAGGCTATTCCCGTCCTAAAAGTAATTCAAAAAACAATTTCACTGGGCAAGTAAGAGCCCAGAAAGTTCATCATGTTCCGGTTTGGAAATGAAAAGCAAAAAAACAGTCCAAGAATCCTAAAAGCACGGAGGTTCACAGTAGGTGTTGTATTATCATTTCAATACTCCAAGGTAGTCTTTTGTTGAACACCAAATTGCAGAACATAATACCAGATTCGACATGTATGACCTTGATGTGAGTGGTCCTGTATAATTCAAAGTCTTCTCTCCTCAGCGGGGCTGTGAAAGAGAAGCATGTAAATGATAGATGACATTGTCATTCATCACTGTCGTCACCTTGACACCCAGGAGGAAATAACAGCCCAGCCAAGGCGTGTCACTTCCTGTGTGTAACTACTTTGTCTTTGCCTGAAACCGTTTAGCTGCTGAGCTGAATGTCAAATACTGTACATTCACACACACACACACACACACACACACAGTTATTATTTATTAGTGGACATACTGTCACATCAGCAGCAATCACCCACACATGAGCCTCTGATTATCTGATTATTATTATTATAATCAAATTATACATAATGACTTTAAGAGCATTTCTCTTCCCTAAGTTGTGCTTATAGGATCACTCAATGGATTTGACATATTTTAGTGCTGACGGAATCTATGATGTTCATGTAATCAATACTTGCTCTGCTTTGTGTTCAATAAAATATATTACTTATAGTTAGATAGGAATGGTAAAATACTTAATCATAAGTTTACACAGAGCGGTGGAGAAGAGAAAAGATCATCCTGACCTGCAGATTTCTAAAGCAAATTTGTTATCTTTCAAGGTTGGCTAGTGAGAGAATAGAGACAAGTACACTGTTGTACCATTGTGCAGGCAGAAGTTTTCTCAGGATACAGACGAGCAGCTCAGATAATTAGGTGTTTTTATAGCAATAGCTATAGTGGTGATTCGGCCATATTTTAGAATTTGACCAATCAGACAAATGTGTGAGTAACTGTTGATCAGTCAGTAATGCTGCAACCCTCTAGGAGGAGCATGGAGTGGCCGAATTGTTAGGGTGCTTACCATATGGGTCCCTTTGCTTCCCCTGCATTTAGCCTTCATTTCCTGTCTCTCTTTACTCTCTCTATCCAGTAAAGGCTGAAAAAAGCCCCCAAAAATAATTTGAAAAAAGAACATGTCAGAGAAGAGATTCACCCTTTGTATGTCAGATTTGTACTCCCTGTTATTCAAAGAATAATTCAGTGAGAATGATTCCATATTAAATTTCCTGTCCTCTTGTATCTTTGATTTAATTCCTATGAACCCAGAAGTGAAAGTTCAAAAATCTGTCAAAGAAGCACAAAAGAAAGAAGAAAATCCACAACATTAGCCTATAAACTACTATACATGTTAGGTATACTCTGTGACTCACATTACCGCCAACCATTTTAAAAGCATACTGCACCACAGATGAAATGGTTTTCCTGCCTTTCAAGCTTTCAAATTCATTTCTGGTTTGAAAAACAACTTACTTGAGATATTTAATGTTATATAGTAATCAACTTTTGCATGCATTAGTGGAGTTACAGGATACAATTCTTTTCAGAATCCTGTTGGCATATTCAAAGACTGAGTGTCAACACAGTTTTGAGTGTCAGCTATTGAACAGCTCCCTCTTTGCTGTAACAGAACAATCGGATTCATTCAACGCATCACCAGTTTTGGGGAAAAAGGTTCCGAACTGCATTTCCACATGATGATAAAACCCCTTCGGGATATAAACTGTGATGGATCACCCATCTCAGGGAAGTGTCAAGTCTCTAGTGGTTGATTTTCCTAGTGCACTGAAATTAAGTGAAATTAATGGTTGTGTAGAAGGTGGGGAATCACTCTTAAAAAACCTGTAGTTGATTGGATGAAACATGCATAGCCACCAGTAAGGAAATTTACTGAGACCTGAAAGCTTGCCATGTGGGAGAACACATATTGACTGGCTGCTCCTCTCCTAAAATAAACAGTGCTGATATTTTAGGCTCTTCTTCAGGCTTTTGTTGATCAACTGCCTGGTTGGTAGGTAACTGAAAAGTACTCTAATGAGTTAATTTTAATGAAGAGCGACTTATAATGATTGGAAAGTGATTACAGTTTGGAAAAGTCACTTTGATTCCATCTTATTTCACATTAAAACTACAACAGCTGGGCATTGTGTGGGCATTGTAGTTTCTTATTCAAATGAATGAACAGTGCATTTGTTGAGGACTCTCTTCAGAAGTGCGTTTGCCCTACTGAGTGTTTCCAGCAGCAGGAAGGTGTATGTGGCGTAAGCTCATGTTCAGTGTAATGAAACACCAGGTCATTTAGAGCACCAGTGTGACTCCATGATGTGTTTTAGGACAGTGGAGGTCTACAGCACAGAGAAATAAGCTATATCAGGCTTTGTTGACAGTAAGAAATAAATTGAATATTACCAGACTTCTCTTTTTTTAGTTCAAGCAAAAAGGCAACACTGTTCCATGAACAATATATTTTGTTGACTATAGTTGGGACTAGCTGAAGACCTACATGCATGGCAGTGCCAAGGAGTGAATGGGTCAGGTGCTGAGTCATGTCCTCTTTCATCCTTACTCTTTGCAATCACACTCTACCGACAGCTGTCCAAGAAATGAACAAGTGCGTCGTCGCTTTCTGGTTGTTCAGCAGGGCATCTGGCTCATATTTCATTCACATTTTGAGTCGTTCAGCAGAAGGAGGGAGTCAGACGTACCTTTGACTAAAACTGTTCTCCTTCCTCCGACAGTGGAGGGTGACAACTCTGTGACCCTCACTTCTGACATCCTGGCTCACTGTCCACGCCACCGGGTTACTGGCTCTGGCTCCAAGGAATGCCACGCCGTCTTTCAGTTTGACCCTGAAATACACACAGACACAGAAGCACAAGTTGTAAGAAAAACATGAAATTAGATAAGCCTGGAACTTTTACCAGAACAGCTCGCAAATTTAGTTTTACAGTTTCTCTGACACACACGCACATGTTAAAGGAGAGAAATGAAGTGAGGCACTGCTTTAATTGTGCCTCATCACAGGCACAAAACAAACACCTCACATTCACACATGCATTCATAGAGAAAAATGAGATTGGACGATAGCAACAGACTAGATTAAAAACATGCTTTACTGGTATAAAAGTACTAAACTGAAGCAAAAAGGAGGAAAAAAGCATGCAGTTGGCTGCCAAGACTTGAAAATCTGGTTGACAAATGAATTGTTTTCTACTGGATCCATTTTGGATGGCAGATATATAATGATTAAGAAGAAGATGAAAATGTTTTTAAACCTTGTTTCCATGTTTTGCTTGGAGTGATTATTGCTCCAGGAAAGTGAATCTGGCGGGCACAAGCCAAATTATTTCATGAGGAGTGATGAAACCTAGTGTCAGGACAACAGATGGCATGTTTGGTGAACTGAAATAATCACAAGTCAGGGGGCGTGAGTTCAAATTAACCCCTGCGAAGGTTTATCACTATGAAGTAGAGTAGTAGTAGTAGTAGTAGTAGAGTAGCCTTACATAGCAAGTCTTGTTGTACATTCTATAATATCCCAACAGTGAGAGCAACAGAAAAGTCAGCAAGTGCAATTTCAGACACTTTTTGGTCATGTTCCACCGCACCTGGGGTTTTAATCTCTGCTGCCTCCGTGCCACCTCTGCCCTAACCCCACCCTTTTTTGTCCCTCTATCACTTCCATTACTCATGGTCACAGTCTGTGGGAGGCTATACAGGTGCCGAAGAACCATGACCTCCCTCCTCTTCCAGTAAACTGGCACACTGTGGCTGTCCTCCTTTTCTGTCAGATGAAATTACCATGAAGTGCATGAGCTGCTTCCAGTGCTTCCTTTGCCAACATGACAAATTGCTCTTGTTCAAACCACTGGTATGAATGAGGCAGAGTATTTTATGCGGAAACAAAACGGAAGGGAGATGGCAAGATCTAAAGTAAAACACCGACAGTGCAAAAAGAAAAAAAAAAAGGTGAGGAGAAACATCTCTGTTCAGTAAAACATGAACGTTGGGTAATTTCTCCCCACATCAAAATAATTGAAGACTGTCCTCGTTCTGGAACTGCAAAAGACTTGTAAGGGATGAAGGAAAAAAAAAAAGCATTAACAGGGTGATAATGACATGACAAACCATGCAGCAGTCCTTAGAAGACCACAGTCATTACAACTTCCGTGTTCAACTGGGTTTTTCTTTGATCTTATCCAGGCCGCAGGGGCGGTAATAACTGGCCTCATGTTGGTCGCTGCTCCTGACGAGCGAAGATAAAGGCTGCTGGTGTGGAAGACACAGACAATAACTAGGAGGAGACGCCTGATTGCCGTCTGCCCTCCTGTTTCCCTGTCGTCACCTCAGCCACGGCACAGTAATTACTACATACTCGCAAGCAGATTCAGCACTGACAGTGGACTATGGGGGGAGGGTGGGGACACGATAATCAACCAATATGGAATAAACTCGGGTAATGTGCTGTATCAATCAAACATCAAATTCAAGTTTGAGAGTAGTAAGGTAGTAAATACTTTGAGACCCATGATGAAGATGCATTAGTTTTCACTTTAATCACCAGCTGATTGCTTCAGTCATTTTACAAGTCAAAATAACTGATACTTTTTAACCATTGAGAAGATTTTGTTGCTTATTCTGTTTCTATTTTTTGCAAACCGTTCTTTTTTCTTTCTTTCTTTCCAATCTAACTACGCTCTCCTGTTTTACATTTGTCTAATCCTTCTCTCTCTCCCTGTTCCTTCCTCCTGCATCAAACTCACTCAATTTCTCTCACACTCCTGGGCAACTTGACGTACAAACTCCAGCACGTGCTACTGTATAACCGACGAACAAATTAACAAATGGCATGTTGTAAATGAGATTGGTTTGGCTAATATCCATTTCTGGCGAGGGAGGACGAGTGGGGGAGGGGAGCAATAAAGGAAAGCAATTTGAAGGGACCCCCCCTCACCCTACCCGCCCGCCTTTCACATGCATCAGCACATGAAGCTGCCTCATTAATTCCATGAAACCCTGCATCAGTGGGATGAGTATTTACAGATGAGACGAGGCTCTCCCTGATTGATGCTCAGAAATGACACGCCAGGATGGCCATTGCCCAAATAACATGTCAACACACCTTGCACTCTGGCATGCCTCTGAAATAGCAGAGCGCATTAATATTAATGCACTTTACACAGCAGGAAATGAAATGGACTGCAAACAATTCTGAATAACTTTAAGACTGTGTGAGACTGGGTAGTTCGTGCAAATAACAACATTGTAGATGCTTTATTGCGTAGACTTAACTACCAGTCTATCAAGATAACAATAATAAAGTAACATTACATTACCATTAAAATAAAACCTAAATTCTACGCAATTAAAATATTGTGTCTTGAAATGAGATTTAAACAATACAAAGGGTCTACAGCCTTGCTAGCAAATATAGGTTTAGAGTTGTTTTTAATGATAAAAATGACCCAAACTTTGGTTATTTATTGAGAAATAAGTATTGTATTCTAGCAGTTTAATGCACCCAGACAAACACAAAATTGGCACAGGAGAGATTTATACTGTACTTGAAAACAAATGAGAAAAACAGCATGTTATAGGCAAAGGAGGTAGGGAGGAGGCAGCGTATCTTTTTCTGTAAGCAACCCAATTTTCAGTGGATCCTATAATGATAATGACTGGATAGCATTCATGAAAGGGGCAAAATTGCAGGAATGATTACATGCTGTCTTTCAAAAACATGTTTCTTACTTGATGCCTAAATGGGACTCTCTTGGTTCCCATGACAATAAGTGAAAGATGGTGGGGTAAAAAAACAAAACAAAACTCAGGAGGAGTAGAGATGGAAAAACCAAGAGGGTCATGTGTTTGTTTGGAGGTTGGAGAGGGGAGATGTCATGTTAAGGTCTTTGCAGTGAGTGCAGGGATGGAAGGATAGCTTGGTGTTAAAGCAGAGAGAGGTGGTGGTTTACAGAGACCAGCCTGGCAGATTAGGAAAGACAGGCGTTGTATCAGGGTGGATGAAAAAGGACAGAAGATGGGGGAAAAACAGGAGAGAAGAGGAGAGGGCTTTATTGGCTAAGAGGCTAAAATAACAGCTTGTAGTCAGCTCTGGCATTTGCTTTCTGTTCTGGTGTTATATTTCAAACAATAAGAGAAGGATATATGTCAATGCCATCCCCAGGAGGCCATTTGCAAGGTTATTTTCCCCTCCTAAACTTTAAATTAAAATAATGATAATAGAAAATGAGAAGAAACAGGAGGAAAATGGTTCCCTGTATTGCCATCCAGGTGATAACAGATCATTACTCCAGCGAAGATGGAGACGCAGCCAATCACTTCACACATACACACACACCTACGCACGCACGCACACACACACACACACACACACACACACACACATATACACACGCCTCTGTCTGTGTCTGTATCTGATATAATGTTAACTCATTGGGAGAGAGTGGGCTGCTGGACAAAGCTAACCTTTAGTGGAGATAAATGAAAGTGAGAACAATTGCTCTGATATCAGCTCCACCACAAAGGAACCACCTTTTGGTTCCTCCATCACAGAGCGGCCCCTGCAAAGGGAGAGAGCCACATTGAGAAAAGCTGCAATACAGATGAGCTGCAGTACATTCATACATAACCTAAGGTCAGGCATCATTAACTAACCCCAGTGAAAAGCTGGAAACCACTCAATGAAGAAGGCCCTTAGATCACAAATTGGTCTGGCGGTTAGTTAGATAAATGTGAAACACGCAATAACTCATGGTTTAGCATATTTTCCATATTAATTTCAAAAAGGTGGTTTAGCTGGATTCAATTTACCGACAGCAGGCAAAAATTGCCCAAATCACATTGAGCTACTTTAGCTGGCCCGTGTCCCTTAATTCTCAAACACCTGCAGCTAAATCCAGTTATGAAATAAACACACAAGCTGTTGGGCTTGCTTTATGGTCCCTCCCTCCCCCCTATTCCTCTTGTTCAAAAACAAAATAATCTCCATCACCTCTGGGTAAAATTAGATAGTAGCCAATGACAGGTGAACCAGGCTGGGAGGTGGTTCAATAAATTAGTAAGGTGAAACAAGGCTGTGGAGGAGATGCTCCGAGTCAATTAGCTGAGGAATAGTTGTTGGTGGAGTGTTTTTAGGGGCGAGCGGACACAGGCAGATGTGGAGATAAAGAGAGAGCTAATTCAATTAATGAGTTTGATGCTGTTCTTCCCATTATCTGAGCTAGTTAAAAGTGCTGGTGCGTGGCAACACTGCAAAATGGAGGACAAGATTAACACTAGCAGATAAAGACACTCACCAGACAAAACTCATCTCCACCCATGCATTCTGCTACGTTTCTCTCTGTCTCACCCTTTCTGTCTCACTTTCAGCATGTCTCTTTTCCTACCTCCCTGTGTCTGTCTCTGTATTTTCCCTCTGAAACATTCTGCCTTCTTTGCTGTATATACATAAACAAGCCTTTCTCACATCTCTCTCTGTCCCCCTCCCTCACCAGAGCTTTCTGTCAAGCTTTGGTTCCCTGCACTTTTTTTTTTTTAAAGGAATCAGAGATCCTGCAGTCTGTTGGTCACCCTAATGCCTTTAATTTGATTATCCATTTCAGTTGGTAAACCTTCATCAGGTACAAATTTGAAGGTCTGCCAACTGAAATGTCTTAATTAAGTAAAGAGGGAACAAGTCAACAGTAGTGTGTGTGACTCCTGGATCCTTCTCAGTTAACAGTTTTTGGCTCAACACACCTGTAATTAAGATTTAATGACATACAAGTTTAGTGGCCAGGCTAGCAATGAGACTGAAGGGTCAACTTGATGATTTGCAGGCATTCATGGTCCCCAGATGATGAATCCTACTAACTTTGGTGAGCCCATGGCCATTCAGCTAGTGTCACCAGCAGGCTGACATTGGTAGTTCACAGTGAACTGTTTCCACATTTGATGGATGGATTACAGTGCAATCCCTGACTTTTCATCTAGTGCCAGGATAAGGTCAAATTTTCAATTTGTCCAAACATTTTGGATTTCTCACAGAGATGCTAGCATGGCAGTAGACTTAGTCTTGTTTACGTTTTACTAAAGCTCCACTTTCTTTCTGCTGTCCTTTCTAATGCTTACTACTGTACCTGCTTAGAAAAAATCAATGAACAAATCCATGAACTTTTAGCTTTCAGACCAAGTCGAAAATACAGGGAATGGACACACCATTGACATCTACACAGTGCAATCCAATACAGTAACCTTGCAACAAATACTACCTTGTAGCCAAACTGTAGAGACCATCTATAGTACTTTGCTCAACTTGTTCAAAGAGAAATCCAGTGTTTACAATTCTCTTACTTTTTGATAAGAAACAAGTGAGGATTAGAGGAATTTTGTGAATTTTAGATTTGTTATACATGCAGCCTCACCTTCATCCATTTCCTTTAATTTCCTCTTGATGTTCCTGGGAAAGTGCTGTTGGAAGATGAGGCCTGAGATTCATCCAGCCCTTAACTTTACCCTTGTGAAACGTCAATTTCACTTCTTGCTGCCATTGACTGCTTCCTCATCTCACCATTCTTTGCAAATCAATATCTGAGTGGTCCAAACCATTCATTGGATGGATGTGCTTTGAGGATATCAGAGCTGTAAAGGGTTAAAAGTTACCCATCTACCAGGGGACAAAGATGATCAAATGGAGTACTACTGAAAGTGCTACTTAGTCGTTTCAACCTGGAGTTGATGGCATTGAGTGCGATTTAATTGAGGAGATGCTGACTGTCACTAAACACTAGACAAGTTTACAGTCAGGTAGCTATACACAGAACTGTACTGTTCAAGAAAAGAGTAAAAGAGAGTATTTGCTTTTCACACAGAGATGAGAGGAGAGGAGTTGATTGCCTTCAGCCAAATTCTCTTTTCATCTGGATTCCTGAAAAACACACAGAATGGTGATTTCTCATCTAACATCTCCTTCACAGTCTTTTTTTTTTTTAATTAAAAGGAAAAGCAGCCAGATGACTGACATATGGAGCTTGGACCTGAGCTCTGGGAACAAACTTGCTCCTTATAAAAAAAGAAGAAGAAATAACTGTCAGAGGAG
Source organism: Lates calcarifer (assembly GCF_001640805.2). Taxonomy (NCBI): domain Eukaryota; kingdom Metazoa; phylum Chordata; class Actinopteri; family Centropomidae; genus Lates; species Lates calcarifer. Next base: position 8,134,931 of record NC_066841.1, on the reverse strand, counting down.
TGAGGCTGACTTCAAATGAGAAGAGGTTCAAAATGTGCGCTGGCCGTAGCCTCATGACATGAACGAATCCATGACAGATCAAGAGCAATCATATGGGCAGGAGCACTGAGAAATGAATTCGAGTCGAATTCAGAGAAGCCCCTGAGCTTCTCTAAGGAAAGGAATATTCCATTTGAGAACCTGGGCAAGGTTTCATACATACAGTACATCTTAAATGCATCGCAGTGCTGAGAAAATCATTATTTTGTCAATAAATAACAAATATAATTTGGATCCCAAGGTTCTGGTGCTTTGAACAAAGACAGCTATATAGTCTTCACAATGACTGGCTTTAGTCTTTCACTGATTCATTTTAACAACAGCTTAACAATGAACAAAATGGATAGTGCTATATGTGACTGTGAGGAAGAGAAAAGAGAAAAACACAAAGACCTTGTTGTAATGGCTGAAAACCAAATTACCACCAAAGCAGTGGATTTCAGAGTGTTATGCCATATGAAGATTTTCACATTAAAAAGAACAAATTAATCTGACTCCGGCCACATATTATTGAACATTAAACAACTGAGGCTGATGGAATCCTTGAAGCATAATTTTGGAAGTAGCCGCCTCAAGAAGGCTATGATAACAATATGATGATGAGATGGCACTAATGTGGAGCCCATTTCTGCATTATGCATGGCTGCTGTTTTGGGCCAGAATGCAACCCATACATAAGCCATCATAGAGGGGGTGTAAGATGTAATTAAGGCATAATTTTCTTTTTTTTTTCTGGGAGACAGAGAAAGAGAATGAGACCAAAAATAATAGGAAATGAAACTACTGCTCATAAAAAGTAAAATTTATCAAAGCCCACAGCTTAGAGCAGTGACTGCAATGACTTTGTTTTCTATAATCTGCCCCAAGCTCTCATTATCTCCTTATGTCACATTATATTTAAGCTTATTTCTAAAAGTATAAGAAAAAAATGTCAAAGAAAAAGGCAACAAAGAATACATGATATTCTGAATAAAGAAACAGGCTGGATGTGGGTGGGTATTGACTGAAACGACAAGGAGCTCTGTCTGTGTGTGTGTGTGTGTGTGTGTGCGCGCGCGCAGTGACTGTGCACATGAAAGCGGGCCAGCGGGATGATGACACTGGGGGGCGTAACAGCGCAACATCCACTGTGGCCAAAAGCTAGTCACCTCCAGTAAATCACAGCAAGGCTCTCCTTACACTGCAAGAGTCAAAATGTAAAATTCAAGAACATTACCAATCTGTTGCCCTACATGTAGGGATATTTCGACCCTCATTTGAATCACAGGGATTTGTGGAGCAAGCACGGGATTTCAGATTAACACAAATTTGTGTCATGATGGTTTTCCTTTTTTTTCATGTTTGCAGGAATTTACACCAAGCAAACTTCCAATTTTTCACTCGCTTTAATACTGGATTTCAGGAACTCGCTACCACTGCTGCTGTAGATTAGCTGAAGGAATGAGGTCATGTTGTAGCAGACAGAAGCTTGATCCCTATAGGCTGCCATTTGAATGGAAGCCTAGCCAGTTAAATAGGGGATAGGACAAACACATGCAGACACTGCTTCCAGTAAAACCTATTTGACATAAGGTTGCATCCAGGGGATAAAAATTAGACTGCATTGCCTCTGTTGGGTCAAAAGGATGATCCAGGACTGATCCAATATTTGGATGGACGCAGAAGGGGCCAAGCACATATAATCTCAGGATGTAGTGGGACAGATTATGGGAAGTTGGTAAACCTGATGTAGGAAGGGTTACATAGATTAACACTCATGCTGTCAGTTCATGCAGCAACTGGGCACTTACAGTGGCACTGTAGTGAGTAGTAAGGTCAGAAATTTCAGCCTTAGAGGGCTTAACAATATGTACAGCATACAGCATTCCTATCCACCCTTTATCCTTAGACCCCCTGTTTTGGTAAAGAAACAAAAGGAAGAAACAAAGGGGGAATGGTGCTGTGCAGGGTGGTTCTTTCAAATTATCTTGTGACTGATGAGTCAAATATTCAACATTCACTGCAAAACTCATTAACCCATGCATATGCTTTGCAGCTGTGTTAGCGTCATGGCTCTAGAGATGGCATTGTTGGTCTGTTGGTTCGGCTCGATCAACTGGTCCAGACTGAAATTTTTCAACTACTGAATGGATTGCCATGAAAGTTTGTACAGACTTTAATTATCCCCAGAGGATGAATCTTCTTGTCTTTAGTGATCCCTGACTTTACTTGTGATGCCAACATGTAGTTGACATCAGTGGTTCAGAGTAAAATATCTTGATAACTAGCAGATTGATTGCAATGACATTTGCTCCAGATATCGAAGGTTGCTAGAGGATAAAGTCTGATGACTGGTGATCCTGGTGTTACTCTTGTGCCACCAGTAGGTCAGACTTTTCTCTGAGTCAGTGGAGTGTCTCAACATTTACAGGAGTACAAGACTGGCACAATATCACGTACAGACATTTATGGTTTTCCAGAAAAGCATGTTAGCATGTTAACACACTAAGCCAAGAATGTGTACATGCCATGGTAAACATTATATCCCCAAAACATTTACATGCTAGTATTGTTCTTGTGAGAAGCTGTTGTGCCTCATTACAGAATCACAGAGCTGCCAGCATGACTGTAGATTATTTAGTTTCTACACACATGCACATGCTATACAGTTGTTAACATAAAGACATGCCAATATCACTGTGGGTGTTCAAGTATTTTATGACAATTGTATGATAACCGATATGATAGCCATATCAATGACTTTATAAATACTAAAGTTTTAGTAAAGATTACGATACTGTCAGAAAACGTCTTTTGCAGCTTGCACTTCAAGGAGAGGAGGAACAAAAATTTAATAATTGTCATATGTATGCAAATTACATCAATCTGAAGCCATTACTGAAACAATTAATCTTTGGCAATCACTAAAACATTTTAATCATGATCGTTACAAATGGTTGACTATTCATTATGCCCTCTAATTAGATCATAAATTGTATGAATACACTGTTGTGGGAGGTTTTGAAGGATGTGACACGCTGGGGACAAACACAAAAGCCAGCTAGGACTGATGAGGTCTGCTGCATTAATGGTGCTGAGAGCCAGGGCTGCTGAGAAGGGATTAAATGTATGTTCTCTCCTGACTTCATCTGTGAATGATTTATTGACTTGGTAACTGTGGGTTTGAGCCTGCAGATGTCTGATCAGGTGATGCAGGTGATCAAGATTAGGGGTCAAATGTCACAGTATGTCATTCAGCTGTCCTGACGTTGGGGACCATCAATATTCCTGATGCCATTGATTAAATGCTATCTGCTGGTGTGAGTGAGCTGAATAAGCCACAGCAACAGTGGGGTACATTCTTGGACTTGAATGTCATGTGCTGTTGTTGTATTTGTCAGTGTTGTGACATTTGTGTGAAGCCGTGGGAAGGCAGTACAGTAAGTGCTCGAGTGGCAACGTGACAAAAAAGATGACAGCCACCATGCTAACCCAACATTTCAGACAGTGTCCGTCTAAAAACTGTCACAATAGTGTCACAAATTGTTTGCAGAAAGTACAAGAATTGGCTCTTGCTGAGAAAAGCCACACATACTCCACATATAGTCTCACCCTTCCAGTGACAAAATAAATCATTTATTTGAAAAGTCCACACCCTCCTCTACATTTTGCCACATGCAGGTTATTGGAAAATTCAGATGTGAAATTATAGGTAAATCATTTCAGACCTGACCTGTAAAAGCTGCCATGTCAACCAGTACATTAGCCCCATTTGCACTCCATTATTTGCACCACTGGACACTGCTGAACAGACACCATCAGGAGGCTCCACTACGTACAGGCGATAGGGGAAAGACCCAGGTCCCTACACAGTCATCTGATGGGAGTGGGGTGGGGTAAAATTTGCGTGTGTGTTAGTCTGTGAAAAAAGATGAGGAGTGTGAAAGGAGTGCTGGCAACAGAGAGAAAGAGAGGCAATCAAAGAGAAGATGGAGGAATGATTCAGGGGTTGAATACTCGACTTTGATGAGGGTCTGGACAGAAAAACAACAGCTAATCTCTGCTGGCTGCTGTGCTTGCCTTTTGTTACAAGAGGATACAAACAAGTCAGAGAAAGATACTTTCTGTTTGAATGTTTGTTTTTGACTAAAACACTACCTCACCTGTCTCCTTGCAAGCCCCCCCTAAAAATCTTGAAAATCAAATGGGGATTTACAGATACAGATATTTTTTATTAGATTTTTTGAGTACTTTTCAAAATGGAGTTTTGTTATCAGTCATCAACAACAATACATTGTAAAAATGTATTGTTTCTTACTCTCCCAGACTCTGCTTCCCTTGTAAACTTGTTAATTTTCTCCCAGTTTCCCTCTCAGGGACCTGATCACAGATCAGAGACTTAGTAGATCCATAAAGAAAAACAAAGCCTCCTCATCACTATGTGTCTGTGTTAAAGTAAATAATGTGGTATTTTTCTCTTGTTCCTCAGGAGCAAAGCCAAAGTCAAATAGCATGGCATGTATTTGTGTCAGCACAGGTTTTGGATGTAGCCTAGAGCAAGTCAAAGGTATGGAGTCAGTTCAAATCCTGATTTCTCAATATGGTGGGAGTGATATAAAAGTTACCAGTCTGGATATTCACTAGTAACTTTTGGTCTTCTTGGGTACCTCTTGCAGCTATTGATTTGCATTTGTGCGTTTGCGTTACATTCGTGTAAAACTACAAAAATAAAAATTTAAATCAACTAATGAAATAAAAATCAGACACTCTAACCCCATTGCTTAGCAGACAGTAAAACTGCAATGAAGTAAACTGAAGAAAACTTAATAACATGTATATACTGCGTTAACAACCATGCAAGACAACTTTATCCTTACAAAATGGTTTCATCATGCACTGTTCATTGTGTGCTTTTCAGAGATGCTGCAGTAGCTTATTTTGCACCCACTGGAAAGTGCATGCTTTACATAGCCGAAGGCAGGGTGAAGTTTAGGTAAAATTTAAGGCTTATGTGCAAGCTGACCATGGACTTCAGGGCAGTCTCATATGCACAGAAAAACACATGCAAATATTTTCAGATTTATTCAAAATTCTAAGATTTCATTTCAGTCCCAGAGAGCAAATATTTGCTCATAATCTGACTGTGACTTCTTGCTTGTTGCTGTCGTCATGTCAGTGCTTACAATTAGAGCAAGTATTCTTGCACATAGCATAAAGAGTGACAAGTTCCATGTTAGGAGGAGGTTGTAGCGGATGGATGGACTTTAAGCATGACCATTCCACAACCTAAACTGCATGTTTATTATCATGTAACCATGATGACGAAAGTCATCTAATCTTAAAGAAATACTTGTTTTGACCCAAACCATTATTTTTTCCTAAACCAAATCAAACCAATTTTTGTGCCTAAATCTAACCATAGGGTGCAGTGGTTAACAGTGTTGCCTCACAGCAAGAAGGTTCTGGGTTTGAGCACCGTTTTGGGCCTGGAGCTGTGGAGTTTGCATGTTCTCCTTTTGACTGCATAGGTTCTCTATGGGTACTCCAGCTTCCTCCCACAGTCCTAAGACATGCAAGTTAGGTTAATTGGTGACTCTAAATTGCCTGTAGGTGTGAATGGTTGTTGTCTTTTCTATATTATGTCATTCAAACTTGTACCATAAGTTGCTGGTGTCATGCCCCCACCCCACCCCACTCTCACTCTTCACTCCCCCTGCAGGAGTCTGAGCCTCTCCTCAGTGTGATGCAGCGGTAATATGGCACTAGGCGAACGGGTGGCTGCCGGTGTTGTAACAGGGATGACCAACTCACTTCTTTCCTGTACGTTAGTAGTGCTTATCAGCCAGCGCCATGCCCTGAGCACCGCTTCCACTTCACACGGCCACCAACACCTCGACTGCCACTGGATGTTTACACTGATCCCTTCATAGAGGACTCCCTTGGGCTGCTCTCTCTCTCTCTCTGTTTGTGTGTATATGTGTGTGTGTGTGTACACATGACTCCCTTGGGCCACAACACAGCTTGTCTGCATTGAGCTTTGTGGAGTGACAGTGCCGGGTCTGTTCCTCTGCACCACAGTCAAACACTGCGTGCCAGAGGAGGGGAAAGAGCGAACAAAGACAAGTGGTCATTCAGGTCTGAACCACCTTGACGTAAGCAAAAACTGTAAAGCTATGATAAAATATGACAGCTTTATACTTTCTGAAACTTTTATGACACACACATTATGTATTACTACTAGTACTATGTACAATATGTTTTTAAATTTAGATTTTCTAAAGCTAAGCTATTTAATGCTGCAAATTATTGAATGAATGTGTTGAACAAATGCAACACTTACAACACTCTGCTTTGAAATATAGCTCTGACAAAAATGCTGTGACATAAATAATTTGTCATGGCAAATTTCTATTGCTTTAAGAATTTACCTATTTTGAACACTTCAAACAAACACTAGTGCATTTACCTCTTTGGTTGAGTTTATCTGGGCTGGTCTGAAAGCTGTTTGGACCAAACAACAAGACCACCTGAAAAAGAAGTTCTGAATTTGCTTTTTAAACAGACCGTGGGGTACCAATCATTGGACTATGTGATTTGAGCCCATGTTCAAAAGCTAAACTGCTACTAAATCCATCTGCTGATTGTAAATTGTTGGGGAAGTGATCTCTCTGTCTGCATAGGTGAAGTATGGCCTATATTTTGATATTAGATTATTTGGTAACCAAGGTAACATGTATTCACATTACCACTGATACTTCCCTACTTTGTGTATTTTAGAATTTCCCGATAGAGTGAGTGACATGAGTGAAACTTAGTGCTCATACAGTAACTATTCTCCCATAATATTATGGTTCAGCATGCCTCGTTTTTGTCATTCCTCAGTATTTTATTAGTCCAGCTGCAGTCACGACAGAAGCCGTTATTTTTTCGTGAACTCTTTGTGACACCAGAGAACATAAATACAGCCACTCGTGGTGCCAGAAAGTGCTGCTGGCCCTGCTGTCAGTCACTGGATTTTGATTTCACCACATGAAGCGCTGATGATGCAAGGTAACAGTCATGAACCTGTTCAGTGAATGAGTTAAAGATCAGCGTGAAAACCATATGAATCAGAACTAAAAATCCCAACACTGCAAACGTTTTTTTTCTTTGGTCTGAACCAGGTGACATTAGCTGCAAGGGTCAGAGCTAGCTGCATGGGTCTTTGCTGGCTTCACAACTCCTGTTAGGAGTGATATGGGTTTTTAGGAATATATGCAGAAAATTTAGATCATAATCTTATTTTTTTAGATTATTTATCTTAAAAGTATCATAAAAAAGGCTATGACATCTAAAAAGGCTAATTGTGCACAACAGGGGAGTCAGTGATGATGTGAGGTGTTCTGTTAACAGCATCCACAAAGCCATGCTCAACATATCATAACATTTTGAGGATAGTGTTTGCTGTTATACATACTAACATGTTCTCTTGAGTCTGTTAACTAGCACTTACCTAAGCACCGAGCAAGCAATTAATACACTGTGGCCAAAACTGAAAACATTGAAAACACTGAAAACATGGCCCATTTTTGCAAAAATTGGGCCATGCTTGAAAGTCCTTCATCAGGCACTTAGCAAAAGAAAGAAACACATTGCAGCCTCAGCCAGTCACTCTGTCAGAAACACTGCATTTCATTCTTTCTGCTTTGTTGCTTATTTCACTCCACTCCATTTCACTCTCAGGCCTTGACACTGACCAGTGGGAAGTGACCAAAACAGGGCTGTAAATTTCAGAGATCAGACCAAAACAAACAGATCGAAATGTATCATCACACAGATTTTTAAAAATAATTTTATGACCCATAAAGAGGTTTGTGTGCTTACGTTCAGTCACACACGTCTGCAATTTGTTTTATTTTTTTTCCCCCACTCACTCGTTAAAACTGTGAACAGATCTTATGATTATTGAGACCTGCAAAGACGCCTCTAACATAACAACTTTTTCCCAACCCAAGTCTGTTAAAAAAAAGTTTGTCCTGCTAATTTATGCTGGAGTTTGTGAGAAAAATGGGAGGAAAAATGCTAAATTTGGATCAGATCGTGAGGTGAGGAGGGAGACCGGGGATTGTAAACTCTGCAGTAAGGTGAAGGTGAGTGAACTCTGTAAGACTGAGGTGAACTTTAGGTGAGCTGTGGCTCTGCACTGAAACCTTATGAATTCTGTTATAGAATATTGCTTTTGGTACAAAGCACTATTTAACTGTTTGTTTGGCATTTCAGTAAGTAACAAAATCTGCCTACTTATTAGTACAACCAGGTGTTTTACTCTGCCTTTATCATAACACTGAGATAAGGGTTTCTTGCTCAAATTGGGATTCTTACTGTTGTTTCTTGTTTTGGACAGTAGCCAGGCTGATAGCAGTAGCCATGTTGCAGATGCTACTGCTAGCAGACAGAAACAAACATAATTCATTGTCTGTTTGATAACTTAAGCAAATCATGTTGGTTAAACTTACTGTCCATTGCCACTTTGAATATGTTTGAAAAAATCTTAATGACAAAGACAGACAGCAACTGGATCAGAAAGCAAATGATTAGAATCACGTAACACCACACACTGTATGATTTTACCCCCTGACTGTCAGGACCAACTAAGCCAGACTGGAACAGAGTCAGTCCAACTTGAACCAATCAGTTGTGACCCCCAAATCAAAATGTGTGTCCTTGCCTTTTAACACACACGCACACAGACTGCTGTTGTGTTTCCGCTGACTGAGTTTCTAACAAAAAGTATCAGGATGAGCTACATGAATGGTCATGGCAGTGTGGACATGGGGCTGTGACTCTGTACTTGGAGATGGGTTGTAAATGGACTGAAGCACATTTCATGATTTTCATGAATACACCAAGTAGCCACTAAAGCTGTTGCAAATAGCAGGGAAAGCGATTTGATGTGTTTGTATGAGTGCACAGCCTGTGCTTTTGTGTCAGTTTGTATGTCAAGAAAGAGAGACAAAGGGAATCAGAGTGAGTCCTTGGGGCCACAACAGTTTGTCTGTACTGAGAAAAGTGGAGTGACACTGCCACATCTCCTCCAGAAAAAGGGCTGACTGGAGACTGAATAGGGTGAAATGGTCGTCAAGGACTTCGCGAGCCTTTACATAAATGGTAAAATGACAGGAGAGCAGACAGAAAATGTACATCTGCATAGTGAAATATGCTCCCTCCAGGGTTTGTGAAGCAGCATTTGAACCTGTAGTGCCCAACACGAGATGACAGTGGAGGCTGAGAGACTGCTGTGCAAAACACAAAGGGAGCTTTACTCCAGGATGAAGGGACCATTTTCTGTTAGATTAGATTTGAAAATGAGGAGCCATAAAATGTTGTCATTCAGACTCAAAGAGTACTTTCCTCTGAAAAAACTTTAACATCATCTACATAAAAGCAGAAATCACTGTCGCATAAAACTATTTCTTTTAGACAATTTATAGTCTATCACCCTGTACTTATTCATCTCTAAGGCAGGCAGCATAACACCTATTTCTTGTAGACATATTGTCTAAGTAATGTTTTCAAGGTTGTCATCCCTTAAAAGAGCCTAGAGAAAGAAATATTAGCAATTGAAAATGTGAATATGATGTCAAATAGGAAAACATTTAAAGTACAATTTATTGCTGCATTTTATAGTGTTTAGAAGTTTGGTTTTTTTTAACCTTAAGTCAGTGCACACAGAAACTTTTACCAATCAACATTAAGAAGAACAGAGTAATGTAAGTATATGTGTTTCTTAATGATCTAATACTAGATCACCATAGTAAGTGTCTTTCAGAAACATTTAGAAACATTTCAAATTCAGTTTCTCATCGATTAAGAAATAGAAATGAGACAACCTTCAGCTTTTATAACTGAATTTTTTGTGGGCAGGCCTTTCTATTTGTATGAAGGTTAATCATACTGACAGCCCTGTTGTGAACAAAAAGCTATCATTTATGAGATTTCATCCATTTATTGAAAGGGGAACTCTCGATACAATGATGGGGAATTTAGCAGCGTGGCATACTGAAATCAGTTCATCTCAGACAAATAAGGAATATTTTTTCATTTATCAAACTTTTTGGCATATGGCAGAGTGATTCTAAGAAAACTCAAAGTTGTTAAATTAGTTCCCAACTTTAACTTATCCAAGACCTTTAATGTTTTACCACAGGGCATAGTTGCATCACTTTTGGAACACTGTTAATGAGTATTTCAGGTAGTACTTCAAATTATACTTAACCTATAATGGAAATTGGGAGGGAAAGATTCTGTTTCCTGAGTCCTGACTAATAAAACCATGCATCCTGTATATATTAAATGGTCAAAACCAAAACCAGGGCTTTCATTTATCTAGAATACGTTTTCTGTTTTAAACATCAACACCTACTCTAATTTGCCACAGATTACTTTTACCTCCACCAAGGAGGTTATGTTTTCACCTGTGTCCTGTGATGATTATGGAAAAAGTACCGAATCAATTTGCACCAAAGTTTGTGGAGGGGTGGGGAATGTGTCACAAAAGTACCAGTTAATTTTAGTATGGACCCACTTAAAGGGGTGGATCCAGGCCAATTTCCTCTATTTTTCAGGAAATAATGTATGGATCTTGATGTTTTTTGTGCTGACAGATGTGTAGGATTGTTTGGCCTTAGTGGAGGTTTTTTTTTTTTTTTTTTTTTTTTTACTGTGTAAGATCTTCAATCTTTATGCTAAAGGGAAAGTTGCATCGCACTTTCAGGCCAATGTGGGTTGAACAAAAAAATGAAAAGAACATTCATTTTCAAAGTAACTAAAGCAGATTTGAAGAAGCAGCTACACAGCTGAGTCATTAACCTGAATGGCATTGAACAGGAGAAACCTGTTTTGTCTCAAAGACAATGGAGGTTGATATCACTAGGAAAGAAAACAGACAATTCAAGTTTTTCAAATTACAGCCCATAAAGTCAAGTCAAAAATGTCTCAGATTCCAGACTCTTTCGTCAGTTCTCCATTACAAATAGACGGCATCAACTGTGGTAAACTTCATCCTGTCAATTAATCACCGTCCCTCTGATCAAATATTTTCTGAATTTCATCCTGTGAGGTTTTTTCTCATGTTGCTTCAGTTGTCATTTAGATGTTATTTAATTTGTAAGATAATAATTGAGGTTTAGTTTCCTAAGTTTGAGTTGTTTTCAAAATTTGCACACACACAAAGACGCAACATTCACTTTTTTTCTTAACCTGTCATTCTTTTTTGAGTTTTCACTCTCTTCTTTCTCTACCCAGCAGGGCTGCCACTGACTAAAAAAGAATTGTACAGAGCATGTGTATCACACACACACACACACACACAAACAGAACACAGCCACATCTGTAGACATATGCGGACTCACACAAACAGTCACTTGCATCTTTCTCTCAACCTGTGTGCACACACACACTGACACACACACACACACACTCAAATCCAAACCCCTGAGCAGATCAAGGCTTATCCACCCACAGTGGTGGTAGCCCTGCAGGATGATGAAGGCTTGGATCCAAAGTACCAGCTTATATCTGCAGATCAATGGCTGACCTCCCAACCAGCTACAGCCAGACTGACCAACACTACACAGCTTAAAGCCAAGCCAAAGGCACTGCTCCAAGCTGCATGCTGAATATTATATCAGTCTAATGATTCTCCCCAGAAGCCCAGACTCTGTCAGTTTGTCACTTGGTTTTTTTTCTCTGTTGCTCTCTCTAGGTCTTTGTCACTGCCTTTTTGTTGTTGTTGTTGTCACTGCCTCAAACTCTATATTTCTGCTGGAAGGCGACCTGTTCTGGGAATGAAAGCAAAACACATAAAAGAGCAATATTTTTGGAAGAGCAGAAGGTGAATTTTAACATTCTGTAATGTAACTATCATTCCCAATGCCGAGGAAGTGCTTTGAAATGTATGACACCAGGAATGATACTGTCACTCTTAGAGACTATGTAGGGTCTCTTACAGACATCAAAATGCCTTAAACCTCCTTGGCCAAAGGCATTGCTCTTGGTCAACCGAGCATAAACAGCATAAACAGTCTGAAACTTTGACTGGCTACAGAAAATACAGTTTAAAGAAAACACACAGTGATGTAAAAAGAAAAATATGTGTCAGATATTTTTAAAATACAGATTCAACAAACTCTCTAATACAAAAGAGATTATTGTTATTATCATTTGCCTTTTTTCTAGATTAATGGCCATTGTGTTCTTCTGTCTGCGTGTTTATCTGTTAGCAGTATCTTTTAAAAAGTAAGTCCTGCTGTATGGAAAGGTGATTTAAAGGGGCTATTTGTAAGGTTTCTTTACCCGCAAATTGTGGTTTCTTGCCAGGAGCAGTAGTCTGAACACTACAGTGAGTCACTATCGGAAAGCTGGCTGGGCCAGGCCTAGCATATAAGCATGTTAACTTAAGAAGAACAAATAGATACAACTAGAAGCAAGCATTGCATAGTTCAATGCTGGAGACAGCTCTTGGCAAGTAAAGTTTAATGCTGAAATCACAATGTCTCTAATAGGCTCATAAACAGCTGCTAACAGCTAACATTGGCTATATAGCGATAGTAAATGTAAAGAAAAATTTACCTACTGTGACACTTGGAGACACTTTGAAACTCTGTGTACAACATGGAGGCTCTGTTGATTGCTTTAAGACTATATAGGTGGTTGGGGGAAAGGAGGAAATAGGGTGGCATTATTATAGCTCAGCAAAGTCAGCACCAGATCTAGTTGGATGGATAGGACAACTTTAATATGGGAGACTATAGCTGGCGTAGGCAGTAGCCACTGAAAGAAACAGGTTGGAACAGTTGTCCCTGTGGTGTTGTAATGACCAGCTAAAATGCTTCAAATTGGCAGGCCTTTGGCATCTCATGTTCCATTTCAGGTTTAATATTATTAGTGTTGTTATTGGTAGTCATGGCAGCAATGGTAGGTAACAGCTGCATCATCATACCTCTGTTAGGGACATTATTAGCTACGCTAGCAGCATGACTCCAGGGGCTGGCAGTCTCAGCCTGTCAGTCAGTCCAGTACTTGGTCCAGACCAGGGGAAAGGGGTGGGTGGGACCTGAGCTCCCCAAAAACAACAAAATTTAAAATTTCTGGTGGTGATGATAGTCCTCTAAAACCAATAAATAACCATTAGCATTTCTAATTTTACGATAAAAATTGAATGTCTTGTTTTACACTCCTCTGCACAATTGCTGCTTGTGGATTCCGTGTCAAGGTGAATTTCAGTGACTGCTCTTTGCAGTGTTGGCCACAGTAGTGCACCTCCTGCCAGCACATTCAGTTCAGTGGCCACTCTCTCATCATTTATCATTCCTTAAAGCTGAGTATCCACCCACTGTATACTGCGTAAAGTAAAGACTTGACTGCCCTTCGTGATCGCACATTTCTATGAAGCACAATTTCCTTTATGCCAGCCACAGGATTTGAGAATAGAATGAATATCATGCTGATGTTAGCACTCAAAACAATGCTGTGCCTAAATACAATACAAGCTAATGTGGCTGAATCTTAGTCTTGTTCAGTCACTATGTCTATAGTTTGCACTAGTATGGTAATTCTGTTACATGTTATTCGCCTTTAAAAGACGTTGATGTAAGCTGTTACAGTGCCCAACTAATGTGAGTGAGCAAGAGGGAGAAAGCCAAAGCAGAAAAAGAGCCACAGCAGAAAAAGCGCCACAAACCCTCAGTCAACAGGCACAGAGGTATCAGGCTCGCACAGTTAACACCAGGCCAACTGCCATGATGAGGCACTGGTGAGCTCTCTCCTTCTACTACACAAACAGATCTTTGCTATTTAGAGACATGGGTCCTTTGATTTTTTTCAGCCAAAGCAAACCACAGACTAGTTTGAGCAATCTTTTTGCTGTCGCCTTGGACAGTGCTCGCTTTTAAATGACTAGTCGCTCAAAAGTCCCTTCCCTTGTTTCCACACAGATGAAGTTTTAATGATTCAAATTTTGTGAATAAAACCAGAAGCTGTGGCACAGTTCACATGGGGTAAGTCATTACTCAAGCACATTTGTTACTGTAGGGCAAACAACAAATGCTTTTTACTTAGTAGAGAAATCATTTTGGCTGCTTTCCTTAGTTTTTGTCTTTTAAATCGTCTCTTACAGTCTGATTTCTTGTTTATTGTTTGTTTGACTGTGTTTCAATCTTTGCACATGTTTCTAACCCCACTATGGGTGAAGCAATTTCTTATGTAGCTGAGATGAGTTAGTGTATTTTGTCTGTTTTTGTGGCTGTGGCAGTTTCTAAAACGGGCTCCCGATGTATGGCAACCACAGCATTTCATCATTTCTCTCTCTCTCTCTCTCTCTCTCTCTCTCTCTCTGTTCGTTGCCTCCAGTCCACATTAAAATATGCATGATTCTGAGTTTGTGTTACAGCTGTCAAGTCTGTGGGATCAAACTAATCAAAGTAAATCCTTATGAGAAACATCAAGGATAAACAAGTGATTAGAAGGCCAAGCTTATGATTGTCTGGGAGAGAGTTAGAGACACCAACCCACAGTTAGCCAGCAGAGCTTATTCTGCCAGGACTGCATCACTACCTAATCCCACCCTGTTTGTCACTGCCTCTAGCCCCACATATATCATCTTCAACTCACATTGCAGGAGCTGTAGTTAGTGTTGCAGAAGTTGGAGTAGAAGTGTTGCCTGAAGATCTTAACAACAGTGTGATAAGTTAAGGAATTGCATCAGCGTTTCCAGAGGAGGAAAAAAATGTCCTCCGGCTCCTGACGGGGCCATTAAATTGGTACTCCAGTAGATTTCTGATCAAATGTAATATCTGTTTTAATCTTTAAGTGTAGCCCTAAATGTGTCGAGCAGTGTCCCATTTGGCTTTAACAAAATTGTAATTCTCAATTGCAGTTCAGATTGTTTGGATTGAGGGTTTAGATGTCAAGGCCGATGTCTGATCATAAGCTGTACAGTACATTCAGAACATAATGGCTGTAATGGTAGTCAAGTCAGCCCTAAATCATAAGTTTGTCCCAGAGGGCTTTACAATCTGTACAGCACACATCATGCCTCAATTCATAATGGTAGTGGTCTGAGAACAAATTTAAGAGCAGCCATTGATTATTTGTGGAAGTCTTGTTATTTGAGTGTTAAGCACATCAGTACTGTGGTGATTTAATTACAAATTATTACTTCATGCACGTTAATGAATAAAGGAAAATCTTATAATATTCAGTGTGAGGTATCTGTCAGCTTTGCTTTAGTTTAATGTGTTCGGGTTTGCAGAAATACACACTTGATTATGGCTAGTAGCAAAAACTAGCATCATGGCTGGAGAGCAGCTTTTGTATTAAGTTTTTGATTGAGGCAGGTCATGCTGTTTCGACAATCAAAGTCTCAGCCAATTTCCAGGTTTGCTTCTCCCTCCACTTATTTTTGCCTTTTTTTGAGTGTAGAGCATGACTCTGTGCTTTTGTGAAATGGGTATCTGCCCCTGTAATAGATGGTAAAATGTCAGCACCTCATTATTTTTAATAGGAAATGATTAGTTAGTATTCAACGACAACATGATTCTGTGATTCTTAGCCTTGTGTGTGCAATCAATACCCCATGCAAGCTGTGTAGTTGTTGAATGTGGCAAAATAACTCCAATTTTGTCTACTACGAGCTCAAATTTTACCAATCATGTGCTATTATGGGCAATTATCTGATAGGGCCAAAGAGAGCGCTTCGGTTTTCAAAAGTAAAAATTTTTGAAACAAATTCTAACAACTTATATCAAAGAGGTTTGAGATCTTTGGAAAATTAGAGATATTTTATTCTGATTTATGTACAGCATCAGTCAAGTAAAAATAGTTCCTCAGTTTAGATTTGTGTATCTGAGAAACATTTATGTCTGTTAGTGATTTCTGATCTCTTCTCGCTCTCTCTTACACTCCCCTTGTCTCCGCCATGAAGGTTTTCACACCTGCAGCTTAATGGCAATGACTAACCTCCAAACTGAACGATTTTCATTAGGTGTCCACCTGAATGCGATCAGTGCAATTCATTTTAAGATTCTATTGATACCATTTAAACTTTTTAAATTGTCAGGACAGAGCCATGGACTTTGCTTCAAAGTCTAGATTAAAAATAAAAGTCAGTGGTACTTTTAATCAGAGCCACTTCAAAGTAACATTACTGTCACTACTTGGGCTTTTCTTACCTTGACTCTGTACTATGATATGAATGAAGCAACCTAGAAATTAGATTTATATACTACAAATATGCAAGGGTAATTGCACCTAGTCAAAAATGTAATTAAGAAATGTTGTGAGTTAACAAAGTCCCAAAATGTCGAACACTGACAACATATTTCATTTGTCACCTGGTTTAAATTGGTTTTGGAAGGTTAGTTGCTATTTGCTGTCTCAACACATAATTGGAGTGACCATTTTGTTGTTGGGCAACTTTATGAAAGAGGCTATTGAGAGACTTCAGTCCCTCTGGATGGATTAGCACAATATGTTATTTGCTTGTCTTTATTTATGCTTGTAAATATTTAAATCTGAAATATTTTTAGAATCTTGTCAAACAAAAGCATATTTGCAGGAATAACTCATCTATACAGCCTCAGTGCCAGTAGTGTACATCTGTGGCCTTTCTTATTGCACAGTGTTACCTACCTCTTGGTGTCAAGATTAACTGATACACACCCAAAAACTCATAAAAGCGTCAGATACAGGTACATCAAAATTATTATTATATAATAATAATATATTAATAATATATTATATAATATTATTCAGTTGTCCTTTTTTGTATGATATTGTGGACCTGTATCCTGATACAAGTTGAAAACTATGATGGATAGATACTCTTCCTGACCTACCATATGCACTCCAGTATTTCTAACACTGGACCAGACATGGAGCACCACTCTCTTGGGAAGACCCACTCCAGCTTCCTTCATTTTCTCTGCTGCCCTTATAAAAAGCCTGCAAGACATTCACAAGTCCAAAGCAACCAGAGAGAAAAACTGAAGCGACCTCTGACCCTGTCAGTACTCAAAGACTTGGAGGCATGTGTCACTCTGAATGGTACGGTCTATTCCTATGACCCTCTGCCAAGCTGTGGGATCACAAAAAAATCCTCTGGGACCTGCAGGCGTTCCAAAGGCAGATGGACAGAGCAAGTGCAAAGAAAGAAAATGAAGACAGGTAGCAGGGAAGTGGCAGAGCAGTACATTCTGGGGCTTCCAATGTCCAATAAATTCATCAATTTAGACACAAATTCAAGAGAAGAAAGGTGATGGAAAATCATTATGGTAGAAAATACAAAGATTCAAATTACTTGCTGCAGGGGAACTGGTGATTGCTTTGTGGTGGCGGGGCCCAACAGAGAGCAGAATCTACATAGTGAACAGTCTCCCCAGGCCGCAAATCACTAATTACTTATTAATGAGTGAATGAGTGCTTTCAAAGTAAACACTGGTGAGCAGGCCAACTGAGCGAGAGGAAAGAAGGAGCTGGGTGAAGAAGGGAAGAGGAGGGTAAGGAGACTTTGAACTTTACACCGAGACAGAATTTTAATTTTAATTTAAGACATGAGGCTTCTGGATATTTAGATCGTAAAACAGAGGAGGTTTTTGCTAGCACAAAAAGGAGCAGCATGTCAAACTCAGAGAAAGCAAGAGTATGACAGAAAAGGAGAGCACATGTACTGCAAGAGAAAGGTTAAACAACATAAGGAACCCAAGACACAGCAGCAGATAAAATACAAGAAAAAGTACCGATAAGTACAGAAATGGAAATGGAAAAGAGACATACCTATCTTGGGTGACCTTTAGCAAGAACTGAATCACAGAGGAGTGCAGTCAAGATAAGGCTAATACACTAAGGAGAACATCTTTATTCTAACCTTTTCTCCTGCTGATATTTCACCAAACAATAGCCAATAACAATCAGCCAAGTCACACGACCTGTAAACCCTGACTATGTTTAAGACCAGAATCTGCTGACATGAAGCACTGCATCATGTCCACATAACATCTGAACAACGCTGTTACCTGCCTCAGCTAAATCCACTTCTTTATTCATAGCCCAACGCTGAACCTTCCTCCTTCACCTGTTAAATCTCTGAATAATAAAACAACTCATGCTGGATGTTTGGGCTGGCACAGCATGAAGAATCTCATACTTATACCTTCACACTCTCAGATATTAGAAATTCATTTGCATTCATCAGTAACACTGCCCCTTGGGGTGGGTTCTGTGGAAATATGTCGGATTGTTTAGTCAAAATTACAATACAGCTGGGGCAATTTATCTTTTGAAAAGCCTGTTAATTTGTTCAGGAGGAAATGGTGTTTTCATTTGCATGTTGAATAAGGAGTAGCTGGAGAACCCTCTTCGAACCTGTTACACCACTCTCTCCATGGCTAATGAGGCAGGGAGCAGGGAATTACTGATTCCAGTGGGAACCTTTAGCTTGACAAACACACCATGACTTTACAGTTGGCACAGAGCAGGTCCATGCATGTGTGAGTCTCAGTATGTGTCTGCAATTATGAGCACATTTGTGAATATTCATGACACTGTGTGTGTGTGTGTGTGTGTGTGTGTGTGTGTGTGTGTGTGTGTGCGCGTGCGTTTTTCCAAGTGGCAGGGATTAAAAGGCTGTAATTACATTAAAATAATTACATTAGATTAGTGTAAATTAGATAAAATACAGCCAATTACACAATAAGGCAGAAAGAAAAAAATAGGAAACAAAATAGCCCTTGGGTTAAGCGTGTTGATTTTGCCGTGCAGCTAAGATAAAGATCCAGCTTGGCATTGGTATATATGATAACTTGAGGATAAATTTTAAATGTTATCATTCAAATGTTATGCTGGATTTTTCAACTCCAAATTATAACTTTTAGTGGACAGCCAGAAGTAATAAAATGTCCAGTATAATATCATATGACAGCTGTTTCCTAGGAAAGTCCAGAGAGAATCAAAGAATATTCTGATTCTTGAAAATCAGTGGAGAAAAGCAGAGCAGCGTGAGTGAAGCGCTAAAATCTAAAGATACAGAGAAAAAATGAAAGGGCTAAAAAAAAAGGCAAAATGAGACCAAATTATTTCATATAAATGTTGCCCTAAAAAAGAAAACAGTAAGCCAAACTGGACATGTTGACTGTCCTCTGATAAAAAACAATCCCATTGGTCGTCTATGCCAGCAGCTGGTTATGACCCATAGTTAAATTTTTTTGAAGGTGACCTCTAGTGGCTGTAGCAACTACGACAGGAGCAAAGGAGGAAATCAGGTGATGTGGTATAAAGAGCGATAAAGCTCACATTAGGTGGAGGAGGTTAGTGTGGATGGATGGAAACTTTCATTTCCCATTTTGAACTTAAAATCATCATTGTTTCTTTTAACCATTACTATTCCACAACCTTAATTGTGTGTTTATTATTTTAACCATAACAGTGGAGATCATCTAACCCAAGAAGTACTCATCAAATGATAATCCTTTCCTAAGTTTAACCAAGTAGTTTTTGTTCCTAAACCTTAACCGACCATGACTGCTCCGCAACCTGAGCCTTGTTTTAAGAACAAAGATCTCAGTACTCTACAGCTTCTGGTTTTAATTGAGTTCAGTAATATCAGTGAAATATTTGATACCCTGTAATGAGGAACATTTGAGTCATTAATTCATTAACAAGTTCAAAAGTACAGCAGCATTCCAAACTGGTCCAGTGAAAGAAAGGAAAGTCATTCATAGATTTTATTCTCATGATTTTTTTTTTCTTTTTCTATTTGTCCCACCACAGACCAAGATAGCATCAGTCAATAAATTTCTTCCATTGCAGGATTAACAGTCAAATTGAAAAAGTGTTAACATGCATTGCAGTGACCTGGTTTCTCCATAAAGCAGCAAGTAGCAACTGACAGGAGACAGATTTTTGGGTAACATTAGAGCAGAAAAGGAAAAGGAAGGCTGTTGGTGTTTGTTTTTATGGTACTTATTTATTAGCTGAATTATGGACGTTTTTTTACTGATACAAAATTGTTTTTTTTCTTCCACCAACACTGGCTGTGCCCTGGCTTGTGCATAAAATCACAGCTTTGCATTTGGGTCACTGCAGCCTTGTTGCACAGGAGGAGATATCAGAGGGAAGCTTACACTAACCACCGTGACCCAAAAGACTGATTAGTTATTCAGATAAACCAAATGACATGAGTGCATGAAAGCCTGCTGATTATACATAGTGCTCACAAACAAAGCACACTAATAAATTAATATTTATATTGATGCATCTTTGAACTAAATTAAAGATTATTAGCCCTTGGAAATCCACCTCACCCAGCAAGGAGGAAGAAGGAAACTGTTTTGTCAGACAATAAGAAAAGCCATTTAAATTGACTGCAAAATCAAAACTCTGCATTACTCAGGCATGTTTTGTCTAACCTTAGGTTTTGCTGAGAGTAATTGTAAAGCGTGCACATTGAATTCGAAAAATTCAAGGCAAATGTAATTAATCTGATTGTAAACAATAAATTAAGAGGATTAAGCACCGCATTATTTCCCCACAGTCCTTAAAACTTTAGGAGTTTTTATCAAAAAAGCCCAGGAATGGGTAAAAAGAGTCAAACTTCGAGAGTAAAAAAATCTACTGATTCTATCTGACAGCAGCACATGTAGGAGCATAGACTGTTCAGAGAGATTCTCAGTATTCTTTTGTCACAAGTTGGTGTGGTGCAAGAGGGGACGAGATGGATAAGGGAGGGAAAGAAAGACAATGGAGAGGGGAGTAACTCCAGAGAATATAAATAGTTAATGATGCCTTGGCTGCTGGGAGAAGCACACTCAAGCTACTTGTAATGTAAGCTGTCCATAAACACACCCACACCGATGAATAGGCAAACATTGGTCGACAGTTTGCAAACATACAGAGAGAGAGAGAGAGTAAAGCTGAGACACTGCGTTCCAACTTAAAAAACGTCCGTCTTGAATGTCGATCAGCACAAATGCACACGCTCTCCAGCTCCCACCTCCAGTGAAAGAGAACTCGAATTCACACCATCATCAGGAGGATATCAAGTGCTTAAAGGGCGCTTGAAAGTAAAGTTTTGTATTATCAGGCAATCCAACAGCTGACACAAGATTAATCAACAGCGTTCTTTCGGATGTCCAGTAACAGAGGATGGTAAGCTGGCAGTCAAGCACTGTAAAGTAGCCTGTGATTTTTCAAGCACTTTGAGGTTTAATCTTTTGGTTGCTAATGAGGTATTTTGGTGGAATTTTAAGTCCACCCCATCCCAGCGGAAAACATAAAAAAGATTAACTTCTGAATGATCTCGGGGTGCAACACTGGTGCAAAAAAGGCTTAAAGCTTCCATTTACGCACATGCTGACAAATGTGATAAACACACACTGCGAGCACTAATACTTCATGGGAGTTCATCATCACTGGAGTGAGAGAAAAAGCAATGAGGCTTTTTGGCAGATTTCCTGCTTACCCAAGGTTGACAAATTGCCAAGGCTCTCTGTCACAGCTCCACTTTGAGGCTGCTAACTGTTTCATCTGCCATGATTTAGATCTCAGGCATAAAAGTAGCCCAGCGGAAATGCATATTCCTCACACCTTAATTTGCATCAAACAACATGGGGCAATTACAGTCACTTTGAATACTAAATTGCATGAGACAAAGCTCAATGAATCAATACCTTCTTTGTTGTTGTTGTGTGGAATCACCTCAGATAAAAAAAAAAAAAAAATCCACAGACAGGCAATTTTGAAGGTGAGTACATGAAGCAGTTTTCATAAATAACACAAAGGTGTAATTAAGGTTTTATCCAGTCAAAACAGTCCCACCAGACTGTCAAGAGATGCAGCAATATCAGTCTAATATCTCTCCAAACTGATTTGAAAAGGTTACAGTAAACACAAACAAACTTTCTCTACAAAACACTTTATCTATTGCAATTAAAATCTCAGCAGGTAGTTAATCTCTCCTAATAGAAACTCCTATAAAGGTCATACCATGACATCATGAACATAGCCTGTCAACTGCAAGCACAAGAAATAATACCACAAATAAACTCTTCAAACTTTGCTCTCACTTTTCAGTTTTTTATTTATTTATTTATTTTTTACTTTAACATCACTGAAATTGCTTGTGCTTCAACTTGCAGAAAACTTTTAAATAAATACCAAGAGGCTTCAGGCTGGTCCAGAGCCAAGATTTGGTGTGTGGCAAGTTCTCTCTTTTTCATTGAAATCCAGTTATCTCTAAAAAATGTCTGCCATCTGAAATTAGCATTTGCTTGGCAGCAGCAAAGCACGTTAAGGATCTGAATGATGTTTGTCTGTGTTGTCTGTGCACACAATAAAGCCAAGGTAATTGATTGCATGAGGGCTCTGTTAGTTGCCACTGTCTTGTTTACATTTCTTTTCATTTGTGGTATTATGATTTTCTGATTAGTAGACAAATTACCTAAATAAACAGGCTAAATAACCCAACAGCTGCTGGGCAGCGTCATGGCAACATCGTCTATTGACTGGAGCATGGTGTGGCTTATCATACACACATTTCCTAATCTCAAATGTTGGAGATTGAGCTGATTTGCAGATGTGCAGATTATTATGTTTTTGGTTAAACATGCTGCTATCGGTAAAGTTTCCAAACTGCAACAGTGTCTGGTCGTAGGAAAGAAAGACATACAATGGCTGTACTCCAACTGTGTTGCCTACATTCTGTACAGTAAAGTATTTAAGAAACAAAGAGGCATTGTGCTAGATTAGTTATACCCTGCATGATTCATCTCAGTATATGACTCAGACACACAATGACTAAGAATGCCTTGAGAAAATTGCACTGCTGTATGCCTCAGTGCAGTTTCACAGTTAAGTGACAGGTATACTGTAAATGTTGGTATGCATTGTCAGATCTGTGGTTGTGGAGCATTCTCATACATTTTATCTATCATTGGTGCTTTCTTTAAAATCATGTGATGACCAGTAATTTCTGGTAATGACGGGACATTAGTCGAGCAGCATAGTAAACTGTGTTCTCCCAGGTGAAGGTTTACTTACCTGAGGGTGAAAATTTGCACTGACGAGAGCGTGGACAGAGCCAGAAAAGTCGAGACCGTTTCCCTCTGCCGGATGGGTTTGGAAGGCGACATCACCACGAAGTTATTGTCCAGCTTGAGCTCCGATAGGGGCTGAAACAGCCTGACACTCCCAATGCGCTGCATAGGTGTATGCCCTGCAAAATAACCCATTGGCCTCGGCTGGTCTGTGTGAACAGAACTGCCCTTTCTTGAGTCCTCTGAGTTGCAGTCTCCATTGTCAGTGTTTTGAACCATGTAGTAGAGCTCCACAGGGGTTCCCTGGGCCTGCTCAGAAACCCTCTGCCTCCCTGGCCTGACAGTGGGAGGGCTAAACCAGCTGGCCAGTGGTTCCAGCTCGGCAACACAAATCCCCAACTCACCTTTTAGTCCTGCATGTGCCACGCACCTCTTGAGTCTCATGGAAGGCGAACATCCTGACGCAGGGCAGCTTGTGGATGGCGCTGTAATCATCCCAGTCCCTCCCTGCAATGTAGAACAACACTTGAACCTTTGGCCAACTAGGGTGAATCCTCTCGCTGATAATATAAGTGTGGACCTTCCAGTTGAATGTAAACAGAGGCGGCGATGATGTTGATATTGGCACTGATGATGAAGTCAAGGAGGGCATATTGAAGGACCCTGGCAAGGTTTGCAGCAGCTCCAGAGGAACAGGGCTGCTGTACAGACAGTGGCCCGTAGCTAGCATTGACAAAGGGCATCTGCCTGGCCTGGTGGATGAAGAAGGACTCCGTGCGAGCCTGCAGGCTGGAGTTCCTCATTAAGTCCTGGTTCGCCTCCTGTAGGAAGAACGCTGACTCAGCGTTGAGGATCCGGTAGCTGACAGGCAGATAGATTGGCGTGGGGCCATACCTCTGCAGGCCCTCCAGGATCACCTTGCTGTCCACCACTGAAACAGAGAGAAAGAAAATGAGCATGACTACCTGTTTATCTTTGTCTCAAGAACCGAGTTAAAAACTCAGCACACTTGTGGTTATGCATTGTTTTACTTGTGGCGGTATGAAGAAATTCATTGTCTAAACCTTGTCAACACCCGAGATAGGTGTGAAATCAAAGAGCAGAATGAGAATAATTGGGGGAAATAGCTCACAACCTGGACGGTGGCACTTCACATTTAACATAATATTTGCATGCATTGCCTGCAACCTGAGGCAATCATATCTACAGTCAGTTCTAGCGGTGAATGTTAAATGGTTCATTGGAAACATTTCCATATGATATCACTTTCATGAGCCGCTGCTCTTATTTAGAAGAATTTGTTAGACTCAATTCACAACACTGGCGTCTTTCTGAGTCACTTGCTTATCAGGCTTGTCCACGTTCCCTCCTGCTCTCGATCCTTTTCATTACGACGCACTAACTCGATCTGTTTTTCTCTCTCCTTATATTTCTTCCTTCCTTTTCTCATGTGACTTGATCTCCTGTCTCCTTCCTCTGTCATTCAAACCTCCTCTTGTGCTTCACTACTGTCAAGTATGGAAAGTTGTCATCAAATTCTGGGTCAGATTCTTAAGCTGTTTTCTAATTCTACACCGCATTAGTAATTCTAATCAGGTTTTGATTCTATGGTGTGTTCACACTGGAAACTGACAGAATCAACATTTTACAGTGGTGCTGTTGATCTGCACTTTAGCCCACAGTGGCAGCACACAATGGAAAAGCAGGAGCTACACACAACTGTACAGCATAAAAATAAATTGTGGAGGCTGGTGAAGACAGCTCAGGGAAGATCTTGGATAGAAATCTTACTTTCTCTTTGTGAAGTTTAATTGGCAGTGGCATTTCAATGCTGCAGTGTGATTGATGTGAGCTGGCTCACATAATGCATTATTTCCTGTTTGTACAAAATTTTATTGCTGCAAAAACAGTATACCTTGACAATTAGTCCCTAGCATGCAGTGTGTTATTTTTTTCTTCCATCAAATGTTTCCTGACCTAAATCAGGGTGTCTGGTAACTTTTGATATTTTACTATATTGTTACTGTGGTGTCATTGAGTTAAATATCAAAAAAATAATACTGAACTATTAGTTCCTGTTTGTAGCATACCCATGCATGTGCAGATAACTATCACTGGATACTGAAGAAAACTTAAAAACAAGTGTGATTTTTAAATGGATTTATGGAAGTTTATTCATGATGGACACAGAATGATATTGGTATTCTTGGAATGTGTGTGTAAATGTGTGATATCATGTCCATGTGTTCAGATTTGATTGAGTTATGACTCTAAGAAAGAGGAGTAGGAAGAATATCAAGAATCAAAGTGCTGCAATTGAGTGCTAAGTACTGTAATTGCCTCAACGAGCTGCGTGCCACAGCCAGTCTTGCTGCTGCAACTGCTGACCTTGTTGATAAGCAGGTCAAATTGGTGAGCCAAATTACAATAATGAACTTCCCATTGTATTCCCATTGCACCTGCTCCCTTTCACCTCATGTGGTATCTTTGCCTCACGTCTCTCCTTCCTTGCTTCCCCTTCAACTCTCCTGCGCAACCCAGGGGAGATGTCTCACAGTTTGAAAACCTCTGTGCTAAGGTATTGGAAAAAATATCAGTTTAGTATTCTTAAAAAAACACAGGTATCATATTAGTACCAGTATCAAAAAAAATTTAGGATATATACAGTTATACAAGACAGCACGCTCAACCAGCATGTCCATCCAACCTCACCAGACATTGCATGGACCTAAAACCTGCCCCTGCTCCATTTTGCAAATCCTCTCCAATGATCTCTTTCTCATTGCCATCAAACTCCAGATATTTGGACTGATGGAGTAGCCCATGAGAGCCCATTGATTTTCTGTCCCGGACCCTGCGTGCTGTGAGAGTCGTGGCGTGGCAGTGATTTGTGACAATCTGTGGCGGCAGAGCAATGACCAGCTCGCCTTATGGAGAGAACCAGGGTCAGGCACAAGAACAGCACTTCAGACAGGACCCACCCAAGCTCTGACACAGCAGTGGGTGGAAATGAGGACCTCCCAAGAACCCTTCTTTTATCTAAATGCTTAAGATTAAAATAAAAATCTTGTCCTCGATTAAAATGACTACATCTGAGGTTCACTTTGAATTAAGTTTGCTGTACATTCAACAATATGTATACTTATACTTTTCATCTGTATGTCTTTGAGAGATGTCTTTTATTAAGAGGTGCTGTCTGTGACTGTAACCCAGCCTAATGGGTGGCCTGATGAATTGACTTGAGAGTCAATATCCGATCCCTCTTCACCTGTTTTAACTTTTAAGTCTAAATATTCTGGAGTAGTTAGGTATATTTTTTTGTGTATTATACAGGTCAGGACTTGGATTCAAGCTTCAGTGGCACACAATCAAAAATCACCCACCCAGGTCCATTTTGTTCAAAAATAAGTACAAAAAATGTTGAAGCTATTGCCTGTGTCTCCACCACAGCTATGAAAATTGTGCTGGCCGCATAAATGAAAAACAGCCACACAGCTGAACCTAATTACGGACCTCTCCTCTCTATAATCATATGCATTAATTGTAAAATGTCTGACACTGATATGGGTAACAAAGCCATGAAAATAAGAATGAATCATAAATATAAATTAGTTGCATTATCCTCTAAGCAGTTGCTTTTAGGTTTGCATTCATGTTGCGCACCCTCTTCAAAACTACTCCGACACCAGTGTTAAACTGCATGTCTATTTGCCGCTGCATCCCTGATGGAGAGGAATACTAGAGGCTGTAGAGACCCTCACTGAGACAGTACACAGTGAGTGACTGCTAGTGCACAGTTTTGACTGAGGAAACGATGTTTAACCTTAAAAATGACAAAACGGAGAGCAATGTCAAGAGGGGAGCAGGCGCTTAGTTGGTGCTGGATCATGCTTACAGCACAGTGAGAGGATTTGCCTGTCGCTTTTTCTCCGGGAGTTGTGACATACTGTGCTAGTTTCCACTTACTATGACACAGATGAAACTAAATACCTCATTACAGCAGAAAAAAATGTTGTAATTTGTAACTTCAGATTTAGAATATGTTCCTCTCTATGACACCAATAGGACGTTGTAAATATAAAGGCAAAGCCAGTGTGATTTGTAGCCCCGAGTTGCCCTTGGATTTCATGTCTGCTGCTACTGTACTTGTAAATCATGTCTGCAGGACTGTTTCTGCAAATGAAAAAGGGAATGATTTGTGCAGATAACTTAACCCCTGTGGTAAATCCTGGCTGTAAACTCTTGTGGAGGATTTCTTGGCACTGCCAACCCCCCAGGACATGGACTGAGGAGTCTGATCATATCAAACGTGCAGCTGAGCCGGACTGGCCTCATCATTAGACAGATGCTAGATTCAGGATTTAATGTCTTGATGTTATATTCATGTAGCTGGAGCCAGGAGGCCCACATGAGCATGGGACTCCAAATTAAAATGCAGTTAAAACATTTTACATGGCATTCCTACAACATGCAGCAGGCAACTTCTAAAATAAACTCTTAAAATGGTATTAAAGCATTTATATCCCCAAGTCAGACATGTGTGGCTTCACATCAAACCGTTTTTTGTTTTATAATCACCTGTTCTCATCCCTGGCGACCTGAGTAGAACTTCACCCAAGAAATATAATCCATCCCTCCTCCTACTCTTCCTCCTCCTCTCATCCTATCTTTATCCTTCACCATGTGTGCATCTTACAACCACTCCCTGATCAAACATATTAAGTTGGCTCAACTTCAATAATACATTAATCAAACTGACTTTCTTATATCAGATCTGTAGGGAGAGAAGTGATCAAGGTAGGAGGTGGAAAGACAAGCAGCAACAGGGGATGGAATGGGAAAGCAGGAGGTGGTGATGGTGGTGGATTCTCCTTGTTCAGAGAAAGTCAAACAGCGAGAGATTACGTGCATGACCCACATGCCTCCCTCATTGTAGGATTCAGTTTAAAATTAGACTTGTTTTTCTTCCACAGCCATCACAAACATGGCAGAACATTGCTGTAGCCAATTTTAGAAGCACTTGCACAAGGGTTCACCACTTTCCAACCTGCTGATGCAACTGTCTGTTACTGAAAAACAACCGCAAGTGGCCACTGACAGGGATAGCATGCGAAATATAAATCTATGTCTGTCTCTCCATCCACACATTTGCTCCCAACAGTCTCTGTTATGGTCCTCGACAGGCACAAAAGGCTGGCAGTACTCTATTTTTCTTCTTGTTAAGAAGTCCCATGGAAAAAAAATCTGAAATAAATTGATCCTACAATCAAGCAAAGCCTGGTATAGCTCAGTTCATCTGTGCCCAATCCAACAGACACTGTCCTTGTGCCTAGTTCAACCTACTACTAAAAATAGTCCTTGATAAATACAGTATTTCTGTTTGCTTATTAAATTTATCAACCTTTTGGCCACCATGACGTTAGCATTTGTAGTTTTCAGTATTTTCATTTTTTTGACAACTATTAAATGAATTGTCACAAAATTTGGCACAGACATTTCTGTTACCCTCAGCATGAAGTAATAACTCTGGTGATCCCTTAACTTTCCATCTAGCACCACCATCAGGTCAAAATGTGCTAACACCCTGACATAAGATGGCGAACATCGTAAACATACCTGCCATGCATCAGGATATTAGCATTATCATAGTTAGCATTTTTGCCATGCTTGAATTACCATTTAGCATCTGTAGCCTCTCAGAACTGCTAGGATAGCTTTGTTTCAAAATGAAGCAGAATATTTGTGAATTTGGGGATTTTTGGAGGATTTTGTTGGAACCTGGAGGCTTGGTGGTGAGAGTCACAGATAAGCTGAAAGTATTGAGAGGCAGTTTAATGCATTGTTAACTTTTTTTTTTTTTCACTGAATTTGTTTACAGTAATATAATTTTAAGTAACAACAGTCCTACTGTTTGAATCAAGGTAGTTGTTCTGAAAGTTGAATTTGTGAAAATTCATGCTTAAATGGTTGGTTTACATCAACATCTTGTAAAACTGTGTCTTTCAACTTTCACTTTTAAACAAAACTGTCTCATATGAGTCTATAGGAACTGCAAAAAGAGCAGAGATATACCTAAGTATTTGCAATTTTCATAAAAGAAAAAATAATGTCATTATTTAAGAAAGTCTCTCCTAGACACGTGTTAAACTACACATTGCATTCCATTTTCATGCTGTTTGGTGATGTTATTTGTTCCCCTCATTTGTATCAAGAGCCAATGCTTTTTATTCTACTGACAGTCTGTTTGAAAGAGTATAAGCACATCTTGTTTTGTGTCTTCCAATACTGACATTTAAAAAAGCTTTTGAAATCCCAAATTTTCATAAGTCCACAAGGTAAAACATTAAGACGTGATCTTTATGTGGCATTTTCTTTTGTTAAACATTTGCTCTATGTGGTAGCTTGCTCTGTGGAGGAACTGCTTAGGGGACCTTGAAGTCGCCATCAATGGATGGTCAGTATGAGAGGTAACTTTTTCATTTTCTTCTACAGAACAATGGGATGAAAAGGGTATTTTGGGCTCTTGGAGGACTGGATAGAAATGTCAGCTGCTGCTCAGATGGAGAAAATGCCATTGGCAAAGTCAAGAAGTTTAAAAACCTTATCAAAGACAGTTTCTGATAAAGTCTTGTGTCTACACAAAAGGAAAAGAGGAGGCTGAACATCTCTAAAACCACTGAGCAGCATGACAATTAACTAAACTATTGAAAGATCCCAAAACTATTTTAATTGCTGTACTGACTAAGGAGTGGTTTTAACAAATTTAATCAAGCAGTAGATATAATGACTTGAAAGTCTGGCAAAACACTCGCCCTCAATATACATCTTTTCTGTGCAAAACACATACCTTACTTGTAAGAACCAAAAAGAAGAATGTCTGATAGGTATATATTTATTATCTATAAGTCTTACAATCAATATCATATTCTAAAAACCTGTGCCTTCTTAAATTCAGCGCAGATTACTTGATATGGAACCATTTTCAGTGGCTAGCAATATAATCCCCTGGTTAGTGAAATGTTCTGGGTGATATCTCAACACAAACAAAACACACAGGAGCATTAATCGCTCTAAGTGCCCATCACATGCACCCTGACACTGCAGGAGAACCAAGACAGAGCAGAGAGCCCACTCCCAGCTGGAGGTTAATCGGATCACATAAAAGCAAAGCACACCTCATCTTTCATCACTAGGCAACACATTTATGCAGCAATCAATAGGTGGAATCATATTTTCCCCTTTCAGAGAAATGAGGGAAAATGAAGTATTGTGACCTAGCCGAGATGGATGGAGCAAGGACTTATATACCTTACAGATATCAGTAATAAGTCAGGGCCTTGTGTTTTCTTCAAAATGTGAGTTGTTTTCATCTCTGACAAATCGTATGGCCTCCTTAGTTCCAAAATGGCCCCTGGGTCATTTCTGTCGATAAAGTCTCTGAGTCTTAACCTAAGTAATTTACAGCATGCTTCTCATCTCTCTTTCTCCCAAGCACCTGCCTCTCATCTCACCTTTCAAACACACAACACCACACACATAATCACATCAGTACAGATATATTAGCAGGCCCACATGCTGTACTCCTTTGGGACTGTTGGTCTGCAAGAAGTAGAGTGAGCGACACTTTCACATAGGCAGCCATAATCCCATAAATGAAGCCGCTGGCAGCAAATGTAGATCACTTAGCAATAAAGAATGATTCATCACAAAGGCTTGATTATTCATTTGCATATTAAAAATGGGTATTTTAACATGTTCTGAGATTATGGGTTCAGTACAGATAATGTTGAATGTGGCCAAGACACAAAAAAAATTATGCCTTTATGAATTATGTTAATATATTTGAAATAATGATCATTTTCTGCCTGTGCCATCCTTCAACTACTAATTAAGTAAAATAAATGAACCAATAGAGCCCCAAAAGAGAATTAAAACAATTTTAGAGAACGCAGTTCATCATTCTTTGATCGTGCTCTGGACTATTTGGTGTTCTTGAGTAGGTAAGCATTGTATTTTTTTGTAAGTCATGGCACATTTTTATGCTCTTTGTTACAGAAGTAAAGAACAAATGGAAAAGTTCGACATCATCGTCAAAGGCACAGCAAAAAAACAAAGAGCTCATATTTCCTCCTGATTTCTGCCGGAATGGAGATGCAGAGAGTAATTACATATTACATGGTCTAAACAATGCTGAAAATGAGTTGTTTGTAAGCTTTCTTAAACAGCAAAGAGTGTTGCACCACAAGCTGCCTCAATTAGATCCGAAAGGTAACTGCTGCTAAGACTGACATTTAAAATCCATCCTCCGTCTCTGCTCGCTCGGAAATAATGTATTTCAGTATTATAGCGATCTTAAAGAAACGCTAATGGAAATAAAAAAGATGAACCTCCCGTTTGGGCATTAGATATGCCTGACTGGGGAAAACTTCTGGAAGCTTTGAAACATTTCTTCTTTCTTTCTCTGCATAAAGAACATTTTCCCCACTCATTCTGCAAGACATCACATCTCCCTGGTGCGGGTCCTGAGCAACTGCAATGAACAGCACTGCGCCCGTTGTACAGAGAGGAAAAAAAAAAAACACACACACTCAAAGCTTTCTACCTCGAAGACACATTTGGGACATGAATGGGCTTTTTATGACACTTCAATTCTGTCCATTGCCTGTGGGCCTAGTGTTGTGCATTGTACAGTGTCAGGAAGGGAGGAGGTGAATGGCAGAGCAGGGAGTCACTAAGGAGCCAGTGGTTGTTTAGATGAGATGAAC
Source organism: Lates calcarifer (assembly GCF_001640805.2). Taxonomy (NCBI): domain Eukaryota; kingdom Metazoa; phylum Chordata; class Actinopteri; family Centropomidae; genus Lates; species Lates calcarifer. The sequence continues at coordinate 8,103,082 of NC_066841.1, read as the reverse complement.
TAGGGGACGAGAGCTCTTGAAGGAACAGGGCCAAATGTGCTGAGCAGAACAGAGCAGCAGTTAGCCTTCCTACTAGGGCACCCACAGGGGTAATCGAAAGCTTCAGCTTTAACTATGTGGGCTCTGCTCTTGTCATTTAAAAGCACAGGATTGCCTCGGCGAGCTCATGAATGTGACCAGCTCTACCTCTCAGTGAGGTAACCACACTTTGAAAGTGAGTCAAATAAAAGTAGTGACATTGACAAATGATGCGGTGGGGTGCTTAGACCTGGGGAAGACCTGTGTCATAAATAACAATGACTCTCAGCACATGGTAATCATATCCAAGTGAATCCATTTCAGGTATTCTGTGTATTATACACTAGGGATGTTTTCTCTCTCTCTCTCTTTGTGCAAATATATAAAATCAGATGCGGTTAAGTGGGTAAGAATAATGCAGTGAGTTGGCAAAAAGGAGCAGGGTGAGTAATGTTCTGGCATTTTCAGCAAGGTTACATTGTAAGAAAGTCAATGGGCCTTGGACATCAGGCACTGCAGCTGCTCCAGGAACTCAAATAAAGCAAACCACAATATTAATTATGTTCAGATAAAGAGATAGGATAGGAATTCAGTGTAATCGCTTACTGTCTTACTTACTGTAAATACAATGTCAAATAGTGATATAGTCTTGTGCCACAATTTCTATAGCTCTCTAACAAAATATTATTTTTATTTGAAACACAGTTCTATTTTAACAGTTAAGTCCATGAGGGTCCCATGGCGTAAAGCATGAAATTGTATTAAGACAAAGATAATTAACATCCAGGATAGTCAATATGAACGATTATGGTTACTGGCAGTGTGATGGGCAGGTGTTTATTGATAAGAAATTATTCCTGCTTAACATCTGCAAATTCACAACTGATAGATCCTTGTAAAATTCATAAATCATTAGTTTGTTGTGTATAAAGCACCTGCCCACGCCACAGACAGCTCTGCGGGAATGATTTCATACCAATAACTGAGGACATACCGTCCAAGCAAAAGGTATAGAAAAGGATTAGGGGAAAAAAAAAAAAAGCTTGTGGGTGAGCTGTGCCAAATCAATGTTCAGAAAGCATTTCCACACTCAAGGACGCTTTTTGAGAGAGAAAAATAAGAACACAGGTGCTACAGTGCGATAAATAAAGATAATAAGAGGACACTACAGGGCACTCGACAGTTGTCTTCCAAAAAGTACTCTAGCCTGAGTTTATTTATCCATGTAGAGTAGAATAGACATGACAGTCTGATATTTCATCTTCCTTTATAAGTGGGTTTTCTGTCTTGTCCTCATATCACACAAGGCAGGCCAACTCTACTGGGCCCTCTGTAATAACAGTTTGTAGAAATGTAAAGAGGGCAGTCAAGGTATGTGAATGTCTCTTGAGTTACAGACGTGCTCTTGAGTTTAAATATCTGTGAGATATGTGATGGGTTGAACAGCGAGGTTGAAAAAAAAAAACTGAATCTCAGTTGCTACATACCAGTGCTGGAGAGCAGTAACGTACAACAGTGACATTTCACTACATAGTTATATTCAAGTATTCAAAGATGTTAGCGACGCAGTCTGTGGGCAGCTGTAAATGCACAAAGCTCCTGCAGAAGACATTTGTTACAGATCAAGGATCTGTATCTGCTGCATACTGGGGTGGGGGGAGGTGGTAAACATGAGTCAGGAGGGGTAGGGGTGAGGTGTGTGTGTGTGCGTGCTATAATAAAAATGAGGGCTGTACGTGTGACAGCATACGTGTTGAGGTTCATGTGGTTAGGAGTAGAAAATCCCATGATCCGACGTTGCAATGAAGACATACAACGAAAAGAAAAAGTCTGGGAGAAAGGAGATATGGATTGTATGTGTGCCTCTACCGCATGTTTGTGTGATTATTTGTGCGCATGCAAGTCTTAACAGGCATACTTGTGCTGCAAATGTATGAAAAAGTGGAATTCTTTCTATTGTATTATGTATTTATGTGTTTCTCTGTGCACATTTATGCATGTGTGTGTGGGAGTGTGACTGTCTAAGCATGAATACACATAGAACTCCTCGCAGACGACTGTAATGCAGCCTCAGGCAAACTCCATCAATAGAAATTCAGATTTTTGAGCCGGCATGCACCCCACTGGTCAAACATTTATAAAGTTTAGCCTCTAAATCTCTAACTGTAATACCTGTAAGTATAGTCTTTTTGGGTGTGTAGTCAGTGCAATGTAGTGAGATGCACACATACACTGGACTGTGTTGATCGGTGGCACTGGAGGAGAGTTGTGCGCCTCTGACAGCGGCGAGGTGGTAAACGGCATGGAAGAGAAGAGCCTGGTCTCTCATGGCCCTGAGGAAGTCCACTGCACGCTCCAACAGGAGCAGAGGGAGAGAACAGACAGTCATTTCACTGCTGCTCAGAAACTCTGAAATGGGATGAACTCAGAGGTCTCTCCCTGCAGCAAGCAGCGCTCACGGCATGCATTTCTTTATCCATATCCTCCCCCAAAAGTGCCACGGAGAATTTCAAGTCTTTGAGTGAGTTTAGTGGTTGGGGGAATAAGCGGGAAATGGAAATAAAGATGCCAAGAGAAAGGCTGTCTATCATTTTCACTCAATGCTCAGACCTAGTTTTATTTGTCAGCCCCATCCTTCTCTTGCCAGATTTTGTGACTAACAGAAGCCGTTAAAGGTTTAGTCAGATAATTACCACGCGATTGCCTTGGGTTTTTGCTGAGAAAAAGCTTTTTAGAGAGTTTCTTCATTTTTTTATAGCCGGTCATAAAATAAGATGCCATGCATCATAAAAGTTTTTACATCAGCGTGGCAGTCTTTAAAAAACTGTGTCTCTTTGGTACATCACTCTTGTTTGAAATATGTGTGATACAGATACTCAAGGTTACCCACCCTATAGGCAATTAGAATAAACCTAGAATAAATCTTAAGAGATAGACCATGTGTTATCTCATCTTCTTCTATCCAGTACAAGTATTTTCCTCTTTCGCTTCTTGTCCACATTTCACATGAGCAAAAGGACAACTCTAGGGGCCCTCTATGATGACAGGTTGTGGGAGTCACAGCAGAGGAAAGGCTATTGAGGTAGTTAGAGACCCACTCCTGTGTCGAGTTTAAGTTTCCTTGAATGAGGATGAGAAGTCTGATGGTACAGTGAAGGTGGCAAAAGTAAATTACCTTGTAGAAAAAGAATAAGGATGTACAAGTGTTGAGCGCCCCATAGTTCAGCAGCAGTGTGGAGATGATGATGAGTGGCTGCACTTTCAGTGTGTCCTCTCTCTCTTGAGGACACAGAATAAATGAATGAATGAATGTTGAATGTGAAAAAGGTTCTTATTGTAGTAGGTTTGAAAAAAAAACACTCAACTGTCTTTAAACCACATGTTAACTAAAGAAATAACTTAAGTACTCAATTAAATCAAAGTTTATTTGTATAGCACAAATCACAACATACATTATCTCAAAGCACTTTACAGATACCTTACAATACTAGAGAAAAAGAGAGAAACTGAACAGTTCCCATTATGAGAAAATACTTGGTGACATTGGAGGGAAAAAACTCCCTTTTAATAGGAAGAAACCTCCAGCGGAACCAGACTGCCGAGCAGTACTTCCCTTCCCTAAATCCCTTCTTAATACCTGAAACACTGCGACTAAAACTCTACGCAGGACTCCTCGCTGAGTGGAAAAAGCCCTTAAAACTCACTTCCAAGATACCTGAGAGCCCGCTACCAGGTGAACATCTTAAATAAGCCTTATCACCATGCATCACATTAGCAGGATACCCTTGAACCCTTTATACAACCACTGCAGCTTTGAGAGCATGATAATACAAGTTTTACAGGGTTGTTTCTTGTGTGTTTTTAGTAGTTTACAAGTATCAGCTGGAGAGTTGTTGTTTCCTCTAATGGAGGTAATATTGTTAGGGGTTGTTTGATTCAAAAAAAAAAAAAATGGTGTGTGTGTGTGTGTGTGTGTGTCAGAATGGTAATAACACTGACAATTTTGCAGATAAGATGTACCGGAACTAAAATAGAAACTAGAACATTTATTTAGTATTAATTGGTAAACACATATTTGACTCATGCATTAAGGAAAGGAAATGTCTTTCAGAAAACTTTTTTTTTCTTATTTCTCACAGAATGTAATTTTGGCTCTTTGATAGGTGGTTCTTTCAATATATATTTAAGTATCTTTGAAATTACTTTGACACAAAATAGTGCAAGCTCAATTTATTACCCACACTAAGTGACAAGAAAAAAGCAATAGATGAGAGTAAGTGGTCTTGCAAATATCCCAGTGGATTACAACAATGGCCATAATTGAGCCATAATGATAGGCCCAATGCAGGTAATAACCAAGCTATTCTTCCGGGCAACTTTCATAATGACATTTTACTTGGGTAAAGTAAATTTTCATTTTGTACCACCCGTACCCTCATGTGAGATAACCTCCAAAATCTAATTGTTCATGAACTCATATTAACCAAAATGCATTAAGCACTGACAATATTTACGCAGGCAAAGCATTGGTTTAAGGTTATAACTCAAGTTTCTTTTTCTGCCACAGTAAGACTGTGATCAAACCATATAACCAACATTTGAACTTAAATGCAATGAAACACTATGGCATTATGTACTGAAACAAGCCAATCCTGTAAAGGTCAGTGTGGCCATTATGGCTGAGAGCTGAATCCAATTTGAAAATGCTTCAAGCAGAAGTACAACAAATGGCTGCTGATCTTGAAAGGCTCCATCTTCATTCAAAAGATGTCAACTGGATCTATGGATGGAACATGACGGTCAATTTGTCTGCCTCTCTGATCTAGACTGAAATATCTTAACAACTATTGGATGGATTGTCATAAAACTTAGTAAAAACATTAGTGATCCCCAGAGGATGGATCTTGTTGTTGGTGATTATTTACTTTTGCAATACCTTGGAACAACTAATATGTGGAGTAAGCTGAGTTCTTGGTATACAGACTTGTTGCTGTTGGTTGGTTGAATTTTAGTCTCAGTTTTCCCCCTTTTTTCATGTGTATTTTGAGCTCAGCTTCAGTTTTTCCTAAGCTTTCAACTCTCCAGTGTGTGTAGGCTTTCATGTCATGTAGCAACATGTAGCCACAGTGACAGTTATATCACAGCCTGGCACTTCCACATCAATTGGTATTGTTGGAAATCACTAAAAAGCGTATACAGACTACCTTTGTGTTCTGTTCATCAGCCAGATGCCATCAACCTAGCAATCTGGGGATTGCTTACCTTCTCCTCAGTTCTCAATATTGACAACAACCTGTTTATCAAAGGGGTAGAAGATGTTGGCTCTTTTGTTTGTTGAGATAAGAAAAATGATGGTTTAACATGAACAGAAATTGGTGTAGCAAGAAAAGCATCACACAGCTGTAATGGCCTGTGGTTCACCAAGAACTCTAATGAGGACACTTATACTTCCTCTCTTGATTTTCTCTATTAGCATGTGCATGAGCGGATTTGTGCTTACATACATTGGTATTCATATCACATGTCTGAGTGTCCAGAAAGCAGAGCAGGCTCTTAGAGAAAAGCACTCTGTTGATGAGAGCAGATCAATATCGAAGTCGCCTATTATCATCTCCAACCAAACTGGGAACCCAAAATGATTCTCCATTCAAAGTTAATGACCTTTACTAAATACCAGCAAAGGAGAACTTGCTCGTTTATGTTGGTTTGCATCGATCTGACACAGAGTGTGTGGCCCTGGACAAATTCATTGTATTCACGCAGGCCCTGTGAAAACAAAGACTCTGCCTGACTTTGATCATGGCTCCCAGGACGAAATATAAACCAGAGCGGGTCGCCAGTCAAGCAAGACAGGAGGTCCTCTGAGGGGGGAAAAAACAAAGCAGGTATTATTTTTTCATCAGTAACTGCAGCTGATTTACCGGCAATGTCTTTACTTAAGGCTCACATTCAATGGCTAGTTGTGTTTTAACAACCCAGCTGAGCAGTTCATGAGCATCATATTGGGCATCATGCCTTGCAAATCTTGGCAGGTTGGCACAGCTCCCCTGGCCACTAGCAAGCTCTTGTTGTTTTTATATTCACACTTCAGCAGCAAGAGCCATCAAAGATAAAAGCACAGTTGGTCTTTGTCACACAGAGACAACAGTCATGAAATTTTAACGGCTAGGAGGAATGATCTAGGAGGGGAAAGAAAACTAGTCCCTGAGCAAAGCTCAAATCCAGTGACACAGATTCAAGCAAATAAAACACACAAGCCAGCCTGTTAATGGAGTGATTAGGCTTGCTATGGTGTTTCTTAATGATAAAATAAAATACACAAACAATGTGAAAGACCACTGTAGAGAAAACTAAAGAGAAAAATAAAGCATTTATGCTGTATATATAATTATTACCTTCAGGAAATGTAACAGCAAGGGGAACACTGTCACTTTCCCAGGAATTGTAATTGAGAAAGAAGGTAAGAAAAAAAATATTGTGACAGTGTGAATAAATTTGAATAGGCAACAATAACAACTCATTGAGCTGTCACTATAATTCCTCTGAGAGATTAACCAACAATGTGGATCAACAGGGCTGCATTAGTTTTTTTTTTTTTTCTTTAGTTCATCTATTGTTTGGTCTACAACAACTGAAATATGTCCATGTGACATCTTAAAAGTCTTGGTTTTATCTGACCAACAGTCAAAACCACAAAACTATTCAATTTATAATGACATAAAACTAGAAAAAATAGTTCATTCCTAAATTTGAGAGGCAACTTTTTGGCATTTGTACATGATAAATGACTGAAATTCAGAATCTATTCTAAAAATGTGGTTGGTTAATTTTCTGTGAGTCAACTAATTTCACAATTTATTCAGCAAATCAATTTGTCATCAAGAAGATGAAAAGTGGAGACAGGAGGAGGAAGCTAGCAAACAAAGGACAATACATATAATATTTTAAACAGATATTTTACAAAACTGGCAACAGCTTTAAACTGTGCTTACTGCGCAAACCGCCCATCTATCACAGCATATTACAGTCTGTCAATGGCTGCAGAACGCTGGCTTGAAATCCCCCACAAGGATGCTGTTCATGGCTGGGCAATCTCTCTAGGGCTCTCATTCTCAACTCGGCGTAACTGTGAACTCATTTCTGAGCCACACGGGATGTTTCACGTTCCTCATTCAGCCAGAGATGAGATGGCTTCAAAGGTCACACCGTTTTCTGTGTGAGGGGTCTGCAGTGCTCAGGAATGGAGATTCTGTGTATGTGTGTGTGAGCTGTGTTTGTGTGTAGATATACAGTGCACAGGTTAATGCATGTACCAAATGTGTGGTGTTTATGAGTGTTTGTGAAAATGTGGGCATTGATGAATAACTCAGAACATAATATGGACCTGCTTTTTAGGATTTATGTGTGTGTGTGTGTGTGTGTGTGTGTGTTCCAGATCTGTGCTCAGCCCCCTGTAGAGATCAGTGGGCCATGTAGAGGAGTGTCTGTTCCTACCAGTACACACTGCTGCTGAGCTGACAGCGCACACTGTTCAGTGGCTTGGATATGAAAAAGAATATTGGGCAGCTCAAGGGGGGTCTTAGAATTCTGCAGACAGACACACATACACACTCACATAGTCCCAGTCTCTCTTGATCTTACTAGTGACACGAAATTAACAGTGGACATCTCTGAGCTTTCACAGACACTCACAAGCACACTCTCCAAGTAACGAAACAAGCATATCACCTAAAAAATACACAAACCTCTCTCTCTTCTTCTATTACTTGCTTTCTCTTGCTCAAGTTCTCTCTCCATTCCTTTCATGCATCATTTACTGTTTCCTGACCAGGAATTTTTCAACTAGCAAATCTGTTGGTGACTATTGTAGAAAATAATAGGAGGGGAAAAAGAGAAAGGAAGAGAAACCTATGAGGCCAGATTTTCACTTAATTAATTTAACTGCATGTGTGACCTCAGTCTGCAACTACTGATTATTTTTTTTAAATCATTTTTAATCTCTTTTCAATCTTTTTCATTGCATATCAAAATTTCCTAGAGGACAGTGACCAGTAATGCCTCCAAACTAAATGCTGAAAATATGCTGTTTGTTAATGGCTTCAAAAATGACAGATATGAGCATTTCCTGGCGCAGAATGACACTATTTGTCAGTGCCTTCCCAAATGCATATGATTGTTACAGAAATTAATTATAAATCAGTATTTTTGACCTGCCACCCATCTACTCCACAGATTTTGCACTGCAGGATGCACAGTGAACAATAGTATCAGAGCAGATGCAATACAGCTAAAGATATCATCCTTTTTATTCCACACATTCTTCTTCACCTGGCCTACACTGCCACTATACACTACTTGACCTACCCAGTCAGAGAGTCTGGTGTGTTATGATAGAAGTGACAAATGAGTTCTTGAGCCGCTAGCCTCAAGCAGAGATGAGGAGCAAGTTACAGATGTTTGGTCAGCTCACTTCTTTCTAACTCTACAACACAGATCAGGTTTCATACAGCTCCCACTGGAGCCACAGAAGGCTTCATAAAACTTTTTTCATATACAGATGTTGATGTGTAAAATAAGTGGACTTACCCTTTATATTGTATTTGGTTAAGGTTAGGGAACGATGGTGGACATGGTTCAAAGAAACTGTATTGACTGTAGGTAAGAAATGAGATGTGAACTTTGGTTTTCTATGTCATAATCAGACAATGTAACATTTTGCTATGTCTACCTTGAGATCCTTGTCAGATAAACATTAACATGGGTCTATGGGTTTTTTGAATGAACATAGTGGAGGAGTTATGCAGGTTGCACCCTAAAAGTTTGCTACAACTCAGAGTTAAGATATAGCTTTTACTCATCCCTCCCCCGAGCAGGTGAATCACTTTTTATTAACTGTTTTCACGGTGTAATGGTTAGAAAGCCGGAGGAGACTAATGATAAATGAGCCAGAGGAAACTGAAAGACAACATCCCTTTACATTTATAACAACACTGACACACATACTCATCAGTGTGTTGTATAGTTACTGCTACTTGGATTAGATGAGGACACAAGTATGATTTTATGCTGCGTTCTCTTGAGATGAGAATTGCCAGTGGCATCAGTAAAAAAAGATCAATATACAAGATAACACATTACTTTCTCTCCTTTCTTGCTAGTTAGTGACAGAAAAAGAGCCAGTGCAGCGCTGGGTGAAACCCATTAAATCCTGCTTCACAAATGAAATCACATTTGTCATTTTGTTGCACAAATAAAGAAGGTGCAGCTGAGCAAGGTGGTGAGTTTAGTGTGATTCTGAGTAGTTGCAATGTAGCAGCTGCAGTGTTGACACTCCAACTAACAAGTGGCTGGAGAGGATGTCTCACATTACATGTTTTGTCTGATCAACAGTCTAAAACCCAAAGACATTAAATGTACATTGACATCTCTTTCAAGTTAAGTACACATTGTAAAAAGTATACTATTTGAGATAACAGTCTTTATTGTAATTATTGGGTCCTGACATCTAACTGTGATAGCTTTTATTCCGTTGTAAGGCAAACATTCAGAACTAGTGTTTGCTGACATATAGGAGACTGAAGAGTGCCTTCACTATTCAACATCAAGAGGACAGGCTTAATGAAGATATAACAGGAGATCAGATTAAGACCATCCGAGTCTTTAGTGTGATTGATTATGGCAGCACACCGGCAGCTAAATGCGAAAGACAGCTCGTGAGTCTCACACACATTTTCTCTGCCTTTCAGGTACCTTGTTGAATTGAAAGAGCTCATATTTGAATGGAGTTTAGATGTATGAATAATACATGGACAACCTGAATGTGGGTGTTTTATTTTTAAAAAAATATATTCAATTTTGCAGATAGATTCAGATAGGCCTCTGGTATGGCATTTACAGCTGGGCATGGTCTTGAGCAGCATTGCTCTTTTAAACAGAAATATAAATCATTACACTCTGCCGGTTTTACAGGTGACACTTAATTAAATCTATTTCAGTTCATTTCATAAAGTGCACTGGTTTTTACCCATCTTGAAATAAAGTTCATTTGGGGAGTTCATGCAGAGTAAATATGAGCACTTTTGATCAAAACAGCTTTTTTCTTATTTTATCTGTCTCCTCTGTCTTCCCTCCCTCCCTATGAATTCGATTTATCTGTCTTTTTCAACCTCACCTCCTCCATCTGTCTCTCTTCCTCTTCCTCCTCTTCTCTTCATCTCCCTTCTCTACCTCAGCCCGCAGCTAAACCCTGGAGAAACTGGAACTTGACTCCCTCAGGTCTCCGTCAGCACCACATCACAGAGACTCTGCAGTGACACCCCTCTACAGTTCAGCTTGACACCCTGTCACTCACATTCTCTCTCGCTCTCACACACACACACACATGCTGGCAAACACAGAAAAATGCATGTTGACTCATACATGTACAGGCATGCGCTTTATGTGTAGTGAAAACAGACGTACAGTGTGCATGGGGCAATGTCACAGTCACACAAACCTACTTAAAATGAAACACCACAGGCATTGCCATAAAGCCTTTCTGTATACATACAACCACAAAGAGAGACAGACAAAGGCAAACACACACTCATGCATAGACAAACACTGAAGAAGAGTGGATCCGTCCCCAAACACAGGCGACACTGACTCTGTATGGCAAGCTGAGAGGAAGTGTATAGTGGCTGTCACAGCTACTGTCACGGTCAGCTGCCTTTCCTGCTGCACCCTGCTCACTACACTCAATCTACAACAGTCAATATTTACAGCCCGCCAGAGGAGATGCTCCCCACTGCCAAAACCAACCATTTTACTGCACCTGCTGCCTGGCTAATTAGACACATTTGTCTTTCATTTAGCCAAACTTGAAGTGTGGGAAAGGCATCAAAGGCATGCAAGACGCATCCCTGATTTTCAGCTTCACTCAGAGCTTGTTCCAAAAAAGAACAGCTTTGTTTTACCATTTCTTTAAATCCGAAGATGTGAAGAAAAGTTGGTACATGGGTTGTTTGTCTGTAGTCTTCTGTCTGTTGAAATGGTAAAATGCCATTTTTAATGCTTCAAATAAGCCTCAATTACATATCCTTTCACAATGAGCCTTTATTGCGTGTCTGCAGATGACAGCATCGTTGAAGTTTTAGCAGTCCACTTTCAGGTCTTGTTTATCAGATTGCCTACGTTACCACTCAGTGATTATGTAACTCTGACAAACACAAAAGGTATCAAGATGTGATGGATTACCTACAACAAGAAAGTTTTCCAACTAGCTGCTAGTTGCTCAACTTTCTTCACCAGCTAGCTGCTAATTTTGTATGCTGTTGGTGTTAGGCATGTGCTAAAGCTTATATAGGGTTTGGTTCATGGTATATAACAGTAGTAAGACAAGACCATACAATTAAATGTTCAGGCCATAAAACAAAACAGTGAGCTGAAAGAGGCTAAAAAGCTACATATACAATAGCTACGGAGTTGGCTGATTATTCTCTGTTGGTCTGTCATGGGCAATATTACACTGTCATTTGTTTCATTACTAATACGAAAATATTGACAGTGGAATTGATTCTCTGCAAGTTGATGCTGAGGTAAACTGAAATTGACACGCAGCATCTAACAACCTCTGGCAAACTCAAGGAAAACTTCCAGTAGTAGTCCATAGAATATACACAGTCTGTCTGCAGTAGACTGTAGCATTCTAAATCATTGGTCTGGTCTTTCTTAAGTCAGGTAATACATTTCCAAACTCAGGGCGAACTAGGTTTATGTCAGTTATTTAGTTGTGTGGAGTTGGTGCGGATCATCCATTAACTGTAAGGTTGGTGGTTTGATCTCTACCTCGTGCTTTCCACTTGTAAAGATGCGCTTGAGGAAGATTCTGAACCCCAAATTGTGAGTGAAAAAATCTAAGTCTCTTTGGACAAAAGCATCTGACAAATAAATGTAATTTAATGATGTCAGTTCTGTATCTGGGCTCCTACACCTCTCATTGTTTCAAGCCTCATTTCACAAAAGCTACAGCTTATTTACATAAAAAATGTATTTGAAAGTGACATTACTGAGAGTTTTACACTGATGAGGAAATGGTGTATAACACAATTTGCCATTATTTGCAACTGCATAAAATTACTGACTGGGGTGATAAAACCTCCTCACCATTTCCATGTTGTTTCTGATAAATATGCAACCTGTCGTGTGTAAAACAAGCAGAGTTTTGAGTCTTGATGATGTAAATTGTCTGCATGGGTGAGCATTGTTGTTGTTAAACATCCAGTTCATTCTTGTTCTCATCTCTTGCCCCTGTGTCTAACCTCTTGATTATCTGTTGTCGATGCTGCTCTCAGATTTCATCCTCAGTGAGTCTTGTGCCACTTCACACTACGTGAGCCAGATAAAATCAGACATGTTTGAAAACATCTTGTCAGCCCCGCAGTGCCGCACTCTGTCTTGAGCCTGTTCACGCTACAGGGTAATCTGCCCAGGATGCTGGGATGGTCAAACCAGGTGTAGAATTACTGTTAAAATCATCTGGCGTGACCTTGGCTCTGAGCACAAATGGGAGGGTTGTGTTGTATAATAATCATACTGGGATCATGGAGGCTGCAGTCTCTTTCTCATTTTTTCCCCCATTTCTTTTCTCTCTGTTATCTCTCCTTGTCCAACCCGTTACCCCCAAAGCCCAAGTGTTTTTTTTGTTTTTTTTACTTCTACATTTCAAATTCAGATTTTTCTAATTAAAATAAGAGCTGTGGACACTAGCACTATATAGATGCTTGAGGGGAAAGTTTGCCTTTGGACCAGTTTTGCTATAACAAAATGACCCCTCTGAATTTATCTTATGGGCAAGACCAAAACAGAATTTAAATTAAATTCCTCATTATTCATGTTAAATATGTCCATAATGGAGCAATTAGCAGAGGCTACTTAATTGCTGCTGGCAATTAAAGCTGTGAAATTACATGTTCAAATAGTGTTGGGCAGTGGGATCAGACTGGGAACATGATTTAATTTAATTGCTCATTATTGTAGAAATTATCTGCAGTGTCTCAAGGTTATCAAACAGTAAAGATATGTAGGTGCAAAAGAAGTGACATTTAATATCAACTCTAAAGAACAAGCCATCTTTTGAATTACCTTTTGAATCAATGTTCGTTTGCCTTGTTTTTTTTCTCTTATATTTTGGTATTCTAATTGCGTGTCAGGCTGTAAAAGTTCACAGCGGGAGATCAGTGCTTGCAAAGGGATGTGAACATACTAATGAAAACACAAATCTCACACATTCCTGCAGCTCTAAAACCACACTGATGGGAGTGATATTAATGGAAAGCTGTTGCCGGTAAAAGAGAATAAAGAGAAGACAAAGTGCAGCCATAAAGTGGAGCGCCACAAACAGATGATGCTTACATGTTGTAAAGAATCTCACACCGATGTGATTTTGGGGAAAAGTTTTGTTTCTTCAGCTTCTGAACTTGAATGTGTGGAGTTTTCATCACTTTCATTTGCAGTGAAGAGCATAAAATACACCCACAAACACACACGTGCGTTAAGGAAGGAAAGATGAAGGGAGAGGAGGTGCAGCACAACATGCTATCAAGTAAAATGACTGCAGCTCCACTGACAGCCACCAGCAGACAATCTGTTTAAGATACAGTCAGTGCAGCTACAGTAAACTGACAGCATCCCATCCTTCGATCACTGCTCCTAGTCGATATCACGGTCTGCCCCAGAAATATTTATCAAAGTGAGAGAAGAGCTGAATATTTTTTTCCTCACTATGTGCACACTGGAAAAAGAGAGAGGGTGAGTGAAAGAAATTGGCATTCTCGCAAACCTGGATGGATTCTGCACAGTTAATTAAGATAAAACGATTCAATTCTAGAGAGATCGAGGCAGCGATTCAGTGTGCACGGCACGTGGGGGCAAATCTGATTAGTAGCCAGCCAGCGCATTCCTCGACATTCTGATGCGAGACAATCTTTTGCATTTTCAATTACACACTCCAACAGCCCTCTAACTACCAAAACCAAGCTCATTTGCATGATTGAAATATAATTATGGTGCACCAAAAACACAGTTCTGTTTTGGTTCCTGTTACAATCCTTTTCACCCCCCTCCTGTCTTCTCGCTAAAATCAATCTCCGGTGACAAGCCCATAAGCAAATGGATTATGATAAAAGTTTGACTGTAAGGAAAATAATGAAGCTGCTGAGGGCTTTTTGCATTAAACTGAGAACAGGGCACAAACAGGATCTGTAACTGGCTGACTGTCTTGAGGTGACTCCCCACATTTTCTCCTTTTCCCTTCCCAACCCTAACCTTTAACAACTCAATATATGTATTTACAGATAGAGCTGATAGCTCTGCTTACACAATTAGTCTCCTTTATTTATCTCAACAACTCATTTTTTGTTTGTACAAGTAGAACCTTCCCAAAGTCTGGTCCACTTGTTTGATTTCATCTCAGACAACACACCAGCAGTGTGTCATTCCTCAGCATTTCAGGAAAAGTTTTATTTCTTTGCTGTTCAACAAGCCTTCAAAATCAAAGCGCTGCACGACAAAAATATGAAGTATTCAGAAAAATCTTTCAATATTTGAGGAACACAGTAAGACATTCTATTCCAGATATTTTTGGGGAGCCACGCTCAGTGCGGGGGCCCTGAGTCATCACCAGCGCCTCTGTGGACGATCAGCTTGAGCACATGACAGCTGGTGGAGGGGAAAGTAAATGTGTGTAAAGCATGTGTGCGAGATGGCAAGAAAGTGTGAGAGAGAATGAGAGAGACAGAGGGAGAAAAAGTTAGAGGAGTTAAGAGGAGCTTTTGACATGTAGCTATACCACACGCCCCGCTCGTCTCCACCTCTGCTTAGTCAGGAGATATATTAATAGAACCAATATAGGCAGACCAGATGGCTGTTATGACACTGTCATATCTTTTCACGGGTCACTGAGCAGCTTCTGGGCATTTGTCTGTTGTCTGTTAGAAGCATGCTGGTCATTTCCCTGCAACACACACTCAGGTAAAGGTAAAGTTTTCTCACCTGACTCACAGATGGTATTTACACATCCTCTCGATTATCAGCAGCTGGGACCACTGCTGACATGATCATTCAGCGAGGGGCAGCTCATTTATGTGTGTGTGTGTTTGTTCACATGTTTGAACACTCTGGGTCAGGTGTTGTTTTTGTTGTCTGACACTATAGGTTAGGATGTTAACGTTTACATCGAACGAGCAAAACGAGCATCCAAATGCTGTTTATTAATCCCCAGCTGGTGACAGCAGTGACCTGTGATAAAAGTGATTAGCAGGCAGCAGCATTAGCTGATAGCATGAAAAATTACTACATGAATAGCAGCATGTGAAATAAATAGGCTCTGCTACATCCTCCCAGACGCCCTGGAGTGAGGTTTGAGAGCCAAATCAATTATTGGGAGTACACAAAAGATGTCTTCTCTGTTGTGGATGGTTTCAATTTCTACATTTTCCGGGTGCATTGTGGATTGAAATGGTTTTGTTGCCACAGCCCCTGTTTGCTGCTCTTCTTTAAATTACGCTAATGTCCCCCGGTTATGGGGGTGGTCTCTAGCCTAGGTTTATGTCCATGGATCACTACTGGTGGTACTCATACTACCTCAAATCAACACATTCAGACCATCACTTTAAAGTTCACAGGGTCCAGCGGCATAGAAATGTTGGCATGTCCTCTTTCGGTCCTCTTAAACTGTCCAGAACATGCTGTTCTGAGTTGTACTTGTCAACTCCCAAATATCAGAAAGGCAGATGTGATGATTTATGTTTCCCAAGCTGGCATTTTGAGTTGCCCCAAATGGCACTGACCACTGGAGATGTTTACGTTAAAAAAACACTTTGCTATATTTGGCTAATTAAAAGTCTTACTCGCTGCTAACTAGGCTACTTACCACAAGCATATTAAGCACTCCCAATGGTACAAAACTGAAAGAATGCAATAACATGCATTTACTTGTCCAAATTCCATACTTCATGACAACCAGTGCTCAGCAGGGAATGAGCACCTATTAGCCTGCGACCGTGCTCCAGCTTAAAGTTCTATCCTGACTGAAATAACTCACACAAGAATTTCATTTCTTGCCTGCAAGTACAAAAAGCAGTGTGTTATGAGTTACTTCTTGAAGCAGCCAATATTCTCTTCCATTGTAAAGTCCTGTATAAAGCAACTTTTTCAAGAGCTCTGGTTACAGTAGTTGTAATGTGCTGAGTCGCAGTTTGATTGTAGTAGTTTGCCATCTGTGCAAACTCAACAAAGCAACAAGAAGTCCTCTGACAGGAAGTAGTGGACAGTACCTTCATTAACACAAGAACACCCTCAATATTCTGACTGGATGCCCTCTGGCGATCCAGACTGACCTGACTCAGCAACATCAGTACGCTGTGATGCCCCATCACTCCAGTTTCAGCTGTTCTACTGTATAGAGAAGTCACAGCTCATTCTTCTTGAGAGATAAAGGGAGGTAAATGCTGAAAATAGTGATGTAGATGTTATTGTTTCTTCAGATAATAAAATAGCTGATGAGTCAATTTCCACTCATTCATTATTGTAGGCTTAAATGTACTATATGTGCCACTGTTAGATCTTTTCCTTCCTTGCTCCTGGTGATATACTGTAGTTGGGCAGTGAACAGGGCAAAGATCCAGGGGATGACAGCAAACACTACTGGCCAGATCAATTATGACTTTACTTTAACTCTGGCTGGGAGCCTTTATCTCAGGAGTTCACAAACAGTTTTTATGCCAAGGACACCAAAAATGCCTTAAAGGGTGAAACAAAACAATACTGTGGAAAGCTCATTGCAAGATTACTTTCATCTCCTATTACCATGTTCAAATTGTTCAATTTATTACATACATTTTCAGTTTGTCTCAAATTCGCCATCCTCCACAAACGACATACTGCCTTTTTAGTCCATTTTCTTAAGTCAGATTCACAGACAATAACAACATTGACTTTTTCATTTAGTCTGTTCAAATGATGTATGCATGTCATAATTTAAAAATCCAGGGGTAGAAGTTATGAATTACATTTACTCCTAATCAATAATTTCACTCTTACTTTTTAACTTAAATATTGTACTTCCCTACATTTAAATGTATTTTTTTTTTTTAAAGTCACATGACAAAGTTAAACATAATCCTGTCAGAACACAACATATGAAAAGAGCCAAATCAGCGGCTGCAGCAGAGAAGAAGCTGCTGGTGAGTCTGCAGCATCATGGTCTGTGGCCGCTGGAGGGCAGAGATCCATGATCAGAGAGGAGCAGCTCACAAAATTAAGGACGTCGCACTAAATTAAGGACGGTGTATTTATGCAGCCATGGTTAAGATTAGCATTACCTTTGCATAGGTTGCATCTGCCTTAATCAATCACTGATTTAATGCACCACCTGGCGACCACTGCAAGTGTAAATATCAAATACACCTGCCATGTTGCATGCCCAGCAGGTGCATGCTGGGTCTGGCTAGGCTAAATGCTAAAATACTAATGATGGATCCTTCAGCTGTGACTTCTATATTCACTTCTACCGTCAGTGAGCTGTGCACCACCTTTCTGCTGTTTCTGATAATCCTTTTTGTGACTGCCGAGCTCATTCAGCTCAATGTTTGAAAACTGTGTAGTAAGGCCAGAGAGAGATTGTGGACATTCAGACAGATGTGTGCAACAAATGACTTGACTGTTGTAATTCACTGTACAGGGGAGAGTATCAACAACTGCTGTGTTGCCTAGCAATGTGGTATTTTATCTGTGTTTGCTGCGGCCGCTGTGGAGTTCATGTTCTATATATATCTCTGCCTTATATGTTGCTTTATTCTAATGTTAATTCAGATGGTTACATTAAGTCTATTGACAGTGGTGTCCAGGTGTTTATATTATTTTGTAGATCCCAGTTTTCCCACTTTATATCAACAAAGTCAGACTCTCTGTATTTTGCAATACAGCTCAACAGCACCACACACTGCATTACATAACTACAGTTATCATACAGTTGAATCAATACCTCTATAAAACAATTTCAATAAAAAGTGAACATCATAACCTTCATAAAGCAGGATTTATTGCAGGATTGTTGTATAAGACTGCATTGGTTTTAGCTAGATATACCTAATAAACTGCCAGCTGAGCGTATATTGTAATTATCTGTCGTATGCACAGTCTGCAAAGAGCCTGAGTGGAATTTATTGGTTGCTTTCAGTGCAGTTCTCACCTGGGAACAGCATATATGCATTAAAATACCAATACACCTGGTAGCCTAAAGATGTTCTTTAACTTTATAGTTTTATCATACATCATTATTATCACCATATAACATTTTTTACGGTTCCCAATACCTCCCTTTTAAAAATGTAACATAGTGACGTTTACTCAGAGTACATTTTGGCTGACTTACTTTGTACTTTTATCTGACACAAGTAATTTTACTTCTGCTTGAGTAAATCTTATTTTAAATAACAGTATTTTTACTTGAGTACAATTTTCCAATACTCTTTCCACCTGGGTCATGTCACATATGTAACGAGCAGCTGTGTGAGTGGTATAATAATGAATCAGAATATTCCTGGAGCAGTGTGTAGTTGGTGGCAGAGACAGTGTGGTTATTCTGTCCAGCACTCAGGGCTCATTAAGATGCTTGGATGTGGTTCTTTAGTGGGTGTCTACCTCCACTTTGCTGCAAAGAAGCAACATAGGATACTGGCAGGTTGATATTTGTTTGCTTGGTTATTGGTAGCCTTGCATGTAATTTGTGCAGCTGACCCAGGGTCATGTTTTCATCAGGTGTTTATACATTTTATATTCAACCCAGTCACAACTCATCATTTCACTTCCTTGCTTGCTCAAAACTTAACCAGCCTCTTCATTGTATTTCACTCACATTTTAAAATGCAAATCAGAGGCGAATAGTGGCTAAGATCTAATGGTCTCATTTGTTTGCATTAATCATGCTAATGTCTCAACATTAATGTGCTAATGATTAACTGATGTAAAATTGCTAAAAGCAGCAGTTTCAAAGTTTTCAGTTCCATTTAAAGTTTCAATTTATGCCGATGGACACACGTGAGCGTCTCTTTGTCTGTTAGGCTGTCTTCTTGTTTCAAAGGTGAGCAGAGATAAACCTCCAAGTTCAATTTGATCAAGTTGGTAGAAAATACTTAAACGAGTGAGGTATGTAATTTACAATTGTCAGATGCAAGACCAATTTTAGCACAGACACATGCCCACAAAGTACACCCTCTTGGCACCTATTATTGCGGCTGGCGTTTATGTATATGTTGGATTGTGTGTGTCTGCATAAATGTGGGGGCGAGGTGCCTGAATGCTTGAGTAACTATATAAGACTGAGCACATTTGGTTATATTTGTATTCATATATCATGATGTTTCTGTGTTTGTTCGCACATGCTGCATATACTCAATCAGCGAACGTGTGCAAACACGTCCAAACTCACATTAATCATTACTTGTTTTGAGCAAGCTTTCCCCATGATGGACTTATTTCCCGTTCAATAGCCAGAACCTGCCAGGGGCATTTTAATGTTCCACCTCCTCAACATTCCTCAACATTCTTCTTCATTACAATGCTGCAACACCACAAACATGACCTGCACCAATAAAATGTTCCATTAATTTCATCACAGCCTAGAATAGATTTCCTGCAATTCTTGTGCTGAGGCAGGGATTCGGCACAATGCAGTGTACTGTAGCTGGCCTAAATTATCATACAAAAAAAAAAGAAAGAAAGAAGGAATAAGATTTCTGTATTTCACACAGCCCCTCATCAGACACTTGTGCACACAACACAACTGCATCAAAGCAAGAAATCAATTTATTTTCTGCTCTGCCTTATTCAGTCACTGCATGTAGTCCCCAAGTTTATGAAGACACACATTATAATTAGTCTACAAAGACTCACTGAATATTCAGTGGTCCAGATCCACTGTCTCATTTCACCACAATGTGGAATGGAAATAGATGAGTACATAACGCAAGTTTGGGACTGATTTTTGATTAGCCGAGCTGAATACTGTGTAGCACAAAAATAGATTAATATACATAAAGAAAATATATTCATTTCACTTTCCTGCAGTGCTTTGAAGGATGATCCATCTAAATGTATTACATCACTAATGATATATAATGAGCCTGTTTGAAGATAATACTATATTTAGGGGAATATTAGTTTCGGCCACATTGAACCCATTTCAGAGTGAGGTAAAATTAGTCTACCTAAGCCTTTTCTCCTCTAATAACATTATCAGCTCATCATTAGTGTGTTTTTTCTCTTTTCTGTGTGTTATTTAACAGTGATAGGACAAAAGATACTGTCTTTACATGGGATTGTGGAGCGTTTCTCCCTGGCAGTGCAGAGCTACAGTACCATCACAACCACACAGGACCCCCCCCAAAGGGAAAAAAAAGTACTCATGCCCCCCTCTCAGTGGCCGCTTGTTGGTGTCATGAATGATGCCAGTAGACTGTGTGCCCTTCACTTTGTCCCAGCTCCCAGTTATGAGGAAAGTGCACTGGGATTATGTACAGAATGCTCTGCACAGTGCAGGGAGCTTATACTTCACACCACAAGTCTGATGCCCATTGAGGAGCCTGTAATACCACACCTGCAGAGCTAGATAAGCCCTCAATCCTCCCTTTTATTCTACCACTATTATTCTCCTGTGTAATATCACATCAGCAAAAAAAAAAAAAAGAAAAAAATCATTATGAAAGAAAAGCTGCAAGCAACTGGATATACAGCAACAATTTATGATGTTAATATTCATACACATACCTTATCCTGTATGTTTTGCATTCAGCATGCATTGCAGGGTGTGCAGGGTCTTATTCATCCCTAAATTGTGGAACGGTGGAACTTAACCGGCATATACCGCAACACTAACGTCATAATCAATAATCATAATCATTCCTCTGACAGCTGGAAAGATAAAGTGTTCTTTTTCTATAAAACTGCGGACGGGGGTGGCGTGATGCTGCGGAAGTAATTTGACAGCAGGAGAAACGGGGGTTTATGATTGATGGCTACCTCTCTTAAATTTTTTTTTCCTTACGATTAGATCCACTGCTTTCTTTAAACAAGCTAACCTAAAACAGTCAGTCATTCTACAGATTTATCCATACGCAGCGCGGCTCAAGCCCTTAAGCAAAATAAACTTAAACAAATAGAAATTGTGATGCAATGATGATAGTTCTCTGTGAAAAAGTAAAGATTTCTGGGTAACGTTTAAATTTCCAAATAAAAAGATGCACAAATTAATTATTCATAGATAAATAAACAGATGAATGAAGCCTCCTAACCCTGACTGACTGACACAAATCTGGTGTCTTGACTCTACACAGGCGATATGGTCCAAAATACTGACTGTATCAACCAGAGGCCTTTGATCTGCTTTCTGACCCACTTAATTAACCAGCTAAACCCATTACAAAACCATGAGAGTGTTTAATACAGCAAAGTGAACCATGAATTTAAAAGCAGCGTGGTGCCATTTCCCAGCTTTGATGAGAAGACACGACTTTGCGAACGTGCCGCGCTGCGGCGGTGGAAAGCCGGCCAGGAAATGTCAGGTCATCAGAATCCTGTGATTGTAGACCTCACGAGAGGGTTTTTGGTGCGGGGGCACAAAAACATCTCTAAATGTAAATCCAGTCTAATGAGCTTGCCCTGGAATAATTTAATCAAATCTACATATGAAAGAATTTCTGCCCTGCACAACAACGGGATGGAAGTGGTAGTAATTAGCTTTACAGATTGGAGGTGTATCCCAGTTTGTGAGGAAATCCAACCCAAGAAAGGCAAGGTAAATATTTACGAGTACACACTGAGGACAAATGAAACAGAGCAAACATTTTTTAAGGATGACTCGACTACAGAGAGGCAGTGTTTGATGCAACAGCTTCATGTTATCAGGCTTCAAGTTTTTTTCTCAGTATGATGAAAGGTAATATGTATTTTGTATATGTCAGGCTGATTTCATTTGTTGCTTTTTGCTTTCTCGCTTCTTCACTTTTTATCTGCTATTGATGCTTTAAGGATTCTGTTCCTTTTGTTTTACCTCAGTAGCATTTTTATAGTTTTTTTTTTCTCAGCAACTCCAGTTGAAGAGGACTTCAATAATTTTCTCCATATAGATTTTGGCTTTTAAGGATTTGCAAACATTTGCTTCTACTCCAGGATATTTCAAGAGCGATTCATAACCCATACGCAACAGTCCATTGGCAAAACATTTATCAGCAGCAGGCAGTTTAACAGCCAGCAGTTAGGCACAGCAGCGCTTTGAGCTTAATACTACTGTCATCATTCAGGGCATTTCCAAAGTCACGTGGATACATCATCTGGGAACCATGAATATCTGCACAAAATTTGGTGTCATTTGCTGGATAAGTGGAGATTCTGACCTTCGATAAGCATTTTCTGATATTCTATTCATTAATGGATTAACTCAGAAAACAATATATCAATAATGAAAATCATCACTGCAGCCCTACTTGATATGCTTTTACCAATCCTAACACTTCTCACAATTCTCTGCAATATGCCTTATACTGTATGCATCTGACACTAAATCAGTGATATCTGCTTCTTCTAAAAGACTGTTTTGGTTTAAACAAAGGCTACACATCTGCAATAGCAGATAACTGAGTATGATAGGCTGTCACTGCACAGAGAAAAGCTATCTGATCCTGCTCCCTTCATGCGAGATATACTGTAGAGCAAAGATTGTACTGTATCACATGGACAAACGTGTAAAATACTGTCCTGTCAGGTCTTGTTTACTCCACATCAGTGTATTGCAAAATTTCTCAACATTTCTGGCTCCTGATACAATTTCATCAGGTCCAAAAAATGTCATGATCATGAAATTTGAGCATTGGCAACCTGTCAAGTCAGTCTGAGCATGACATTTTTTTGTATTCTTTTCTATAAACCATGTGGTTGCTCCGCAAAGATTCAGTAGAGACAATGATATATCCCCTAACCTGTTTTTATATGAGATTATTTAAAGTGAAAATCAATAGGAGTCTCTGAATCTCCTGGGAATCCATCAAGAAAACCCACATGGGGACCTAACCAAGAGGATGAGAAGCTAAAGAAAATGAAAGTGCTGATAGAAATCACACCTCGGGCTGTGAGTGTTAAGACATAAGTGGACCACATCAGTCCACCTGTCTACTTCATCAGTTACCTTAAATAAAAATGGCATATGTCCTTCCACTTCTACTTTGGAAAGTGAGGGGCCTGTATTCTTACTGTATTCATGGAGATTACACACTTACACACACACACTGGCTCAGAGAGGCCCAATTACCTGCTGGAAAATGCTGGCACCCAAGAAGCTCCAGACTGGTACCAGGAGCCCACACAAGGCTCACTCACTCAGCTTCATGCCCACAGCGAAACAAAGGGGATTTCGTGTCTCTGTTTAAATCCTTGGGCTTTGGATACATTTCGGCTCCCCCCCTATATGGCCTTTTAAGAACTGATTTATCCTCTATTACTGAGGCACTGGGCCCAGATCTGGCCCTGGGCATGCTCAGAGCAGCACAGTATATTGCTCATGAGGGAAACATGGACAGGATGGCTAAATAAGAGACATCGTAAAATCACTGTCATTGCCTTGGATAGGGTGTAGGCACTTGCTAAGCGTAGATTAAAGCGCTGAAAATACACGTTACAGCCTATAAGTGAGCTGATATTTAGGGTAATCTGATCAACCAGTTTTCCAAAGCTGTCAAATCTCTTGTGTGTTGACAAATGTCAGAATAGCATACAGATGAGGCAAAAGCTTCAAAAATGGATGTAGAGGTTTTGTTGTCTCTATGCAGGACTTGATACGTAGGGTAGGGAACTGCAAAATCAGAGCTCAGCTCTCCCCTCTTCACTTTGTCTGTTGGTTGAGCCAGCGCAACCAGGCAAAACAAGCAGTTGACTGGTCATTCATCTTCTGTTTAGATTGATTCTGGTGAGAATTCATGTTGGTTGGTGTGGTTACCCATGGTAATTCAATTCTAAAGAGAAGTAAAGGCCACAGATGGTGGATGGAGGGTAAAAGTAATGAGTTCAAGGAGATAGAGCAATGGATGCAGTGGACAAAGAGGAAAAGTGGATAAAAGATCTTACCATGGATTACAGAAAGAAAACATGACCAACAGGTCAGTAGATACTGCCAGCAGAGGCCATGGGCACTGCACCGTAGGGTGATAAAATGAAGGAAACTATTTACAGCATAGCTGAAACAGATCATAACAGTGCTGGGCAAAGAGTGTAAACACTAGGTCACTGATGGCAACAGGCAGAGAACTGCTGACGGAGGAAAATTAATGGATTATTTAAACTTACAGATTTTAAGAGTGAAAAGTACTACAGAACAAACACAAGATACACCAGCAGTGGTTAAACAGAGCATCATTACGTGTGTTTGTATTTGTTGATAGTCTGATTTTATAACTGTCTGCCATCAGTCTCCAGTCTCTGTATAATCGTCAATTAATTAAGTTAAGTACATGATGGCTAGGGGTCTTAGCAGTTATATATTGATTATCATATGTCTTCCAGGTATAGTTGAGACATAGAACACATTGCTTGTACAACTATGTTCCTTGTGATTATTAACTCAGATTATTAACTCACATGTCTAACTCTTTTGCACCATTTGATATAAAACATATTGGAAGAAGATGATAACAGTAACTTTTTTTTTTTTTTTTAGCTTTTTGGTTGGTAGTAATTCTAGATATTATACTGATGCATGGAGAAACCTTGCTGTCAAATCTGTCTCTGAAATCAAACTTATATTTTTCTATTTGTCTAATCAGATATGCTCTGTGATGGAAGAAAGATGTGAGAACACAAGATGAAAAAAAACAGTAAATGAAGAGGGAAAGCGTAAGGTTGTTGGAGATGAGAGGGCGAGAAGAAAGATGATAAAGATGTGAAGGTGAGGGGGAGTATGGTAGGTGGGGGGAGGAGAAAGGCAGGCGGTAAATTGATGAGGAGGATGAGAGGGTGACAATGAAGAGAGACCATATGTGTGGAACCACATTTCTGATTATTGTGAATTTGATTACAGATTAATTTTTTTTGGCATGCGGTGGCACAGCTGAGAAGCCGACACTTTGTATGTCAACACTGCTAATACACACGTGTCCATAAATCCCCATATACACACACACACACACAAACACACGAAACGCTCAACTGTTGAAGCTCAAAAACAGATTTTTCTCATTTTCTGGTGACATCTGTTCCACTGCTGCACAGATTGCAATTTTCTGACCTAATAGGGCCTTACCAACCGGCCATCAGCACATTTAATGTTAACTAGAAATTGACCAATAACAGTTTTTTAAGGCTGCTCACAATTTTGTGCTCAGGTCTGGCAAGAAGCCCGTTGATCGATCAATATCTTTGTCTCATTCTCCTGGCCAATGTATCACCCAGCTAAGTAAACCGTGCGTACATACAGCCACTGAAAAGCAATCCACAAAACCTTGGTATACTGTGTGAAGCTGAGTCTGACCCTATAGCCTGCTCCTACACAAAGTTATATACTATTAAAATGTCCTGCAGCAACTGCGCACTGTGCATGGCTAGCACATTAACATACAGAGTACAAACTGTCAGTGCTTTATTTTGCATGGCCTATCAGAATTATCTGCACATTTCTGATAATCTGAAGCAGAAACAGCACAATTATTAAAGTTGAAAAGTGGGGAAACTATTCCACTCTATTTATCACTATGGTTCAAGTGCTCTGAGCCGTCACTTGGCTTACTGCATGAAAGTATTAACACCTATACAGATATAGGTTTTGGAAGATGGAAGTGCTATTGCTAATACATTTTTTTTTTATTGGCTAGAGCTCTCAGCAATGTTTACCTCTCTTGAGGCAGTGTTGCTGAAAATTGGTAAGGGAATTGAGTCTTGGTTTGGGAGCCACATTCCTAAAGGTGTGGAATAGTTTCCCCTCAGGTTTCAATTCCGAAGTGTCTATCAAATTTGAAATTAAAATTCACCTGTCTGTGTATGGAGGTTTTTTTTTTTTTTTTTTGGTGGTTGTTGTGCTAGGCTGAACTTCAGACACAATAACTTTGGATATTTTCTCATCTCTTAACATCTGATGAACCAGGTCATGAAGCTATCAGTGAGGAACAGCTCTTAACCAGAGTCAGACCCTCAGATAAACCAGGCAATTATGAGACAGATGGAGAGCAATGGAAAGAGAGAGGGAGAAAAAGACTGAGAGAAGTTGCATACTGTGACTGAGGAGAGCAAAAGGAAACAGAAAGACTTCACCACAGCGCCGCTCATCGGGACCATTTCCACTGTTATCAATCATGTTTTCCTGCTGGTCAAAAAAAAAAACAAAAAAAAAAAAAAAAACACAAAGGCAATAGCTTCCTACTCTGACCTTGGCAGATAACAGCAATACCAGAAAACTCTCCCATCACCACTGTCATCATCTCTTCCTCAGTTACCTACAGCACTCACACAAACACTGGCACAAAAATGACACAACTCTCCTCAGAAACACAGGAGAAGAAAGAGGTTATCAGCTCTCTCTGACAGCCTATTGCAAAACTTTGGTGCTGCACTTCTTTAAAGTGATGCGGTGCGAGACCCTCTCAGCAGGGGGGGTTGAAGCCCAAGCGACAGACTTGTAAGGGAGATGAGCACGTACTGTACCTCCACTGGCTTATGGGACCAAAGCTAGCGAGGCGAGATAAATGTGTGATCTCTCTCTGTCAGTCTTCCAAACAGGAAGTGACAAAAACGCTGTTAACATTTTTTCTCTGCTCTGATTGCGTAGGTTCATTTTCTTTTCCCTCTGATTCGCTGGGTGTGCACTGAGTGTTCTGTTGGTTATGCTAATTGTCTCTAGACCTCCCGCAGTGTGTGATCCTTCCCCAGTTGGATGGCTGTGAAATTGTTTGCCCAAGGAGATGAGTCTATGCGTGTTTGTGTCTCTGTGTGTGCATCTACAATGTGTCACAAAAGACTTTAGTGATGCTGCACACGTGCATTTGTGTGTGATTATGTGTGTCGGGGTGCATCAGCACGGATCTTCACTCGCCAGCCATGGTTAGGCGCACTTGTATTCCCAATCCCCCAAACACTCAGAGTGAAGAAGGAAAGCAGGGCGATGTTTCATCTTAATGCTGTCATATATCGATTATTCTACTCTTCATCCTCTCTGTCTTTGATCCTATTAGTAAAGCAAAACCGGTGGGAAAAGAAAGACACTTTTTGCATTTTTTCCCCCCAGTGGATTACATCCTATGGATTTCTGGGAAAGCAAATGGCCATGTCCTATGACTGAGGAAACAGTTAAGGAGTAAAATTCCTTCATTTGCCATGCTGTCTAAAGCCCACGCCTTTCTGAATTCTCAGGTTTAACTCAATGCCTCTGTATTTTCACGTGTTGAGCTGCCCAAAGCCTCCCTTGCTTTTTTGAGTGATCACTATCAATAATTGCTCTAAAATTAGATATTAGAAAACACAATTAATTAAGCGATCACACTTTATTGGCTTGGTGAAACAAGGCACACCATTATAACTAGTTTGAATTCCCTGCCCAGAGAGAAGTGCTGGACCGTCCTTGTACATTATAGTCACTGTGCAGCGTCAAAGTCAGCTCCTGTCAATCACTTAGCTTCCACAGCTAATGACATTAGCTACTGCCATTAGCCATCAAAAGAAAATAAACCCTCAATATCCAATTCAGTTACAGCGTCAGCTCCAAGCCTGATGCTGTTTATGACATCCCCTGCTGATAAAACAGCCACCCTTTCCAAAATGTTCTGTCTTTATCTTTAACACAACAAAGGCTCACCTCTGTTTGTATCAAATTAGATGACAAAAAAACCCTCGGAGGCAAGAGCTGTGTTTCTGCTTGTATTAAAATTTTGGATGCTGAAAGCATTTTTCCAAAAGACATAAGGTGTGCCAGGTGAATAAAAAGCGTGTATCAGCAGTTAATCCAGTTAATCAATTAAAAATTGTTCATTGCCAAAAAGACACTCAAGGCACAACTCGTATACTGTATGCCTGGGAGAGAACTTTTTTCTGATTAATATTTCACTTAGGCTCTTTCCTAACATAAAGGTTTAAGGATGTTGCAATAAACAACTCATAAAATCTTCCTTATATTGCATCTAAAAATTATTTTTTTCTCTCACACTGTGCAATACTGTACTTGCACAGTTGCCATGGTAAGGCCTTCACTTGCCTCCACTTCTGTTGTGTTGAGAAGGGAGATGACATTTCAGCACAACCTTGTCACCTACAAATTATTTTTAAATGCTACCAATTTGAAGAAAAATAGCCTATACTTATACAGAAACATAATCTTGTCTGAGTCATGTTTGTATCAACATGATAAAATATTGTGACAAAATAAATATTGTTGAAAATGTTCATAATGTTTAACTGTGACTTGATGTAAGACAGCATGAACTTTTTCCATAACCTTTAACAAAGTGTTTTTGTGTTTAAAATTTTATTTTAATTACTACTAGGAGGAACGACTGCTGCTGAGCACTCATGACTATAACCAGTCATCTCTCGTCACTTTATTTATTCAGCAACACTGTAACTAACTTGCTGTGGTTATTGGTGCGGAGACTCCAAAAGATCTGCAAGGATAGCTGGCAACGGTACGAGTACTCTAGACTTGTTGACCTTGGAAAAATGGAATCTTTTAGTCTGAGAAGAAAAAAAAATTCTGTTGAGTGAGTTGGTTGATATTGGCTTTTGGCGGCTGTGCAACACTCCTCTTGGTGTATTTGAACTGTCTTCCTCAGAAAAAAAAAAAGTTACATCAACATTTCCCCCTCTTTTCACTATCAATATTAAAGATGCAATAATATTTATTACTAATATATTTATATCACCAGTGGATCAAATGACTGTGTGTCATGTGAGAGGTGTTGCTCGTAATGAAAAATGGTCGAGAAATTACAACTTGTGTTTCTGTGTTATGACCCACATAATATGACATATGGCTCCCTGGTGCAGCATTTCCTTCTGCCGCTCTCTGGAGCCTTGTGTAAAATGCACTATCACACAGGGCAAGTCAACCTTCATCCATCACTTACTAATACAGCATTTCAGTCAGCGATAGCACATCGTTGCAGCGGATTTGGCAAATTATTATTAAATGTGTGTGAGTCTAGAAGGCTATTTCTTTACAGACAACATATTGTGTTCTTTTCAGCGTGATAAACTTTGACTTTGCCCCTGGAAATTCAAATACTTTGTTCTGCTGTGGGAAAGACCCACGATGTTTAAGAGACTGACTCAATTTTTTGGCCTCCAGGAGGAGAATGCTTGTTTTATGGTAATGAACTTTACAGCTCATAGAAATGCCTTTTGAACCACTTAGGGAGAAAACAACTGAAAAACGAAGTGAGAGAGGGAGAGAGGAATTTTTCATGTGAGAGTTTTCTACAAAGTCAGCTTACTCTATAGGCTTTCGCCGCTTCTTTAAGCAGGATTGCTTCCCAGAAGCACGCAGCGCTGCCAACCCTCTGCCAGAATTAAACCAGGAGATGCTCCAAGCCAACAAGTAATATCCCGTGAGACTTTGCTCTCCTGGAGGTAGGCGCCACTTTAGATTTCACAGCCTTAATATGTGTGCAGGGTCACTCCGGGCTCCTCTTCTCCCAACACTGGCACGGGATAATCTGTTTTAAGTCTCAAGTTCTTTGGTTGTTTCGTCAGCAGACTGTTAAACACTCACTGTAGCAACTGAGGTAAAACAGTCCACTGGATGACTTCAGAACTGTGAAATCCACTGCAGCCTCTCAGAGGGTAAAGATGCTGTTAGTAACAGCTCCGGTAATTGAAAATTTTGTTTTTGGCAACCTTTTGAAAAACAGGTTGGACCTGTCCCCAGCTGGAATCTGTGTGCTTCAGTATGAGTTCATTATTTGTGATTTCAAAAACCATGAAAAAATTGTAACCAAAAATGAGATGTGATGTGTTTATAGGCTGGTGCTAGCGTTGTAAAAGCAACACCTCTCGAGTGGAAATGGAATGGAATGGAAATGCATCAGGGTAACAAACAGTGCAACTGAAAGGGTTAATGGGCAATTAATTTACTGGGTTTGTAAGTACCAGAGACAACCACACTCACCAACCGCTAACATCACTATCACAATAGCCAATCGACAGATATTATGGAAATAACATCAAAGCTTACTGAGCTATAGTTTACAGGGCTCGGCACTCCAGGATCTCATGTGGAACGTGTTAATTGGCCTCATTAACTGTTTTTCATTCAAGAACCGCCCATCAAACATAAACTCTCCACTCTTTATTGCACTGCAGTATTGCATTCATGTGGACCCTGTCTAGACTGGTGATATTACAGGGATAGAATCCTGTGGCCACCTAATACAAGTCAGTGGTGCATAATATTTGCATTAGCATTACCAAAACACTGCATTTCCCTGAGCTTCATAAAGTGTTTTAGTTAACTGTGCCTTAACTATAATTAATTTACCACAAGACTAACCTTTCCCTAATCTTAACCAAACTTGCCATTCACAGGGATAGAAAGGAAGAAAGTGAAAAACACTTTGGCCAATTCCATTGGACATAGTATTGGCCATGTTTTGCAGAATCGTCCATTGTCAACATTAGCATCTTCTGCCATCTGCGGCACTCTGATTAAGTAAACAAACTCTGATGTTTACATTGTTACAAAATGTACACGGCCGAACAAGTTATGGTGATCAGACATCCTGAAACTCCAAGCTGTTCTCTAATTCTCCTTGCCCAAATGTCTGTGCCTACTGCAACTTTGGTTGTGTGAGTGCTTAGGTGTGTGTGTGTGTGTGTGTGTGTGTGTGAGAGAGAGAGAGAGAGAGAGAGAGAGAGAGAGACTAGAAGAGCTATTATTAAATTAAGGCTAAATGCATTTTGGTTTTGTAACTTTTCAACTTTCCGTCCCAATCCACTCTGGCAAGGCCCACACACATATAAAAGAGCAGGAAAACACTGAGTGGGAATCCTCCCACTCTTGTTTAGCACAGTGTCCTTTATTCCAGGCTTTCAAGTGCTTTTTTGAACAAGTGATAAAAACTATACAGTATGCAAATAAGACAATTATAGAGATATAAATAGAGAGCTATATGTGGGTTTGCTATTTTACCAACCATTCAGCATGATTTTATCAATACTAAAATGGTTTCATGATTCACAAGTCAGCAGTAAGAGTTATGTTGTCATATTAACATAATAGTAATAAGACTGCTATAATGCATAAATACAAATTAAGTTTGGGCTGCCACATTCTGAGGCCAAATTTAAGCAAAAGATCCCTTTTGTTGGTTCTTTATTAATAAATTCATGAAGCCATTAATAACAAATTCTACAACTTTTATAAGTTTTCCTTGTTGTAAAGTAGTATCTAGGTCATATTTCACTTCTGAAACTTTTTCTGACTCAGAGATGACAATCCTCCAATCTGTCTTGTTTAAAAAAAAAAATGCCTGTATCACATCCTATAGCATGCCAGGCTATATGGAGTATTTCCAAATGTCCTGATGGCCAGTCTGACAGTATGTGAGTGTGTGTAGGTATCCAGTATGTGCCTGTCAGTGCATGTGAGACAACCTAGAACCTCTCGGTAAAAGCAATCAGATGGCAGGAGAGTTATAATATCCTCTGAGACTCTGTACACCAGGGAGTTGACTGACAGGATAGAATTCCCTTCCCCCACTTTCACCTGCAAAGATTAAGAGGCTGACCAAACCCAGTGAGATATGGATCAATCTTTGGCCTACCTGTATATTTGTGGAATGGCCTTCTACAGGTGAGAGTTACATGCCTGAATTAGTTTTTCCACTTTAAAGGAAGATTCTGTTCCCCTTGAATAGAAATATTCCATTAGAACAAGCAAGATGAGCAGTCAAATGATCAAGGCAGGCTGGTTAAAACCAATTCAACATTAAAACTATGTTGCTCATGCAGCTCTGGTAAGTATGGTAATCCAAAGTTCAACCAGGAAGTAACTCTAATCAATCTGAGGCGTGTTTACCGCAGAAAGTTTAGGTATTTATTTTAACACACTGACCTCTGTTTTCACAACTGTTCTTATACTTGAGTTTAGTTTTTGGCTCCTCTGCCCACCTAAAAAAAACAAAAAACAAAAAACGTTAAGCTGGGCATTTGTTTTCAGTCTGTCAGCCCATCTGATTGCTTTTGTTACTAATAGAGCCAGGTTTATGGAGTGTCTAGCGACGTTGCAGCATCCGCAGATCTCAGAAATGACATTTTTAAATGACAAGTTGTCATAATTAAATGGAAGGATGGACAAAACTACAAAAATAAAAAACCATCTTCTAAGAATATCTAATTTTCCTATAAATACATACAGTCAACAATTTATTTCCCCCATCATCTAATTGTGATTTGGGGGTTAAAAAATGACTTATCTTTCTGCTAGCCCATAGCCAAGTGAGAGAGGTTGTTTTATATACACCTTTGATTGACAGGTACACAGTGAGGATGGAAACACATGATTCAGTTTTTCCTACATATGCATTTTATAATTATAGGTCCGCATACACCCACACGACAGACAAAAACACACATAGCACCCAAACATCCACTGTCACAGTATATACACAATATATACACTTGGGCACCACCAAAAACATGAGCACACACTCACAAATGCATAAATGCACATTCACCCACGTAATGTTTATTCCAAGTGCAACTGCACAAACTTAGTGAAAAGATGCACTTTTTTCCTCTTTTCTTCTGGGTTGTGTCTGCAGCCTGTTGTTATTCCTGATGCTCTGCAGTGCCTCGCTCTCTGTGTGTGTGTGTGTGTGTGTGTGTGTCTCTCTCTCTCTCACACACACACACATACATACTGACTGCATCCCATTTCAGTGCTTCTACAACACCCCAAAAAACCCACACACTCTCTAGGCAACTGTCACAGTTCATTCGTGTTAATATTACAAGTCATTTTGTATTCTGCCACAACAGCTTACAGCTAATTATATGTCTCATAAATTATATATGTCCACTTGGCTGAAAGGAAATAATTTGCATTTCATTAAATGTTCAACACTGAATAAAGTCACTCAATAAAGGTCGATGCATTTACAGCGGTTCTTGTTATGTGACCGTTACCTTTCATTTCCATAATTCTTGTTAATGCACACAAGTGCTCAGTGGCATTAGCTGAGGTTTCTCGAGGTTGGGTGGGCGGTCGGGGGGATCTTACCTGTGTACAAGAGAAGCACGGCGAGTCCCACGCGCTGGAGCGGCCCCATCTCTCTCTCCCTCTGTCTCTCTCTCTCTCTCTCTGTGTGTGTGTGTGTGTTTATTCGGCGTGAGGGTAGGGGGAGGTGAGGGGTGGTGGCGGGAAGCCGCGGAATAACTCCCTCAGCAGAAAGCCGCACAACTTGGCACGCAACCTATCCACTCTGAGCGGTCCCTCATTTGAAACAAAACTGTTGTATTCCGTGCGACACCACCTGCCATCACAGACATGGAAAAACACGGTCAGTATTATCCCCCATAAATAACAGTTAACAGTGGATTCTGATCCCTAAAGAAGGCAAAAAAAAAAAAAAAAGAAAGAAAAAAAGAAGGGGGCGGGGGTCAAGTCCACGTTTGTTGTTTTCACTCCCAGAATTGTGAACACGCAAAGCAGATTCGGTGAATCAACTTCTCACATCATTGCCGTTGCTGCTGCTGCTGCGCTGATTCCTCGCAGTACATGTTGGGTTAACTCTTAATTTCTGGGGATGAAACAGGTGCCTCGGGGTGCGTGAAAACAAACCGTCTGCCACCAGTCGCGCCCTACAGCCCCCATGCGGGGTGTTTAATATTTGACAAATGTGTGCTGAACGTGTCAGGGGGTTAATTAATGCGCTCTATTTAGGCTCCCAAAAATAAACAGCTGTAAAGTAGAATCAGTCAGGAGGCTACAAAAAAAGCGACCTAAACGTCCTTAACTGGGAGTAAGTCTGAGAAACTGATGCAGTGTTGGGGTTGTTTCTTTGCTTCTTACCATTTCTCTTATTGCTCAGGATACACGGTCGCGTCGCGGTCACGTCCAATATTGGCATGTGACAAGAAAATAAAGCCGTCTCTTCTTCCCAGACTGCGATATTATCATCAAGGATCAGAGCAAAAAAGAAACTCCTCAACAATTAGTTCTTTCCCCCCCAAAGAGATCTCAAGCCACGCGCAGCTGTTGTATTTTCTTCTTCTTCTTTCCCATAGAGTGATGGATTCACAGCAGTCCAAATCACCTGGATCCGTGAGGCGAGCGACCCTGTAGTTGAGGATTGCAGTATTTAACGAACGAATAGTCCTCCCAACTTTTCCACGCGACTGAGAAGCACAGATATTCGGAGACGGCGGTGTTAAGAAGAAGAAGAAGAAGAAGTGGATCCCTCCGAGCTGTTGCACCGAGCAGCAGCCCCTGCACCCTGTGGCTGTGGTGGACCGGAGGAGTCTGCTGGTGCAGAAACCGAGGGGGGTGAGGAGGATGAGGAGGAGGGAGGGACGGGGTGGGGGGGTGCTCAGGACGCGCACTCCGGGCTGGATTGGCAAATTAGAAAGGGGGCGGGGGGGGGGCGTCACGTCAGCAAGTATTGTGCCATCCAATTTCCGACTCATATCACATGGGAATTGTGAATTTTTTTTTCCTCCCCATTTTTTCAAAGTCCTGATGCCCACCGTTGAAAAAAAGAAAAAGTTCAAAGTTGACGACAAATTAGAAAGGAGCTCCACTCCTCACGAAGGTTTAACTGTATCTTAGGTTGGGTGGTGAAAATGAGCATACGACTGGGAATCTGCTGGACAATAATTACAGCTCAAAACAATGAAAAATGCATACTGCAAATTTGCATTTTTTATCAGATGTAGTCATGAATGTTTTAACTATACATAAAGAGATTGTTGGCATTGGATCCCCCTGTCATATACTCCCCCAGTACAACGCACAATGTACAAAATGCAAATCTGAGGTTTGTTATATGTAATGAACTAAAAGGCACATTTTCATCAAAAAATTGCCCAAATTGCCCAAACTCATGTTATAGTGGTTTAAAATGACACAAAACAACACACAATACATTCTCATTTTACTGCTCCTACATCCCGGATGGATCATTAGTGACCAGTCAGTGAGTGGAGTACAAGGAGCGGTGCAACCTGTTGTGCCATTTGGGTGGCTCGTGAGAACCAACAGTGCCCCCTATAGGGCACCTCTGACTGCAAGCAGCTGCCCTCCCTAGGCTTCATGACTCAGACATCAGGGAAGTGCTGCATAAATCTGAGTCTTCCTCAGAACAACCGCAGGCTGAACATAGTGACGTACATAAAGGAGCAGCAGTCACACCTTAGTGTAAGTGCCAGCCGCAGAGTGGAGTGGAGTAATCACCAAGAGTGGGTTCAGAAAATGTAGTTTTATTCTAAAGTCTTGCCACAGTGTGACTTTTGTACATAAAATTGTTTTTGATGTTATTGTTGTTGTTGTTATATGAATTAGAAACAGATGTGGCAGTAAATTAAAATATGAGATAAATTAGGAGTAAACAAAGGTACAACTTAAAGTAGTGTTAAGAAAATATTAAATGCCATAAGTTCTATCTATCTATCTATCTATCTATCTATCTATCTATCTATCTATCTATCTATCTTAAAGCACAATGGGGCACAGCTGTCAGCAGTACTTTTCCTTTCTCTGTACCCTGCTGGGTGAAAAGCCCAAGTTGCCAGTGTACACACTCACTAACCCTCAAGAGAAGAGTGAACAAGCCATAATGGGACACACAAACCAGTGACACGTTGAAAGGCAGCCAGAGGAGCCACCCTGCAGCTGAGGCCTCTCCACAACAGTGCTAAACGCCAATTACAGGCCATCAGCAGAGAAGTGGAGGGACCCCATGGGTTTGGAGGAGAGGAGCTCCCTCCCTCATCCTCTCCTAAACTTCCTGCTTTCTTTGTTCCGCCAGCGCCACTCAAGTAGAATGAGATATCAAAGAAAGAAGCAAATTCTGAATTTCTCCATATTCAAATGGAGGCGCTCTGGGACAGCTTCCCATAAGGCCGACTTTCAGAGTTGACATAAAATATGAATGGTGCATTTTTATTGTTACTGTTTTATATACTGACTTCCATGATGTCTTCTGGCTTGAGCTGCTTTCTCCATCTTGGCATGGCGCATTTTCAAGCTAAAACTCCAAACATATAATTATTATTTTTCCTGAATGTTATTACGGGAAATCACTATGTGGCTTGCAATATGTTATTACTTAAAAGTTGAATAATTCTAAATTAATGCTCAGCAGAGCAGTAAGAGACAGAAGATGGTTGCCAGCTGAAAATATATTAGTTTAAATGGTGTCTTACATCAGGCTCTCATTAGGATATCATCTCTGCTTCTGCCAAACTTAACTTGCCTGAAAAGTGATTTTTTTCCTCCCTTTCTTTATTTCTATTTCTTCTTGCTCTCATTTTACAGACAGAAATATTCTGAGGACACCGTGGCTCTGACCTTTACAATCCTTACTGCCTGCTTGTAATGTTAGTGATCTAAGAATTAAAGTTTATTGCAGTCGGTATAAATTCCACTGATGAGGACATTAGCTGCGTGCCTAAAATACAAAATGTTTTAATGTCCGTCTTGAGCAACAGAGAAGGCTATCATTCAGCTTTTTCTCCTTCATGTTTCTTTCTCACTTTTTCTTTGATACTGCAGTCAGGAAGACACCCTGTACATATCTGTGTGTACTTTGCACTTTGTAGCATTATGTAAGTCGTATTGAATTACCTGTCTTGAACTATTCAATTCAGACTTAACTTAAAGTGCTTAAATTAAAGACCTGAGCATACTGTACATTACGTCCAAGGAGCTGCAGTGGATTTCACAGGGCTGAAGTCATGCTGTAGCCTGGTTCACCCAGCGGTTCCCACAGTGAGTGTTTAATAAGCGACTGATGAAAGAGGCAAAAATAGACTTAAAACAGATTATCTGATGGCAGTGTCAGAGGAAAGGGGGAGGGGGGAGACTTTGCACTTGACCCGGCATAGACACACGCATCCCGGCTGCAAAATGTTAACTGGCGTCTACCTCCCGGTGAGAAGAGTCCCATGGGATGTCACTTGTTGGTGCAAAGCATCTCCAGCTTACTTTCTGGGACAGGTTTCTTTGGCTGCGTGCTTCTTGGCAGCTGCTCAGCTTGCAAAATGGTGAGAAGTTTATAGAATGAGCTGACTTTGTAGAATTCTCTTGCATGTTAAAAAAAAAAAAATCTCTCATTCCTGTCTTCCCTTAAGGGGGCAGCCCCTTTAGATTGTGATGCTCAGTGTCCTACAAAAGTCGTGACCAGAGAGCTGAACTCTAAACATGGTGTCACATTCGGCAAAAGTGCCCACTAAACAGCATAAGTGGGTTGCCAGCTGTTGAGTCACGTGTTGACAGGAGGGTCAAGACAGGAGTTAGAGTACGATGTAAAGGTGGCGATGAGACATGACCGTTTTATACTGTGTCTGTGGTTCATCTGATCTAATTCACACGCACCAAGAGTCTGAGATTACATCAGGTTTTTCTTACTTCAAACAAGCTACAGAGGCAGCAAGTTAAGCTGATGTCTTGGCTCTCAGATACTGCAGTTCTGCATTCCTAAGTCTTGTGCAGGAAATCAAACATAGAACTTTTTAAGTTAAAAAAAATATATCTTTCCTGAGCTGCTGTCTTGCCATTTTAATGGTATGCTTCTAAGTCTATGTTAAGCAGTTAAAATGTACATCACTAATGTCTGAGTTGTTGAAAGTGTCATGCCTCCTTCAAATAGATTTTTTCCTTGTTGGTTGTCTATAGTTGAGACTATTTTCACATCTGTCTTGTACCTTGTTCCTGAAGTTCTTTCTATGTTTAGGGCTGCAAACCCCTAGTTAGCAAGGGGTACATTAAGTTGCTCCCATATTCTTTGCTTTTTGGATATTCAGTAATGTCAGTGACTTTTGTATGATGGTGACATGGCATATTAATGTTTCCTTCTTTGTCAAGTGTCTGTCATGGTCTTTTGTTTTGCATCTCCAGTATAATCCTTGTCTTTTTCTTAAGGTGCAAGTTAGACCCTTGCCACCCACCGCATGGAGACAGTTATGTATGGTTACCATAGAAAAGCTTGAGGAAGCAGGTGCACACTGCTCTTTATCAGAGGTGTGGAAGTTAGACAAGCATTTGAGTTCTGCGTCTTGTTCACCTTGTTCTCGTGCACCAGTTAGTTCATTATTGCCAGTCGGAGAGAGCAAGTTTTTTTTTTCCAGCAACAGCCACAATGGGCTCATTCCACATTCAAACTCAAACTTTGACAAGCAGCACAAAGGTGAGATTTATGCTTCATCAGAAGTGTTTTCAAACCCCCCCCCCCCCCCCCCAAGAATTCAAGGATGAGGACTAACTGTGTCTGCTGTCTGCTTAACTTTCCCACTTCTGATAAAGAGCAGCACACAGCTGCTACTTAAGTGGGGATTTGGAACAAAAGCCTAGCGTTAAAACAGCACCGGGGGCTGTGTTGGTGTAATACCAGTGAGATAATTAATAATATTAATAATAATAATATGATTCTGGAAGTCCAGTTGGAGTAACAGATTGATGCATTTAAAGGCTTATCAAACACCGAAACACTACACAATGATTTGTATTACTCATGACAATAATGATATGAACTATTTTATCTTTTGTCTCAACTTTTTTGCTGGGTGACCCTGCATTGTTTGGTGTAAGTTACTTTGTCTGTGCTTGTTGTTGCTCCATCACTATTATCTAAGACCAGGAAACTGCAAATAAAGTCAAATTTGGGATTCTTCTCACAGGTTTGTGACCAGAAGGAAGTGGGCTTTGATCAGCAGTGTGCACAGGCTGGCCAGTGAAACTTGTCTAAGTCTGCATAGCTTGTTCAACACCCTCCAACCCCTACACCCACACCTGCAGCTGTCACGTGATAAAATGTAGTTTTTATAAGTTATTTGGGATGCTTTCTTCTGGTTTATGTTTCATTCTGAGTAGCTTGCGACTCAAGTCTGGTAAATGTGACTCTTCAGTCTGCTCCCATCGCTACTTTACAAGCTTCCCCATCTGGCGTGGACAGCATTAAATTGAACAGTCATGTCGTAGTGTGCATACAAGAATTTGCTTGCAGCGCTGTATCTGACAGCATTCCGACAGCCTTGGATAACACACCATGTTCGATCTGTTTGCTGTATACTGCCAGGATTACAACTTGAGAGTCTGTGTGTAGACATCTATTGGTAAACAGCCACCATGGTATTTCCTTGGGTGAAGTTCACTAAATGGTGTTGTCTGGTCACTTATGCAGCACTGGGATGAACAGAAACATCTCTGCCATTCAGCGACCCCATACATCATAACACAGCACCACAAGTGTGATGTGGACTGAATCTTAAGGACTGAAGTGTAAAGGCTCAGTGAAGTATTAATCACATTGCTCTCTATAAATGTTAAAATGCAGCAGGTTAGCTGGAGGCCCAGCTGCACCGTTAAGTTTTTACAACAAAGGATTTAGCAGTTAAACTGTTTTCTCCATAATGCAGTAGATACTGAACTCACCTACCTGGAGAAAGCAGAGGAATGAGTCAGTAGACGCACCACTGATATCATAAATCTTTTTCTATCTCTTTCACAGACACACACACGTGTTAATTAAGGGTCATTACCAGAGGCTGACCTGATTAAGGATCTAAAAAGAAATGTGTTTTACGCCTGTCTTACAGCAGAGGCAGTACAAACAAAACAGTATCATAATGCAGTGATGAATGAGAGTTGAAAAGCAGATGTGCAATGACAGCAATATGTTATGAATAAAAGATCAGTTGCTGCTGTGAAAGACATCTTCCTTCACAATGTGATAGCACCTTTTAGATATTCATCAACGCACACAGAGGACCAAAGAGGTCAGAGACAGAGTGTCACTGAAATTCACTGAGAAATGAGAACAGTTGGAGGGAACCATTAGTGAAGTAAACATGTTGTCAAGCATGGTGATTTAGCTCACTGCAAGGCTTTCTATTAGTGCATACGTGCAATTTATTTTGTAGGACAGAGCTGAGAACTGAGCTGAATCCTGCAACTCAGTTACACAGGCACATGTTGGGGTTGTTGATGATGTTGAACAAAATCAATTTCCTGGTAACCCATACTCAAAAAAGATGTAGGTGGCAAACAAACAGCTTTTTAATTGCACATTTATCACTGATAACACAATGTCCTAATATAAAATAAATAACTGACTCTATGGTGAAAACTCTACTTAACTTCACATTGTGACATTTTGCACCTCCAACTCATCTGTTATTTTCATACATCAGTACACTTTTTGTGTATCATAACTTACATATATTATGAAAAGAGGCATTAGGAAATTGCTGATGACAACCTGATTGGCACTGTAAACACATTTTACCAAAGTGGTTCTCAATATCAGATCAGTTTATATTTGTATGTCTCTGGTAATGACTCATCTTCTTGTCAATCTGTCTGTCTCTACCACTCTAATTGTGTCTTTTTTGCTCTCTCTCTCTCACACACACACATGCACACGGCTGGCTGCATCAGACTACAAGATAATTTGAAGAAAAGATTTCTCCTCTTGTGATGCTAGCTTAACTCTGATTAGTATTTCTTGAGGATACATCAGCTGGTTCACACACAGAGCATGTGTTCTCTTCCAGGCAAAATCACTGAAGTATTGATTAGCTGTATTACATCCTTGCAGCTGCCATCGGGGCAGACTTGGAGTGAGGCTGTTAGCTGATCTATATTGATTAATGAGAACAAATGTATGGAGGATATGCTGCTATGTCAAATAAATAGTCCTTTTGTTGTCCCCTTCACATTTCCTTTGTTGATCTCTTCACACACACACACACACACACACACACACACATACACACACACACCCGGCACTTCTTTTATTATCAGTCTTTTAATGGGACACATTAAGGATGACAAACCACAACTTGGAGATAAAATACTGTGAGGAAAATTGACAGAAGAAAAACCATGATTGTTAAAAAAAAAAAAAAAAAAAAAAACTGGGATAAGCACTTAAACAGACTAATGACCAGATAGCGAGATACAAGGAAATACATCACTGGTCCGGCAGTCAGTTCTTATTCAAGACTCAGAAAACAATCAAAATCAAAAACATACAAACTGCAGTGTAAAAAAAGTGCAAAGAAAAGCTCATTCAGTAATTTCCCACTCTCCATCACCAGGCCCTCATCTTGCTGCCTGGGCTGCATTCTCGGCTGATGTCAGGGTAGAGTAATTAACATTTATCAGTCTCCAAGAGAGACCTTTCCCCCACAAGGAGAGAATGATGTGTAACCTGCCATGGTCTTTACTTGCCCATTGCACCGCTTCCTCAGCCATTACCAACAACAGGCAGTCAGGGAAAGAGCGTGGATCAAGGCCAAACTGTCATCAGCTGCCATTATATGCTGAAGAGCGGGTAATAACAAGTGACTGGCCAATTTCATATGGTAAGTTCTACTTGCAAAGTTCATGACCAGTGATACAGCCAGTAGATCTAATGTGCAGCAACATAATGATGATCAGGCCTTAAAGACTATTGCTGGAGCCTTCAGTGCAGCAGCTGAGTGAAGGAGGCCATCACCTTTGTCAGAGCTGGGGAGCAGCTAATACCCACCAACAGAACATCTGTAGGGATCCTGATTTCAGCAAGGGACGGGCAGCTGTTGGTGGACTTCAAACAGCAGCTGAAGTTCTCCAACCATATTGCAGCTACCACCATTGCTGCTGGGGCTGACAGTCCCATGGGATGAAATCTTTGAAAAGGAGCTCTCCAAGTATGCAGGACTGATCAGCAACTGTCAGTAGGCTGGATG
Organism: Lates calcarifer; assembly: GCF_001640805.2. Lineage (NCBI taxonomy): Eukaryota > Metazoa > Chordata > Actinopteri > Centropomidae > Lates > Lates calcarifer. The sequence continues at coordinate 8,061,115 of NC_066841.1, read as the reverse complement.
GAGAGCGAGGTGTCTCCCAGTGGAGATTGGATGCAAAGGATTCGCAGCCCATTATTTAGCCATAGCCTTCAGCAATTTGGGCATCAAAAGGGGATGGAGGAGGATACCCATCCACAGTGTTCAGTCAGTCACAACTCAACCAAACCACTTGCACATGGTCATAAAATGGGTCAGTGCTGATTGAATTGATGAAGATAAGACAGCCTGCACAGCATGTTAGCATTTAGCTTAAAGCACCACTATGTCTAATTACAGTTTCACAGACCTGCTAGCGTTGCTATAGACTCTTAGTCTTGTTTATAGCCTTGTTTATAGAAATATTCAAGATGTGCGGTACTTCATTTGTGCATTTCCCCAAAATTCAGCCTGACATAGTTAGTATGTTTGGAGACTTCGTAAAAACCACTGGAATTTTGGGTAAAGTGGCACGAGTTTAAACAGTGTTTGGCTGTGCAGTATGAGTTTGTAATGACTGCTCCACTAGCATACCAATGCTTGTTAGGGAATCAGATACAACAAAAGTTAAACACAGGGCTCCTGCCTCTGATTGACCTTGTATATTGGCAAGAGCAATCATGTTAAAAGCAGGTAGAATCCCAGTGTCTCTGATGTAGTCATGCAACATGGTACAGGTCTTGCACTACATGTTTTACTTCACTTGCTGTTGTGAAATTCATGCAGACAGTTCATAACATGGCTGAATGCTTATTTACAGAACTGTAGGTTCTGACGGTATAGAAATAAGATGTCTGTTGTTGTTTAATGAGCATAAAAAGGTCAGTTCAAAGCTCTCTTTGTCACACTGATTAGCACAACAGAAACAGGATGTAGGTAAGCTGCTGGTCAAGCCTGAACAGATCATTAAACATAATATGTAGATGTGCTTCTCTCGCAATATAAATAACTATGTGACATGAGGTGCTATTAAAGTGGCAACCCTCAGATAGAAGGCCCATTTATTATTGTAATACTCTGAAAAGGTATAGTTATTGTTGAGCAAGAGAGAGATCAGACAGAAGTGTGTTATTATCTCTAATTTTCTTGTTTTCCCAAAGGCTGTCACCAATTTATGTAGAGTTCTACACCTAAGTGATAACAAGGAACAGCACAATAAACTTTTGGCGACTTCCACAATGAAATTACCAGAAATTAATTTGATTAAATCCTCACATTTGAGTTTAATTAATGTATATTCACCTGAGGTGGGCCTAGCTTTGTCTAAAGAAATTAAAGAAAATTGCATTAATCAGCCAGAACAGCAAGGGTATCATTTTTAGGCCCAAAGTACTCACCAACTTTTGAATTAATGTATAATCTTCAGTTCCAGCCAGTAAATTACTCCAGACTGATTCCATACACCTTGAGACAGAGACTGATGGCCGGCTTCAATTAAAAAGTGCCTGATGAATCATTGTCATGAAGTCATTCACACAGTCATAAAAAGAAACCTAATATTGTATAACATCAGGCAGGGGGAGATAATCATCTTTGTTCGATTTGCATGCAAGGCAAGTCAGACACACTGACAATGTCACTGCAGCTACAAGGGTTGGACAGCTACCTTGAATGTATGTTAATAATGTTTCAACAACCTGACAGTATCCTAGAAGGGCTTGTCCCTTCACAGGATGGAACTCTGAAAATAGAGTCAAAAAATTGTTGGACATATCCGGTAATAGATCAACAAGAACGTTTCTGCTGGTGTTGTTTTTTTCCGAGAGAAAGGTTTCCTTTTCCAGCCTTGCAACACAGAGAACAGCACTGTATTTGCCCAGGTGGCTAAAGCCCCATTCAGTATCTCTGTAATCCCACCCTTTGCAGTATTGCCAGACATCGGCTCCTCATTGCGGTCCCTGGCTAAGTGGGATAGACAGCAACAGATTGCGCTGCAGCCCATTTACCTCCAGTACTAAAGGCCTCTGTGATCCACTCAGAGTCATTTAGGAGCCTAACCGCAACACCTTCAGCACTTGCACAGATGCACTTCCAAAAATTGAATCAATTACCTTTTCAATTACTTTTCAGCTCCAGTGGTAATTGGTAAACATTATCTCTGATATTACAAGGGCCACTTTGATTCCTGGGCCAGCCATGATTAAAATGCATACATGCATGGTGTGCTAAATAGATTCATTATCATCATTATATTATATTATATTATATTATATTATATTATATTATATTATATTATATTATATTATATTACATAGCTTCTAATGTTACAAGATTTCACTTTTTCTTTAAAAACCAACATCATAGTGAAGCCTCAGATATATGTGATTATGTGTCATTTAAGTCCCGCTTAAAGCCCCTGAAAACTTGATTTCAGGTATTGAGCATTTTTCTATCACGCTGAATATTCATGATTAATTAAGCAAGAGTCAAGTTTATATCATCTGTAGGTTGTATTTATTAAACCTCAACACTAAAGAAATGACCTAGTGTGCTTCATCAGAACTGTGTGAGTGCGGTTTGATCAAGTTTGATTGACATTGACCAAACAACTCATTAACTCTCCGTCACAGAACTGGTAAATTTATCTGCAATTTGTAAGAGACAGTCCTTTGTGCCATGTGATGCTGCCACCATTTGCAATCTGCAATCTTCCCACTTTAAATGAGGGAGAAGAGCACAAAGGAAATAAATTACAGAATCCTCTACTGTGAAATAACAATTGTTCTAAAATTGTTCATCACTCATAGGTGATTGAGAAAATGTATTTTCAGGACCTTTACACTTTGTGTCATTATGTGTCTCCATTGTTTACCCTGATCCAATCATGATCCAATCCTAAATAACAACTACATGCAACACCAGCGTCTTCTAATTTGTGCCCATGTAATGATAATGGTAACAATCTCTGAAGCTGTAAGCAGATTTACAAACTATGTCCACTCATGGAGACATGCCTGCCTAAGCATAGTTATATTTTTGTTAATCCTGAACAGTCCTTGAATGGGCATTCCAGTTACTTGCACACATCTTAGATCAGAGCAAGAGGCCCTCATAGACAAACTCAGTGCTGAGGAAAACAACAGAGAAAGTCAGTTAAGTGTCTATGTTCTTGCTGCAAGTGGAGTGACAGCAAATTTGTACTTACACTGCACGTTAAATACTGTCCCAGTGTGTCCCTGACCACCTGGTAGTTTGTGCAGTTGGATCACAATCTGTGCCTTGGGTGCACTTACGGTTTCTCTTTTTATTATGCAGCATACTCACCTGAGATACATGTTAATGATCTCTAAAATCATTTCCAGTCTCATAACAGATGTTTGTGTCGTAGACCTGTATGTAGCTGCAACAACAGAGCAATAATTTCAACCTTTGAGACACAAACTGTGTCCTGAGCAACAAATAATCTCAAAAGGAGATGTTATTAGGAAAAATTGAGGTGCCATCTTTGTGTCAAGTGTGTCTAGACAGGTTGACCCAAGGCCCACTGTCCACCACACTAATCATGACATCAAAATCACAGTCAAATCAAATGAAATGTCTAACGGCGGAAGCAATGGCCTGTCGAGGTGTTTACCCTTTGATCCCTGGATATGTCATAGTGACATATGAAAGTGCTTAAATCCCGCAAAACTCATGGAGGCGGCGGTGCCACTCAAGGGGATATTGAAGAAGTGTTCGACTGCAGGACCAGCATGTTTGTAATGAGAAGAGAACAGAGCTCACTGCAGCAGCATAAAGAAAGAAGAGCTCTATTGCACATTAAAGTCTGGAGTGTTTTACAGAGGGTAATAAAGCCCCTGGCTAATCACATTCACCAGAAGTACGCTATCCGTCAACCAATGACCATGTACAATCATCGAGGTTTACCTTCATAAACAGTATATATCTCTTTTCTTTCTCTGGCATGAATTCAGGAAAGGGGAACTAAGAGGGATTTTGTATTGCATTGATAGATTTTAAGCGTGTCTCTCATCTCGCCAGATACAAATGTAAATTACTTTGATACAGTCATGCCTGATCTGCAAAAAATATGCATCGGCTGTTGCTTTTGGAGGCTAGTTTTGTCACAGTTAGAATAAGGGGAAACATCCTTTCCTTTGCAGTAGCTTTTTATGTGTCAGAGATAGAGGGTAATCTTATATGGAAAATAGATTAAAATCAAGTTAATTAGCTAAAGAATAATAACAGAGCTCATCAATCAAAGCCTTTGTAACCTAAATATTGTCTAATTCTCAGTTTAAACGTCCTGTTACTGCCACAACCAGGATAAACGCCCGACAGCTCAACCCAGAAAAACAGTGCCTGTATACCGGAGAGGCACCGTCAGCTCATTAGCTAACAAGTTACTATGCAACCACTCACCATGTCACCATGATATAAGTGCAGCCGACCTAGCCTATTGTTTAGTCAGCACAGTGGTGACACAATCACATATGGATGTATTTTATGATTCATTTGGCTCTGGAGGACTCGGGGCAATTAAGAGTCTCATTCATTACGAGGAGCATCCTGCTGATAATAAATAGAGGCTCTTGGGGGAGAAAGATGAAACAGGTTCCCTGCTTTAGAGTGACATAAACACAAGAGCGAGATTTAATCAGACAGTTTATTCAGCGTTCTGTGCAATTATCTTCACTGGTAACGCTTTACTTTTCACTGCCTCTTTTCAATTACCTCAGCTTGTGTACTAACTTATGGATTTATCTACTTGTTTAATTTAATATTTCAAAAGGCAATAATACATTCTTGACAAACACATTTATTTATAGTGGTACACAGCATATTAAATTCTTTTTTTTTAAACTAAACTTTAAATTAAAAACCACTTTTATATTTCTTAAATTGCATGATGTAGTGCAGTAGTATTAATGTGATTAGTGCTTTTTATTTCAATTATAGTAATTCACTGTATTTCCTTACAGTTCGGGAACTTGTGAGTCTTCAAAGCAAAAGTTAGAATCTGACTCATGAAGGTTCATGTCCTTCAAGAACTCGTCTCATTCACATGCTGACAAGTTTTGCAATCTCAAAATATGCATTTAGATATGTGGCCAGTCCATTGCTCGTCTCCACTGCCCAGTGTGCCAGTCTAGAGTGTGGAGCAGCATTGCTCAGGGGGGTGGCAGTGACGGTTCGTCTGTCGGTCCGCCATTTTGTTCCAGGCTGAACTATCTCAACAACTACTGGTTAGATTGCTGTGGAATTTTGCTTTGACCGTCATGGTCCCCAGAGGATGAATCCTAAGGACTTTAATGATTCTCTCTCTTTCTTTATAGTGCACAAGGAGGTCAGTCCTACTGACTTTGGTGATCCCCTGGGTTTTCCTCCATTTCCACTGTGAGACCAACATTTATGGTTTAGAGTGAAAGTTATGAAATATTATTGAATGGGCTGCCATGAAATTTGGTACAGACATTCATGTTGCAGTCAGGGTAAATTGTAGTAATTTTAGTGATCCTCTGTCATATTGTGTCACCATCAGGTCACAGTTTTAGTTTGTTCAAAACTTTGGTTTATGACTGAATACCTGCCACAGGAATGGCATTCCCATCTGCCTCAGCTGTACTTGGTGGTTTGTGCTAATTAGCAAATGTTAGCATAGGTAAATTCAGATGGCACACCAACAGTAGCACTTACCTCAAAGGACCAATGTGCTTTTGAGCTGAGCCACACAGAGCTGTTACCGTGGCAGCAGATTCTTAGTCTTGTTCAAGACATGTTGTTCACTGCTTTGTCGAACCTCATAAAATCTTAAAATTCTGTAGAACTGTAGATTTAATGTACTGTTAGCGTACCTTTCTGAACAGACTTTGTCCAGTAAGGCTCTTTCTGGCGTCTTCATATAACATGTTACATCTCAGGTTGGGTACCAGATTCATTATAAAGTTTCAAATCTATTTGTAGTTTGGCTCTTCCCTTCTTATCCAGTTTTCTCCACCTCTTTTTACCTTGTCATCCTCTCTCCCTCCCCTCTTGCAGTCTCCCTTCCATGGGGAACAAGGCTTTCAGTGTCCTAAGCATTTCATCACCTCTGAGTCTTGCATGAGTACACATCTTAGTGTTTTTAAAACACAGAACTGAAAATTCTTTAAATAAGTTTTTTTCTCCTGGCTTTTCAATCTGCATATATAAAATGCATCTGGCTATCCTTGACAGATCCTATGTTCTTCATTTCGTTTTTGCACAGTCCTCTGCTGCTTGTACATATTTGTCGACCTTTAATTATGATTTGTGCGTTGTCCTTAGGTGACTGACTTAGAATCGCCTTTTGAATAAAACGTGTCATTATTGTTCTAAACTGTAACGTGGAAATGTTTACATTTGCATAATTCAGTTCTAGGACACTAAGGGACCACAACATAATGTTTTTTCATAAGGATTTTTGAATTGCAGTGATCTGTTTAAGGCAAAACAGCACCATGCATATTCTTGTCCAAAGTTTGGCTCAAGGATATTAAGACACACAGTAGAGAAAGAAATGATTAGTAACTGCATTTACAACTGTTCCTGTATAATTTCAAGCTGAAAAGGAAAACAACAAAGTAGACAAATTGCAGCTGGAAAAAACTATTTGAGTATTATACTGTCAAATGTTTACCGAATACTTGATATTGATTGGAAGGTTGACATATTTTTACGTATAGTAGCAAACCTACCTATAACCTACCTACCTACCTGCATTTAAGTTAAAAAAAAAAACAAAAAAACAAAATTACCCCCATGAAACTGCACCAAAACTCAATTGTGACTCAACATTTTCTTTGCCTCTCCTCCAGAAATCCCATCAATTGAAGGTCATCAAATTCATGATACCCACTAGAGTGGAGAAAAAGATGTAAAATGTCTTTAAGTGCATCACCAGCCCCCAGCCAAATGAACTCCTGTGCCTGTTGTGTAAAGCAGAAAAAAAACTGAGAATTTCATAGACACCTATGAGGTTATCATACAGGAAGAGGTTTATTCAGATTAGTTTAGTTTATGGTGAGGAGCACAGGGCACTTTGCCCACTTGATGATAATATGAGATGACTCTCAGTGGTGCAGAGGCACTCCAGTATATAATCTGGTTCACTGAACAGTGTAAAAAATGAAATAGGGTTATTTTCCAGGATTTTATATTGACACATGAAGCACAAAAACATAGCTTGGCATCAAATTCAATCAGCCAAAGTGGAGGAAAGAGATCACCATGGCGTGAACTTGTGGAACTTGCCAATGCCTTTAGCATAGTATCACAAAACTTCTTGTGGGAGGTTTGGCCTTTTCATGAAATGAGTAAAGTCAGGTCATATTTTAAAAATATTCAAATGTGTATCACAATAGTGGAGTTCAGTACAGAAGGGCAGCATCTACAGATCGGCATCATGACAGAGTGAACAGTCTCGCCTCCGGCAAGCATTAGAGCACCACGGTGGGTTTAAGGCAGAGAAAAGGCTACAGCGGGGGTCGTACCTTTCACCCAACAGGGTGTTTATGATTAAATCATATTATACGCTGAACCTTGTACAAAAGGTTACTGAACAAACCGGATGAAATTGGACCCAGAAATTGGATCACAGCCTAAGCCTTTCCTAAAGTCAACGCTAAAATCAAGCAAAATGAAGAGAATCTTTATTTCACCAACTCTTGTTAACAGGAAACTGTCTAGTAAAAGCTCTACATAGAGGAGAAAAAACAATTCCAACTGTCTTAGTAAAGGTGGTGTAAAGTTTAAATGACAAGGAGCGGCTTTGGGAGATCAAGCAGGAGACAGTTAGAGGTACAAAGGGATAATTGAGGGCATGGATGTGTCAAAGCCACCTCGCAAGTTAAAGGATTTTTTTCTTTTTTTAACCTGGATCTTTTTTCTTCAGTAGTTGTGTAAATGACTGCTTAAAGACTGTGACATTTTGATATGGGGATTCAGCGACGTTGCTAGGTTCAAGTCCAACACATCAGACAAGTTATTTATGGTTGTGGTGGTTACCATTAATAAGCAGTAAAGAGGGAGAAAGATATAGCCTGAGAGAGCAGTTAGTTTATAGATTGTGGAGTCCCATTTCCACAGTGTCTCTGTTTTGGCAAACTGCTTTATATCTACAGTAACCTGATAGAGGACAACAGTAAGATTGAACATGAAGAGGGGACAATTTAAAGACCCAACTGTCATGAGTGTAGTCCAGCGTGTAAACAAGGTCGGACTCAGCCCGCTTTGATTGATAGGTGCAGTCAAAATGTTGGTGGGGGGGTCAGCAGAGAAAGAGAGAGAGAGAGCAAGCAGTAATCTAACTAATCCAGGGTCCTGATTTCTCCTTACTTCTGCCTTACATAGCGACAAAATACATTTCACAGCGATCTCATCAAAGTGGCCCAGATGTGTTTGGTCATGAGCCAGCAGAATGGATGCTGCTCGCTCTGATGTGCCACAACTCAGCAGTGAGCTTTGCAGAGTTGGCCCAGGCCCAGTCTGGGCTCCAGAGCAACTCTGCCCTCTAGCTGGTGAATCTCTGGGCCAGACAGACATGCAGCTTTTCCCTTTGGAAGTGACTTATATTGCTTGGAAAATTGCTCTAATGAAATAAAAAAGAAGTCCAGTAAGAACTCTCTTACTATGAAAAACAAGATATTGGAATAACATTTCATAACTGCTAGTTTAGTTTTAAGAATTCACTAAATTGTATCGCTAGATATTTGTTTATTAATGTATTTATTTTGTATTCATTCATATTATTTGTTTCATAATATCTTAATTTACTTACTTTACTTACTTTCGTAATTAATGTTGTCTATTTTGTCCTTTCATTCCAATCTGTTTTACAGTACCGTGTATACTGTATATTTGTCATCAGTGTACTGCAGCTCTTCACGGAAGTTATTTAATGTTAAAACTGAGAGAAATATTCAAACCCAACACAAATCCAGCAGTTCTGCACTGCAATATTCCATAATTTGGAAATGTTACACTCCACTATTTAAGAGTTTCTTGACTTTTAATGTTGAATGTTCAGCTGCACAGAATGAGTTTGCATTGACTGTAAAATAAGAATAAGGAAATTAGCAAACCTAGGTGTTATTAAGACTGGGTCAGTTTGTCAAAGCAAGTAGTTCTCAATCACTCCACCCAAAAGAGAGAAAACCATTAGCAAACACATTATTAAGACTTCAGTGTTTATTTTCTGAATCTGGAATTCATCTCACACAGTTTATGTCAGTTAAGATTAGGATATTAAAAGTTGTTTTAAGTCTAAGATATTGACATCATGAATATAATTTTCTTCAGACCTTCAGGGTTTGACTGAAGATCAATCATATCATATGTATTTGTGTGTGTGTGTGTGTGTGTGTGTGTGTGTGTGTGTGCAAACAGCCAGATCTGAGAGTGACTAAATCAGACTCCACCATAAACAAGTATAGCCTAATTAAGAGCAGTTTTAAGTTCATTCTGGTCATTTTACTCATGTTAGTTTTTACATAAATTACATTCTGTCAGTAGTAATCATTCTGGTTAGATCCTCCTGTCAATAAGGTTTTAAACCACCTCCGATTCACTGACCTAGTCTGACATTAAAATCTCTTCCAGGTGGAAAGTAATATTATTTTGTATAAATAGAAATCCTAGAAAAATCTCTTTTTAATAAAAATCAGATTTTAGGGACATACTTGAGATGAAAATCTGAGAGATAACAAGGCTCTATGAAGCTATAAGTTTATTAAATATGATTTGATACCATGGCAATATGGCCTGAATCTGTGCCACTGAAATCCTGTTTTCAGTTCAATGAGTGGATATGATGGACTTTTGTGACTACATTATTCATGAGTGCTAAAGCTGTCAGCAGAAAATTACGTTATTCAGACTAAATTCTAAAGATAAAAAGATATTACACTGCTATGGGAGTCCTTCATGATATGAAAAAAAAAATCAAAGAAATGTACAGAAATGAAATTGTGTGTATTCAAAAGACCATACCTTTCAGACTGAGCTTACAACTGTCTGCAACATGCTTTAGTGATTAATCTTCACCACTCCAAGGGTAACTTACTTTTGAATTAATTATTCATAACTGAAGTTGACCATGAAATGCTGTATCTCTGTGTTACTTACCCCAGCATCTTTGGTCTCAATGTAGGGAGCAAAGACTTTCAAAGAGAAACACCTGCTGTCATACCCAAGGGCATTACAAGTCTTTGAGGGAAACAAACATAAAATATAAAAAACGCATGCACACTTCATAAGATAACTCAAAATACCTATGTTGTATAGCTGCTTCTTTGACTTGACTAATTGTCTGAACATAATAATGAAGACCTTAGCAAACAATGTAGATATCGAAAGTAAAAGAAAAAATTTCCCTCTTTTTTTTTAAAGAGGGAAAATTTATGCAAACAGGGCAATGCATCATAATCAAAATAGATAAAAACACAAGATACTAAATGACTGAACTATGACATGAACTACTGTGGTGAACACAAGATGGTCTTCTGTCTCTTGCTCTCATAATCTTCATTATTTTTCTGACACATGTTTTATGTTCGCAGTTTATATTTTCATTTTTCCCCATGCTAGCGGCATTGATGGCGATGCTGGTCTGTCTATTTGTTGGCTGGTAGGTTGGTCCACCACCTTTTGACTTTGTGGTGATCCCCTAAATTTTCCCCTTGTGCCAACACCAGGTCAACATTTTTACTTTATCTCAACATTTGCTTGATGGATTGGCAGAGATTTATGGTTCTCAGATGATAAATCCAAATGACTTTGGTGGTTCTCCATATTGGATGGATTGCCGTGACATTCGTGTCCCCCTCAGGATGAATTGTAGGAACTTTGGTGATCCTCTGACTTTTTGTTTTAGTGCCATCATTGGGTCAAGATTTTAATTTGTCTGATGAGGCAGTCAGATCTAAATTTGCTTCCCATTCATGTCTGTGTGGAATGGGGCAAGACACATTTGCTTCCAGTTGCACATTGACCTTCTTTGCTTTGTTCAATCTAATTGAACTTTGAACTGTGAAATCACAAAACTCTGGAATATCTAGCTGGTTTAAGAGAGGGGTAGAGATTGATCTCTTGTTCAGGAAATAACATTGTATGGATTAAAGTAGCCAAATGCTCAGAGAGAAATGGAGAGATGGTTATCAGTCCTGCTTTGCTCTGATTCCTCGTACTGTACAAGTTGTCTGCGCTCAAAGTTTAAAACACAAACTCTTTCATCTGGAACGTGTCATTGCCTGAGATGGATGACTTCTGTCAAATACAGCCAACCCACATCTGAACTATGGCCAAGACCCCACCTGATTTACATGAAAGTACAGAACAACAACCCCTACTCCTCATACTTTCTCTTTTTTCCACACGGACACGCTGAGCCCCTCCCTGACTCACTCCTGACAGCCTTCATGTCTTAGCTGGGCTGGAGCCACCGAATCCATCATCCTTCTCCAGCTCTGCTGCTGTGGCTGTCTGATCAATGATACCACTAATAATAACTGCCACGCTGTCACCTCTGTCTCATCATCCCAACTGGCACAGCCAGGGGCAGCTCTCTGCAGATTGCCTCCACAGATTAGGACTCCATTAGAGAAGCTATTTACCCACCTTTCCTCCCCTCAGGCTCCCCTTCATTTTGTTTGCCCACCAAAAGACCCCATGGAGGACATTATAACCTTTTTCAAAGTGAGAAATAACTGCTTCATGTATATTGCTCCAGAGGCATCTGATAAAACTGGGCTCAGGAGTCCTGTTAGGGTTGTCTTAAAGTTTAAACTTTGAGGCTTACGGTAAGAAAGTACATCCAGTGTTTCTCTCTGTGAGCACCATTCATCATTTTGCCAGTACACACCTCCATACCATCACCCACACTTTCAGTTAAAGGTTAACTTGGAACAAGGCCACTCCTCTCTCTTTTACTCTGTGATAAGTATGCAGCACCACACTTGGCTTTGCAGGAATGAAAATGAGTAACAGACGTGTGTGTGTGTGTCTGTATATATATATATGTATTTTTATATATATATATATATATATTATATATATTATATATATATATATATATATATATATATATAAATGGCTGAACTCTCTGGTTAGCCCCTTCAGGCTGCCTCAGTGCCATGACGACAGGAAGAAGTACTGTAAATCACCAGTCCTGGCACCCCAGCCCATTACAGCACTCACTTAAACCAATCATTAGAGAAAGAAGACCCATTGCATCCCTGCCCTCCTCTGCCATTACCACTTCCATATTAATCATCCACTTCTCTGCAGAAGGAGCAAAGACAGAACAAAGGTCCTCATTTACCCCCCAAAACAACAGTACAGGGTTCTTTTGGCCTTTTATCTGCTTGAGTAAGTTGGTTGGCGCTGCAGAGCTGGGAAGCACTGTTGTTCAGGATATAAAATGATGTAATACATTACTGTAAAACCTTAATATAAGTGAACGTATATAACATTTGGGAATGATGAACATGGGGTCTCACTAGCTCCTTTAATTAAGCGCAATGAGCCTTGTAAATCCAATATTCATAGGCAATGATTTGCAGAAGAATGGCTTCTATTACACAATAGAAAAATAGGTATTTAAGCAGATACAAATGATCTATTATGATAATGTAACACCCCTGTCTCTCAAATTTCCCAAAAGACAGTAAAAGTGTTTTGAATTTTCAATGCCAATCTGCCCTTACGAGGAGAGAGAAATTACTAGAGTGAATCTCGTCTCTGGCAGTCCATTATCGGACCAGCTTCTCTCCAGGTAATTTCACTGGCAAGCGAGTATAGTCCCGATAGACTGAATGGAAAAGAAAAATGTCATATTTCCCCCACCACTCTTTAATTCATGAGTCCTCTGCCTTATCAGACCACTGGAGTCCTGACCTGTTTTACTTTCTGCAGGCGTCCATTGTGTGTGTGGGTGTTCTTCCCCCTGAAGACTTCGGTTTTTCCCGTTCCCTAACACTGAGCAGGCCAAGGTTCCCCTGCTTCCCTCAAGGGACTGATAACACCTCACACATACTGAGTCAAGGGGATGGGGTGGGATAAGGCTTTCTGAATTCAGAATTGGTTTTCCCTAAATTTGATTAGCATTTCATGGTGCTCCATTTTCTTGCCCCTGCACCAAGGGCGAGCAGTGGGATTATTCGGTGTGCCTCATACGCACCGGTAAAAATAGTGTCCGCAAAAATTACTTCTCATATATTTTAAACTGCTGGTAGTTTGGTGTCAGCCACATTTGGACCATGCAAAGAGTATAAGATTGCTTGGCTTTTTTGAAATTTTGGCAGTCTTTTCTATTGGCACTAAAAATATACTCACAAAGTTCATTTCTGAGATTTTTTGCACTCACTTTCAGTAATAGCTCCAGCTGAAGAGGTAGATAATCTGCTTTAACTCTTGGCTTGTTTAGTGTGCGTGCAAAGTGTGTGTCTAGAGTGTGCCTCATCAGACTTGGTTTCTGATGCACTCACCATCACTGACTGACCAAAGTGATTGTGTTCCCAGATCTCAGCAATCACTTTGGGCGAGTGCATTTTTATCACAGACCTGATGGCTAAAACCACAAAAATAAGTTCCAAGAAGCCGAAATCATCCTTTAAATCTTATGCATGCATCGTTCTGTTGCGTAATTTCTCTGATGCCTTCCAATCAGGCAAATATCACAAAGCAGGTTTATGTTAATGAATCTGCAGGTAAAGATAATATCCCTGTCTCTGATTGAGTATGAATAATAAAATCAGAGTGGGTTAATTGCGCTGTGATTGAATCTAATCAAATAAAAGCAGAGCAGTTAAAACACAATTAAGAAAAGGATTAGATTGTGGATGGGCTTTTAGTTAAACCCATAAGTCATGAAATTGATCAGAGAGGATGAGCGGAGACGCCAGCTGCCGAGGCAGGGTGCCAGTGAATGATAGATCACAGGCCAGGCTGATCGCTCTGTATCGCTGTCATATGCACTTCTCTGATCAAAACTTGTCGACTGGAGATTTTGTCATAACTTTTGGCCTATTGGTAAATGGATGTCGACGTCAATATGAATCAGCAGAGAAGGAGAAACCGTTTCATCAGTTTATATCAGTTTTGCTATAGTATTTGCAATAGAAGGTATGTTATTCATATTGACAGCAACATGCAGTAGGATTATTCCAGACAGGCAGGCTAGATATCTAAACATTATGGATAGCTGCTTGTGTAGAATATGGCAAGAGTGAGGTATTACCTGAATACAGCTTTCCATCAATCATATAAGGCAGGATAATGTTTAAAACTAGGGAGGCACAGCTGACAATACAGCATCCATTTGTCTTGCCCTTCATTATGGTCTTTCTCTATTTACATTGATTGGCTGCAAAAAATGAATGTGGGCAGTGAAAAAAAATGCTGAAAACGAAAGAGAGGCTGTGTGTGTGAGGGAGCAGAGGAAAGATGGGGAAAGAGACAGAGACAGACAACAAGATTAGGGGTTAGAAAAACTAGAGCTAGGACAGTAACAGTGAGAGCAGGGAGGTGAAAAACAGACAGAAATGGCATGTCACGACTGGGGAAAACGGCGAAAGGAAAAAAGTTTCTGGGCGAAAGAGAAGCAAAACACACACATGCAGCCAGATTAAGTCAGAATGATCCAGGTTAAGCACAGGTTTGGCCCTCGTCCAGCTGCTCCTGGTCACAGGGAGGTCAAGCAGGCCACATCCATCAGCAAAGAAATGCAGGATAGACTTAAATGGCCTGGTTCCTCCCCTTCCAGCCACTACAGAGTGATGACGGCCTTGTCTGAGATAAAGGCCGATCCATTGGTCTGATTTGTGGCTGGTAGGGCAATTTCAATACCCGTCTTTGGCTTGATAGATGAGGCCCCTGTTTGATAAAGGGCCAATTTGCCATGGGGCCAATAGGGATGAAATTGCAGCAGTCGCCTTTATTTTGTCCTCTCCTCAATCCACAGCACAACAAGACTGGAGGGAAAGAACCACATAATGCAAAGCAGGCACAGTAAAAACAGGGCTGGGTGGAATATTGCTCTTTTTACTTGTGGCAGAGACTGAGGTTGTCTTTGATCACAAGCACACATCCTGTTTCTTTAAACAGCAACAGTCAGATTTTAACATATGAATGTCAGGAAATTTGGGTAAGCACTAGACTGCTCAACAGCACACGCAGAATATTAACTATCCCATTTGATAGGCCCTATTCAACTGAAGCAAAATAAGACACAAAAACGATTCACTTCAGCCGCTCGTCGATCCTCCCCATAGACTGAGGCTCACGCTGGATAACTGTTAATGACAAATGGGGAGAGGTGTCAAACTCCGGCTGTCAGTCAGAAATCTCCAGATTTGATGCCTCATCCATTCTAACTGTGTGCTGCAGGATGGTGAGTACACCCGCCATTACTGCTGAATTACCTAGATCAAACTCCTGGACTCCCAATTGCACTAAAAGCATCAGCCTACTAGCTTAGATCTCAAGAGAAATGTATAGTCTAGAGGCTGCATATGTATCCTTTCAATTTCAAGAAGTCAAGCACCCAAAATTGCCAAAAGCCTATGGGAGCACAATTGTCATCTTTGTTCAGTCCCAGAATGTCTCTATAGTAATTAGGACCATATGTACTTTAACTGGCAGAATTGAGGACAAGGAAGTCTGGTAGGACACCTTAATGTCATGCTTCATGCAAATGTGCTTAGTACTCAACAAGACCAGGATAAGAATGAATAGTATTCCTATCCCACAGCCCACATATTTATAACTGCCCTAAAGTTACTTTTTCCTTACCTTTTGAGTTTCTTCAGGGGGTTACAACTCCTCCCACGCCTCATCAGACTATGTAAATCATATCTCGGGGCACACGTTCATCTTGCTCTTGAGTACACAAAGGTACTGGCTGACAAAGTTTTGACATGAGAAGTAGAACACACACTTGATATGGGTGACAGGGTTCGTGTGGAATCTCTGCCTGCACAAAAAAATAGAAAGTTGTGAAATGCCAAGAGTTGACTGCACATGCTAGACTCAGAGAAACTGGAGACTTTCCAGTTTACAGATCATGATTGGGTTTAGTTTGGTCTTGGGAAAATAGAGAAGGAAACAGATAACTTAATTTATTGTTCTTGCATCTCAGTGGTTCCCAACCTTTTTGGCAGATGGTTCACCAACAGCTATGTCCTGTGGCCCTTTATCAATATCACCCATCATGTTCCAAATGTCTTCACTTGGTTGATTTTAAATAGCATATTATTTAACTTCTAATGTTGTAAAATAGGATATAATATGGAACGTCACTATGTTTTTTCATACAATTGAATTGCCAACGTTTCTGTTTGTATTAGTAGCAGAAGTTGGACATTTCAACCATTCAACTATTTCAACTGTTAAACCATTACCAAAATCACAATTTCTTGTGAAAAGTTGTGAGTTCCACAGAATTTTTTACAAACCTTGATTTCAGAAACTTTGATGCAAGAGGCTAAAATAATACCAACCCTTGTACTGACTGAACCACCTGTGTTCTTTGCAATCATGTTGCGGGGTAATAAATCAAAATTCAGCCTCTCAGACAGAGATTATCAGTAACCTTGTTTCTGCCTCCTGAGCCTCATTGTACTTGAGAATTTCCCAGGTGTGCCCTGTAAAACATCAATGGTAAATGAATTTTAAGGGACTGGTCATTGAGCCTATTTTTGGAGCAAATAACTCTTTGGGACATACAGAGAATGTTTTTTCACAGACAAAAAATAAATAGATTTAAATATCTCGGAACAATCATTACCACTGAAACAAATGTCAGTGGAAAACTGCAGCCAGTGCAAGAATATCATATATCACCTCTATTAACAGGGATTTGATTTAAAACACTGGAAGCTGGAAAAAGAGGAAAAGAGAAGACTTTCCTTTAAAATCAATGATACTTGTGCACCCTACATCAAGAGCTTTTCTCCTCAAAAACCAGATGTAATAAGACATAATCATACTTTTCCCAAAAGTAGATTCATTTATCAACGTGTACCGTTCTTTCGGTGGGCTATCAACCTAATTTTACACACCCGGGATCTCTTTTTCAACCCGCTTGCGTGCATGAATGATCTCTGTTAAACGTGGCTTTATTCAGGCCAATCTTGTTCTCATCCTGTAATCTTGTTAATCAATTCTGTTTTCCTCTGTTTTCCTTCATAGCTGGTTGTGTACCCGTGTAGGTGAATAAATGAACATTGATGAACACTGAGCGTACGAAGCCTCTCATTCGCGGCCACCAACTGAGAGGACAATCAGGACAGCAGCTATTCCTGGTCATAAGCCTGAGGCAGCCCTCTGTCTATTACTTTACCAGACTGTGTTCAGCGATAGGGCAGTTGGTTTTTATAAGCGCAAAAGCAGCAAGTATTGTCCTGGTTTTCCACAGTATGTATTTACAGTGGTGGTTTTAAAGGTCCTGCTCTGAAATGTCAACAGGCAATAAACAAACACATTGAAGGTCTATTAAGCATACAAGTAAACAGCATTCATTCATTTTCTAGGGGCGTTATGTGTCATTTTCACCAATAATATACAATTTATCTTAAATTAAAAGGTCAAGTATTAGACTTGATTATATTTTTTACAAGCCAGACTTAACAGTAATTGTGCACAACAGTGGTTTCCAACCTTTTGGGCTTGTAACCCCTTAAAATGAAGCACATAACCCCATCATCATAGGATATGGTTTTACTGTGGAATTGTGAGCAGTGATTGTTTTTTCCCCATTCAGACTGGTTAAGTTTAAGGAGTTTTAGAGACCCCACGTAGTGGAGGAGTAAATGTTTTCACACAATTCAAAAATCTGAGATAAAATGAACTATTTAATGCAGCAGTTCTTTTTTTTTTTTTTATGTCTTATCCTTTTGTAATTCAAAACTGACCACCAGAAAGCAGCGTGAGAAAAAAAAAATCAATACTCTTTGAGAGATGCTTCTCAATGAAGATTTCTGTGAATAGTAGGGAACTGTTGTGTACTGTGTACACATCTCTCTAACATGGAAAGGAAGGGTGATATTGGAAACCAGAGAGTGATGTGTCACTTGTACAGTGACAAAATTAGATTTATTTACCAGCCATTTATTAATCATTTTGACTGGCCCACTAATTTCCGGGCAGAACACGAGGGGGGAGACTCCAAGGATGTTTGTGAGGGATGAGTGCATTTAAATCAAAGCAGGATGTAATCAGCCGTGCAGGGTGTTGAGCTGTCCCTGGGGGATTTAATACTCCATTATTTAAAGCAGGGCGCATCAATGTGAAAATAAAACACACACTGGCAAGAGTTTCACTGAAGTGTCAAACATCAAATTTGCAGAAATTGCAAAGTTTGTGATTTCACAACATCAGATTCTTAAAAAAAAAAAAAAAATAAAAAAAAAAAATTAGTTTCTCATTCTTATGTCAGAGACTTTGTTCTGGAAGTCATTGTTCTCTCTAACTTTTCATTGTCTTTTCTCTGGAAATGCACTTACTCTACTTTACTCTAAACTCTTTTTCTCTGAAGCTGTAATTTAGGCAGAAAACTGTAACCATTAACACATTATCACACTGTTTCAGCCTAAATAAAGGCCGCTCTCCCATAAATCCTGTCTAAAACTCTGCTGACTGTGTCCAATAAAATTGTGTTTGTTCCCATTAGAGTTGTCATACATACACTGTAATGAATAATTATTGTCTATTGGACGATAATGAGCCTGTGAGCCCTAACCTGCAGTAAATCCTTTTAATGTACAGTCCGTATTTTCAGAATAACAGACACAGCCTGTGTCTTAGAAAGTGGGAATAGCTGTTTTGTGACTGCAAGATTGCCACTGCAGTTCCCCAGGTGATCTGGAAGTGATGTTGGATGAGGAAAAAGCGATGTTCTTATCTCACACATTTACTTTACAGGAATCACTAGTGGTTGCAGTGGGCTGCTCTCTGGTGTGCTTGTCTGGGAAGATTGTATGGAGAATTGCACACTCAGCAACTTTCTCTGCATAGGAAACAGAGATAGATAGGTAAGCTGTCAAACAATTCACATCACAAAAGTTGCAAGTTGTAATCCTAAACTCACCCATATTTGAAGACGCAGAAGCTTTCATTTTAAAATGTGGGTCACACTGCCATCTATTGAAAGTTATCATAAATCTACAATACATAGAGTATGCTGCACTAGACCTTTTCATATGAAACAGTTTGTCTTTCTAGTCTTTGTCTGTCCTCTTGTTCTTCTAATTCATCTATACAGAATGAAAATTCAACATCATTTAATGCTTTAATTAAACAGATATCAGAAATATTATTTATTAGAATTTCCCTTTTCTGTTCAAGTCAGTTCTGTGGCAACTACAAATATGATTATAAAAACATGACTGTTGCAGACTGTCGTAAAAGAATTGATCTGGATCCAGTCTGTTAGATGTATTTATGTCTATATGTGTTGATTCTTGATGACTACCTATTCCCAGAATTTTTTATTTTTTTTTTTTTATTTTTTTTTTTGCTGGAGATTGAGTGCTCAGGCGAGGTACATGAGCCTGATAAATTAATTTCACATCTACAGTATAATTTCCCATACAAAAGAAATTCAATTCCTTGAATAAACCACTTTAGGGTCAATCTGATGTTGTTGAAGAGAGTATTTTATAAAAGTTGAAAATAATGGTGTTTACTTAAGCTAGTACAATGTGGTTCAGGTTGACTGATGACAGTTAGGTCTTACATTTCTAGATCTGATGAAGGACCAAGTCTAGATAAAGCTTATGTTATAGTCAGTCCTATGTGAAAAAAGATAATCAGCCTAAATGTCTTGTGTGGCACTCATGGGAGTGCAAGGAAGAAACTGGAAATAGAGTAAAAAAAATGTATTGATAGGCATAAACACAATAATATTTTGCTATGGATAGATGTGAAATCACTGTTGAACATTAGTATACCTTTCAGTAGAGGATTCATAGGCGTACATGACTGTGTATTATGTAGAGAATAGTAAACGAGGGGGTAGTTCAGTTAAAGCTATAATATTCCTCTATGTCTCTTTCCTTGGTGCTGAAATAATCAGACACAATCATAACAAGATGCACTCAGTTATGTAATGTCTCTTCCCTGATGTTTTCCTTTAGTGAACCCAGCAGTGATGAAATTTGTTGCATACAAGAAGTGAACCCTTTCAGGTCCTCAGAGAAAACAAAAGCAAGGGATCAACTGAAGTTAAAACAGTCTGCACAACCAATCAAAGATTGCTGTATCCAATTACTCCTGATTAAAATACATACATACATACATACATTTTATACCTTTCTCTCTTAAATAAACCATTTACCAATACCCCAGGAAAAAGTAAAGTCCCTGTAAAACCCACACTGGTTAAAACACAGACGTTGAAATTGAAATTCAGGATTCTGTGCAGGTGGAGAAACCCCGAGGGAATCATCAAAGGTTCGTACTTCAAAACCAAACTGTAATAAAAACGCAAATTACCTGAATTTCCAACTAACTTGTTTCGATGAGTGATGGCTTAATATTTGTATTTCGTGCTAAAGCTGTATTACCTGTAAAAGTTTGTTTCGTACCCTGGCAACTTAAGTAATTAATGCCATTAATGTAGTTAAAGTTCAAATTAAAAATGTTCTACCCTCTCAGCAGACATTGGTTCAATAAATTATGATAAATTCAACTAATAAGGGTAAAGGAATTAGTTTAATCGATCAGCTTTTTCAGAATAGAAATACAGTTTTATAGATGTCTGCTGAGATATACTTTAATTATGTTCTTAAAGGCTGGCCAGAAACAGTCAAGCCAATAATTGGGATTGCTGATCCCAAGCCTAGAAACTGTATCACTACATGTAGTTAACAAACATTCAAGCAAAAGTCAAAGGGTCATTGGAATCAATAGTTCCTGATGCTGGTGCTAGAATGTATACAGCAAATTTCATGGCAGTAGCTTTGACACACTGTATGTGTGTCTTAAAAACAGACAAATGAAGATGAGCACATGATCTCTGCACCCCTGAGGTTATATTCTATTAATCACTTTTCTTCATTTTCCAAATAATAAGGTGTAGCCTACAAAGTTCAAAATCCCCAGTGGACCAGAAAAAACCCACTCTTGGTTCCAGGAAGCAAATCACTGTGACCCTTTCTACAACTATCATAGTCCCAAGGCAGTGAGAAATCCCACCAGCTCTCAGTGCAATAGTGGTAATAACCTTTTTGCTAATTGCTTTAGCACCAAGACAGTGACTTTCTGCCACCACACTCTTTTGCAGTTTCATGAGTCATAGTAAAGTATATTTCTAGCCCTTATCTACCAACATGAATTGTTCCAGTGAATTAAGAAAACACTACTTGCAATTATGAATTTGTTTAACCAAAGGAAATACAGATTATGTCCACAGACATTATATAATCAGCATTCAAACAATAGCATCTTTCCACACTCAGATTCTGCTGTACATTAAAATAATATTAGCAGCAGACAGTATAAAATAAGGCAGTCTGCAAAACATTTGAATAGCAATAACTATCAGATTAGATATAAGACACTACAATGGCAGCACAAGCACATTTTCCAAACTTTTGATTTCTGCAGGCATAAACACATTTAGAGAAACAAGCCATCTGGCATATGTGGACTGGGGTTTCTGCAGCTCAGATTAAATCGCAGTACACAGGGTTGCATTCACAGGTGAGCATGCATAACCTTGGGAATGAAGTTCAGCTTTGATCACATTTTTCATGAATGATAGACCTATCTATGTAGAGAAGCACTTGAATCAACAAGAGTTAGTCCACCTGGACTATTTTACAAACAGCAGTGCCTAGGGCTGAAACTCGTGTTTGTCTTAAATCCCTTTTAACATTCAAAGATACAGTGTTATCCACCAAATTCAGAGAGCCAAATATTCCATAAGCACCAGATAAACCCTTTATGAATAATTTTTAGAACCTTTTTGACTATATCAGTGAAAAGAATACACAGAGAGTAGAGGTGTGGGACCATAAAAACATGAAGTTATTTGTGTGATATATCCAATCCCTAAAGTTTAGGAGTGTGTGTGATATTAGCCTTATGTTCACTTTACACATGCCTGACCAAAACATTTTAAAATCGATTGTGTTTCTAACCTAGTAAGAAAAATAGCCTTCATTGTTAAGTGGTCCCTAGCTCTGACAAGATCTATCTTCAGCCAGGGTGAAACAAACATAAATAATTAAAGTCATTTCTCAGAGCCAGGCACAATCTGCCACTTCTTTTTTCTCATCAGAACTTTATGACATTTCAGTGAAAATACAATGATTATATATCTGATTTCCAGGTTTCACACACAGCTACTTTTAGACCACTTTGAAAGTAGACCAATCTCCCATTTCATAGTAAATTCTCAAGTAAAGAGGTGTAAGTCAGCAACTCATTCGCTTTCTCAGTTTAAAGGGTATCAATAGCATACTCCAATGTGGTTTCGACCTCAGAACAGAAATGAGACAGCTCTAATCAATGCAACAAATTACCTGCTATTAGCCACTGACCAGGGCTCTGTATCTTTTCTGGCTGTGGTTTCAGTGCAGTCTTGATAATATGCACAGAGGCACATGCACACAGCATTTTAAACATCAATGTACTATATCATTGCCTAATGATACAGTATTTAATAGCATCATTACCCTATACAAATAAGACTGTCATATACAGTATGTATAGCTGCTGTCTTATGCTAGTGGTATTACTAGCACTCAAAGGTAAGACCACATTTCCCAAAAGCCCCACTACATTCAGTTCTAAAATAGATGTTTCTACATTGCCACCTTTTGTGTTTGTTAGAATTTTCAAAAGCTTTGGTCTGTTTACACACTACAGATTGAGGCAAATAAATGGTGAAAGCCAAAACAGGCCAAAACCATGAAAGCGATATACCGTTCTTAAATGAAAAGATAGTTGACAGCTACATTCCAGGCAGTATTAAAGGAAAAAAATTATTTTTATGGTACTGACACTGGATTTTGCTTAAATATATAGCTATCAGAGAGTTTTCAATGAGACATGACAGCATCTGTGCACCAGTTTACGACCACAAGATCGGTGCAAAAGATGAAATTCAATAACAACAAATGTCAGTTTCAGTCAGAGACATTTTCATTGGGAAAATGACTAGTTATAGCAAATGGTTACACAGCTGGTTTTACAGGGAGCTCTCAATGGTTTTCAAGCAGCAATAAGGACTTGAATGTATTGGAAGAATGACAGTGAGAAAGGTCAGGTTATATCATGCTGCGCAACTGCATGAATATGACTGGACATTGCTAGTCAACTGATAGCAAAACTAATGGAGAATGAGCCTGTGGATGAAACGGCTGACACCAATCACCTGACACTATGCTTCATAATTTATCAAACCACACATACCCTTGTCCTCTTTCATATATTGGAGGTGTGGTAATGTTCCTGCAGTCTGCAGGAATGCAAGGTGATGTAGGGGGGAAAGAAGCATATGTAAAGAGCTTATCTAAAAGAATGAGGGTGACAACAGGATCTGTGAGTTGGCAGGCAAATACCACCCTGAAGACCAACCCAGGTAGAAACTCCTCCTGATACATATTTGATTACAAAAAAAAACTGTCTTTTCTCTGCATTTATAATGGGTGCCTGTGGGCAAAAAACAAACAAGTCAGTAAAAGACCTGAGGTGACTGGAGTGCTGGTTGAAGCAGCAGGAGAGGTTCTTGGATGAGCCAGAGGTTGTTGAAGAGGAGCTGTACAAACATATGAAGGAAATACTTTGAAATGCTTTGTCGAGGGGCAGGAGGTGGGAATGGGGGGGGGGGGGGGGGGTCTGTAGACATAAGTGAGGATGTCAGCCAGAATGCAAATGAGTTCAAGACAATGAAATTTAGTGTGAGGATAACAGGTAATTTACATTTTGTTGCGCCACAGCCCTAAGCACTGAGAAAATAGATAAATAGAATAAATTATGATTAAGTATTAGAACTATTACTTTCATTGTTAGAATAGGGTGTTGGATGGTGTGAAATATCAATGGTGGATGCTTGGTTGGTCAAAGAGGGTTATTTGACTGCAAGTGTTAGAAGACAGGGACACTATTACCACATGTAACACAAAGGAAATGAACAGATATATTAAAACTTTTCATGTAAGTCAGAGTTGGGTAAATTTTAAAAGGCAGTCTGGTGTGCACAGTGAGTGAGGAAGAGCTGGGGTTGTGTGAGATAGAGGGTCACATGAGAGGGGCAACAAGGATCTGGCAGAGAGAGATGGAGATTCATCATGTTTAAAATATAGGTTAAAGAAAACCACAGACCATAATTTTTACATGAACATTATACCTATTACTGTGATTGCTGAACACTTCACCTCAGAATATGCTGTTATATCAGCCTTCACTCCTCCGGGGAAGCTTTCCACATGATTTTAGAGCCTGGCTGCAGGGATTTGCTCCCATGCTGGCACAGGAGCATTTGTGAACTTAGGTGCATGAGGACTTGTCTTATAATGTATTTTGTACAACACTACTGGATACAAGGCCTAGAATATGAAGAGGAAATGTGCAATATTCATTACAAACCGCTTGAGGCAGTAATGCACCAGTGGGGGTACTGACTGCTGCAAAGTCACACAAACAAGAAAAGTTTTTTATATAGCTAAAATGTGCCCTGTGTCTTGCCTCACAGGCAGCACTTCCTTGGCTGTGTGAAGCGCTTTCGCTAAGATTAACAGTCCTAAATCTCGACTATATCCTGTACTCAGCCCTTAACTTTTATTTAACTGGCGGACTTTATCTGGGACAGTACACACACCCTGGAAGTAATGTTTGCCTGAGAGGTTACGTTGAGGGCAAAAATAGCCAGCTTTTCCCCTGACTTGAGTATTCTCCCTCTAGACTCATGTTGGTATTGTCAGACACGGAGACAGAGGAAAAAACGTGAACAGCACGCTAAACCTTCTTTGCCGAATGTTTTATTTAACCGTGTTGACAGTTAGTTGGCATTAGTTAATACAAATAACGAAGTTGAAAAGATATAACTACAAAATGACGGAACAGTCCTCCTTGTTACTGCGTAAACAACTAGCAGGTAAGTTAGCAAGCTAACCGTTGCTAATAAACTTCTCTAGCTTTCAGTTATTTCATATTGTATAGTATATTGCCACACACACACACACACACACACGAGAACAATAGCTGCGTTTAATTTGACTGTTGTTGTGTTTGGTTATTCTCCGTATTTTTATGTACGGATAACAGTGACATCAAAGTTGAAATGCACGTGTATAGATCGCGTGCAGTGCCAGACAGCTGATAGCCAGGATATGACTGTAAGGATAGCTGCTGTTGCTCAATAACTACTGAGGGTGTTTCAAAATCACCACGCTGTTTGTGCTTATCTTTCCTCCTATTTTTAAAAACTTTTTTATTGACTTTTCTCCAAGGGACAAGTAGCCTAGAAGGAGTTATACCACATGACGATATGATATATGTTTGACAGCATCAAAATTTGAAATACTTGTTAAAGAGTTACGCCAGACTAATTGCGTCTTAAATTTCAGAGCTCAACAAGAACCCAGTGGAAGGCTTTTCTGCGGGTCTTGTAGATGATGATGACATCTATCAGTGGGAGGTGGTCGTGATCGGACCTCAGGATACGTTATTGTGAGTGGAACTATTCACTGAATAACTTAAAGTCACTTGTAGTGACTGGAGAGTTGCATATTTGCTTAAATCCCCAGTGCACAATGTAACACCATCCTCTTTTTTGTTTACAGTGAAGGAGGGTTCTTCAAAGCCACCTTAACCTTTCCCCGTGACTATCCTTTGAGGCCTCCCAAGATGAAGTTTATCACAGAAATCTGGCATCCAAATGGTGAGAACTTCCTGGGCCACTGTATCTCTGTAATATGTAATATTACTAATAAAAATATATTAAAAAATTAAACATTATAAATAAGAGCTAATAATAATAAGAGTTAGGAAAGCAGAAAAACTATCATTTACATGTAGATTTTCCATTACAGAAGAAGTTTACATTTCTACTATATATATATATATATACTTTTTTTTAAGTTCAGGGTCTGTCCAGTATCTTAAAATTGATCATGTGATCATGTATGGGTTAAGAATCTATTTTTTGCCTCTTTTACAGTAAATGGCCCAAGCAATAACTAATCCTTTATGTTGAACTTATTCAGAAATAGGTAGTGGTTACAGATTCCTGTGTTAACATTTTAATAAAATGAAAATGTTGCCACTAGTTGCTGTAAATACTGTAGCTGCACTTAGCTGTATGAGAAAATTTTCTTGATTTCTTGGTTTTGAGAGTCTCTCAACTAGGTGCTTGATTAAGTACACAAGGGTTGACCTTGACAAGTGTGAAGCTGTACTATAATATCTGATCTTTTCTGAAGAAGTGAAAACTTGTTTGTAATCTTTGTGTATACTTGGTTTCTTGCAGTGGCAAAAAATGGTGATGTTTGCATCTCTATCTTGCACGAACCTGGTGAGGACAAGTATGGCTATGAGAAGCCTGAGGAGCGCTGGCTGCCAATCCATACAGTGGAGACCATAATGATCAGTGTTATATCCATGTTGGCAGACCCCAATGGAGACTCTCCCGCCAATGTGGATGCAGCTGTAAGTGCCTGCTGTCTCAAATAAGCATGCATGGGGTTAGTTTGCTAAACATTTTTCTTTGTCAGTGACAAATGTACACCAGACTTAATTGAGCATGAGTCTTTTTTTTTTTTTTTGACTTTTCTTCTCTATGTATACGTTTGAGGAAGGTTGCAAAGTATCTAAAGGTACAATAACATCAAAATGGTAATTGAAAGTCACCACTCAGTTTAGTCTATCTTTTCTACTGGAAATCCAAACAAATGAGCTGAGTGACGTGGGTCCCTGCAAGGGCAAATCACAGCCTGTCAAGGCCAAGCTGAGTTTTGGTTGGGTTAAAAGGGCTTATCTCTTTATCCAGAGGTGCTGCCTGGAGACAGAGAAAGGTGACAGTTTAAACTTGTGTTTGAAGTGGAGTAAACATCTGTCAGTCAGTTGTTGGAGCTTTTGTGCAAGAATTATGAATAAACGAAGCACAAGAGGAAGGGTTGCACAAATGAAATTGTTGACAGAGTTTTTGTGTGTCACACCATGCAGAAAGAGTGGAGGGAGGATCCTACAGGAGTTTTTAAGAAGAAGGTGGCCCGATGTGTCCGGAGGAGTCAAGAGATGGCTTTTGACTAAAGCCTCACTCCAGTCGTTGACATAGTGAGTACAACCACATGTGGGGATTGAAATCTGAAATGTTACTGTTGCTGCTCATTTATGTGAAATAATTTTAGTAAATAAATAGTAGTTTTATACAATTTCAACTTCAATTAAGATCTAAACTGAGATGTACATTTTGTTTTAGGTTGGAACTGCACAGGGGATTTGACAACTGATTATACTTCAGTCAGCTACAGTAGATGATTATGGGGCACAATTCTGTCAACATCAAATAGTTAGTCAGTAAGACAAAAAAGACTTGCAGGAAAAAAGTCTCTAAGCCCATGAATACTTCAGTACCATCAGCTGTGCTTTTTTTGAGCTGTCAAAATTTCTCTACCAATTTTTGCCTTTCAGTTTGAGAGTTGTTATTTATGAATATTTTTGAATGGCAGTGGCAATCACACTGCCAAAAGTTCCCATTTTACTTTTCAATTTTCCATCTTAAGATGGACAAGACAGTCTTTCTGCTCAAGCATCAGTCTTTCACTCAAAGAAAAATCAATTACACAGGTTATTGATGTTTTCCGTTATGTGCATACTTTTTGGGAAAAATTGCTCTTATAAATGCACCATTTCCAAATTTAGTTTACTTCATATATATACTTATTTATTTAGACTGAGACTATTTTAAGATGCATATTGTCTGTTTTGGAGGCTTTTTCTCTTTATTTTCAGCCTGCCACACTGAGCCATCCAGTCTATTGTTTAATAATCGATTATGCAGTTTTGGATTCATTAAAGAGATGGAAGATACAGACACTGGCATTCCTTTCCTGCACATTCTGAAGAGTTCTGCAGAGAAAGTGTTTCTTCTTTCCCTGAGGGGGGAAACTTATCATCCAGCACTGCCTTAACTTTGACTGCCAAGGAGGGACTGTGTCTGAAGGCTTATTTTTTAAGGCAGAAAATAACTATTGTGGACAAACCAAAGAGAACACACCAACTAATACTTTTTGTAATGAACATGCTACATTTTTACTTATGTAAATATAAACTATTTGTCCTTGTCATTGTACATGTTCAGAGAAAATGTATCCATCTTTCCTATGGGAGAGGTAGCATAGTAGTTCAGTGGCACGAATACCACCCATAAAGTGATTTCCTGATCAAGTGGCTCATGAGGGCTGAACAATAGTAATTAAATAATAGTAACATTTTTATGCCTTTTAAGGACACCATTTGGTGAGTAATGGGTGTGCAGTCATACCCACTTTTGAGGTCAATGAATGTTAGATTGTGAATAAAGGTCAATGTGGACATTGTTTAATGAGTGAGTGAAATGTTTGTGCCGCTCCAATGTACAACTTTGTCTGCATTCTTAAGCTGGTGTGTATGCATCTCACTTAAATACAACTTCCTTCAGAGCTATTGTTAATCAAGACTAAATGAGAATGTGCTCCTAAGTGGAAAGTGCAAGAAAAACACAGTACCACATTACTTTCCAATCTCCATGATTGCTTTATTGAATTAAGCACCAGCTCAATATGATCAAAATCCAGACAAGTAGCGATATATCCTTGGACTCAAAGAGTATAAAATCATCTTTCAGCAACACAAAAGCAGAACAACCCCCCCACCCCCCACCCACCCACCAAAAAAAAAAAAAAAAATCCATCCATGTTGCAGGTGTACAGTAGAAACTGGGGTCCTGAGTTGTTTACTGTCCAGGAGCTGACAGGCTTTTGTTCATAAACTGCTTCTTGACAAAGCACACCCACCACTGAAAGAAATAAAACTTTGTTAAGAAAACATTCTAAAGTTGCTGCACTCAAACAAAAAAAAAAGGTAACTAGGGGCCACACAGCTTATCAGTGCAGATATACTGCTGAAACCTGTACTCAACATGTTGATATATTTAGAGTTTAGTTTGAACAGAAATCCACATTTAATTGTTGAACCTTGTGAAACAGCTGCAGCTCAATTTTCTCTAATTTCCTCTTCTTAAGCGATATATTAAGCGATATATATATATATATATATATATATATATTTTTTTTTTTTTTTTATTGTGTTCATATATATATATATATATATATATATATAAACACAATTTAAACTACACTACAATTTCACTTTAATCAGAAAACGTGGGTCAGAGTTGGTGTGACCTATGCATATGCTAGTGAAATTCTGAAACCAGGTCATAATTGGCAATTATCTGGTGGAAACTCACCTTGCTGGGTTTGTCTGTCTGGGGGTCAAACACCCGATCGCATAGCCTCAAGCCGGTCTCCTGGCGGATCTGCTGGAGGTACGCCCTCATAGTCTCTACAAAAGGTTGCAGAGCCACTATTAGAACAATCACCAACATTGTTGCATACCGTTTTGACACTATTACATGAGGAAAGTCATTAGTAAACGCTATGTCATAACTGAGAAGGGGACCTCAGGCACAGCTTAAATTGTTGACCCTGTAACTTTTAATGTTTTCTTAACTTTAAAGAAAAAAGCCATTTACAGAAAAGCTCTAGGACACCACAGAAGCATGAAACAGCACTTCTAGCCACAGATCCTTAAAGCTGATGGGGGCCTGGTCAGCATTGCTATTTTTAGTTTGATATTAGTTCAGGCTGGGAATCAGCTGAAATACAAGAAGGGTACAAGGAAACTGGTGCTAATTCAAGGTAGTGAAACAGCATAAATGGATCTAAGTGATTCACAGCTAACAATCAGTAGAAATAAGGTGAAATGTCCAACCAAGCAAGACTTCTTGTTTTTTTTTTAATGTTTGGTAACATTCCTCAGGCAGCCCAACACATATAAAACCCTGTTTATGGAGCTGGTTCTTACCTTCCTCCTGTTTGTTTGCAGGTTTAGCGTACATAGCATTAAGAGGGAAGCCAGGTTCTCCAGGAATGGGGAAATTGGTGATGCCCAGAGTGTACATCTCTTTCTCTCCCTGACTCCTGGAGCTGCACTGTAAAGAGCAACACACATGCCAATGCAGAGGGTGAGATTTATAAAAAATCTTTAGCTCATCTGTTTTACTAGCATACATTTAAACAGGCATTCAAGCTGCTAATTCCTTCTCCATGTGTGCGAGGAAAAACAATTCACATTCAACTTATTTAATGGCTCCTTAAAAACCATCTGGTGAGCCCTTTGAGTGTCCCCAGCCTTTACCTGATTTGTTGTCGCACATATTAGGATTTGCATGAATGCACCTTACCTTCTGTAGCCTTTTTAGGCACTCAGAAATGTAGAGTGTGACATAGATCAGTGTCCTGTCAGCCTCGTTCTGAAAGAAACAAATACACACACAAATATTACTTAGTTTGATCAGTATAGCTACAGTCAGGTCTGGATGGTAAGCGGTTGCATAGTTGCAACAAAAAAAATCCTCCCTCCACTCTTTGTAACTATGCAGTGCTGAGGGGAGTGGGAGGCAGCAAGCTTGGGCATGTGGATGAACAAAGTGCACAGCTGCTTCATGACACAAAGACAGATGAGATACACACTAGTTCCTTGCTAATATCTTAACTGTCAACACTTCTCTCTTCTTTTTTTAATTTTTTTTTAGATTTGTCTGTGTCAGTTTGGTGGCAGTTAAGTTCTTTTACGCTTTATGCACATAAATGTTCATTTAAATATTTTGGTGACCATAGATAAAGGATAAATGCAAGCTGCCAACACATATCTTACCTTGATTTCGTAGTTCTTAAAGAACACATTGGCTTTGAAGTAGTAGATAGCCTCATCAATGATGTCAGAATCTACGCCTGAAATGAAAAATGATACATATAAATAAATAGAAGACTTTAGATGAATTCATTAATATGATGACTTCAATAATTTAACAAGTGTTGTGAAACTGGGTTTATTAATATGAAGAGTTATTTCCTGTTTTAGTCACCATGTATCTTTTTTTTTCATTATGTGGTAAACTCCTATTTTTAAATTGTGATCTAAAGGCAGCTGAGAAACCTTATACACATTATAATCACATGAGCCGAGAAGGACAAATGCTCACTCGCTTTATAGACACTAAAAAGTTGAAAACTTTTTTGAAGAAGTTAAACTTGAGGATGCACTCTTCAGGCCATATATGGAAGTGAAGCTGAGGCATGTATCAGGAACTAAGCAACGTGTCATAACAAGAAATGAACCCGGCACAAAACGAGTGCGAAAGCGAGAGAAAAAGACTTTAAAAACTAAACAAGGTGTATGTATTGTGTACTGTGGTCAAGAGGGATTGACTCCACTTTGAGCTACTTAAAAATCACCATACAGCCTTACCGTCTCCTCTGGCTGGTCCCTTGAATTGAGTTTTGAGGGGCAGCAGAGCCATGTTCCCCACCAGCCTGGTTTCGGGCATCATCAGGCTTGAGTGATACGCCTTAAAAACGGAGAAAAGAAGTTGCTGTCACGTACAGTTTACTGGGAATAGCATCAGTGACATCTCTGCTATCGGCACCGCTGTTGTAACATATGCGCTATCACCACACTAAATAATATTTTTTTATAAATATGACACTAAGAAACATGAACAGCCAAGTTACGACGGTAAATGTATTATTTCTGACATTTCCGATATCATTAAATTGTGGTTAAATGCTAACATGGCTAGCCAACTATGCTAACGAGACTCGTCATCAGAGCTAGCGTAAACTCGGAGGGCCCACTGTCACCCACCGGAGTTTCGGTGCAGGTTTTTCGCTCTAAACCATAAAATAAAAGCTCCTGCATAGTATTTATCATGTAAGGTTTACTCACCGGCATGTTGAGTGATAAATTTATCAGTCCAACTGCTCAGCGAGAGAAAAATACTAGCACCGCAGGACGTTGCTTCCGCCTGTCCCACCCTGCAGCTTTACAGGAAGTGGCTACATGTCATGTAGGGCAGTGACCACATGAGGGTGCTAGCGCAACACAACCATGGACTGTATGAACACAACACAACACGCGAATAATTTCTTCACAATGACAGACAAGAATTTTGAGGAATATTTTATTCAAAAATATATATGTATTTATTAACAGCTCTTTAAACTTCAACATTATCCCTAAAATAATGAAACATAAATGGATTTAAATCATAAATTCCTTGAGTCATCAAAGTGGCTTCTAAAAACAAAACCTTCTAAACATATGACCCAAGCTATTCATGTTTTTCCACAGATGTCCCTTCATCAGTGTCCTTGCTGTCACATGCCATTCTCTTCTTCTCCATTTGTTTCCATCTCACATAAAGTATTTTTCACAGCATCCCAGGAGTAACATTCTTCTTCAGCTGTCTACTTTGCCTTGAAAAATCTCATCGTAATTTAGGTTAGCTGGCTCTTCCTCATTCTCCTGCAGAAAAAGGAAAAGATGGGTTAATGGTCAAATGCAATGTAATTACGGCATGTTGTTTAAGTATATGTTGTGTGCTTTTGTTTGTTTCTTCACCTTTGGCTCCTTGAACTCCAGGTCCTCTCCATACTGTATAGAGAAGTCGATGTGTTGTAGAACTATGTTAATACCCTCCTCGTCTGTGCGGTCAAAAGGCAAGAATCTCACCATACTGTAGTCATCAATCTGGATACACAGGCAGAGAGGTTGACTCATTAAAAAAATTTAAATTCTGACTCAAAACTAAAGTATCAAATTCAGGGCCGCACTTACCAGACCACAGATGGCTTGAGTCAGCTTCTTGAACTTTGTGCTTCTGATGGTATCAGAGTTATCTTCCATCATTGAGTACATATCTGGGTCCAGATACCTTGTGAAAAAGAAAGCAAACCATGATGAATGCTGCTTCCAGATGAAAGAACTGGACACACATAATATTGTTGTAGTGTTATCCTGTGCTCGTGTGAAACTTACTTTTCAATTTCCTTCTTGGCTTTGGGACTGAGCAAGTCCATTTTCGTCATTATGTTTACTTGAGGAATCTCTAATGACACCATAGCACTCAGGGCAGCCATGACACCTGAGATGAACTGCAGTTAGGGAAGAGGGAAGATGTGGGACTTCAAGTTTACTGTCATTGCAACATTAAGTGCAGTTCATTGCAGAAATGAGATGTTTTTGAAAAAACATGCTAAACAACATGATAAACAGATGATGATGTTGGAGAGATTACCTTAAAAGACTCCACCATGAACTGGGAGTCAACCAGAAAGACCCCACACACCCGAAACTCCCACTGCTGGAGCTGCTCCACCAGCTGCCTCATTACAGGGAGGTGTGTATAAAGTTCAATCTGACCTGCAAAAACAAGCCATTTGTCAAAACTGCGATACTGTGATAACACCTACCAAATTTTCCCCCTTCACCCTCTCACTAACACTACAAAGAGAAACTCTAAGTCAGCCTTGCACTGGCTTCAGCATACCCCCGCCAGGACGTTTACCTGGGCAGTCAAACAATATGTAGTCATCTTCTACATGACCTAAGCTTTCTTCCAGCCAATCAAAGTTGTTGGCAAAGTATTCCATGCAGAAGACCAGGCCTCCGTTGGGGCCAAATCTGAGGGAATCATCTTCCATCACGTCATCCACCTGGATGAGCTCACGGATGTCTGAGGACACAGAAACAATGAGGTTGTCATGTGGATCATAAAGATGAAAACATTAATCTTACTAACATTTTATGCCCTTTTCTCTTGTATATTTAGATAGTTGGATCTATCCATTAACAGTAAACCACAGTTCAGGGTTTTAAAGTAGACCTAAAACACAATTTACACTCAACATATCTCAAGGAAATTTCAATCGAACGCAACTGGTCTTAGTTATTGTCTAAGAGGACGTTTCACCTCTCATCCAAGAGGCTTCATCACTTCATGCTCCCAGCCTGGTCAGATGCGAGTATGAAGTGATGAAGCCTCTTGGATGAGAGGATGGATGAGAGAATAACTAAGTCCAGTTGCATTCGACTGAAATTTCCTTGAGATAACTATGACCTGGATGAATGAGAATATTCACAGACTACACTCAACATAGGGATGTAGTAACAAACCATTTGAGTCTCTTCTTTTTACCATAGCCCACTTTATTTAGTAGCCTTTCTGGTCTGGTTAATATACGGGCTAACCCTTTGTTATTAATTGTAATTACCCTTCAGTGTAGAGAAAACATGCTGTATTCACCTGCCATGACAGGGTAGTCAAAGTGCTCAGCTGCTGGGTCTAGATTGACCACCTGGACTGAGCGGTTTAGGGACTCTGAATGCTGGACCATGGTGGAGCAGTAGGTACTCTGGAATAAAAAAAATTCCAACAATAAATGAATAAAAGTCAGATGTCACTTGGTGAACTTGGTCTATGTGGAAGACAAGACAACCTCATGCCTTAGCATAGTGCATTAGCCGAATAGCATAACAAGGCATTTCAGCAAATTTACATGACTGTCTGATAACGTACTTTACCGCTGCCCGCCGGGCCCATCACTAGCTGTGCATAACGAGGCATTCTGCCTCAATAAAAAAAAGTCTTGCGGTAAAATGAAGTCCTTTTATTTGCTAGCGGCAGCTAGCTATATTTTCTAAACGGGTGCGCTGTTAGTACTTCTTCTTGTTTTAAGTGACAGTCACACTTGTTGTAAGTTGTACTAGTGCCACCTGCTGGTCAGAGAGGGAAATAAAATGAAGCACACATGGAAAGAGGATTGATTGGTTTGTCGGTTTGGATTCTGATTTAGCCGCGGCTTTGATATCTTTCAGAGGGAAATCAAAAAAACATAAACAGCTGTTCTGTTTAGAGCTGACCTGCAAAGGCAACTTTAGTGGTGTATTTTAGCTCTGATCAGAACTACCAACCACCAACTGTCCTTGGAGTGCGGCAGTGCGCCTAGCGTCTAAATTGACAATCCCAGAAGAAGAAGGGGAGGAAGGAGAGGGGGGAGAGAAGTGGGAAGTAACAAACTGAAACAGAATGCAAAACTGATGCAACTAATGGCAAAGCTGCCATACTCGCTCACAACGTGACAGTATAACTGAGTCTCTAAAACCTATCATTACTGGAGAGATAGAAAGACAATGTCCCGGGGGAATGAATGGAGTTGACAAGTAAAGCCTTTGGAGAAAGGTGGACGTCTTCTAGGTGGGTGAGGTTGTTGTTCTCTGTCCTAGACGTAGTTGTCGGGTTACGTAGACGCTACTAGCGCGATTGTGCTCTTGTGGTGCAGCGTTACTCTTTGGCTGCTAAACGCAGCAGCCAGACCAAAGACGTTCTTAGCTAACCAGGCAAAAGGGTAGCTATGTTTATGATTATGGCCCGATTGAGCTCGGATTTAGTAGACAAGCCGCTTGTTTTCTAGCGGTGTTTAATAACTCGAGCTACTGTCCAACGGCGGAGGCGCTGCCAAAAGCGAAACGACACAACGTTAGCCATCAACGTCAGCAGTATTCATAAATGAATTACAGCGTATTATTAGCGAGTCAAGGCTAACGGTAAACTTGGCTAGCAGTGTGGAGATGAGTCACTGTAAGCTTATGGCAGACTTATAATATCAGGATAGTAAACATCGCTGGCTTTTTATTATGTGATCTTTGTACTAGACTGTCTGACAAGTACTCCTTGAAATTTAACATTAATTGTCCAGCAGTGTCAGTTGCTAGTTTGGTAGATGTGCTAACGATAACACTTGCAGACTCACCAATGTTGTAGCAACTTAATGCAAACAGTTCGTAAATGACTCCAGGTTTGTAGTTTAATATTGAAAATGCAACTCGTTTACATATCTTAAAACCACTCAAACGTTTTAATTTAAGTAAGTAAATGACAGAACTTCACTTGACAGTCGCTGAAAACATGGAACAGTTACAACTAAAGGCATCATTGTTTTGGTACATTGATCACAGCAAACTCTGTGTGGCTGTAGTTCAGTGAACAATCTAAATGTATTATTTGGTGTAGTATCTTGTAGATTAGATTATTTAGAGTACTGTGCTATTTTAGGCTACTATGCTGGCCCCTGGTACCTTAAAAGACTTGTACTTACATTCAGATAATTATAATAATTAAGTGCTCTGTTAATTTATTCTCCCGTTAAGTGATAACCTCATTTTTGTCTCTTTTTTTTCCAGTATTGTAGACTATGAGTGTGGGTGATGGAGGACAATCAATGTGGGGATGTGGACTACCTGATCCAAGATGAGGACACCCTCATTGAAGGCGTCAGCAACCAGGTCTTATTTGTTGTGGTGCTCAGTGTCACCTTCCTCGCAGGCCTCCTCACTCTGCTCTGCAGGTAAGCAGTAAATTCAGGCTGATATTAATACAAAGTAATATCACAAACTTTGTATTATAATAGATAAAGTTGCTATAAAGTTTGGAGAAACTCTGTCTGAAAATAAATAATCTTTTCAGTTTAAAGTGATTAATGCAACTCTGGTTGCACAATCTGGTATAGTTATTATATTCCATTAAACACTAAATCGTTTCTGCTGGCTCAGTCTCATATACACTAGTTTGTGTCCATGATTAGCTTAGCTGTAGGCAAACTTAATAATTAATCTAGCTCAGATATTTAAATTCTCTCTATAATTCAAATGAAAGTAGCCTTGTTTTTTGATTGTTTTGATTGTTCATATAGCTGGAAAGCAGCCAAGCAGACACATTAAAAGTGGCTCTTCATAGCCAAATGATAATACAAAACTTTGCCTAGTCTTTTGCATCAAAAGTTTTTGTTTGATGAAAGAATTTGGATATAAAATCATCCTGCTCGTTTGCATCGCCAACAACACTTGACTCAGGTTTTCGTGCTCTTACATGTTTACAGTTTCAGCTCAGGAATATTGATGCCAAATACTTGCCCTTCTTTGCAGACAAGAGCAGCAGAACATTCATCCTGAGAATCAGGAGCACGTTCGAGCCGTCCGACAACAACTGCAAACAGAGCAGGTACACAGGCAAAACAACTTTAGCCTTTCTGGCCAAATATGGTTAATAAGTTTTTTTGTTTTTTGTTATTTTTTTTTTGTTTGTTTTTTGGGAAGATGAATACAATGTAAAGTAGTTATAGAATTGTAAAATATTTTAAACTATATGACAGTACTGTTTTCAAATGCCTGCAATGCATGCCTTTGCAGGCATTGGAAGCTATCATCCCTTTCATGCACCAGTTGAACTAAATGTAGTATTTGCATTGTGTTTTTAATGAGAGCAAGCTTTAAAATATTATTATGTTATATTTTGTTTTGGAATGTCTCTTAAGTATTCAGGCCAGAAAGTAGTAGAAAGCTGGTTGGTGACTGGTTTATATTTCAGTGAGAGTGCAAATTTCTAAAACATCTGTTCTATAATTACTTGTATATT
Source organism: Lates calcarifer (assembly GCF_001640805.2). NCBI lineage: Eukaryota > Metazoa > Chordata > Actinopteri > Centropomidae > Lates > Lates calcarifer. Next base: position 8,023,680 of record NC_066841.1, on the reverse strand, counting down.
AAACTTTTATATGTGTTTTTAAAGTTTTATGTTCCTCATTTCTCTCTGTCAGGATGAAAATCCTCAGGCAGAGGCCCGGCAGCAGTATTACACCGACATGTCTTGTCCTGTGTGTTTACAGCAAGCTGTTCTTCCTGTGGAAACAAACTGTGGACACCTTTTCTGTGGTAAGACAACAGTACAGATTCCAGTAATACTCACTGGACAAAGTTGTTAGTGTAAGCTGGCACGGCTTATCTTCACATACTTAGCATAAATCAGGATGAACATAGAATTCATTTGTAAAAATACAAATGAATCAATTCATACTTATCATAAATACTTAATTTCCCTGAGGGAGTCATCCCAAAGGGATCAATAAAGTCTAGTCTAAGTCATTATTGAGAGGTATGTGTCTTTAAAAAAATATTAGTGCTTTTATGAGTTAGTGATGGTCCTTTTCCTGTATAGGCTCCTGCATTATAGCATACTGGAGGTATGGCACCTGGCTGGGTGCTATTAACTGTCCCATCTGCAGACAAATGGTAAGGCATGTAATAATTCTTGGATGTAGAATACTTAACTAAGACCTTTACTTTTAGCTTTCATTCCATTATTTCTTTGCATGCCAGACATACTGGTAGATGTTATGACCCCTTGTTTGCAAATTTATCCATATATAGAAATTCTCCAAAGCTAAACTCAAAGCCAAACTCTCATCTGTTAAGACCTGTACATCTGAAATACGTTCTCTCATTTTCAGTTTGTTTTCTGTCAATGTCAAAGTATTAGTCAGAAAAAGAGAATGAGTGTCAATGAGAGTGTTGGTGGTAGTCTTCATCCCCCTTCAGACAGCCCCTTCGCCTTACTCACCGGTTTGGTCCAAGCTTGATTCATCTTTGGGTACACAGTGTTACTGTACCCAAAGTTATGTCTGTTAAAGCAGGTTTAATCCCAACATTTCATGTTGGCATCACCGTTGTCATATATTGAGCAATTTTTTTTCCATTTTCCCAGGTGACATTGCTATTCCCGCTATTTCATGAGCACGCCACTCCTCAGAGGGTCCAGGATGGCGAGGCAGAGCCTCAGCTTATATTACGAGACATCAACGATTACAACCGCAGGTTCTCAGGCCAGCCAAGATCTGTGAGTATAATACAGCCAGGTACATATTTAGGCTGCAGTAGTTACAGGTTAGCTTGGCCTAGTTCATGCAATATTCATACTTAAATTACTATCTGTGATTAGAAAAACAACAGTTCTTGTAAAAGGAATAGGCTGAAGATGCTACTAGAGACATTTTAGTATGCAAATGAGATACTGTGCAGTACATTATAATTCAGGGGGGTATATTTAGAACAGACTTAATATTTCCTCTCCTCTGTCTCCACAGTATATGGACAGGCTGCGAGATGTGCCCACCCTGCTTCGTCATGCCTTTAGGGAGATGTTTTCTGTGGGTGGCCTCTTCTGGATGTTCAGGATTCGAATTCTTCTCTGCCTAGTCGGCGCAATCACCTACCTGGCGTCGCCACTCGACATCCTCCCTGAGGCACTTTTTGGTCTCCTGGGATTCATGGATGATTTCTTTGTAATCCTGCTTCTCTTTGTTTACATCTCTATCATGTACAGGGAGGTGGTCACGCAGAGACTGAACGGTTAGGTGATCACTCATGAAAAAGGCCTCAGCAGCTGAGGTGGACATGTAAAGACAGAATACTTGTTCAAAGGACAGTTCATTAACAATGCCGGTTCTCTCAGAAGGGCTAACTTTAAAGCCTGGGCCGTTACATTATCACTGGAGAAGAGCTAGCTGAGGACTTAGCTCTGAATGTTGACTCTGTATATACAGTTCATCATTAATGGTTTATAGGTTGAATGTGGTCAAACCCAACAACAGTACAACATAAGGAGAGCTGTGGAGGGATGTGATATACTTTGAATCAGACACTGCAGTAAGTCATGGGCAGCCCTAACTGAATGACTAGCATAACTTCAAGCCAATCCTCTGACAACCTTGCCAAAAGCAGTCATTTTGTTAATGTGCATATCATCATAATTGAGACAGTGTTGTAATGTAATGTGATCTTGAATGTTCTGTCTTAATTATGCATATAAAGCTGGCTGCCTGCTGCGGTCAGGTTGTCACCTGCCAGACGAAGGAGCGTTGCAAGACCCATCTTCCTGTTTGGTCAGTCACACGGATGATGCACTTATTGAAGTAACTGGTGGCTATGCACATTTATAATGACATGAAAAACACAGCTTTCATGCTTTTCGTGAAAATCACAGAATCATTTTACCTGCAACAGTCAAATCTGATGAAACCTGCATGTATCCATGTGAAGCGACAAAGCACAAGACAATGCTTAATGATTTCTCGAATGGCAGATTTTTATTTCAGAAATAAAGTACTCTTGATCACAAAAAGAAGCCAAACCAAGGGTATCAAGGAGTAATTACGGTTCTTGTTGAATGTAAGCTTACTCAACTTATGAACATTGACTTACTATCTCAAAGTTTACCTTGCCACTCTAAAGATAATTACAAGTCTGGATGTTTACCTCTATACAATTTTTTTCTCTGTACAGTCAATCTTTTGTAAATAGGACTAGGTGTATATAAAAGGAATACGTAGACTCAGACTGTAGAAGTGATCATTTGGAGATCTCTGTTAAGAACTTATGCTGGTGCACAGTAAAGATGCAGTTCTTGTTGGCTACCTCTTTGACTTGTGACCCTGTAAATGAAACAACTGCTTTAGCTTGAAGTGAGATATTCCCTTTTCTGGTTTAATTATCTGATAAAAGTATCAGAGACCAGAATTTATTCAGCACGTTTCAAGGATAAAAGCAGAACAGAGACAGTCGTCAAGAGTAAGTATCTTAAATCTGTTCCTGTACAACTTTCCTTAGTACCCTGAAGTTTCTGTGAGTCCCGGAGGGGTCTCGACCCTCAGGCCCAAAATGGCTGCTTCAGAGCTGTAGCCGAAACTGTATCCACACCATTTGCTCTCTTAGGGCACTTATTAGCTGAGCCAGCATTGGCCTTCATGGTCACGAATAGAAGGAGGAGGTTGTGGTTGAGGTTCACGTGGCAGATCAACAGTCAACTGTAAAATTCATTCAGTTTGATTGACAGCTCCAGATCACTAGAAAAGACCCATTGGTTCCCTCTTGGAATGTCATGTTAAGGTGTGGCACATGCCAAGCCATGTCTTACCTTTCTGCTGTCCTTGCTGATTAGCATCTCCTCCACTTTGTCTCTAAGGTATCTCAGCAACCTCCACCCTTTTGTTTCAGGTAGGTAAACTGAAGCCAACGAAAGCAGCATGTGTTGTAAGTGTTTCTGCTGTTCTACAGCTGAGAACCGGTTAGATGAGAGTCTTACCCTGGTGGGAAAATACTGTAGCTGCTGTAGGAGTCAGTGCTTTGGCACCTTTTGCATACACTCCCAAGTGCACATCAAAATGCATAAACAATCCTGTGATTGTCTTTGATGGATTCAATAACTACTTGTCAGTCAGGATCCTTGTCATGACTTTCGCAGTTTACTGAGTTTGGTAGTGTGCCTCTGCTCTGATGATGTTCCACGCAAATCTGTCTTAGCATGATACGGCGTTGTCTCTGAGCACAACCCCTCTGTCTTCTCTGAAGGAAGTGAGTCAGCTGTGCACTTTTCCCAAACTTGGCTCTTCACTGTTCAGTGAAGGGGGGTAGATGAGGCAGCTATTCATATAATGAACTGCTTCAGTTTTGGCTGCAAGTCAGTGGGAGGGTTGTTGAGTTCATTTTCCAGCTTATTTAACTAACCACATGCTACTGCAAACTACTGAAGCTTAGCACCTTCAGAATTAATCAAGTGCCATTTTCAAATTAGTTTTTCCCAAAGTATTTGGTTGTATAACCCTTTAAGTTCCCATCGTTGTAGCTGAATAAATTGTAGAGCTCAGATAATGTAATGTCAGACATATGTAACAGATCCTGTTACATATGGATCCTTGATCCAGCAAGCCAGTGTCCTTTGTAATTTATATTTTTTCTTCCCTGCCCCTAAAATTGGCCTATATGACACTAAAAATATAATCTAGCTTTAAAGTATATTCCATATCCTTCATGTCAAGGAGGATTTTCTGTACACTGTTGGAGCTTTTTTCTATAACGGTGGAAGTTTTCCTTTAAATACATTGCAAACTCCGCCCACCCAACCCTCCTCTGGTAGACGCCGGAGGAGCGAAGCAGCGAACCCGACTATTGGCCGACGGATAGCCAGAGACCTCGGGAGTGTATGAAGCCGACTGTTAACTTCAGGCTCAGATCGCCACCCAAAGTCAGCCTGTGTTAGGTAACGATGAGTACATCGGAGTCGTTGGATCGAATGGAACTGTGTGAAAGCCTCTTGACATGGGTAGGTGATCAAATACAAAGTTTGGGGGTTTCTTCTCACTGACAGCTCTCCGGCGCCGGCGATGCTAGCTAGCATACAGCGCTATGCTAGCTCGATGAGCTAACGGGGATAACGTTAGCCGACTAGAGGAAAATGACACGGGCTCACATTGGTTACGTATGCAGGCCAGCTGTTTGCTGCTTTAGCTGCTGATGTGTTGCTTGCTAGCCGCCAGCAAACCACATACCCAGTCTAGACTATAATTTTGGTTCTAGCTAGCCCTGTGAAACCAGGCATTTAGCTAGCTCAACTTTCCTAATGCTCTGTCGTATGTTGCAACAGGGGGATCAAACGGCAGAGACGTTGGCCTTGTTATTATGGTTCAACGCGTTTTCCTCTGGATTGAGCATATAAACGTTACAGCGCGGTGTCTGCTTTGAGTCTGAATTCCTGGCATTGTTGTCCAGTGTATCAGTATGTCCGCTTTCCCTTCCCCGTTCCTTCATCCGATCAAAAAATGCCAAATGCAAGGTAGCTCATCGGGCGTGCATTTATAACGTTACCCTACGTATTTCTAGTCAAAGGTTGAATTAAGAAACTGCCAGATGGGAAAAGGGCATCAGATTGTGGGATTGTGCGATCACGTGCTACCTTTTTGTGCATGTTTACATTGTTGAAATTCAGCTTTGTGGCAAGAGCTGGGGCGATATTAATCTAATATATGTTTGGCGAAGTGCCTGAGCATTCATAATGTGCTAATGTTTTGGGTATGACCAAATGCTTTGATTCATAATTTGATCCAAAGCAGTCCGTGCCAAGCAGACAGGCATTCATTCACTGTTCATATCACACAACATCTAGAACTGAATGGTGACTGAACTGTTCAGATGGCATCTAAAGCAAACTGTGTATAGGTACTAACATATCTTTACTACACACTGCACTGCAGGCATAAATGTCATAGTGTATAGTGAAAACATGCATGTGTTGCTGGTTACAGTTAAGCTCAATACAGGCAAGCCACCCTGCTTCTGCAAAGTCACGTGCTTCCTTACATGTCATATAACCATGCTTCAAATCAATTAGTGGATTCCCTTTTGTGAAACTGAGAAGTAGGCCCCTTGGAGCTTTTGTGCAGAACATAAATGGTAAGAAAAACACAAACACAGTATTTCATTCACAACATGAAAACTATAAAATCAGGTTTATGTGGACTGACTCTTTGTTAAAGGTGAAAGCTTTGAAGGAAAGGACAAATTATGGTTTCCACACAAAATGTGTTCAGTGAGTTGGTAAATTTAGTTGTTGCACAATTACAGCCAGTCTCCATCCTGTATCATTTCAATGCATCACTGTCGCCTCCTCCTCTTGTTGTCATAGCTTGGTGTATGTATGACAACTCAGAATGGCTTCTCTTCATTTTTCCACAAATGATGTGGCTGGCGAACATTCCTCACATACCTGTCACTGTGTGACTGATTATTATTAAAACACATGGGACTGCACCTTTTACATAATGGCAGTGGAGATATGAAGGCAATTGTGTCTGCTTTAGTTCAGTGCAACAGGGCGGCCATGTAGTTTTGATTTAAGGAGGCTGAATGTGTTTTATTATTGTAGTTTGTGTGCCACAATGGTAGTTGCCAAATCCGTACAATATAATGTTGTACTCCCTGAAATAAAATATAAGCAGACATACTAAATTAGCCATTAAACCTGTCTGCCAAATACCATTGTGCCTTACTGAGAGATGATTCTGTTATTTTGCCTATCCCATTTATCAGTGAGGGTAGGCAAAATAACAAAAACACCTCGCAGTTTAGCAGGATGGCTGGTTCTTGCCTGCTGATCAGTTTGTCTAATAAGATAATGCAATGCAAGTGATACAATTAAATCTTGTGACAGTATTGTCACTGGAAAAGAATGATAAATTAAGTTTTTCAGTTTTTAGCCTTGGTGCATATAATAGTTCAATTGTTGTGCAAGAAAATTATTAATTTTAGTTGAGCAGAGCTATTGATGTAGCCTTAATTGTATGACTTATTGTGGAATAAGTACAGTTATCAATACACATGGTGAAATGTACAGCTCTTCTATATGGAAGGATATTACAATTCAACAAGAAAATAACTGGATATATGCAGTATATCACAGCACCATTTCAGAGAATCCTGTCTGACTTCTATGGCTCACTCATGCTTCACATAGGAATGATGTAGTATGTTGCACATTGCCAAAACAACTAGGTGCATTGCCTGCATTGTGTCTTGGTTATTTTTGTAGGATATATTTTGGTAGCTCAAACCACCTCATCAGTCACCAGATGCACACTCAGTGCTACTGTCAAAGTTGCATGTTGTTGCCTTGTGTGGCATTGGTATGCTATTCTCTCTATTGGAAAACGCATATAATCAAACTAATAAGCTGGCTAATCTAAATCATCGTCACTGTTGTGGACATCTGGTCACCCATGACAGTAATAATTTAGACAAGTATTCTTTAGACAACAATCTCTTCCCATATGAATTAAAGTGGAGGCTTCTGCAGCCTTATTCCTAGTCATATGGCGCATGCTTTTTCCACAGCTCAACTCTCTCCTTCCCCAGCTGTGTTTCCACAAACCTGTAGGTGTGGATTTCCTTTTTTGACCTCAGTCTGCCCTATCTGTTTGACTCGTGCATGTCCATACTTTAGCTGTGCCTTTCCTTGACATATTTAAGCCAGTATCATGGGAAAATGCACCTTTTATTGCAGCACTCTCTTACGAGCCCTATTAGCAGATTGCTATGGTTGATGTTATCAAAGCAGACTGATTCTAATCTGGCAAGAGCAAAAGAGAAAAAGGAGCAAATCTTGAACTAAACTAGACCCTAGAAGTGCCTCAGGTCTCATGGTGATTTGTTTCGAGATTAAGTCTAAAGTTCTGAAGTTGTGATTTTGCAATTACTATAACGTACATAAACGTAGACAGAAAATTCCACAAATTAGCTACAGCTACTGGTTCAGATGGAAATTGATGTTGAAAACCTTAAGCCTAGTAGCTATGAGCACCACAATGGGGTAGCTGTTAAAGCAGCCTTGTTTAATAGTGAAGGAAATGCAGAAAATATTGTTCCAATAGATGCAGAGGTGGTTGTTGACCTCCTTTTACTCTGTGCTTCAAGGTTCAGCGATTAATGTGATCATATTAAGCTGATTGGGAAGTGATGATGATGACGCAGAGGGACATGGCTTAGCCCAGAGCTATCTGTGAAGAGTTCTGATGTTACCACTTGAAACAACAAAGTGTGAATAGCTCCTATTAATTATTTTATGGTGAGAACCATTGACCTTCAGTCCAGGAAATTTATGTGCCATCAGTAATTGTTATGAAGGCTGCAAAACAGGCATCATTCACTGACGGCTGGTACCCTACACAATGTAATGAACACCATAAAGCCACTCACCTTCAGTCAGTGTTTCACTGTGGCTTTCACATCACATGGGCATACATCCTGTTTAAAGGCTTTTCAGTCCATTGGTATGCTGCATTTTTGGTGATGTAACACAGTTGAGCATGTGGAGAACGTGTTACTGACAGGGAATTTAGGATGTAAATACAGCAACAGAGCTCTGCAAAAACTGTATACTCAATCTACAAAATGCAACAGATAGTTTTGGATAAATTGGACCCAAAGTAGCTGGTCGATTGAAGGTGACCTGATCTATCATCTTAACTCATCATCACCAGCCAAAATAGGTGCTGATTGAGCCTCCAGTCTGACATCAAATGAGGCATACGACGTGTCATTGATTTGTTTGATTCTCACAAGTGCTTTCTAACAGTCTGTAGGTAACAGCTGTTGACTGGCGGTCATGTGTCTGTCAAGTCCTTTGTTGGCCATCTGTATGTTTGTGAATTGCTGGCTCATCCTATGTTTCTTTGCTTTCATGTCTTTCCTGAAAAAGGAAATGAAGCAGACCAAATGTTGCTGCAGTGGAGAGCCATCACCAAGTTTAGAACAATAGCTCTGCATGCAACCATTTCTACTGTGATGTTTGTCTTGTTTCAGTTCCTTTTAGCACAGAACAACTCCAGGAGAAAAGTGCTTTGTCTTGCTACGGTGTAATTTCTAATTATTATAATTTATAATTGTGCTGCTTACATGTTAGTAACATGTTTATATTATAGTGTTTTATGGCATGTACACTGTATGGATTGTTGATGTGGTGTTCTCAGTCCCTCACTGGTAATTGATGTTATGTAATCGGGGGTATTGTTTTGGTTGTGTTGTGTGTTGGCTCTGGGCCAGAGGCTGGCTTTAGCTACTAACTGCTTTAGTCATACACAGATTAGGTACCTTAGTGATACTTGACTGCCTCAAAACCCAGAATGTCAATAGGTTGAGATGTTTTGAGAGTGATCACATTTAGGAAGGTGTCATCTGGTTATCAAGTCATTTATATGATATCATACAGACAATCATACAGCAGCAATACAGCAAGCTTAAGTTAGTCAGTGTAGGAAGGTCAGATTTTACACGAAGCTTGCAGTTGATTTTTGTCGGTTCAATAGTTTTTCACAAGGTATAATGGTGCACATAAAGTCTTGACAAAATTTGAACCAGTTACCAAATAAAATCTTCAATTTTCTGGCTACCCCTCAAGGGACTGACCCTAATTGTCCCCTTGAAGATAAGTTGGTGATCATTGCAACATGTAAAAGTTAACTTTTACGAGGAGGTATCACACTGAATGTTCAACAGTGAATGTAAAGTAAGACAACAGCCTTAAACCTTTTTATGTAGATTAGTATTTGTCCAGTGATGGTGAGCATGTTATTGTGAGTGTCATGTTGCCCTCATGTCATGTGAAGTGTATCATTTCCTGCAAAGTGTCATCCTAGAGTGTTCTTGTTTACTTGTATCAGTCGCTGTCTTTGCTAATATTAATGCAGTGCCCTTAATGGCTTTACTGTGGCTTAATGAAACGCTGCTCAGCATCCCAGACCTATATAGTTGATTCTAAAGAGTTAAAAATCTAATGAATCAAGTGCAGTGGATTCACTCCACCTTTTATACTTGTTTGAAATGGACACTCACATTAGTACAAGTCAGTAGCCAGAGATGGTGTTGTTCTTGCATCATGTTTATTTTGAGAAAGCCGTGTAACAGTTCTACAGCCAGTTTTTCCACAGCCATGGATTTAAATGGCAACAAGTAAAATGGCATATCCTCACTAACTCTACACTTGTAGCTGCTTTCCATAGTAAAATCTTTTCACTCATAAGAACTTTGAATGGGTTTTATATTGGAAATGATGACAATGCCGAAAATATATGTGACTATATTAAAATACAGCAGTCTCTCAAGGTATTAAGCCAAGCTGTTGAATCTCTTGTTTGTTGTTGTTTCCGCTCTCTGCAAACTTGTGACTAAGGGCTTGAGAACTGCATGTCGTGTCCGAGCCACGTAATGAAAAGTGAGGCAGGAACAGAACGACGTGCGGCCAGAATTTCAACCACGTCATTTTCTTCCTGTCAGAAATCCAACATTCCTAGTCTCAGTTTCCCCTCCTCTTTTGGCACGTGGACTGTTGGCACGCAGACTCACTTCTGTCTGGGCAACAGACTTTCAGCCTGGAGGAAAAAAGAGAAGGAGAAGGATATGAAGTGTAGAAAGGGAACAAAGGCATGCCAAAAAAATATTTGAAATTAGTGACAGAGGTGACATAAGAGAAACTGAGCAAAGATGATAAGCAAAGTTGAGAGGAAATTTGCAAGGACAGTAAGTGAGACTTTTGAAGCTTTGTGTCAAAACAACACAATTTAAAGACAACTTAGATATAGAATTGTGGTGGGAAAACTAAAAATGCATTGGCAAAACAAAGTTCAATTACTAATTTTGTGGGTGGGTAAGTACATAATTACATAGTTTTATCCTTCACCAAGTGCTCAAAGTCTGTGCGCTTATCTGTTGTATAGATCCAGACATTTGGAGTGGAGGCTCCATGCAAGACAGTAGAAGACTTGACGAGTGGCATTGTCATGGCCCAAGCTCTGCAGAAAATGTAAGTTTTCATCCTTAGAAAATGCAATATTTGTTATCAGTTTTTGTTAAAAACCCTTCCTTTCTCTTTATCATTGTTGGTGGCATGTTTTGACATTCCTGTGCAAACTGAAATATATGTGCCTATCCTTTTGTCTGTTTGTTTTTTCAGAGATGTAGTGTATTTCAATGACGCTTGGATTAGTAGAATCAAGCCAGAGGTCGGGGACAACTGGAGGTTAAAGGTAAGGATCACACATTATTTGGTTTAAAAGAAATGATGCATGGTTTAGGTTTTGTTAGACCAGTTTCTTTTCCCTTTTCCATTTGCTGTATGACATCACAGACCTATCTATAAGTATGAATGAACCGTCTCTTCATCACTGGTATTGATACTGATATTGTGGGTAAATGTCTACATAAATACTCTCTTGTTTCAGGTCAGCAATCTAAAGAAAATTCTGAAAGGTATCCTAGACTATAACCAGGAGGTAAGACCAATCTGCTGTATTTGTTTTGAAATAAAAAGGCTTAATCAGTACTTTGCATTAAGACTACATAGGATGTTGTGTTGCTGGTAGGGAGAGGTTGTGACTCCACCCTTAATCGCTTTAGAACAATACAGGCCATGATAATCTAATTTCATATAATGAAATATTTTTAAAAAATAATGAAAAAAGAAAATATTTTGCCCCTGTCTAGGTCTTAGGCCAGCATATTAATGACTTCACACTACCAGATGTTAACCTCATTGGAGAACACTCTGACGCAGCCGAGCTTGGGAGGATGCTACAACTTATACTGGGCTGTGCTGTCAACTGTGAACAGAAACAAGGTGTGAATTTCATATTCTGTGTGTGTGATATGGAAATTTACATCAGAAAACAATGTTCTCTGATATCACATTTCAGCTGACTCAGAAGCTTGAATTTGTCTCAACATTGTGTCTCTTCTTCTCTGTTTTTTCTAGAATACATCCAGACCATAATGATGATGGAGGAGTCTGTGCAGCACGTTGTCATGACAGCCATTCAAGAGGTAGACTATCATGCCATTTAGACCTGGATCAAACAGGATTTGCAGATGGTAGTCGATCAATGAAAATAAAGTGGGACTGGTCAGATGACACATCTACAGGATCAGATAGTAATCCTGTGTGAGAGCAGGATTGACAAAACAGTCAACTTCTTCCAACCATTAACCTGTTTTGTTTGCTTCTCTAGCTGATGAGTAAAGAGACTCCAGTGACGGGAGGAAATGACTCATATGTGGATCTAGACAGACAGGTATGGAGACTTTATTTACTGGGGTGCCTTTTAAATCAAGTTCTGTTTTCTATTAGTGTCATCAATAGCACCTTCTTAGTTTGGAAAGATTTGGTGAAAAAATTACGAGTCTTTACATTTTCTATACACTGTCTAGAATTCAAGAGTTTAAATATAACTGGCCTTGATTAAATTGACTTTTCTTTTAAGGTACGATATTGAACATTCACGTGCCTACGTCTTTGAAAACACACATAGACACTCTCCAGTATCTGGATTTTCCCCTGAAACCTCAACACCTGTGTCATTACACACAAATAAAAATCACTTTGAAACATGACCCAGATCTCCCCCCACCAGCCCACGTTTCACCCTCCTCCTTTTTGGCCACAGAACTGTAAAACAGCTGGGTCTGTGGAAAAGCTTCCCTCAGCACTGCTTTAACTGCTTTAAAAACATCTCAGACTATTGTTTTGTATTTGTGTAGCCCCAGATCCAGAATGTCTATGAGGTGGAAGTGAGTGTTTCTGTGGTATCATACAAATGGAAGTGAAATCTGCATGGTTTTGATTTGTTGTTTCTTTATGTTCTCAGCTGAAAAAGACAGTGGAGGAGCTGAACGATGCTTTGGCTACTAAGGAGGAGATCGCCCAGAGGTGTCGTGAGCTTGACATGCAGGTTGGTTTTATGCATTTGTAATCCCCATTTTTTTGGGCTCTTTGAACACTGGTATTGTACATCATAGCAGAGTATGGAGTTACTCTATCACATGTCTTAATGACATAACTTGCAAGACCCCAACAGTGGATTTGACAAGTTAGTTATTACTTTTGCACACTATTGAAAAGCGAGTGTTTGAATAATTAGACATTAAGTAATATATCAGTAGTATTACTATTTAGGTTACAGTCTGCTGCTTAGTCTAAGGTCCTATTTGAACTATTGAGTATCAGGTATTATTCACTAATCTTGAATAAAACAGTTGGTGAAAAATATTGTAGATAAATGAGAATTTTTATTTCATACTTTATTTTGTAGTTGATCGTTTATTAGGTTGAATTATAAAGAAAAACAGCATGGTATGAAGACGTAGTGCTCCCACATCCATCCAATTACAAATTTGACTTTTTTTGTTTTTAACATCTTTTACTGTCTAACTGATCATGTCATTCTCCATACTTTTACAGCTGTTTTTTTGGTTGCACTTTAAAAGCAGCTCCCTTTTCTGCATAATTTATACTGTGATTAGATGCTATCAAAACACCTGATTAGCTGATTTATGTGTTGCTGATATGTCATTTACTTTGAAATTACATTTACATTTAAATTGTTCATTTTTTTGTCACTGCAACAGTGACAAATTGTCGCAAATAGAGAGATAACAGATTCATAACAGATGATCACAAGTGACATTATTTATTTTCTGCCTAGGACACAGCTACTTCAGGAAAATGGAGCTGCAGTTTAAAGGGTTACCTACTCTCCTGTTGTGTTAAATCAGTTTCCTCTTATTTCCTGACTATTTCAATACTGTGTGCCTTGCTTTAAAGGCCCTCCATGTCCAAGAGGACCGTGATAGACTGAGGTTAGAGTTTAATGAGCTAGAAGAGAGGGTAAATCCAAACTTTCTTTTTTTTCTGTCTCTTCCTCCATCCATAGTGTGTGGTGTGTCTAATAGTCCTGGAATTTTTTTCAGTCTGCTTGCACCAGCATCCCTTTTTGGAATCCAGATCCCCCCCTTCTCCTAATTATGTGTGCATGTGTGTGTGCACGTTTGTGCACAAGTGTTTGTGCACACGTATACACACTGTCCTCCTGGGGCACACCAGCCACAACTACAGTTTTGTGTGGGTGTGTCAGATGTCACCCCATCAATAATAACCTCCTGCCTTTTTTACCTTGTTGTGTTTTCATGCTTTCCCACAGCAATAATAGGCAGCAAGAGGAAAAGCTTGATTTTTGGACCAAGAGGAAGGAGTCATTACATGGCCGCACTGTTGAATATATGTCAAATACTTATACAATGTATGTTATTAATATGTTATGTTACTATTTTAGAGGTGTACATCTAGAACCAAAAAGCAATCCACAGCACCAGTGCACATACTGTAACTCAATACCTGTAGGAACTGTAAGGAAGTGTTTTTAGGAAACCCTTCTCTGCTTTAAGAGTAAATATATGAATCCCAACTTATTTCCTGCCTTTCAGGCTGTCCTGATCACATGTTTGATGTGATACAAGCGTGTTGCAGTGAGAGAATTGTCACATTGGTGCAAGTTCTCCCCGGAAGCTTCCTCATAACAGTGTTACATACATTGAAACAGCATACATTTTACACATAGGAGTGTTAAACAAAATCAAAATGCAGGCATAGCAAGTCATGTTGTGATGACTTGCAAATACATTTAAAACCCCTACAAAACAGATTCTACTAGGACCACTAACAATAACACAATAATAAGCCCTACAAAACTCAAAATTTCCTTCAAACATTGAACTAAACACAAGTCTATACAGTGATGCAGGCCTAAGGTTAAAACCAAAGTATGGTCACACTGGTGCTCTGTGAGTCAGAAGGCCTTAAATGAAATCCCTCTCACTTACAGTTGCTATGTAATTTGTGGATATCACTTATACGAGACTAAGTTCATAGAATGTTTACTCCCCCAAAAAGTCAGAAAAGCCCAATGGCATTTACTTTAAAGGCCCAAAGAGTTATTGACAAGATCTTAGCAAACCACCAAACTATCAGGGATCATAACTGGTGGTATGTGGTCGTGAAAACAACCAGCTTCTGCTTTGCTTTGTGTGGAGTTTGATTCCCTGTCTATCACACTGAGAAGACAACATCAAACCATATGTAGCCCTCCTTGCTATGTTGGAGCTTCTTGGTTTGTGTGTTTGGTGTGTCCTTGCTTTATTACTGAAGTCGATGCTGCAGTGATTGTGAATAACCTAATGGACTGAATGCTGTGAAGAAAATATTTGATAAAGTTTCAGTGCCATTCCCTTCTAACTTGTTTCTTTTCTCTGTTCCTCTTCTCTCTATCTTTTTAACACCCTTTCCATCTGTACCTCTCTATACTTCTCATGCTCCTGTTAATCATTCTGTCGTCCTTACCATTCCTTTTTTTTGCCTTTTCCTCTGTTTTTGACCTTTGCTGATCCTTCTTTTCCTCATTCATCTGATTCCATGTATTGCACTACTGAACCTTTTCTTTCTGCCCTTTCTGCTCCTTTTGTTTTTCTCTGTGTATTTCCATACTTTGCCCTCTTCCTTGCCACCCCTCCTCCCCCAGGTGGCAGCTCTGCAGGAGGAGAAGAGCAGTTTGCTAGCAGAAAACCAGGTCCTGATGGAGAGACTCAACCAGTCCGACTCCATAGAGGATATAAACAGCCCGGCTGGACGCAGACACCTCCAGCTGCAGACACAACTGGAGCAACTACAGGAAGAAACTTTCAGGTGTGGAGTTGCTTGATGGAAGAACATTTTGCCACATAAACAGTGAGAGCTTGTTTTACCGATGCCAAATCTTCAGAGTTGAAGGATGATTATTTTCGCTAATTCATTTTAGGTTGGAGGCAGCAAAAGACGACTATCGGATCCGCTGTGAGGAGCTTGAAAAAGAACTTTTAGATGTGAAGTCACAGAATGAAGAGCTTGTGTCACTGGCTGATGAAGCCCAGTCTCTCAAGGATGAGATGGATGTCCTAAGGTAACTTTGGATGCAAAGTATTGGCTCAGGTTTTCATGTTAGCATTCACTGTGTTACAGATAATCTTTGTTGAGTGCATTCAAATAGCATGAAGGTATAAGATATACCACATGGTATTAATCAGATTGTTAACTATTTTTAGCAGCTTGTTAAAACATGATCATGCCTGTATAACTAAGTTTTGTGTGAAAATGAGTCAAACAAACAGGAAACAACAAAAGACAAATAGCGTGTTGAACCACTATCCTGTTATTTCAGATTCTTCTTGTTTCAGGTGTGTTGCTACGCAAAGAG
This sequence comes from Lates calcarifer, assembly GCF_001640805.2. Classification (NCBI taxonomy): domain Eukaryota; kingdom Metazoa; phylum Chordata; class Actinopteri; family Centropomidae; genus Lates; species Lates calcarifer. The sequence goes on along the minus strand of NC_066841.1, from coordinate 8,008,010 downwards.
CCTTAGTTATGCTTTCTACCTCCTCTCTGTTATGAATACAACATCACAAAATGAAACTGCGTATTGTTTTCCTCCTAGGCATTCATCAGACAAAGTGTCAAAGCTGGAGGGCACAGTGGAACACTACAAGAAGAAACTTGAGGATATGGGGCTTCTCAGGAGACAGGTACACAATCACACACAGACAGCAGAAAAAACAAAATATATATTTTTATTGTAAAGAGTTTTACTGAATTATTCTCACATTATAACCTTTTACTTGGCTTGTAAGAAACGTTTATTATAAAGAAGTTTTTCTGCTAATCACCCCATGATTTATGTTCATGTAAGACAGCACATATTTCTGTGGCTATTTTTCAGAATAAACTTATGGAGGAGAAGAACACTGTGTTAATGCAGACCAATGTCAGTTTGGAGGAAGATCTACGAAAGGCAAATGCTGCCAAGAGCCAGCTGGAGACATACAAGAGACAGGTACCCAGCCGGCAGCCATGTTGACTTTCACATGCAAAAATCACTTTTTACATTACCCCCGGCTGGAGTGTGTAACCCACCTTACTTTGATCATCTATTATGATACTCACGCAAACATAATGTGTTCTTCTGAACTGTCATCTCTCTGCACAGGTGGTTGAACTTCAGAACAGATTGTCGGAAGAGTCTAAAAAAGCAGACAAAATGGAGTTTGAATATAAACGTGTCAAAGAGAAAGTGGACTCCCTACAAAAAGAAAAAGATGTATGTTCAGTTCACTTTATTGATTGCATTTTGTTAGTAATATAAGACCAAAGGTTGTAAATAACTTTCACGTGCTACAGCTTCATTAAGTTACTAGAGTGGTAGCTAAGTGGTTCACATATGACATTTAGAATTTTTAGTCCAGATCCTGCACTGTTTCCCTTTTGCTCTCTGTATCAGTCATTCTCAACTTCTCTCTCTTTCTCCCTCTGTAGCGTATGCGGACAGAGAGAGACTCACTGAAGGAGACTATTGAGGAGCTACATTGTGTCCAGGCTCAGGAGGGACAGCTTACATCAAGTAAAGATATGCAGGAGTGGCTAAACCTGAGTAGCTGAGCTTGGTCTTTTTAAAGTATAGTGAGTTTAGTGAATCCTGAATAAGTTGGGTTTACCCTTAAATAACAGTACTGTCTTTTTGCCCAGGTCTATTCCCATTGGTCAGCAATGATGGCTCTGATTCGCTGGCTGCTGAGATCACCACCCCAGAGATCCGGTAGGACTTTTCAACCCAACCTTTTGTCTCACTTTAGTGCTTTAAAAAAGAGGAGGTAGTGATATAGAGTTGTTGATGTCATACAAATATCATTTAATATTTAATATATATAATTAATATTATTTTTATTTATTCAGTAGGTTATCTAGGTAAGGGGTTGTAAATATCATGCTTTACAGAGGAAGGAATATCATAGCAAAGTATGTAAAAAAGTATATAAAAGAAGATTTGAGTTTGTGTGTGACAGAAAAATCCATCAGTATTGTGTATTTTAGAAATACTGTATATTGTTATGCCAAAGACATTTACTTCAAAAGACCTGTTTTCAAGATTTTGGACCCAGTGTTGCAAGTTGAATGCTAAAATCACATCAGGCAAGATGAAGGTTAAGATTTGAGAGGTGCTTTACAATGCCAGGGGCTGACTCTCTTGATGTTGCCGATCTTGGATGTGGATGTGTTTAGCATGTCTGTGATGCTGTTGTTTACTGTGTATCCAGATGGTTTCTGGCCTGTTCCTCCTGCTCTCTCTGCCATTTTAAGGTAGACAAGAGTTTGGCCTAAAAAGAGCTGTCTCTCTGTAGTGAGTTATGTAATAGTTGTGTGTGAGTTACATCAGCCTGACTGCTGCTCTCCAAGAGGGTTGGGTTTTCTGCTGTAGTATGAAGTGCCTGGATAATATGTCAGTACTTGTGAACTTAGAAAAATGTGGATTTACATTGAAATCATAATCTTCCAAAAGCTGCTTATGAGAAAAAAAACTTTACTTGAGTTAAACCAGTCCAGGCAGTTCATTACCGTTTAGGTAGAGTAATGAAAAGCTGTTGTGTCCTGAGGTGATGTCATATCCTGCAAGCGTTTGCAGATCAAAGTAAGATGTTGCAATAGCAATGTTTCATGTGAGATATCTACAGAGAAGGCCAGTGTGTGAAATGCAAAATTGCTAACTGGGTATCCTGCTGATTCATGCTCAGTGTTGGCTGTCAGTTCAGTGTCCAATAGTGAGTGTCAAAAGTAGCCTGAAGTAGGCTGTGCATAATTTAACCTGTTGCTTTTATAAGCAGCATCTGGAGTTGATTTCTGCCCGTCTGTTTTTCTCTAAACTGACCACAGCCAGGAAAACAGCTGGAAACACAGTCATTCTCTCAGTCTGCTGCAGAATAGGAAACAGAACTCCATCAGAAGAAATCATAGAGAAGAAATCGTCATATTGATGTAATGTTTTTACCCAATAACTCACCCTGGAACCTCTTCTCAACTCTCATTTGCCTTCCTTGGCCTAACCTTTACTAGCCAGCAGCTGTGAGTGTGTCTTCAAACATTTAGCCAGTTCTCCAGTTGGAAAAGAGTCAACAGCCACACCCTAAAAAAACAAGACTCAAGAAACAGACTGTGCTCAGCGCTATCAAAAAGAAGATCTAACCTGATCTGTTGAGTAGATGGAAAAAGCCGAGCTATTTGTAAAAATGAATAGGGCCATCTGAAACAGACAGATCCCTAAAATAAACCTCTTATTTAAATGATTGACTGATTCAGTTTCAGGAGTCTCTGCCTGCCTTGTGTTTTAGTGTTTAGCTGAGTACAAAGACTCATTCCTCCTTATTTACATCCCACTGTACTGTGTGCAATGCTCTGCTTTGTTCCTTTGTGTGCCTTTTTTATTTTATGATGCAGAGAAGATAAATAAATGGGTGAGTGAAAGTGGGTGCACAAGCTGCTTCCACTGCACTTCAACTTAATTAGTTTACAGAAAAGCACTACAGTGCTCAGGGAAAGCTGTAGGTTCCAGCTGCAACTTTGAATGTTAACTTCTTGATTTTGGCAGCACTTACTGTATTTCATTTTTCTATTGTAAAGACACAGACACTACAGACTGCTGAAAGGAAACACATGAACTGAAGAGCAGGGCGGTAATGCCAAGTGGATAAAAGAACTGAAATAAACTTGTGTAGACTCATTGTCTTGTCATCAGGACACAGACAGACAGCGAGCCCAAGGTATAGCTACTCTGTGGCTGTACCATACCTGTTTGTAGCTCTGGAAAAGTCAGTATTAGACACTTTAATGGTCCAGCTTTTGCAGTATTACAATAATCTTGCTGCTGCAAATGTTATAGGAGCAGCTATTCAGATCAAACAGATCTACTGCATAATTCTGTTTGCGTAATAGGTGTATGCAGAATTAATTAAGTTTGCCAAGTGCTAGCATAAATTAACGTCTCATACTTACCCTGGCTGATGCTCACTCGAGTGTGATCATGTCACAATGTGTATGCCTACTGCAAGATTTAGCTTTTAAAGCAGTGTGTGTCTGTTGTTAGTGTGTTAGCATTACTTAGAATTCAACAATACGTATAGACACACACTGTATGTATTGTTGAATTCAAAGTAATGCTAATGTTAACACAATAACAACAGAAACAGTTGCTGCATCTGGACCTGTGCATTTGTTCCAATGCAAACATGTGTGGGTCAACCAAGTAGTAATCTGGGACACATACGTATAGAACACATGCACACACTGATGGTCTCTGTATGTTCTTTATCCATTAGAAAGAGATACTGAGGTACATATTCTCTGGGGTGTACAGGTGTATAGCAGCCAATTGTTTGTTTCAATTAAATGTGAAAGGAATTAACGCTCCAGTGTTTTTTTGTTTTTGTTTTTTTTTTTTACAGGGAACATTTGATTCGTCTTCAGCATGAGAACAAGATGCTAAAGCTGGCCCAGGAGGGATCAGACAATGAGAAGATCGCACTGTTGCAGAGCCTGCTGGAGGACGCCAACAGAAGAAAAAATGAACTGGAAACAGAGAACAGGTCAGCAAAGAGCACAGCAGCATGCAGATTAGCAGTGAAAGGAAAGGGGCTGAATTGTTCATAGCATTTGCCATGGACACTACTCAATATCTCATCAAAACTGAATGAAACCAGAGCAAACTACAGAAAATCTCTTGGTTTGTTCATGTAGTTTTGAGAGGCATATATTGACTGTGGGGAGATTATGTTTGGAATGTGGATCGATCTTCTGTTTATTTCCCCACAAAGATTTCTTTGTCTTTGCTGGAACTTCATCGAGCTTTTTGACCTTTTTATCTACCACTATGTAGCTTGCAGGTTGCTCATTGCTTTGTTAAAACTATGTTGTCAGACTGGTCTTTTGTACCCCTTATCAAGGTTAATCAATCAGCGCTTGATGGAGGAACAGAGTCAGGTAGAGGAGCTACAGAAGACTCTTCAAGAACAGGGTTCCAAAGCAGATGATGTAAGTAATTAAATGTTTGTTCTTTCTCATGTATATGTGTGTATAAAGCTGATACCAGCTGAAATGTTGGCAACAACCACAGAAGGTCAAATTCCCGTCATACCTCACCTGGTGAATAAAGATGGCACACAAGACCACAGCACACTGCTCCTCTTGATGGCTCAAGGTTTTTATATTTTATCTTAAAAAAAAAAAAAAAACCTGCAAAAGTGAAAAGAAAAAATGATTTTTACACACTATAAGAATTTTTTCTTTGGCCAATGCATAGAAAACAGTTAAAATCACTTTTTATTTCCTTTTGTTGTTACTAACTCTTCGTAATATTAACCATTCCTAACACCCATTTCATCCATAGTGTTGTACATTTCATTTCTTTTACTGTGTGTGCCTTTACATTATTTCTGTTGTAACATTAGAAAATTATTAGTTTTCCTGGGATGGCTGCAAGCCTCAGAGCATCATAACAGAACAGATTTTTATTAAGAAAATGAAATCCTCGCCTATCAACTACATGAAAATCTGCAAATGATTTTATTCTTGTTCATATTAATATATTAACATACACCTCATCTGTGACGCTGAAACACAAAAAGGAAAATTTCCATTGTCTTCTCTGTTCCTTGTCTCCCACAAACCAGTTTCTAGTAGGAGACTGGTATTTAGGAAGAGGAGGTTTGGAGCAACTCCCAGCAAGGTTTCTGTATGAGAGAGAGGGAGAGAGAGCTTGCATGCATGGTTATCGCAATCATTATGTGTCTTTACTACATAATTAACCATAATCAAATTTTTGTTTTTCTTTTGTGGGGATTTCCAGTTCATTTGCTTTTTCTGTCTGTCTTTTCACTCAAGATGAACAGAACACTTAGAGCATTTTGTATTTTAATTCTGTATTTTAGATGCAGTCTAGTTTATTAAAAAAAGGAATAAAATAAGCAGAGAATGGAAAAACTGATTTTCCTAAGGAGGCAGAACAACTGAGGAAAATCTTTTTTATTGAAGTAAAATTATCAATACAGTTTATACAGTCATTTAGGCAACAAAGTGGAGTTTCAAACATCAGGTACAAAAGATGGGAAAGACTGATCACTGTATGGATGTAAAGTCATCCACATTTGGCAGGTCTGTGATTCTTGCCATTCATACTTGCACTTTTTCTCCTTCAAATAATGCTCCCACTGTCAGACAATAGTAAGTATATTTTTGTGATTACTGACAAATTCCCTCTTTTAGACTTTTAGACTTTTCTCTTTCATGACCTACAGCTCTCTTGACTTCTTGAGCCAAATGTGTCACAACTCAGAATGTAATACAGACACACAGAGAATGTAAGAACTCCAAGATATATTTCTTTGCAAATGAAACTCCAACTTTGATGGCTCGAGTGATTCAATTTTAACCTTGTATTGAGCATTTTGTTTTTTATGCCTTTAATGTATTCGTTACACTGAGTTGCACATTAGGGTCACTTTTTCCCTGGCCAAGTGTCCTGATTCTGCAGGTACAGTATCTTTTCCTGTTAGAAATAGAGAAGCATCTTTAATCAGTCCTTAGTCAATTGCTACATGTAGATTTTTCCTCCTTGTAGAAACCCACCTCTCCTTGTTCCTTGATGCTGTTGCCTTCTAGTTTAGTGCTAGTCTGAGCATGGAATCTTCTTTCCAGTACTCTACAGATTTCTTCTTGCACATGATTTTGCTGCACAACACCTAAGATACCTTGTGGATATTGGTAGTGCCAATGGACACAGGATAAAAAAAAATAATAATTTGAACATTCATCTAACTGTGAATATTCGTTGTGGTTATCCACCCTAGAAAATCATGTAATCACCCACACAGTCCTGGTTTGGTGTCTACATTACTTCTCTATTGGTTTACTATTTGAAAATTTCATAATTTCGATTTGATCTCCTTTCCCCAGTATTATTGACGTTACACTTCCCTCTGTTGGATGCCATGGGAAATGTTCAGAATTTTGTCAAATCTTTTTCACCAAAGACCAGACCTGTCTAAACTATCTAAAAGCATTTGAAGCATATTTATGTTGTAGAGATGCTGCAAATATTGTCCCAGGTTTCCAATCTTACCAATTGTGTGTGGGACTTGTATTCAGTATGCTGTGTAACTAATTTGTCATGCAGTGAACCTGAACAATTTCAGTGACTAGAATCACGCCAATGTGGCTGTAGATATCAAAATTAAAGATGAGCCACAGTAACTGAAGTGTGCTGCAATTTCTGTATTTATCCAACAGAGTGGCTATTTAAATGTTTCCATCTTTTTGAAGATATAATATATGTTTAACTTAATTTTCATTTTGTCTCTTTTTAGTCTTCTATTCTGAAGAAGAAATATGAGGAGCACATGTAAGTGATCTTCTTACAGACTCAGAGAATTGTTTTCCATGGTTAGGATTATGTAAAAATTAATTTGAAGAGAGCATCAAGTGTCCTTGTTGTGTAATTCTGTAGCGCTGAACATGAAATATGAAACAAAATTAGGCCAAAAACATATTTAACAGTCATGCTGTGTTCTTTCCATTAGGGAGAAAGTACGCGAGTTGAACAACGAGTTACTGAAGAAAAACGCCTTCATCGACGAAATGGAGCCTAAGTACAGCGCCAGCTGTGAGTGTAGAGTCCTGCTAAATTTGGAATGTGTGAAGTGCACTTGTTGCTTGTTGACCTTCATCCTCTCTCTCCATCCTTTCCTGTCACTTTTAAGTTTGAAATCATTATGTGCAATGTCACTGCACAAGTATGACACTGAAGCCAATAAATGAATTCTTTGCTTCAAAAAGAAATGCATAAAAAGAGTACATAACACTATAATTAAACTAAACTGTTCACTCTCAGCCCAACGAGTGGAGGAGCTGGAAGAGGCCTTGAAAAAGAAAGATGAAGACATGAAACAGATGGAGGAGAGATATAAGAAATACCTGGAAAAAGCCAAGAGTGTGAGTATATTTTTTGCTGCAGGGTCAACTTAAATATCTGTAACTGTACTGTAACCAGTGATACTTGCTGTAGGTGCAGGTCAACATGAAAACTGTGCGATTGATGTGTCCTCTACAGGTGATCAGGACCCTGGACCCCAAGCAGAACCAGGGTTCAGGTCCCGAGGTCCAGGCCCTTAAGAACCAGCTGCAGGAGAAGGAGAGGATGTTGCACTCACTGGAGGTAATCAATCTCAATCGGTTAAACATTAGAACAGTTACATGATTTAGCACAGAAAGGATTGGACTCGGCAGCTTGTAGATCAATGTGGTTAACAAGTTAAATCATAGATGATCAATGACTGGAGAAGGGAGGGGGGCATTAATGTGTGTGTAAAAACACATTGGAAATATTTTCACATTTGTGTTTAGCTTAAAGTGTTGCTTTAAAAAATTCTATCATTTCTTAGTTTTTTGTGCCTTTATTTTTGCTCCAAACAGAAAGAGATGGACAAGACAAAGACCCAGAGAGATTACGAGGAGAAACTGATTGTGTCAGCCTGGTACAATATGGTAAGAAAAACCTTTTTATTTTAACCACTAGAGGGCAGCATAGACTGTTCTTTAAGCTTAAAAGACACTGTTTGCTCTGTCACATCCTTGATCAATAGCTGGTGTTAATGTTCATGAGTTGTTAAATTGGCACTAATATTGTGTTTGAGCCAATTCACTCTCTCATGCATCAAGGTTAGTGGACTGATTATAGCTAATTCTCTAGTGACTCTCTTACTCTGTGTTGGAACAGCTTTGTGCTCCTGCATAAGTTCTGACTCATACTATTCTATTGAGTCCCCAACCATTTACTGTTTTATATACTGTTAGTGGCCATTAAGGCCATTAATGAGACTTCCTCCATATGTTTTCCTAGGGTATGTCTCTGCAGAAGAGGGCGGCCGAAGACCGACTTGCCAACACCGGCTCTGGTCAGTCCTTCCTGGCCCGGCAGAGACAAGCCACCAGCACACGCCGCTCCTATCCAGGCCACGTCCAACCAGCTACCGCAAGGTAGATGGCAACAGGGCAGAAAAATACTGCGACAAACTACCTTACAAATCCCCTGAACTTAACATGCAGTAGATGTGCCTTTTTTGAGGCACTCTTATTTCCATTCATTTCTAATGGAAGTTCTTGTTTTCCTGCATTCTGCCTATTGATTATCTTTTTTTTCCCTTCTTGATCAGATCCATGAGGTAGAGATGCCAGGCAAGGCTGTCCAAATCTTGCACCACTTTTTTCCCTGACTAAGCATATTTTACCCTGACTCCTGTGATGCCAGGCTTCTACCTTTTTCAGCCCCTCAGCATATTTAATAGGGTCTGACTAATCACTCCAAAACACCCTCTCTTCCCCCTCCTTTCAACCACTGACTTTCCTCAACCTGTACTCTATGGCAAACCTTTGCCAGGCAGGTAATCTGGACCCCAAAGCTGAGAAGGCTCGCATCTTCTTGACAAGTTACTGTCATTTTTGTTTAGAGGAACCGCTCTACCTGTTCATGCAGTATTTATGCACATCTCTACCTGTGATAACATTTGAGGTTCATCTTGTTATTTTTGCCTGGAGTTGGCAGATTTTCTGTCCTGAGTTACCCGTTTTAACTCTCATGATGTAGCTTTAAGAAGGTTAACTGCAATTTTCAGTTACGTGTGTCAATGTTTCACTTGTTATATTGAAATGATAATTTCAGAAAGTTGCTCCTTTGCCATGTCATTGTGTTAAAGAGCTACAAATACATTGAGGCATAGGAAGATGTATAGTCATCACGTGTAAATGTTCCATTTGCTTGCTAAATGGTCTGAGTGATTTCTAATGGGACTACAAGGTAAAAAAAAAAAAAAAAAACAGGTTTCTGTTGGCTGGTAACAGTGCAGCAATAATTGTGAAGGGTAATTTTTCTCCCAAGGGAAAAACAAAGAAAAGTTTCAGTTGTTTCAGGGTGTGCAGTCCACAGCTGGGTAGATTCACTGTATACTGGTTTTCATCATGTTTCTTAAGGAGCCGTTGTCGAACAAAGTGAGAAATGCATCAGTGCACATGGTTTTAGCTTTACCAGCATTTACCAGGTTGTCTCAGACAACACCTTATGTGCCATAGTGATAAATTTAATGTTTGTACCACAGTATTTGGTTAATATTATCCTTGAAACACCATGCAGGCTTCCTCCCTTTAGATCCTGGGACTGTCTGGTTGAAACAAGATTTAGTTTGTAGATCACCCTCAATGCCAAGAAGTCAACGAAGAGAAGGCGATTATTCAGTACAGCACATTCAAGCAAACTTACTCTCCATATCATTTTAGAATCATTTGATTGTTATTATAGTAGAAAAGGTTTTTCGGTGTTTGTTAAATGGTGTTTGGATAAGCACTACACAGTACTGCCCATGCCACTTTAAATAGGAATCTTGAATATGTATGCTCGTTGCAGCTGTTCCCATTCTTTTTTCAGCCTGTCTTTTCTTTGTTTGTCATTGTTTTTAAGGCACATCATGAATGATCTCTCGTTGACATGATGGACCTGTAGAAGCATTGAAATTAACCCTGTTAATTTGTTTGTGTATCTGTTTAGATAAGGGCCAGAACTTCAGGCTAACAGGCTCCATCATCTGACTGTTATCTCTCTTCTCTCCTCCTTCAACAGCAATGTCACTGCATGACTGGCACACCAATGAACTGGCCAAGCCTGGTGTGGCTGGGCTAGGCTGAGGCACTCGATGCATGAACTACCTGCCTGCCTACTGTTTGCATGACTTTGCATTGACTCCAAGCCTGCAAATAACTGGCAGCATGAGCACTAACAACCCTCTGCAGTGTCATGCGTTGTAACCTCCAGACAAGCCTGAGGAGGGAAGTGTTCAGAGAAAGAAAACTCCTCACCCTGATTCCCCCAATTAAACTCCTTTCCGCCTTTCCAACTCCTTACCCCTCTTGTTCTGCTTTTTTCTGTTATCCCCACCATCTCCGCTCCTCTGCCCCCTCTACTTACTCTTCGTGGACATGCCTGCTTGTGCTTCCCCACTGCATTTAGTCATTTACTCTTCAACGGATAATATGTTACAAACACCTAGGACAAGGGCAGAATATTGCAGTATAGTCTGTTGATCAGCCAGTTGGTTCAATAGGCCTTTTCTTTAGTGCTTGTATGTAACTTGATGTTGGCTAGCTGCTTCAGGATACCTCAGTGACATATTTCCACATATCTGTTTTTATTGACATAGTTGGAGGACAGTTGGCATCACTAGGAGGGAGATGTTTGAGAGGTGTAGCCTGCACATTAGTCTGCATAACAAAAAAGAAGCCAGCTCCCCTTTTAACTTCTCAGTGTGTTTATCTCCTGCGATGGTTCTGCCCGGCCTCTCCTCAACATGTTGCTAGATGGCATCTTAGAAGTGCTTTTACCTCAAGTATTAGTGAGTGCAGCAAGTTGAGACTAAAGGAGGGCTTATGGGGCATTACCAGGTTGCCCTGTATGCTTTTGGACAGTTTGCAGTAGGAGCATAGGATGGCAAAATAAACGTTTTAAATGAATAACATTGTTACAGATATGCTTTTATACAGGATAAAAGCCCCCATTAAGCCTACATGCAATTTTTCTTCAGCTGTCATTTAATGTCAGTGTAGCATCTATTTCTTGATAAAATGCATATTTAATAGATATGATACTATATAGTGTTTCTGATGATGGCTATGCCGTCTTGTGTTATTTGTCTAGCAGCAAATAAGTGCATTTTGTCACATGTTTGATACACTTTACCTTAAAAATTAATGCTAATTTGGTAGAAACGTCAGAATATTAAAAGATAAGGTTATGAAACTGCACATTAGCTCATGTAGGCTAATGTATAGTACATTCATCTGAAAGGGCTAATCAGTTCAAAGATGTGGAAAGGGAAAACAATTACAACAATTTAAAAATGAAAGTTTTGGCATTGTTAATGGAACAAACTGACTGCTTAAACATGCAGCGTTAACCACAAAGCAAGATGTGAGTTACATTGAACAGTAGTTATAGTATCAGTTATAGCAAAACTTTATTTAGTATTGCTGTAATACATACTGTACATTTTGTGTAGCTTTTTTTTTAAATTAACTGTCTTATTTAAATTATATTTCTAGAGCTGATCCTTGTTGACAAAAAGAGTGAGAAAGACTCAAAATAAACACCTGGACCTGTGGATACATGCATATTATAGACATAAATGCATACCTTTATTTAAATGGGAGAGATGGTTGAATGCTCCATTTTAGTGCCTTTGTTTAAAATATGATACAAAAAAAGACTTTCTGGCTTTCTTAGGACTAAAGGCACTTTGCCTTTAAAGACCAGGTTTATTGTGTTATTTGAAAAAAGAAAAAAACTGTCTGAGATGGGCTTAAATCTCACACGATAAATTTCTTGACTTGTATTGTTTAGATTTAGTAGGCTTAATGAGGGTTTTTTCTTCTCTGTTCTTAACCTGTTTTACTCAATTTGTATAATGTGTAACCCTGGTTTAATTCATGCCGTGCATTTTTATCTCAATGGCTTATTTATTCTTTTGCTGCTTGTACAGCGGTGTTGTTACTTTTTTTTTTTAATATTAGTAGTATTATTATATCACCACTTATACTGTTACAATGGATGTGAAGTTTCCATACAGCATCAAAATACTGTTTAATACTTGTCTTATGCAACAAAAGGAGGAGAAGGCTTGTAATAGTGTAGTGTTTGTCTCCATCTAATGAAAGTGACATATAGGTTATTATATTAACTGTGTCAGATCAGATCAGAGTAAACTGGAGAAAACAGTGCACAGTCATATTGTATTTACCTCCAGTCTTTTCAGGAAGAGAAGTTTCTCAGAAAATTACTTTGCTAAGAAACTTATCATGTTTGAAAATGAATGTTTTCTCATCAACAAAAAAAGCACATTCAACATTTTTATTCACTTAATTGCTAGTGAATATACTGTGACCCTGTAAATGATCATTTTCTCCAGTGACAGCAACAAAGACTGGGGCCTTGTTTGTGGGAAGAAGGGTTCATTAGCTGTTGTGGATTTGTATGTAACTGCATTAAAATCATGTTAGCACAGATGTTTGGTAAAGTATTTTTAATTAAACAAGGGCAAATCAGATTCCATATCTGGGCATCAAATACATTTGTGTTCCAGAAGTGAGTAATGAAATAACATTTCCAGTACAAATTCACTTGCAAAGGAAAGAGGTGACATCTTTTGTCTAATTCTCTACTTTTTTCTATGTGTTTTGTAAACCACTTGCCATTAACATCTACAGTTTGAGCTGTAAGTTACACAGAATTCTTTTAACCGTCCATCCCCACAAGTCGTTGATTTGGTGAGAAATCTGTATATAATGGAGCACATCCACTGTATGGTTGACCTGTTTTAAGTTATATCAGGGATGTTGGGGAAACATTTTTTGTTGCTTAATATGTCCCTGAGGAGAAATCATATTGTGTTATCCACCCTCAAGTCAGCCACTGTATTTTGTTGCTATTATGTGTCTGTGTTTATTCTAAATATTAACTTGATGCAAATAATGAGATAGTGGGGGAAAGATTATCACAAGGGAGTTGCAGCAATATAACCAGAGAAACTAATGTAAAAAGCCAGCTAGTTTGGGCCATTTTCAGACCTTATTAATGCCAATTTCTTCTCAATAGAGAAGGAAAGGATGACACCTTGATGTACTGTTCAACCTATAACTCAAAATCCTTCCCTGTTATTCACATTTGAGAACAAAATACTAAATGAGGATTGCAGTTTCTAAAAGTCAGTCATAATGTGGTGTGTTACTTACCTAAGCTAAAATGACTACCCAGTATTTCCTAGTGTTACTTGACTGCTGACTGCACTGTGGGCCAGTCAGAAGTGTATTATAGAGATGAAACAAACAACTTGAGGCTGTTCAAAGGTCAGAATCTTATGACAATGTGTGCAGTGTTTGCTGTATTTTTTTACTCATTGGAAAACTTTTCTTTACATATTGAAGTAGCAAATAACCTTCCATTTGCCAAGTTTTATATTGCTCTTATACAAACACACTATGTACATACTCAATGTGACAGTGGAAGTAGAGGAAGTGTCTGGCCATTTGAGAATGAGGAAAATAAACTCATGTCTAGGTAGATGGATTTCATATAGCATCTGTCCGATGAGGACCTATTGATGTGCTTCCTATACTGCAAAACTTGGAAATGACATTGTAAATAAAGCTTGTATAAAACAGGCTGCTTGTTTGTTTTTCAATTCTTACATAACACACTGACCAATATTTATTTCTTAAAAATCTCTCATGCTTTCAAAAATTATGCACATCCTGAGCTGGTTTTTGTGTCTGGTTTCATATTGTTGTTTAATAGTGCTCATTTAATCTGGTGGGTATAAATGGGTTAAACCAGCTGTAATTGATATTTTTAACATTATCACTGAAAATGTGAAAGTGGCTGCTGACTGATGATGAAGCTCCAATTTGCTATATAGAGCTTTATAGTGCCCTTCAGCCCATTGTTTAGTTTGTAGCTCACATGGCCTCATTTTCTCTAAAAGATAATTAGATGTCTGAAAAAAAACAGATTCATTTTACCATTGTTTTGAATACATTTTCATTATCCACAACTCTCCTAACCATCTGGATGAAATAAAACATTACCTCTGCTGAATTTTGAACTTGTTTAGCAAGTTGTGCTGCTGAAAACAAAGATGGCCGCCTGGCAGCCAGCTGGATAGGAAATAAAATTACAATGTGTGAAACAGAATGTTGATTAATCCAGATGGTTAGAGGACTGTGAAAATTCTGAAAATACCGTCCGAGAAGTTCATAAACACTGCTGACGGATGTCTATGTAACTACATTAAAATACTATACATGAGAATGATGTTAAGAAAAAGGTGTTGTTATAAAGATAAAAGATGCATAATTATAAATATGGTTAGAAGAAGTCATGGAAGATTTAAAATGGCAACGTCTAATAAATAAGTATTAAAAGATACAGAATTAAAGTTATTAATACTCTGTTTCATTGTGAAGAGTTTATGTTTGGAAGGGGCAGTGGTATTTGAGAATACTGGTCATTCATTGGTTGAGGTGGGTTGGATCGGAGATGTGCGTGGAGAGAGAAAAAGGAAGTAAAAGCGCGTGCTAAATTTACGCAGCTTGACTGAAAAAGACGCGTCACAAACTATATGTGAAGTTACGTTCGTGTTAACGAATATTTAGTTGGTGTCTTAGATGAATTGCTCGATAGTTATGGCCAGGACATTTATGCTACATATTTTCTGGAGCAGCTGGGGATATTTCTATTCGAGGTTTGTCGTACAGTTGGGCACGTGCGTGTATTAGCCTCAGGTGTTTGTGTTACCTCGTTATCCTGTTGAGTGTATTTTATTTGCATTCATTAGCAAAGTTAATGGACTTTTAGCCACTGTATAGCTAACCTAGTAAGCTCAAGGCATAGTTCGCCGTTTCCGACGTGGACACCTTGAAAATATATCAGATAGTGCTATGAGTTACAAAGTCAACGCTCAGAGTGTATTGGACCAGGCGGAAGACACCACACAACTGCTCTTCGCCGAAAACCGGAAGACTGGTTACAACCTGCAGGGACCAGGCCACCTTTGGGCATCTGTTCACCATCTGGTTCTTGGAGACCGAGAGACTGGTAACACCTGCAGATTGGACTCAGAACTCATACTCAAGGTACCACACTTGATTTTATTGCTTTGAGTGAAACGCTCCCCTGCGTCGCATCAAGCCTGCAACAAGAACTTTATTTTAGTCTTTACTATGCCGGCTTGTGTGTGTGTGTGCTTGGTGAATGTGAATGTGAAAATGTTAAATTGCAAGGAGACAAATTTTATTTATTTTAATTTTTTTAAGCAGTTCAAAAGTAAAAGATGCATTTATTGTGTTTAAAACTGATTCTAGTGTGATGTTTGGTTATTTCTATGAATAGTAGATAAATATTAGTTTGGCTGTTGCTGTTGTAAAAGAGGGTAAGTAAACATAACTTTATATAAGTGGTTTTTCAGTTCATCAGAGGTGAATTAAGGAACTTGAGACAATTTAAAGTGTGTAGGTAAAAGAGAAACGGTAAAATACTACCTTTAGTATTCTTTACTGCAAATTACAATAAAACAAGAACTCAGGGCCCTTACCTGACTAAAATAGGACTAGGTGGGAAACATAAAAATGAGAAACTGTTTGCCAACAAGTTTACCATATCATTTTAAAATGTTATGTCAAAAGCTGACATGTGCCCAACAGTACTGTTTGAGCATAAATTAAAATTTAGATTTTAAGATGAGCAGATGCATCACACTTTGCAGGTGAGGACACTGGGATGCAGATAAAAGTTCTCCTGGAAGCATACAAAAAAAAAAAAAGAAACACCCACTCATCTTTAGTCCTGTAAAGTAGATTTAAGTAAATTTCTACAGTTCAACTGCTTCATTAAAGTCCCCCCCAGCAGATAGGTGAGACACTCTCCAGACCATGCAAGAGAGGCAGATGATGATGATTGTTTTTATGTGTCCTGAAAATACCCTGTAAACCAAAATGATTTTATTATCCCTAGTCTGAGTTGGGCTTGGCCTTTAAATCATACTTATCAGGGAAACATGTTTCCCCTGGTAATAGCTTGCCTTACCCACCACCTTATCCCTGGTCTTGGTGTTATAACCAGTCTCACTAAAACAGAACTATTCTGTCATCACTGTATATATCATATATATACCAGTCTGTCACAGTGAATTCTGATTTTCAGTACCCATTTCTCTCATGAATGAGTCGGTGCACACACAAACACAGACAGCCCAGCCTGGGAAATGAAGCCTGGATGCCCCTCGAGGCTGCGGACACAGGAACTTCCCTGTATCAGTGTCCCATTCTTCATTCCTGAGAGCTTCTCTTTTCTCTCTCTAACCTCAGCCTCTGGGTGCTTCCTCCTGACATGTCACGGCAGAGGTCCAGAGTCAATAAAAATACACTTCTCTGGTTACTCGCTCACTTCCATCATGATGGGCCTGAGTGAAAGGAGAGGAGATGATTGTTAAAGTCCTCTGTGTTGATATCACTTTCCATGCCTTGGTCAAATCATATATATGCTGGTTTAATTTACCCCAGTTAGACCCCAAAAACAAATTACCTAAGGTTTAGACAATGACAGTAAGTCATCATTAATTTTGTCAAATCCTTGTCTGTGGTGTTGTTTTCGAGTTTGAACACTTGTACAGACAAATGTCTGGAAATTATGACATTTATTTCTAACTGGACCTTTCTCAGCATGACAATTATTAATTACAAATTAATATAAAGCATGCATGGATCACTTGATTCTATTTTGATTGGTCTGAAGGGTAGATGTGTAGAGGATGGAAACATTTTAAAGTAATTTTTCTGGGTTTATGCCTTTATTTGATAGGACACTAAAAATAAACAGTGTAATGTTGATTTTTAAAGTTAGTAAACTCCAAAAACACTGTCACAATTAAAGTTAAAAGAAGTAACATTATAGCAAATGGCAGGTCTACAAATACCCTGTTGCTAGTGTCAGCTCAGTGATTCAGAAAGGAAAGTGACAGTTAGTTGACCGTTCACAGTGACTAAACAAGACAAACATCTCTTGTTGGTGTTCAGTCCTGCTCGTAAAATGTCTTTCTTGTAACCAATATCTATTATAATTTCAAAAACATATTGAGGATATTGTGTCCTTCTAACCCTAAAAATTACAAGTCTCCGCTAATCATGTTCCCACTCCAGTTTGTTCCATTTTGTCATTTGTATTTCTATTTTCAACTACAAAGAATCAGAAGAGGGAAAAAAATGAGGTCGGTTAAAGTTAATGAGAAAATAAAATAACACCAAAGGCAGACAGTGAATCATGAACAGTATGAATAGGATGGTCAACCAGCAGTACTGACACGATTCAACTCCTGTGGTCCAGACAAAAACCCCCGATTCTTGTACTGTTATTTGAAGCATGACCACATTGTGTCTGATTCATTATTATTCCATTATGGTCAGACACAGAGATGGATGTATGTGGATTAAACAACCAACCACTGTTGAATATATATCTATACTGTAGATGCACTGTCCAAATTTTACAGCTCAGAGTTTATGAGAATTTCACTTTGTATGGCTCTGATGTAGAGTGAATGGTCTTTCTGTTCTATGGTCTCTCAAAATCCATCTTTATAAAAACAAGAAAAAATTGACACCTTTTTAATGCTGTGTCAGCTACATGGTAAAAAATTGGAGGTAGAAAAATTGTACAGTACATCAGTTTTACAGAACATTATTTCTCTTACCAGTAAATGCTGTCAGAGTAAGAACATTGTTTTTAATATCCAAAGAAAATGTTGTCATTGATCCCAGATGTTTTTCTTTTTTCGACTCTCTGTTTCTCAATATTGAAGTAATTACAGAAACATTCCACCGGGAGGAAAATCAGTGCAAACGAGAGCTGTCACTTCCCTAATGAAAGGGCCTGTTATTATTTCTTCATAACTTAGTGTTTGGCTGACAATATGGGCTTTATGACACTTTCAATTTACATTTCTATCACACTGGTGGGGAGTAGGGGGGGGTGGCCAAAGCCTGATAACACAACGCTCTCATTGATGCACACACTGACACACACTATCAGAAACGCACAGATCAGGTGGTGTTTCACAGAGCTTTTGGATTGAAGCCTGGCAGATACCTGACCTGCAATTTTAGCACACGAAAAACTCACATACGCACACCCTTCAACACACACACACAAAGCACTTTCAGACTGCCTCTCCACTTTTACATTATCATTTTTGGCATGACTTCAATGAGACACAGGTGAGAAGTGCAGCAGGGGAAACTGAAACCGTATGCCCAGCATGTTGACACAGTCAAGAGTAAAAGGAAGGCAGAGTGGCTCTTTAGATTGTATTGACCCCTGTGAGCAAAGAGAGGTGAGCAGAGATCGAGGGGAGCAGTTTGACTGACAGTCACTGTGTACAAGAGGCTGTGGTTTGTAAAAGGCTAATGTGCAGGCCAAAGCAGGGATAGAACACAAATGTCTTTCACAAGACTTATTTACTCCTGTCATATTTTTGGCCTCCTCTCAGGCTTTGAAACGCCTTTCGTTGCATTATAGGTTATAGAAATCAAGAGCAGATCTGATTTTCTTTCTAATGTGAAGCCAGATATTTTACACCTTACACAGGCTTGCCGCCAGGTTTAATCCTAATTTTCGTGGTGGGTTGTTCTTAAGATTTGAGGCTTTGATTGCAAATGTTTTATCAGTGCATGGAAAAACATACCGGCTAGCACTACATGGTTTCCACCACTGAAGTCCATGGATTTTTTACATTTCGTAAAACATTCTGCTTGGTTTGACTTGGTTCCAAGGTTGTGAGGTATTTCTGCATGTGAGGGACATTGTGCACCAAAAAAAGAAAAATGTGCATAATATGAAATGTAAACTTGAAGATACAGAGTCATAAATTGGCAGAATGTAGATGGTTTTAAGGGAAATTAGTAGATTATCTTTGTTGTTGACCTTTGGCTTTTCATACTTTTAATTCCAAGTGGTTTATCTGTATGTAACAAGCTTTATAAATAGAGTGCGTGTGGGCATTTTTCTTTGGGGTTTAACTTACCACATGTAAAAGTCATCAAGTTCAGGTGCAGCAGATACTGTCTTTTTTTAACATTTAGATACACACACACACACACACACACACACAGGCCAAAGGAGAGCAGAAAACCACCAGACCAGAGGGATGAACGTCTGAGTGATCTCCACGGTATTTGAGCCAGAGTGAGTCACACTGGGCGACGTGACCACTAAATCAAAGAGCTGTTTGAACAGCTGCATTCCTTCACACCCCTTCATCCTCTCTCTCTTGCTGTGCAGTAACATCAGTTCTGGTTTTGCTGCTGACCCAAGCACCCACCCCTCCCCAGCTCACGTTCTGGTGTGATGGAGATCAAGCTTAATGGAAAAAGAGCGCATAAGTGAGTTAAGTCATCCTTTGACTGTGGACAGGTGTCTGTTAGAGGTCGAGCGTAAAGACGAGAATGGGAAACTGTGAGGCTTCACAGCAGCCACTGAGGCTGATTTATGGACCAGTGACAGCCCGAGTGACTCATTATGTAGCTCTCATTTCTTTTCACACATAAAACTGCCCTCCTCCAGAGTCATTTATTGATGAGTCTTTAGTTTTCAGTGGCAGCCACGATAATTGTAATTGTATGAACAAACCCAGCACTGGAACATTTCTTTAGATTTACCAGTAATCCTAACTCTTCAGTGGTAGTAAGATATTGAAAACGCTGATGAAACCAAGTTGCAACAGCCATGCTTGTAGTTTGTTCATGGGAGCTGTAGTTTTTTAGTGTGCTCACACAGTAATTGATATATAACTTTGTTAAAATCACAAAGATTTACATGTCTTATAGCAACCACTGTAGTGGATGCTGATTTGTCTGAGAATATGGGAAGTACCTCTGGAACATGCTTCAGTTTTCATAAAGACAAATGATGAAAATGTTGATTGAGAGATTGCAGTAAAGCTAGTGAAACAGAATTTAGTTTTCCAGCCATGCTGTTTTATTTTTGTTTTTTTGCAAGCTTTTGGGGAGTATTCTTATCATCACACCTTAATGTGATTTTACTGTCTTTTTGTAAAGCACTTACAAACTCTGTGTAAGAGAAAAAAACCCTGATGTTTGTCCTAATGAATATTTGGCGGTCTACACTGGCAAGATAAAAGATTTATACATAGAGATTGGAATCTGACACTCCTTTATAATTCTGCCTTTGAGCTAATTGTGACAATACAGGCAAAACTTCAGACTTCACAACAAATCAACAACCACTTCTGTGTTTCATTTGGCATTCTCCTACAGTTGGATCCTTGAAAGAAATGAAGCATGACAGCATCTCCATTAAAAAGTCATCTTTTAACTCATGGTTTATTGTGAGACCAATTACTCCTGTAACTGTGACCTTCAACAGACTGAAAAAGAAAACCGATGAGTTGCCATTTCCTTTCCTAAGAGGGATGAGCTTGAAATGAATGAAGATGTTTCCGTGGCTTACAAACAGCTGGAATTACAACACAGGTAAAACGAGCCAAGAAAATGTCCAGGAATGTATTTGTAATGAATGCCCCACTCTTCTGACTGGATCTTCCGTGAATATCTGCCTCTGTAATCCAAGGAGAAATTGTTGGAAAATTCAAATGTTGCTCTTAATCTGGTCATTTCAAACCTGAGGAAAAATCCTCTCAGTGTCTGCTGCAGCGCTAATGCAGAACAGATGAGGTCCTTCAACTACCACTTTTGATCAGCTTAACTTCTGTAACAGTGGGGTTTTAAAATAATCTTTAAAAAAGGCAATGACATTTGGAAATGTTTTCATTTTCAGATATTACCGATAGAGTAAAAACAAAGCAAACACACATGCAGCCAAAAAGGTCAGCATCACGGCATAAACAACATCAGGAACCGTCAGCTTTTACTTTGAAGCCTCTGGCAGTGACATGACTGAGACATCAACTGAAGCATGTCATCATGAAAACTAATGATCTGAATACACTTGCACACTGCACATCAGAAGGAGAAGAAGACAGATGGAGTCTCCTTGGAGTGGGCTGGAAGTTGAGGGTGGAGTTGGAATGATAATAGTAGGAAAGATAATTATTATTTTCTTTACCTAACACAGGCTTGGAGCAATAAACAACTCATAATCAACTTTTGACCTCAGCTGGTGACAGTCCTCAGAAAAGCTATTGGATTTATGACACATTTCAACTGGGTTTTGTTTTTTTGTTTTGCAAGTCAGATGAACAAACCTGGAAATGTGTCATGTGATGTGTTTGCAAATTAAACTTCTACCTGATATTTGAAAGAGGTGAAAAGAGAAATATCTTTCACTGTAATCTGTTAAATTATTCATTACAGGGAAGGTATTTCCATATAATGTTGTTTTTCAAGAATCTTACATAGGTTTTGTTTAAAATCAGCCTGATATTTTATCAAAAATGTGAAGAGAGATCAGCAATATCTCCTAGACAAGTTGGAAAATCCCTCACTAAATTAAAAGTACCAATACAGCAACTACTCCATTACAAGTAAACTGCATTCAAAATCCTGTTTATGTAAAGTACAGATGATTATCCTGCAAAATGCTCTAAATGTAAAAGGAATCCGCATGAAATGTCCCCCCATTTTTAATGTTATGCTTTGTTTTTAATATACATACATACAGTTTGGTAGTTTCATCCAGTGGCTGGGGAGGAAAGGGTCTCAAGATAAATCTGAGGGGTTGTGAGATGATTAATGGGAAAGAACAAAAAGCAAAGTTCTCATACAAAAATGATTTCTAATCTTTTTTTTGTTTTTTTTCTGAAATATGTAACAGTTGTACATGTTTGGGACAATTCTTTAGAGGGGGAAAGAAGTTTAGTGGGGAAATGCCTCATTGGTTGGAACTGTGTGAAACAAGGAGACCCAACCAGACACTGACTTTTTTGTGAGGGGTTACGAGCCAAAAATGTTGGGAAACAATGGTTTGATCTTGAACAATGTGTTGTATTTTATAGGCTTATTATATGTTTTTTATATATGGAAGGGGGGGGGGGGGGGGTGTAGTGGGGATTGGTAATTGGGAACATGAGCTGAGATCAGACCTTTGGATCTAGTGTATCTGGTATGAGTGTCTGCCCACAGAGCCGTCAGGACACCCTGGATTCCAGTAAGTGCTTTATACCGTGAACACCATTTTTGCTTTGATGCTGTGACTAACCGCTCAGTCACACAACCACTTCCATCGCAACTAACCGTGCAGTCATGCTTTTTCTGGTCTGTGTGTCATTTGCCATTAATGTCATGTTTGCTTTTGAAATGTAAAACTATACATGTTTACAAGAACCAGAAAATTGAATGTGTTGTGAATATCAAAAACACCAATCATGTGGTTTGTTTCCCTGCTAAAACAAGTAGGTCCGGTGCATAAAACTTACCGAAGTTGAGTTATCTGGAAGGCTTGTTTGTTTGTGTTGGGAAGTCATAGATTAGAATAGATGGGATTACGGTAAGAAGCACAAAAACACCATCTAGACAAATTACAATTTCACACAAGAAAATCTGTGTGGTTTACATTTCTGTAAAACCAAAGAAAATGTCATCACAGAAGTTAAACTCTTTTTCAGCAAAGGCATGCTTTATATCTTTTGCTCTGCCTCAGATACAGACCTCTAGAATTTTTTTTCAAGTAATTGGCCCTAGTGAAAGATGTTTAAATAACTTTGAAAATCCAGATCAGGAGTTTGTAACCACCGCAATGTTTCTGATTCTTCACTCTACTCAGAAATAGGAAATTTAAGAAAGTCACTCTTTACTGAGATTTTCAGGTAAATAAACTCTTGTGATTGGTATCAGTGACGCAGTCAGTATGATGATGAAGCTAATAGACACTGTTATGTAGTCACTGTATTAAGAGATGATATAAAGCAGCTCATTCAGGCAATAGTCAGTGTAGTAGCAACTTTCACCTCTTGTTTTGTGAGCTACCTGGTTGCTTACAAAACATCAGTTGGCCTCTGTGTCTCCTGTCTGGTCCAGCCTGGTCTCGGCCAGGAATAAAATGAAGTTGGTCCCTGTATCTGACCTCTTTGTTGATGAAAGTCTGGCCAGACACCTGACTTCATGCAGTGTCTGCTTGGAACAATTTTGGCATCTGCCTCTGAAAAACTCTTTACACTGCCAAATTGCACTTGCATACTGGCAAATGTTGACACTGACAGAGACCCTTGGTTGACCAATGATGCCAAACTGAGTTGAGTCTCATATTAATTATATGGAGGTATTTACCAAGCGACAATACAGTACTTTTTGGCAAGTTGATATAGTTTTTGCTTTTCAGTTCGAGACTTCATATTGTCTGTTAGTGTGTAAAAATGGCACATTCATGTTGGCAGACATGTCTACATTATGTGGTTGATTGGAATGAATGCAGCTGCTTTCACAGTAGTAATGTCTAATTGATCCACAAAGTTGGGAATGTATTCCAGGTGGAAGTGTATTCTGCTTGAACCACTTACAGAGAGACTGGGGCCCTGTCTCAAGAACAGCTTTGCAGTTAAGCTAGCTACAACTAAGACTAATAATGGGCTGATGCACAAATAACAATAACATAGGAGTAATCAGTATGTTTAGCAATAACATGAACAATAAAATGACTGAGGGCAATTGTACATGTGATAAACATTATAGTGCAGCTTTTGACAACCTCTTCATTTCATAATTGCAGTTTTCTTGGCATGGCCTCACGTAGAGGAAATATCTCACTTCTGACCAATCTTGACCAGACCTCCTCCACCAGCCCACACAGAGAGGTAATGCAGTCATGAACACAGTTATATTGCTGCACACACATACAGCGAGACATACAGTACATACACACAGATACATGCACACAGAGTTGCAGATACTGTGCTCGTGCCAGGTCTTTTCAATTAGACTTTTATGTGCCATGACAGAAGTAGACCATGGTCAATATAACTGACCATCTGTAAATGGACTGAGTCATGTGATCTGTTACTGGAAGGCTTGCACACTGTCCAGATGCTTCTCTTTTCTGAGCATGTGTGAAGTGAATCCAGCACACTGCTGAAAGTCATGTCTTATGATTTCAAGATTCTAAAAACGTGAGGAATGTGTAAACCGGGTGTGCATGCAGACAAATATACAAATACTGTAAACTGCACAGTGCAATCAGGAGCACTTGCAAGCCTGCATACATACACACTCACACACACGTAGGAACACTCACATTCACAGAGGCTCTCTTTGTTTATTGCTATCTGTTTTTCCATGTGTTCAGACTTAATTTTAAAATATTAAAAATCAGGATATGCTGTATAAGCAAGAAATATTTGTCACTACTGAGAGCGGGAACAGTGGGTGTATGTCTACGGGCCACCTCACAGGATCAAATACATCCACTTCCCAGTCTTTATAAAACGCAACATATGTTCTCATTTCATATTGTAAAATCCTTTTGAAGATTTCTCTAAAGAGGCAGAATCAGATGTTTGCTCAGGAAACCTCAGAAGACCCCGGCTCTGTTTGATCTTCACAAACAGAGCCGCTTTAAAGTGGAAATGTACAGATGTACAGACGGTAGTATCAGTATTGACAAGAGAGGGGTCCATAACAGGCTTCAAACAGACTCCTTTTTATAAGATAATAGAACAGCATTAAAATGTTGGGGGGAAATAGGTTATGGATAACTATACTTTTTTCCAGATTATTTTATATTTTGAATTACTTTTATGGGTCATTACACAGTATGTGAAGTGAGAGGTCATGTAAATACAGACTTTAGTCAAATTAAAATAGACAAAGAAGGAAAGGAATAATGAAACACGGAAAGCAAGAAGTTATAAAATTGTGGACTGCTGGTTTCAGTAAACTCAAACCTTTAGTTAACCTCAGTCAAACTAATCTTGACATTACCCTTTATAACAAATGGTGTGACACAGGTTTCTAGTTGTCTGGCAAATTTAGAGATTTACTCATCAGCCCCATATGTCAGTGTGTCATATGGTTTTAGGTTATAGAGACATTTTGATCTGACCTGACAGGGTGATGTGCTGGTTAGTGAATTCCTGACTATCCGAGGAGTCACAACCCACAGACTTCATTCTGACCCTACGGCTAATTTTAGTGAAGAACTAAAATATGTGTTTTCAGTTGGCTGTGAAGAGCAATGCACGATGTAAAAAGCAACAGGTAACAGGTTTTTACCTCAGACATATGTGACATATGTACGCAGAGCTAGAGAGGATGATGTACATTTGATAAGTATTTATATAAAACAGCCTCTGTGGGGTAGTGGGGGGGTGGGGGGTAGTGGAAATCAAAAACAGGTGTGTGTGTGTGTGTGTTTGTGTGTGTGTGTGTGTGTGTGTGTGTGTGTGTGTATGTGTGTGCATGTGCGTGCATGGGAATTGTAATGCTCATCTTTTTGTTTGTGCATCTAAGGTAAAAAGAACACCTGCAGCTGTTTCCTCTTTAATGTCTGAGAGGTTGAGAAACATGAGATTTGTATAGAGGCATCTGTGTGAAACCAAACACACACACACACACACACACACAACCAGCTCACAACCATCACAATGTTTTTACCATTTTCATTGTCATGTGTCAACAGCTTGAATAGATTAGCTTGAAACAAAAGTCATTTAAAGTAGGCTGTGTATTGATGACTGACATTTTCTCCATTTCTCGGACAACATGATGATTGGATGAAGGCACTGTTCCCAGCTGCTGTCACTGGTCTTTGCATCTGATTTCTACACTGGTTCTGGAAATTAAATGTTCCTCCTGAACTATCAATCAAAATGAGTCAATACAGAGGGCCAGCCATACATTTGCAGTGGGCTATCATGCTTAATTTTATATCTACAAGCCAGCTTGTAATTTTTAAGTTTGAAGAGGTGGCAAGAAACACCTCAGCTTTCACCAACTGACAGTACATATTCTCAACTAATTCAAACTTAAAGTGAGATCTACTGAGAAGAGCAGTGAGAGTACAGCCTGTTACTATATATTAAAGTTTTCTCCAGGCATCTCACAGTATGAACAGCCTAAAAAAAAAACACACATGATCATATCTCATATTACCATATACAGTACATCCAAAATATATTTGTTGTGTCCCCTGTGAGTAGGTGTTCTTTTTCTTTTTTCAGTTATTCAATATAGTGTGTGTAACTGTGAGGAGGGTCAAGAAGTTGGATCTGAGTGACACAAATATTTTAGAAAACTAATTTTCTGACACCAGTGTGGCCTGTGCAGGTTCAGGCAGTTGAAAAAAAACAGTGAGGCAGATCAGCCAGATGTTAAGTCTTTGGATGAGTGGAAGTTGGAGAGACATCACTCAGTTTCCAAAGTCTGTATTTGTAACGCCGTCTCCCTCTCTCTCCCTTGCTCCTTCTGTCTTTTCTCATCAGTGTCTTATCTTTGTACTGTCCATCCTCACTTTCATCTTCCTGCCTACTCATTCTCTTGCACTTTTAGAAAATTCTAAATTGATTTAAATAAATGACTGAAGCCGGTGCAGTATTGCCAAAGCACAGAATAGTAACAGCTTTACAGTTGGATTAAACAGAGAGGACTGAGTGGAGAGTAGCAGAGCTGGTAAAAATTACTTTCTCCACTAGGAGGAGCTTTAACAGGTCTTTGGGAAGGTTGGGTTGCTGTGTCATCATGGGTCCATATTTCACACATATGGTCAGGAAACATTCTAGAACTGGTCTTTACATGCATATATACATATATTCATTAATATATACAGTTTAAATGTTTATTCACACCTGTACATTAGTTCCCCTTTTCAATTTTATTTCAATTTTAAACTGTAAATGATGTCTTACCCTGCAAAAACACTGACATCCCTGTTAAATTGCGCATCTGTGAGATCGTCTCGGACTGCTGAAACCACTTATCATGCTCCAGCCTGATCATGATTTTTCTCCCAGTCTGTTGTGTTTGTCTTGCAAACAGCAAGCAACAGAAAATTAAGCCCCTAAGTCGTTCTTCATGTCAACAAACCATCTGACAACATCAACATGTGCTCGCTGCCCCCGTGTGAACTGTAGAGTTTGTGACGGTATGGAGCGCAGAGCCAAGAAAAAACCCAAAGACTCCCATCTGTATCCATGTGAGTAAATCAAAAAACAAAACAAAACTGTCACTGTAATCTGTCCACCACTTTCGCCTGGGCAGAATTGTATAGTCAATCAATAATGCTGTTTTCAGGAAGAATCCAACCTCTGTAATTTCTGATAAAGAAAACACCATCAGTGAAGGTCTGGCTGGTTTCATGCAGAACATTTTAGTCATGGTGACACACATTTTAAATCTTTGAGTTTCACAAGAGCTACTTTTAGGCTTTTTTGTGTTTTTTTTTTTTTTTTTTTTTTTTGATTGATTCATTCTTGTGTTGTGCACCAGTGTACCAGTGCACACAGCCATAATGATATAATACAGAACCAGAAAACAATGAACATACATCATGGACAGAACACACTTCCCTCAATGCTAAACCCAAAGATGTTTTCAACAAAACATTTCACAAAGTTTGCAAAAATCATTCATTTTAATAGATATTTACTACTAAAACATCAGTATTTATAGGCTATTAACAATTTATTTAAGGGCTCTAACAGGCAATGCAGTATGATTAGGCTACAAGAAACTATTGAGGTATTATCAGTGTATGGAGATGAGACACCATCAAGTTAAGCAAAAAGCTACATTTGGTCAACATGGTGAGTGACCTTGTCCCAGCCTCATGAAGTCTGCTGATCCTCATTAAAAGGTGGAGTTCTGTGGTCTCCATGTCTGCGCTCAGATGTGTGGCAGAATAAGGTGCTGTTATTGCGGGTTTTCTCATGTTAATGCCTCCAGTTTGTAAGGCATTAACTAGCAGGGTATGATAATCTATCAACGGGATCTCCACTGGCACCCT
Source organism: Lates calcarifer (assembly GCF_001640805.2). Lineage (NCBI taxonomy): Eukaryota > Metazoa > Chordata > Actinopteri > Centropomidae > Lates > Lates calcarifer. The sequence goes on along the minus strand of NC_066841.1, from coordinate 7,979,996 downwards.
TGATTGTCTCTAGGCCTCCCACTGGGTGACAACAAGAGACCTCATCCAGTCTGAAACGAAAAATAAAAATGGGGTTTGAAATCAGGGCTACAAACTATTATTGATCTGGGTGATAGTGATAAAACATTTGGCATTATTAGTGGGTTTTATTCTCCCAGTTAGCGTTAATCTTAATGGTCTGCGGGCTTCACACCTTCAGTTTATTGACATGAATGATGTGAATGGAGACTTTACGCGTCGCGGGCGGGGTGTTGTTTAATCACATTACTGCTGTGTGTGTGTGTGTGTGTGTGTGTGTGTGTGTGTGTCAGAGAGAAAGAGAGAGAGAGGTGGAGGGAGGGTTATGGAGGAAACCTAGGGGGTAGGTAGAGTGGAGTTGCTTGACAGAAATGCTCTCTCTCTCTCTCTCTCACACACACACACACACGTCGGAGAGAGAGGGAGAGTTGCAGAGCCGCAGATACAAACAGTGAAGACTTGGCAGACAGACAGAGCAGTGTGCAGAGAAGTTTGGTTTTAAGGCTTTTCTCTGGAAAGTACAGCTCGTCCGTGCAGTTTGCTCATTCACACTAGGCTCATCTTCAGTAGGAGGGTGGGGGGGGGGAGAAACAAACTTTTATTCCGTGTTTGCTTCAGGTGCGTTGAGGCGGCGTGGACCCGTTGGTTCATTTTGGCTTAAGACGCTCAAACTTTTGGATAAATTCATCCAAACTTTGCAGATCATCTCGAAGAAGGCAATGCAGAGAGGGGGAGGTGTGGAGAGAGTGGTCTGATCCGGCACAGTGAGGGCATGTTCTGACCCTGTGTACAAACCCCAATGACCACCTCTCTCTCTCTCAAACACACGTGAAACAGCGGTGCAGCGTCCATGTCCAGGCTAAAGCCAGCATGACTCTGTCCGGCGGTTTGTCGGATACTTGTCAGCTCATTTTACGTGACCGCATGGAGCCGGGGCTGTGGAAATAAGGCTTCATCCATGCTTTCTGGGGAATAGTTATTGCGACACGTTGTGAAGCAAACGCAGGCTACCGTGCACACTTTGGAGAGAGCTACGATGCGGGGCACTTTGGGCGCATTCATTCAGTCCTGTCTGTTGCTGCTGGTCCGAGCAGACCAGTGGAGGATGAAAGACTCCGCCAACTGCGAGTTAAACAGGAAAGTAAGTTGTCATGAAACAAGAATGAATGAGTGAGTGCACTGCTTAAATGTTGCAAAAGTAGTTATTAAGCTTATTCCACTGTAAATTATTATCTGGACACCTCAAAGTGGCCACATCGTCTTTAATTATATAGTAGCTCATAAAGTTTTCAATCTGTAAAAAACCCTGAAATTGCATTTACCCTTCCGTGTAACATGTTATTTACCTTTTCAACATCAGGAACAAAATGTGTGGACCAATGCCTTCACTTTGACTTACATCTCCTTGTAGGCTATGCTATTTGTTTGTATTCAGAATGTACTCAGTGTAATATATTGGTAGAATCAGTCATGTCTGTGGAGGAAATCCCTGATTTCCTTTGTCCATGTCCATGTTTTGTGTGGGTCTGTCACTATCGACTGTTTTTGTTATTGATTAATCTGTTATTTCTTCAATGAATTCATTGAGTTCATGAACTTTTTAGACCAAAATATATGGAAAAATTGTTTGAAACCACAAGTTCACAGAGCCCATGGTATCATATTCAAACTTTTTGATTTTTTGTCTGACATAACAATCTAAAACCTAAAGAAGTTAAATTAATAATTTAACAATTATTGTAATCAACAGTGATATTGAAAACTGGCACCTGAGACTGAATATCAAGTTGTTTGATAAATGACAAACATAATGACATTTTTCTGTTGATCAACCAATCCACAAACCACCCACTTATTTTAGCACCAGATCTTTGCATACTGTTCATATGGATGTGTGTGTAGTAAGGGCAGAGCCAGATCAAGACTCTGTATTTGTCTATTGTATTTTACAAATGATTGAGATTCCTTAACCTCCCTTTTATTGATCACCTTTCAGTCTTTCTTTGATTAGGTTTTTTTTTTGTAACTTGATAGTCATGCTCTTTAAACAGACACAGACCATTTCAGGTTAGATGCAACTGAAACAGGAAGGCAAGACGTTCTAGGCAATAGCTCAAAGTCTGACAATCACTGACATGTGTATTGCTTGTTTGGCACCTGCGTCCTAAGTGACCTGTTAATAAGTCATTATCAGTCTGTTAGCAGTCCGTCTACTCAACAGTTTTGCTGGTTGGTGTCAGACAGGCCCAGTGTTGCATGAAGACACTTCTAACTGATAAAGGATTTCTTCCCCCTTTTCTGTAAGTTCGACACTCTTTGTTTTGTGTCTTCATCTATCTGTTTCCTTGCATGCCTTCCACATGTTTCCTACTCGCTAATATTCAGTGCTGAAATGCTTGGTCAATTGACAGGAAATAATTTTGATCATTACATATGGCAAGCATTCACTGCCTCCAGCTTCTCAAATATCATTGCAAATGGAATGTCTCTGGGTTTGAAACTGTTGGTTGGACAAAACAAAACTGTGAATACAACACCCTGGGCCAAGTGAACTTGTGTCAGGCATTTTTATTTTCTGACATTTATGAAGATATTAATTTGAAAAATATGTAATAAAAATAATTGCAATGTTTTCATCTTATCCTCCAGCAAACTGACCTAAACTCCTTCCTGTGGACGATCAAACGGGATCCTCCCTCATATTTCTATGGCACAATCCATGTTCCCTACACACGTGTTTGGGACTTCATCCCTGAAAACTCCAAGCAGGCCTTCCAGGAGAGCAACATTGTCTACTTTGAGCTGGACCTGACGGACCCTTACACCATCTCTGCCCTGACCAGCTGTCAGCTGCTTCCTCAGGGTGAAAACCTGCAAGACGTCTTACCCAGAGACATCTATCGGAGACTCAAAAGACACTTAGAGTATGTAAAACTCATGATGCCTTCGTGGATGACGCCGGATCAGAGAGGTAAGGGACTCTATGCCGACTACCTCTTCAACGCCATCGCTGGGAACTGGGAGAGGAAGCGGCCAGTTTGGGTGATGCTGATGGTAAACTCATTAACTGAGGCAGATATTAAGACACGAGGGGTGCCAGTGCTGGACCTGTACCTGGCCCAAGAGGCGGAGAGGATGAGGAAGAGGACGGGGGCTGTCGAGAAGGTGGAGGAACAGTGCCATCCACTCAACGGGCTCAACTTCTCCCAGGTGAGTTTGAAACTGTACTAATTGGTGCTCAGGCCAAAGGTTTGCCTTTTTTTCTGTCGCACACTCAGAGCAGTGTTGCAACCTGCATGTTTCCATGTGACCTTCCCTGAAGGTATCTATTTTGCAATGAAAAAAAATCTGAAATGCAATAACTGGAATTCATGATTCAGTGAGTCTGTCTAATACTCATGGCTGGTCTCTAAAAGTATCTTAGTTAAGGTTAACTAAGATTTAGCTAACTTTTATAAAACCAGATTTTAACAGTCTGTTAGTTCTTGACATAGCATTGGACTGCAGGGTTATAATTAAAATTTACATGAACATAAAAAGACTTTTAATTTCCAAATGCTCCCATAGTTAAGAATTTATGTTTAGCTGCAGCTATACCTTAGCTTACACATCTTAATCACTTCCATATGCAGAGCATTTTACATTTGGGAAAAAACAATTTGGTTAGCATTATCAGTATCAGGGGTGAAAAGATGGATTGGTGCATCCCTAATTAATTTCACTGATTGGCACATCCTGGTTACCACACCATGTCTACTTATTTTCTCTGAATGGCACATCCAGTGTGTGCTATGGGTGTCAAGTGATACATTGCTACGTTACGCAGCTAGTGGGTTTACCACTCAGACTTTGGGTCTGTTTCAATAAACTCATGTCAAATCTGCTCTGCTGAAGAGGCCTCACGTCTCCTAAAATATTTAAGCTCAAGAGACTAAGATGTGACAAAGACCAGATCTATAATTCAGATTTGTTCCTTTTTTTTGACAACAGAGGCATGTAGTTTTCTCTTTTTCCCATAGCTCAGTCGAACGGAGAAAGGTGTGGTGTTAATCAGCTGTACAAACATTCAGCCGTGCTCCACCACGTCCTTTGTTATTAAAGAAAAATGGATCCTAATGACTCAAGTCTGAAATCACCAGAAAAAAAGGGAACCTTGTTCCTCAAACCAGCGCACTTAAGTCCCCTTGTCTGCCTGTCTGTCTGTCTGTGCCCCTCACGACCCTTTCAGCATTACAAACATCTCTCAAAGGCAGCAGTCACTGTGAAATCATGTTGCGTATTATTGTGGAATTTCTGCTAATGCTGGTCGAGAGCTAAGGGGATTACACTTGACCATTTACCCTAACACCCAGAAGCTTAAAATGTTGTTATTTTAAAGTAGGCCTTGTTGGCCTCTCAGACTAAAAGTCTCTGCCCAAACCACCCAGCAGCACTTTTATTAGCATTCGCTTGAGTTGTAGAGAAAGAATGGAGGATGTCAACAATTATACAGCATAACATATAATCAGTCAAATTTAAAATTACATGATTTTTGTCACTTGTTTGCACAGGCAGTTAAATAGAAATAAATTCCCCATGGCAGTGTTTATTTCTTGACAAACACAGGGAGTATGAGTAAGAATTAACAATTGCTAGGAGGGAAGATATTTTTGTATGACTTGGATATAAACTTGAGTCAATCACCCCACCTCCCTTCATTATACTTACTATACTTACTTATACTATATTCTGACAGGCATTGTCATATAGTACAATGCTACAAAGTGTCTGACCTTGACACTGGGGACCAGGGTTTGCGTCACATTTCTTCTTCTTTCTTTTAACCATGACCACCATCTTTCACAAACCTCATCCAAATAGTTTAGTAATCTCAAAAAGGTTGCAGATAATCATTAATCATTTTTGCAATGGTTGCATTGGTCTTTTTCCAGAAGGCATTGACAGACAACTTATTTTGTCGTTTAGATATTGGGACCTGTTATGGATATTATAGAAAGAGAATGGGTGGCTGAAATTGGGTTTGTCAACAGAGCTATAAAGACTGAAAACCTCCCATCATCACAGCTTTCATTGAATTAGGTCCACAAAACCTCCAGAAGGCTCAACAATGAATTCTAGTGTCCCAGAAACAACCTCTACCCTGACACTGCACCAACACTGCACACAGCTTGGCACTCCATAATTTCCACACTCAGTTTCAATCTAATCAACAGCAGCTTGATGGACGCCTTGACCCTGCTGGCTTGAAGCAGCCCGCTTAATACCTCAGTAAACATTTTTTTCACTCTCAGTTTTGCCTTGTAGTTGAAAAGGGCAATTCCATTTATAACCATTTTAGCTTAGCTCAACTGTAAGATGTCCAGATAGAGTGTGATGAGTGAGATACACTTTCGGTTAAACAATGCTGCCGCCTCAGCTGCCATTCTTGACTGAAAGTACTGTTTAATCAGGCTACAACTAGAGAAATGTATTTACGGTCTGTAATAGCCTCTGTAATGTTTTCACTGGCCATTTGTATTTGGCATAAAACAGAGCATAAAGGAAAGGAGAAGGAAAATGGAAAATAAAATATTCATGTATTGAAGTAGTGAAAAGTTCTTTCCTTGTGCCTTTGTTTAGGGAAAACACATATTGCTGACCTGCTTGCTTATTTTCAGTTCAGATGTTGGTATACAGTTATCATATAAACTGATATTCAGTGGATTTTATAGACAGAGTTGATGCAGACGTTCTCTTCTTCATTGAAAACATCAGCACAAACCCTGACTGGATGAATGCACCATTTGCCTGCTGTCTGTCTCTTGTCTTTGTTTCTGATTTCCACACTGGAAAATCATGGTGGCTGTTTTGGTATTGTACTGAAATGTAGTTCTGAAGAAGTAATCATGCTTCATTTAACATCTGCAGCACACAGTTTCGATTGTTTTGGTGAAGTTGGGGGATGGGGGTGGGGGGTGAATCACACTATCATCTGCGTGCTTGGCCAGGACATTTTTTATCTCAATGAGCCATTTTAGTTATTATTATCTAAACCACTCCACACAGTCAATTGAATAGTCCACCCTCCAGCTGCCAGGCTCAATTGATTCTCAGTTGACGGTTTCTTGACTCAGATCTTGTTATGATGAAAACTGAGGTCCAGGTTTTGATGAGTTGTTACCAGTGGTCAATGATTTAAAAGCCAGTGTATACATGAAACTAAGTAGTTCATAGCATGTAATATCAGACTACATCATAAGGCAAAAGTGTTTATCTGGCCACATTATAAGGTGGGAAAAACTAGCTGTCATAAAAATGAGAGGGGCAAGGAAATTGCTTAAATATGGGAATAATGGTGTACACTGTTCAACAGTTTGTTATTGAAAACATTCAAAGGATTCATAGTGTTGCATTTGTTTGTACACATGAAAAGTGATGAGGAAGTTGTGTGAAGAAAAGAAAAAGAGAGCTTGAGAGAGTTCAGGTGTTTCATACTTTGGCACCTCCACACCTGTATGTAGCTGGTATGTTTGTCAGATTGTCCCTTTCAGAAAGCTGCAATGTTTGTCAGAACCAATTCCAATGTAAGAAAAGTGTTGGGGGAAGGGCTTTCAGATGCTGTTAAAGCACTTTGGTTGAAGAGTATTGGTGCCTTAGCCTTTTGAGTCTGAAAGAGTCTATCTTTGTCATAGCTTTGACTGTCACTGTCTCCTGATGAGCCTGTAATAAAGGGAAAATGGCCTAAAAATGTTGCTCTTTGGCTTTGTGTGGCTGTGTTGAATTGCCTAACATACATATTTATTGCATATAAAAGATGGGGTGCTTTTTTTTATTACAAGCAACATGTCCATTTTTGAGTTTTCCTCCCACTATAAATTAAGCCCTTTGAGCTCATTATTTTCAAACCACAATGAATTATACTTTCTTTACTCAGATCTCTAATCTGGCTAAGCTTGACTGCTCTTATTCTTGCACGGTGCCCCTGGTCTTTCGAAGACCAGGCTCAGCCTTGCCCATTACACTAAGTGAGCTTGTTGAGGACAACAATGGCCACATGAAGGCCGGCTTTCTCTGTCACCGTTGTTGGAAACCCACGGGACATTCCACACCTCAGTGGAACAGACCTGCTAATGAAAGTGTTGTTTCTTTCCTCCCATCACTGGGAGTAATGGTGCATGGAGAGGTGATGAATGCAGGTCTCAGTGTACGTCTATGAGAACAGAGAAGGAATGTTTGAAGCACATTTGGTTCATTCATGTTCAGGGAGGGACTGGAACAAGGAGAGATGCAGACTGAGATCAGTAGAAGAGCCATCAAGGAAGGAAGGCGTGACTTGGTCTCCATTAAAGGTACTATGACGTTACCTGTGTTTGACAACCTTGTAGCTTCAGTTGTGGTATTTTCTTTTCACTTGAATTGATGGGCTACAGGGCTCTGGATCTGTTGGGCTTCAGGAGACAAGGTCCAATAAAATCCAAAACAAAACCCACTGTTATAACTTGAAAGAAGTACAAAGCTGTCAGCCTGAAAATACCTGAAAATACTTCTGAAAATAGTTCTTTTTTCATTTGATTCAATTCAGTTCTCTTTACATTTTCAATTCTCATCTCTCATTTCTCTGTTCATCTCCTGATGAGATGCATAAAATATGAGGAAGTTATTTCACTAACCAAAACCAAACATAATTTCTGCCCTATGTGAAAGTGAGTATGAATCAGGCTCAGTAGCACTGGTGATTTTAACCCAATTATCATATCTTCCTGCCTGTGTGTAATTTAGACATTTCCATACCCAATTTCAGAAAAATGCTCTTCCTCAAATGTGGCTATAACAAGCATATCAGGCTCATATCCAAACTTGTATGTTCTGCTTACATCTCCTTACACAACAATGTTAGGATTTGGGATTGCAGAGTTTAGTTAGAGTTTTTTAACTGATCATCTTGACCCTTTGGTCAAGAAATATTCTTTGCACACAGGGAACGAGATCTGTTCTCAATTACAGAAAAAAGGTCAGTTCTTGAATCAGCAGATTTGTGGGAAAACGTCTGCATCCATGACTCTGATCTAAGAGGTCACATACAAACAGACGGCTGACTCTGCACCAAAACTTATTGGACAGGACAGACACTGTCAGAAAGTATGAGCATCTCAAAACTCCCACACCCTGTGCTGTCATGATTGTAATGGCAGCTAAGTGCATTGGTTATGTAAATTCTATAAAAAGTGAAGCTACACATTGCAGACAGCTCTTTTTTCCAGCCCAGCACGGGTAGCGCTTTGGGCAAACTGATTTTCAGAGCGTGCCCACAGGGGAAAATCTGTGTCAAACCCCTCAGTAATAAGAATAGATGGCAAAATGAAAGTGATGATCATAATGATGATGAGGAGGTGTGCATGTGTATTGAGTGTGGAAAATTTACCTTTGTCATAGGTTAGTTCTTAAAGGAATAATTCAAAAATTGGGGACTGTTTTTCATGTGTCTGTATAGTAAATACTGAGCTGCTACTGGTGGATGCTTAGCTTAGCACAAAGACAGGAAACAAGTAGTAAGAGCTAGCCTACTAGCACCTTTAAAGCCTGCTAATTTTACACTTTGTATCTCATGTTTAATAATCTGGATTTAATACTTTAATAATTTGTACAAAATCCACAGAAAATGTAAAAGTGTGAAAATGACAATATGTTATGTTACAGGAAGTTATGTGCGGGACTATTTCTTGGCTGGGTGACTTCCCATAGCCGCTGCACCCCCTAACTAACCACCCTTTGTGTGTGTGTGTGTGTGTGTGTGAGTGTGAGTGTGAGAGAGAGAGAGAGCGAGAGAGAGAGCATATGCTGGCATGATGACAGTATTACACAGCAATACACCGGCAGCAAATCTGATTAAATCTCATTTGTCCTGGTGGAAAGAACCATAACTATGCGGTCCATTGATTCAGTGAGCATCAGAGCAGAATGGCCTGCAGTGATGAAATGTATATGTGTACTCACATGGGTACAGCCAAAAAAAATGACTAGAACAGCCATAAATCATAAGCTGTACTCATATTTATTAAGCTCATTAAGGTATTTCAAGTGGAGCTTTGATGCTTTGCCAGATGATTGTCTCAGTTTAGAGAATATCAATTTGTTATTTAGACAAATGATGAATTATGTGGACATGTTTAAATAACTGATGATATAGTTATTCCAAGTACATGTCACCATGTGAGATATTAACAGGAAACATGCAGTATCATTTCTTAAAAAAAAGAAGACGTTTGTGCAGACAGATTAAAGTGAAATATCTTGACATATGCTTGAACAGTCCTCCTATCCTTCAAAATAAGACTAATTCACCTGTTAAGCAGCTCGTTTTTTGCAGTACAGCTGTATATTTATTTTCACTCCCATTGTAGGAAGTGATTTGTGTTACTTAGTTCATAAGTTGTTCATTTGATTTTCATCTATAAATTGTTTGAAATTTGTAATTTTCTTTGATCAAAGGGAGTGAACTTTCCATGTTTAATCACAGCATGGGGTGTATTTGCCCAGTGTGTATTTGTTCATATAATTGCCTGTATCTGTTTACTGTTGTTTGTGTCTGTGTGTTACATGAATGTTTGTTCAAGTGCTTTTCTAGAGTTCATATTCATGTATGAATGAGCACTTGTATTTGCGTGTGTTATGTGTGTATACAGTTCTATGGTTGAATTTCCAACATGTCTTCACAGCTTCTTTTGAGTCCCTGGTTTCATGTCGCACTGAGGTGCTTGATTTCCTCCCCACTGTTGACCAAACAGTCAGATATTAGATGTCTGGCATTTCCTCAGACATTATCTGTGCATCTGTCTGGTTACATGACACCAGAGACAAAGATGCAGAGCAGAGCTTTATAGATAAAAATTGAAGCGTGAAGTCTGTCAACAAGTCCTTGTAAAGAAAAGACATCCTGGGGGTCATGAGTGTGATTTGACTGTTGATATAGACTGGTGACAGTTTGTAGATGATGAAATGATAGGAACCAACCTTACTTAGATTTTTATTGCAAATATTAAAAGGAGGTAGTACGTCTGGTTACAAACCAAACAAGGTGACAGAAGAGAGATTTTACATTTCAAGTGGGTGATGATAAAGTAAATGTTAGTTTGGTGGTGTGTTGACCCTCCGAAAACAAGTGACCTTTTTTATATTACTCCACTCAGATGATACTAGAAGATTCAGTCCTATGATCTTCAGAGTTTGAGATGACAACCTAGTAGCTAATACCTTTCTTGAGTTTATTCCAGTGCTTGTTTCTTGAAACATTTGCACATTTGCAGGTTCTTTTTGAATTTTTAAAATACTTTAAAGTTCCTGTGTATAGCTTCAAGCACTTTTCACATGATCTTTGCTGCTGTCGTATCAAGGTAAAATAATTTTACAAATTCAATTTTCCATTTCTGTGTAAATCCACCCATTTGTATCATTTTGTTTTTCAACTATATTTAATTGAAAGCAGATCAAATGCAGCTGGATGGTGCCAACCATGTCCCAAGGAAAAAAGCTTAGATCCTTAAAAGTATATATGGTAATACACTCTAGTGGAGGAGAGTCTGACTTCTGGAGACTGCCGCAGGCTCCTGGTTGTGTAACACAGGCTTCTGCAGCTCAAATAGAGATTTAATAGTTTGTCTGTCTGACTTAACACCAGGTCATGATAACTTGTGCGTGCTGAAGAGCCTCGTAGCACGATCGCTTCTCTGCACTCATACTAGTCTTTGATACTTTAAAATAATCTGTATGGCCTGTTACATAATGCTCGTGAGCATTATTTGTCTGCACTCTCAAAGAGACATAAAAACCTGCATATTGAGGCCTTTATAGCCTCTTGGCAGGAAAAAAAAAAATACCTTGTTGGCTTTGGCATCTTCACAGTTCAGTAAGATACCCTCAAGGGATCTCTGCAATTTATACATGATCCTGTTTAACTCAGTGTTTCATTATTATTTTAAAATAGACCAGGGAAAACTCTTTTGATCACTCATGGCACAGGACTCTTATCTTTCTGCATTTTTGCTTTAAGATCACTGCATATTCTCTTCAAATACACTTCTGTCATGACATGTACAGTCAGTATTTTGTACTGTTACATCCTCTGAGAATTGGTCTTGGTCTTATATATATTACTGTAAATGCTCAGTGGCTCAAAAAAGCATTGATTCTGATTACACAAAACACAACTCACAGTAACGCTTTAGTTGGCCAAATGGGTCCAAGGTAACACTCAGGTTGAACACAGTTCATTACAACTAATGAATCAATGACGCGATCTTCTCCCAGGATTAATGTATAATAACTCAAATGAGACAAGTAAAAATAACTCTGACTGTAATTACAGATGAAATAACAGATATCTCTGCCACTGCTTATTTTAGCGGGCAGTTTTCCATTCAGTGTTCCAACATCTGATTGTGAAACCTTTACCGAGGACAAACAGCTCACGGAGAAACACTGAAAACACATTTGTGATTCTGCTGTCTTGCAGTGTGCCTCCACCTTAATTTAAGTAAGAAAAGCTCAGCACCTACAAATGTGCTTAACATTCACTAACAGCGGCCTTCCCTATCTTTAAAGCTAATGTAAGTTAGACGTAAGGGCAATTAGAGTCATTATAATACTAATTTCAATTTGTTTGGTGACCATCATTCTCTCTATTGTTGTGTAAGTTAAGATTTTTGCAGGCTGGGTCATCGTTATTACTAAGCTACGACCAATCAGCACTGAATTAGCATGTGAGTGATAAAAATTAAGGAATGCCAATGGGGAAAACAGTAATTACATTTATACTTGCGTATTGAAAACATGCAGCTTGAATTTGTGAGAATAATAATATTATATATTATCAAGATACAGTAGTTTATTATGCAGGTTGGCAGATGTCTCCTGTCATATCAGAACACAGTTAAAACTCATAAACCACCTTGTGTGGGGTGTTTCATTGTTTTAACACGCCGTAACCCAGAGGGCACAACTCACAATGACTGTTTTGATGTGAAACTCAAACTGCAGTGATAAATCCTCTCCCATTATTCATTGTATCATTGATACAGAATATATCCATTTTTGTCAGGCTGGAACATTAATGCATTGCTTTCTTTGAGTTTTCTTTGTCACTTGTTAATTTAGCTTAACAATACTACTTTCGGCACTTAGTTTTGCCACCAAGGACACTGGTATACAACTGCAGCAATTTGACAGCATAACACTTGGTGGGATTACTGCTAAATTTTCATGTTGCCATATTGAATTAAGTGTAAAGGGCACCCACTTTGGGGCACTTCGACCTAAAACACTTCTATTTTCCAGTAACTGTGAATATGGCTGCAATTTTTGTGTTTTGGGATTTGGGTTACATTGTGTTAAAACAGTATTAGGTGATGCCTATATGTGAAAAGAAACTTAAGAGGACATGATAGCTATCAGATAAGAAGGGAATAATGGTCTTTACATGCAGATACATGTCAGTAGTGAAAAGCCTAATGCCTTTGTTCACGGTCTAATGAAAGAGACGACTGTGATCTAATCGTTGCAGCTCAGGCACAGTGACCTCTGAGCAGGCAGAGGGTAAAACCACCTAAACTTATTTTAGCGACATATTACCATCTTTTAATTTCTAGAATAGAAAATGTCACATCTGAAGTTAACGCAGCTGTATCAAAATGAAACCCATATCTGCACTGTGTTGAAAATGTATTGAGTTTTGAGAATCAGAATCCCACAGCTTTAAGTAGCATCACAAAATGGTCCAAATTCCAAGAAATTAAAGACGAAAATATATAGGGGTTTAAGTTTTCAAATGACCTCTCACAATTTGACATGAGGTCTAAACTGCTCCTGGTATACTTATGCTTTCTCTGCGCTAGCCAGGTTTGTGGCTGGTCTGGACTAAATCCAGCTTCTCCACTGCCTGTAGACACGAGCCAAACCTGGCTGGACTTCAGCCGAGCAACACAAGTCCAAAGCTGTCCACAAACCCCAACAGAGAGGATTATTAGTGTCACCTGGAACTTGTGGAAGGGTTTTGCGCAGCAGCCACTTTGTAATTTGGGTCTAGATTGATTTCTTATTTGCAACTGCAAAAATGATATTCATTTTTCTCCTTTTTACTTTGAGGTAACCTTGATTATGTACAGAAAGTTGATTTAAAGCATTTGAGTGTGTGGTGTTCACAGTGAAAAATGAAAGTGATTTCACACAATTCTATGCAGTAGATGCTGATAAAATGGAACTTATTTGATGAGACTTTAAAGAGCTGAACTACAAGTAACGGGAACATATCGTTTTTGAGCTAACCTCACTATAAATTCACTTGTGTCTTTCTGTCTGCAGTCCACATTTTTGGTGACACTAGTGGAATTTCACAGGTGAGTGCCACACAGGAGGGATTTGTGAGACTCTGCTATTCTCCACAAATGTTTTGACCTAAGACTCAGACAGCCAAATGTCTTGACGGAAGTCCATATCTTAACATGCAACAGGAACGAAAAGTTGCCTCAAACATTAGCAGGAATTTCTTCCAGCTAGGTGATGTTTTTCAACCAACACTGCAAAGTTGCTCTCTGACATTCGTGTCACTGCTTGTCTATAACTTGTTAAGTTAGTGTTCACTGTCTTAATAATTGCTGGTTGTTTGAATCATCAGTAGATGCTTTGTTTAGATGTAGATGTTTCTTCAAACTGGCTAAAAAGTAAAATGTAATGTACTGCACTGATGGATGGACATCATCTAGTTCTTGACACACCAAGATTTAAAACGGTGTGGAAAAAACAATTCATTCCAGTGGACTGCTGCGATCTGAGGATCTGCTCGAGAAGGCAAAATAAATCCATGGGAATGTTTCACATTGCGTTTAACTTTGAATTCAGCACAAATTTATGTGTTAACAGTGCTGACCTTTAAAGTGATGGGGAGCAGAAGAGCCAAAAATAGAGGAAACTGTTGTAGCTTATTACCTGAGTGATGCACTTCACTTTTATCCAACTGTTACAAGACAGGGGTCGATGGCACACATAGATCTTTGAATAAACTGTGTGAACTTATTATCTTGTTAGCAACTGAGCTAAGCTAATGAGCTAACAAGCCCTGCAAGTAGTCAGTCCAGCACCAAGTTTCTGTGAGGCGTCCTTGATGTGGAATTGGTTTTCTTCTTCTAGGATGGTTTTTAGTGATATTATTTCACAAGAGCCTTTAATTACTCACAATCAAATGCAGTAAGTAACTATTTAAGATCTTATGTGTATTTTGAATCTTCTGCTGGGGAAAAGTTGTTTTACTTTACTTGACTGAAAACAGGGATATTTCCAGCTTTTTGGCACTTTGTGAAGGCAGTTGATATAACGTTTGATATTTGTATCTTGTGGTCTACACACTTTCCCTGCAGCATGTAAAAAAAAAAAATACTGCCAGCTCTAACAGCCTGTCTTTGTAGCGTCTAGATAAGATCTTTTCAGGGGAACACATTTCATTTTGATTAATAGTTGTTGCTTCTTGGATGACTGACAGATATTGGTCTGAACACAACTGGAAATGTGATGGTCCGCTGCTCTGACTTGCTTTGCATCCGTAAAGGAGAAAGAGGGAGAAATGTTGTATAAACCTGTGGTGTGTGGGTTTTTTGGGTGGTGTAATAATCATGATTTTTTACATTTTTCATTCTACTCTCTACTGTATTAACTATGTTTAAAAAATATTGAAAAATTGTAAAAAGTTGCTTCCACCAGTTGAGACTTGATAATTTCCTGACAATTTGATGAACCATGTGCAGCATGTAAGAAACCAAAGTGAGGAACTTACAAAAATGGGTGGTACTGTAATGAGTTTCATCTCCTCAGTCAGTGAAGGCTATAGAAACTAGTTAAGTTCCAAATATATCACATTAGTATCATCCACTGGCTTTTGAGTCAGTACCAGCAATGATAAAAGTAATGATGGTGCATCAGTGCTGCATGCTCCTCTTATATGTGTCTCTCCGATTTAGGCTTAGGCACAAACACATGCACTCACAAATGAACACATAGAAGTGTATGTAAGCTATTATATGCACGCATGCTTTTAAGCGTCCCCACACGTCAGACCAACACATGCATAAACATGCATATCGGATTCCTCCCACCACCCAGAGTCAGTTCCATGCTGTGGGTGAAGGTTTTCAGGGTTGTTTCTACCCTAAGACTGTTTTGGGGGTTTGTCTCTGCCTGCGGTAGCTGAGATCATAAAACCTGTTAGAGTTTAACAGCAACACCACTGTTTGGACTCCTAACTCATTTCACCACCCTGCTTAACTCTATCTGTGTGTCAGCCCTCTCTGTGTTTTGGTCCCTTTACAAAGGTTTTCATAACCTTGGTGTTACTTTCATAGTTTTGGACACTGTTCTGGATATAACTTTAGTCATACTAGTAGTGTGGCGGTACGGATGGCAGTGTGGGTTTGTTGGTTGCTTTTTCCACCCCTTCGGTCCAGACTGAAATATCTCAACAACAAATGGATAGATTACCATGAAATTGTATACAGACATTCAAGGTCCCCAGAGGTTGAAAAACAACAATAATTGTCTAACAAGTTAAGTCATTTATCAAGCAAGATTTCTTTGTTTTATATCATTTTGAATTTAATATCTTTGGAGTTTTGGACTGCTAATCAGACAAAACAAGCAAACAGACTAATTGATCGATCAGTTATTACTCATGAATTGCTTCATGGTCAGATGTGTCGTGTGAAGCGTTACTGAGCATGTCACAGTATAGAGACACAAGAGATATAAAACCCGGTTTGACTCTTAAGAATACTTAGCGGCTGAATCCCCAAATTGCAATCTAAAATCAGATGCAAACCACTCTCTGTCCCCATGTCTCTCAGTGTGTCTTTCACTCACTGTCTCTCTTCCCACAGCACTTCTTCTCCTGATCTAAAATTGGCAGAGGTCTTTCTTTAGTGCATCTTGTATCATTTGTGTAACTCTGACAGTTGTTATTTTGGTCATAACCTCACATGACAAGAGCATGTTTATGTTTACGTACCATCCTCTGAATGCAAGGAGACACTTTTCCGAAAACTGAACTCCCAACACATTGAGGATGTTTGAATGTTTTACATATTTCATTGGCTGTTTAGAAGTCTGTGGTTGTGGGGCTGTGGGTCGAGGCAGACGTGTGCACAACAACAACCATCGCTCTCTTCCCTCTGTCCCGCTCTCTCTCCCTCTGTCTTTCCATCTCTCCACCTATGTCTGTTTATCACTCTCAGCCTCTTTTCTTCTTTCCCTACAGGCATGGTTCTTTCTTTCCTCCCACTGTCTGTCTCCAGATATGGTTTTTGTCTTCTGTTTATCACTCTCAATCCCTTTGTCTCCCTTATTGATCAGTCTTTCACCACAATAAACAGATGGATTTCGCAGACTGTTTGGATACCAGGTCCTATTTTCCATGACATAGACTCACTCTGTATACATGTGTGTGTATATATGAGCTTTAAGGTTTGCACTGGTCAAAGGTCAATGTTGATCATTGTGCTTTGAGACAGTGTTTTTGTTCATAATGAGGGAATTGATGCAAGCTGACGGAAAGTGTTGATACGCATATTAATGTGAACGTGTATGGCCGTGCGATGGTGTGTGTGCGTGGCCTCTTCAGTTTGGATTTGCCAGCGGCGCTTTGGTTCTGAGTCTGGGCCAGTGGTTTAAGGGAATTGCAGATACTCGTAAATAGCGGCGTGTGGGTTTTTGAGTCCTGCTGTCTCTCCCTCTATCTGACTTCTGCAGAGTCAAAAGTTGGAGATTTATTTCTGTCTGCTGTTTTTGTTGTCGTGCGTCGAGAACATGTTGTCTTAACAAAATTGTACCCGTCATCTGGTGCAGTGGGAGATTTGGTGTCTTTAAGTCTAAATGCAGTGTTTGGTTTAAAGGAGCCGATGTTTTAGATAAGTGATTTTCGGTGGCCAGCAACAACATATGTTGTTTGTTTTGTTATTTTCATTTGGGGAAAATATTAATGTTTACCGACCTTATTTTGTTATTTGATACAAGCTCCTCAGATTGCTGTCACGTTACCCTCCAACCCAACAAACTAAAATTACATTTAGAAAGGACACACGTTGCAAAAAAGTTTTATATTTTTGTTTGATAGAGCAGACAAAATAATGTAATGTTGACAGAACATTTTCTGTATTCAGGGCTTTTGCTTTGAGGCACAGCCCTTTGGTAAGTGTCTAATATGTTATTCTGCTCTGGACTGTTGAAAATATTTATCTCCAGCTGCATAAAATAAAGCAAAATAACAGAAACAAAATCAGGTTGGGAAAATTACAGCATAGTATCAGGGCAGTAATTCGGACAAGTTGAAGCTGAAGATTTCTGAGAATACAAAGCAGAAATACTTTGAGAAAAAAAAATTAATATTCTTTTCTAAACAGGTAAGAGCTGCCTGTCAGCTTTTACATGTGGGAAAATGTTCAACACTTAATTATTATAGATTTTAGGATAATGAAATGAAAATATAACTGGTGTGATAAATGCCTCTCTAACAAAGTTGCTAGTTGATACGTTATCACAACCAAAAATTCACAATATCATTCTATGTTTCTGCCATTCATGTTCACATGCATGACAGGGCAAATGAACAAAAGTATGAATTAATTTAACCTTCATTTTTAAGGCTTTATAGTGTCCATTCTAAACAATTTCAGAAATGATGAACGTTTAACAGTGTTAATTATGTGACCTCAGAGTTGGAGCAATCAGTGTAGGAGGTCCATTAGTGACCTTTAAAGTCTTGGAGAGGTCAAACAGTCTGTCTGAGCTAGCATGGCTGATTAATGGTTTCAAAGTGTACCATAGTTTAAAAAAGCCAAGGTTTCAAAATTATTTTGAAAAACTTTTTCTACTTGACAGAATGCGCTCCCCTGTTGTGATAAACATTGTAACATAAGCTTCCCTGTTGTTTTGTTTGTTTTGTTTTTTTCTTAACAGAATTCTGCTAAGAAAGAATTCTATTATTTAAATTTTGAGATTGTAGATTGCAGGTTTAGGCTCACTTAAGCAACTGCATTTATTTATATTTTTTAAATAAATTTTATTCTGTATTGTTTAGAAATAAAATTGATTGTGATCAGTGGAAAATAAGTTGTTTTGCTCACCAGGCATTTCAAAATAACTCATTTTAGAGGTTTTCAAAATATCATGAAACCTTGAAACTGTGATATTTTTGCTTAAGGTTATCATACCATCAGAATCTCATACTGGCCCATGCCTACTCAGAGCAGAAGCTATGTGTGTATATAAGTGTGTTTATGCTCTGCCCTTGTCCTGAAATATAAGGCCTTCCTAAACAGTATGAGTGATGAATATTTGATTCAGTATTATTGTCTGGCATTGACAGCTGAGGGATTGAAATAGAGCCTCACAATATACATCTTTTGTGTCTTTAGTGTGTGTGATACAAAGAATATAAGATACTTGTCCTCTCTGATAAGATACTACATACTGAACTAAAGTCACATGCTCTGAACAATGAACAGTAGCCAATATAATGACCCTGAAGACCAGTTTGCGGGAGATGATTAATCTTTTCAGGGATGTGACTGGTTGCAACATCGCTACTTTTTTCCTGTGTCAGTGTGGAGAATCTTGATCTAATTTCCTTTTCTCTGCCTGTTTGCATGACAACACACACAAAAAACGTGAATACCTGGATGTGCAATGTGTGTCCATACTAAGTGTTCACAGCTGCATTGCCTTGACTCTCGGCATGAAACAGCTCTGCAGTGTTGTTCTTGACCGGCGCTGTCCTGGAGATTAACAGTGTTCCGTCAGTCAACAGACAGTTGAAGAGATTGATGGATGTTTTCCTTGTGGCTCGCTGTGTTTTCAAGACCCACGTGTTGTTTCTTAGTGGGGCTGATGGACTGAGTGGCTGGCCGGCCGCTCTGTGGGATTTTGTATGTGCATGTATGTGTGTAAGAGAGTGTGTGAGAGAGAGAGAGAGAGAGAGAGAAAGGGTGAGAGGGAGAGTGACAGGCAGAAAGAGAGAGGCAGGAAAAATCTGTGAACAGTGGGTGTCTGTGGTGTGCACCAACTCTCACAAACTCTCCTCCTCCTGTTTGGTCACTGTCAGTGAGTATGATGACAGAGGCCACCATATATAAAAAATAAAAAAATAAAAAAATAGGGGAAATCCACTGATAATCGAAATTTAACTGTTACTGTTACTGTTGCATATTTAACCAATATGAAAAGTTGTGATAAACTTATATAAGAAAACCATTTCATGATGGCTTCAACTAATGATTGTTTTAAATATTGATTCATTTATTACTTTTCATTCGTTATTCATTTAGTCAGTAAAATGTGAGTGAGCAGCTCCCAGTGCCCAAGGTGACATCTTCCAACTGCTTACTTTGTCCAAGACACTCAATTTACATTGATATAAAACAGGAAATCCTCACATTTGAGAAGCTAGAACCATGGCATGTTTGGTGTTTTTGTCCAGTTTATTTTCTGTCAGTCACTTAATTGGCTAATCATGGACTATGAGTGAGTCTTTGTTTCTTTCAGATTTCATATATGTGCAAATGTAATGCGTTGGCATGTGTGTGTCTCTTTTATTAAGGGTGTGTTGGTTGGGGCTCACGTACAACTTGTTGAGGGTGTAGTGAGGCAGGATAGAGTGGTGGGGGGTTTGAGAGGTTGACATTTCAATCACCACAATCCCTCATGTGAGTATACACACACACACACACACACACACACACACACACACACCCCTTCAGCCATTTGGTTTGAGGCTGATTCCTTGTGACAGCCTAAATATTTGGCTGCGTCCGGGCACCAAGGTAAATGCACCCCGCAAGAATGTTTTTACAGGGCGAGAGAGAGAGAGAGAGAGAGGGAAAAGGAGGGAGAGAGAGACATGGAGAGGTTTTGGACAGAGATAAAGAGAGAGAAATACAGAGAACACACAGAAAGAGAAGGAGAACCGGCCTCATATGAATGTGGTTTGTGTGTCGGCCATCAGGGTGATCTACATGGATCTAATGTTCCTTGTCATTGAACATTCGTAGGGATTATACACCACAGTGTGGTTGTTAATGCTAAATGGGGGGGGTTAAAGTAAAGTGTTAATCTGTTAACTGGGAGACTATTAATCAACAATAAATCTTTTAAGTAGTTAATCTCTTAACTCAAACGTCCTGTAAACTTTAGCATCTCCAAAGGGAAATTTGTCTTGCAGACAGGCGAAACATAGAATGTGCACAGACTTGAACACAAAAAACTATAAAATAATAAAAATAATTATCTGACACATCATGAGCACTTAACAGTTGGAAGTTGTGGAGGATAAAATAGTTTCTCACACTGTTAGACCTGGCCTTAAAAACATTTTTCAAGTACAAAAATGTCAAAAATGCAGTGATTCAAGCTTCTCAAATGACAAGAGTTGTTACTTTTCTCTTTTATTATTTTTTAACATTTGTTAATAGATTATTTTTTAGGGTTTTTGAGGTTTTGTTAGGTAACAAGCAACATGGAGACATCACCATAGGCTCTGGGATACACTATTTTCTGACATTTTATGACTGGAATTGCAAAAGCCAAGTTAAAATGAAACCTGCTTGAATATATCCTATTTTTTCATACACATTTTGAAAAGAAAAAAACTTTCTGTGTGTGCACACAGACCTCAGTTCCCATAGAGAGTTGTTCATGTCAGCATTTATTGATTTAAATGTCCAGGATCGAAAGGAATAGGAAATATCAGTTATATTGGAGGATACATTTTCTTTTCAAAAAGAGGGAGAAAACAAGTTTTGGTCATCATTATTTTTAAAGATATAGGCCTGGGGATTTTTCCCTGTGTGGCTTGGCGAGGAAATCATCTTCTCTCTTTTTCTCTTTTTCACTCTTTCCTCTCTGTCTCTCCTGCATAGGAAATCAAGGCCCCATATTTCCTTTCTTTTGTCTCATTTTGGAAAATTAATAAAGCTATCTTCAAAGGTCCGCTCTGAGCTCTGCAGAGGCTGCAGTAATCCATGATGATGAGGCATTTAAACACACATGGACACACTCACTCGCTCACATATACATGGACAGACACATACATGTACATACAAACACACAGAGGAACGACCTAATCTTGTACAGGTGTATACACACTTACACGCACGAAAACACACATGCAGTGAGGAGGTCATTAGTGACCTGTGGAATGCAGGGGTCAAATCTTAAAAGACCTGGCTGATAGAGGGGATGTGTAGGATCAAAGGAGAGATGGAGAAAAGGAGGGAAAGATGGATGGAAGGAGGGATCGGAGGAGAGGGAGGGAGGGAACATACTAGGATCAAAGGGGAGAGGAAGGGAGGAATGAAATGATGGGAGGATGAGTGGAGGAGTGAGAGTGGAGGTGCAGGCGGGGTGGGAGAAAAGTAAGAGAGAATGTGCTCAGGGGGAGTTGGAAGTAGGGAATGGAGGGTAGAAAAAAGGGAGGCGGGTGAGGAACAAGAGGTAGACAAGGAAGGGTAGAGGGACCAAGTGTAGAAACAATACAGATAACTCAAACTGACAGGTGTGTGTGTGTGTGTGTGTCTGTGTGTAAATGGTGGGGTTTCAGCCAGAAAGTGAAAGCTCACTTGTGCAGTGGTGAAAGATTTATGTATGAGCAGATGTGCGTGTGTGTGTGTGTGTGTCAGTGAATACCTGCTGAAGCCGCAATACCCATTAGCTACTGTTGACAGGCATTTCTTTACAAATGTGAATACATTTAAAAGCACTTTTTTCTCTCAATTTTGGCCTCCTGGTCCACAATAAACAGCATTTTCCACCAACAAAGAATATGTTTTTTGGATATGCCCAGAAATATTCATAGAAACTTCTCAAACCACATCTGCTTAAGACATCTTCACTTTTTACACGTGTTCACCATGGTTAAAACAGTTTCTCTGCTTCTTAGCTAAATACACTACTTCTACAAACTAACAGCAAAGCAGGAATTACCATTAGCCTCAGCTAGCAGATTTAGCATTTATGTTTCTCAGTGGAAATGCTATCTTATACCTACTTGTGTAATTTTCTGACACGAGCAAGTGGAGTATGCACTCATCTACCACATTTTCCAAAAACACCCCATCCCTCCAGGGGCAACGGTGGCAGTTAAGTTCCATGCCAGTTGCCATTAAATGAAGAAAAAGAAGAAGAAGAAAGAAGAAATAACTACTTATGTGAAAACTTAACCTCACCTTCTCTGGAATATAAAATAATGGACAGGTTACTTCTTGCAGTTACAAAAAACAACGTAGTCAGATTACCAGGTGTCGGTGTGTAAGTGTTGGACTTCCTGAGGACTGTACTTCAGTCTCACTCTGTAAAATCCTGGCAATGCTGCTGTGCTCCTGATAGGTCTTGTTTTAGGGCTGACTGCTCCGACTAACATTTCACTGATAACATCACTCATAAGTTACTCAGAATCCATATCTCTCTCTATTTCTGTCTGCCTTTCATCCCTGCCCATGCTCTCTTCCTCTGAGATTTCACTGATAACATCAGTACTGAGAGTTAGTTTCTCTCCCTCTCATTCTCTCCTTTCTGTCTTTATGTCTTTCTTTCCCTTCCTCTCTTATTGGTTTGACCCTCCTGTCTCTTTCTCTACTGATTTCTGGTGTAAATCATAGTCTGTTCTCCTCTCATACCACTGTGTGTGTATGACAGAGAGAGAGAGAGTGGAGGAAAGAGGGAAAGTTATATTACTCTGATAACATCACAGAGTCAGGAGGAAACAGAGGAGCTGTTGGAAGTCTTCATTTGTACTTGGGAGATGGCCAAGGCTCATTGAATTGGCTGCAAGTCCTGTGCCTGTGTGTGTATGTTTAGTGAGTGTGTGTGCCTGTGTGTGGTTTGTCAACAGTGTGAGCAAGCTACTTTTGAAACACTTGCTCAAACCCAGAGCTTCTCTGCTCACAGATGCACACAATGAGTCAGAAAAACGAGAATAAACACACACACAAGTGAAAAGATGGTTTCATGCAGCCACACACATGCTCCTCTTTAGTGTCTTATTGAAATTGAATTGGAAATTAAGTTACTGAAACACTCCAAAACCAGTGCCAGCACTTACAATCAGAATGACTTCAATTATCCAGAGACTTAACCATACAAGGAGTTTATCTTTATGTTTACAGGCTGTTCACTTTATGGCAGATTCTTACTGTGGCAGGGCCTCACATACAGTTTACACTTACATACACTTTATATTTCTGTACAGACAAGATGTGTTGCTGACACATTGTTGCTTAGATAAAACAAATCAAGTTATCTTATCTTTACTTACATTTATGGTAAATATTACAGCAGTAATGAGGTTGAAATATACTGGAGATGAAGTGTGTTGAACTGGTTTTGAATTCCGTTGGCTGATATACTGTCATCTTGTCCTGCTGTTAAAAGCGATCTTTCTCTCCACTAAAGCCGTTTTCTCATTTGAACTCAAGGCAATGTCCAGAGAATCAGGTACGGAGAAACCAAAAAGGAATGATGTTATTGGTGCTGTTAGGTGAAGTCGGTTCTTGGCACCTCCTTTCTGATACCTCCTGTTGGTTGTGAAAGACGACAAGCTGTCATTGGTCAGGGACTAATATGTGGCAAGAACTTCTGACTCAGCGATTGCTGGCAGTGTCAGATGACAATAATATCATGTAGTCTGATCCTGGCATCAGGCAGTTTCACTTCATGAAGATGGCAAACAGCCATTTTGCCATATTTGGTGTAGCTCCCAAAGTACTACTTCACCACACTGACACTTCACCAGACTAGATTGGAGTAAAAGACAAATTGATTGAAATAGTCTGTAGTTGCTCACAGACTGTAAGTTATGTTTTTGAATAGATAATTACAATTGTTTTCTCATGCTCAAAAGATGGTTTGAATAAAAAGTGACAGCCCTACAACTCACTAGCTGTATCTCAGTATGTTGTCAGTGGTTGTATACAGTGGTGTGTCACACGCTTGTGAAACAGGACAAAATGTCTCACTTCTAATGATGCCACTTCTAGCACGCAAACATTTGGCTTTAGTGTGTACAGTTTTTCCACTCAATTTCAAACAAAATTGCTGCCGTCTGTCTTCATAATTACAGTTCTCAACAGACTAATGATTTTTATGACTGTTGGAAAGTGATCCACCATTTCATAAACACAATTAATGTAACTTCTCTTCAAAGATTCTCGACTAAACATGCTCGTGACTTGTCTGACAAATACGAAGCTAAGCCAACATACTCCAGAGTGGCTTCATTTTTTTTTTCTTTTCTCAACCCGAGCTGCTGAACACTCCAAATCTCCACATGTGGGAATCTGACTGTGATGATGTTTGCTCTGGATGCACACACCCACTCCACTCCATCTCAACAAGAGGGGACATTTCCATGACAAAGGACAATTATTGACTTTCATTGGCTCCGCTTGCTTTGATATCAGCAAGGGGTGTGTCTGTGTGTGCGTGCTCGAGGGGCGGGATAGGGGGCAGCAGCGGAGGAGAAGAAGAAACGGGGACCTGATGAAAGGAGCCGAGTGGGAAAATGCACCCACTGACCCACAGTGCACTAACAGAAGAGGAGGATCACAGCAGAAAGAAAGAAATAATTCGTTAAGGTTTTCTTTCTTTTCCTCCTCCTCTCTGCTCTCGTTTTCAGTATCCATCCTCACTTTCTTGCTTGTGTTTCTTTCCTGTCTGTCTCTTTCCTTCTCTAAACCTTCCCCACTTTTTTTAAAACCCTTTTTCTTTTTATCTTGCTGTGACTGATCCCCCCCCCCCCCCCCTTCTCTCCCATCCTCTCCCTCCTCCTCCCTTCACAGCCATAATTTAAGGGGCTGAAAGGCACGGCAAGCGGAGAAAGAGAAGAGAGAGCTGAGAAAAAGGGGAGACCCTGCAGATGAGGGCCTTCCTTCACGGACGTGGCACAGATGTGAGGGTGTTTTTGTGAAATGAGTTGGGGAGGGGTGGCGATAGGCTAATTTGCGTGGCATAAAGACGGGGCCCTTTTCATATGCAGAGCGCCACTTTGATGCGCGGCCGATGAAAGCTGGAGGGAGCGCAGAGGAGAGGAGAAGAGAGGGTGACGGAGGGGTCCTTTGTCCCCTGACAAGAAGGCATCTGCTCCATGCTGCCCTCCTCTCCTCCTCTCCTCTGCCACACCGAGGCTCCCACAATGGGCCAGCCGAGAGAGAAAAGTGTCATCAGAGCACCTTAGAAAACAGAACATGAAAAAAATAAAAGCCGCTTGGGTTGGCCTGGTTGGCGTACGGGTATGCATATCAATACAGAATTCATTTGTCGCAAGATCTGAGAACATACACACACACACACACATAGCTGAGTACATACACAGATGCACACTAAATTGTAAAAACATGCAGACATACTGTAGACACATTTACATACTACCACAGCTGACAAAACACATCTTCACTTTGACTGAATGTTCCCTTTGAGAAACAAATAAACCATACACTCTTCCTTCTTTTATGGCAGTCAAGATCAATGGCTTGCAGGGTGAAAGGTGTGCATGCGTGTATGTGTGTGTATGGTGGAGAGATCAGAGGGAGACCATACACTGACGTGAGTGGCAGTGGTTTCTGTGTGTCTGTGTGTGGACCGTAGGACCTACAGTGTAAGTGTGCGTTTACGTGCATCTGTGCGTGCTTGTATGCATATGTGTGTCCTTGCGGTGCTGATCAGAGGCGGCAGGCTCACCAGGGCCCTCTCACCAAACACTGGCTGATTTCACACTCGCACAATAGCTGAATCTCTGCAGCAGAGCAGAGAGAGGGTTTGGCAGGAAAAACTCAGACTGTCTCCTTGGCTGTAACAGTTATTTTAGATCTAAATCATTTACTCACTTAACCGGCCATTTGGGTTTTTACCTAAATTATCACTGTGTTTCTGTCACCCAAGAATTTTGCCTTATCCTAATACATTTGTATGTTTGTTTCCCTTGTAATATTTGTCGTCTGTGTAAATTCTTAGCCTTGCTAGTGGCTTGGCTTTAAGGATAGAAATGTGGGTCTGTTGGGTTGGTTGGTTGATCTTCCTTGTCTTAACAAGTTTTGAATGGACTGCCATTAAATTTTGTACAAACATTCATGGTCCCCAGAGGACAAATCCTAATGACTGAGGATGGGGAGCATAGTAAACATTATAGCTACATTCTAAAAAGCTGCACTTTCTTTATGACTATGTTAGCATGCCGATGCTTGCATTGCCCCACAGAGACGCTAGCGTGGCTGACTCTTGGTTGGATATGTCTGTAGCTGCGATCAGCTGCAATAGATAAGACAAATTTTCACTACCTGTTGAATTGCCTATTTGTAACTACCCATTTAATGTCACAACTTGGACTGAAAATATAAGCAACATTACTTCTTAATAAATACTTCACAATTGGACAAAAGGAAAATGTCTAAATTGTTCATCCACATTGACATTTTATGTTCATGGTAATTCATGGGTAACTCAGATTCCTCTACATTTGCTCAGTCTTGCTAAATCAGTGCAACTGTGATGTTTTGAAAGCAAAGAGAACTTTTGGGTTTTCCATCATGGTGAAAATAAATTGATTAATAACTGGTTATCATTGTGTCATTCTAGGTAATATTTGCCCTGAACCAGACGTTACTACAGCAGGAGTCTTTGAGGGCAGGAAGCCTTCAGGTTCCCTACACCACTGAAGACCTCATCAGGCACTACAACTGTGGAGATCTCAACTCCATCATCTTTAATCACGACACCTCACAGGTAAGTCCCCTCTGCTTACTGACTGTAAAGTTATCTTACCTCTTATCTATCTCACATAGCTGTGGACTTTTAACTACCCTTACTCCAGTTAATAAGCTAAGAATCATTTCGACCCCTTGACCTTTTGGAGTGTCCCAGTGACACAACCCTTGACCTTTTACCTTCACCCCTAACCTTCTGACTGACCTTCCATCCCCCACACCTACTCCTCCACCCCCGCAGCCTCTCTGTACTGTTGCCACTTCACTTCTTCTGTTCCTCATTCTGCTCCTCTTTGTCTCTATGATCCTTGTCATGTCTTAGCCTTTATTATTCTTCCTACAGTGCACATTTGTCATTTCCAATATATACCTTACATTCACTCTTTCATGGTCAGTAGTGTAAGAATCAGAGCAGATCCAAAAGAAACCTTTCAAAAAGACAAAACAATATCTCCTCTCCCTCTTCTCCTCTGCACTTTTTGTGACATCACCTCTCCAACTCTAGGTTCCTAACTTCAATAATGTGACACTGCCACCCAGCGAGCAGGTGACCGCCCAGGAAATAGACAGCTACTTCCGACAGGAGCTCATCTACAAAAGGAATGAGAGGATGGGCAAGAGGGTCAAGGCCCTGCTAGAGGAGTACCCTGATAAGAGCTTCTTCTTCGCCTTTGGAGCAGGTTGGTGTTAAATTATAAAGGAATGACATGAGATAAAGAAAGTACAATTCAGTGATATTAAAACATCAGCTCCACAGACACCAGTGTTTCTGTGTCAGGCAAAAAGACATCATTTATGTCTTTATTAGTCTTTGCTCACGTTTCCTTTTATCAAAGTACGTAATAAGATTAGTTTTATCCCCACTACATAATGACTTAATTTTTTCTTTTTGTTTGGAGGGCACTTCTGCAAAGGAGATATAAAATGTATTAGTCTGAGCGGCTTAACAAACTCAAGTAGAGAAGGAGGAAACAAAGATAACCTAAGAAATTCCAGCTGATCAGAGAAGAATATAATGTAAAATACAAATTTAGATACACATCTTAAATATATATTTTCCTACAATCCCTCTTTTTTATTGGATGTGACAAATGAGATGTTCTGTCTGTCAGGATTTTACACTTAATGTTACTCACACAAACAGTTAATTTGTTGTGTCACTTACGCTGGAAGGTCAAAGCTCATCATCAGCTTTCATTCAAGAATTTCATCCCTATTCAGGAAGATGCCATGTCACTGTATTGATGCTGCCATTCCTCTAAGACAGAATGTAGAGTGCACTAAATCCAGGGAAACTGGGTGTTGATAACCAGCCCTGCAAATGATCAGTGGCTTAGCTGACAAAACCTCCAATCTACAGCTGATGGTCTTTATCAGCTTAAGGTCCAAATAAAACAGAGCTCTGGGTCTCAAGAAGAGGCTCAATAAAACATTCTTTTATCAGGTCAGGACAGAGCAGAAACAGACCTCTCAGAGTCCTTTCAGCTTTAAAAATGTCATTTCAGTACTTTGAATTCCTCTGTAACTATGCACCAACCTCATAAGTAGCAGCTGTCTGATAAGAGACTAGAGTTAAAACAGGGAGGATAAAGAGAGCAGATAACAGAGAGGATTCCACAAAGTTGTCTACCTAACAGTAGATGACTCTTTGTGAGTGTGCATGTGTATTCATGCTTCTTGGTTGGGGGTTGTATATCTAAGGCAGACAGTCTTTGTCCTGCTGCAGTCTTGTTGGTTTGTTTGGCATCTGGTTGTTAAATCAAAGCGCTGTTCACACCTAATAAAGAAGATAGATGTATTGTAATCATTAGCTCAGGTGGGTCTCAGTCTAGATAAAGTTAGTTAGTAAATTTTTATATCAGTGTCATGCAAAACATGAACCCTCCCCATGGGGTTATAAGATTTTCAAAGAAATTATGAGCGGAATAATGGAATAGCTACAGGTGTGAAGGTACACAGTATGTAAGTCTAAATGACAAATGCAGGTAAATTACCTTGTCCTTGAATAAGTGGTTTTAGTTATTGTGTTGTGATTTCCCCAGATTATATTTTGTTTAGTTTTGTTTGAAGGCTGCAACTAACTAATTATTTACATTTTCAGTTAATCTTAGGAGTAATCTCTTCTTTCTTTGAACAATCATTTTGCCTCTAAAATATCAGAAAATTGTGAAAAATACACATTATCATTTCCCACAGCCCATGGTTACGTATTCAGTTTGCTTTTTTTTATTAAACCAACAGTCCTAAACCAAAAGGTTTTTAGCTTACACATCACAAATGACTCAGAAAAGCAACAAATGCTCACATTTGAGAAGAAAACGTTTGGTGTCCTCGGTTTTGGTGTTCTCGTTATATATAATAGAAATAATAATAGAAACACAAATCACATTCACAATCACATTATAGCATAAAGTAAAGAAAGAGAAAGAACAGAAGGGTAAAGAAACCACAAATAAAACAGATCCAGAACAAATATCACCACTCTTTCCGTAAATATAACACCAGATCTCAAAAAGTAATTATGTCAGCCTTATCAGTTGATGGAATGTTCTACAGCTAAATTCTTAAATTAGGATGTCTATCTTGCACATCATGAATTTGTAGTTCATACTCATATTTTGGCAGAAAACTGACTTCTATGTTACCAAAGTGAATTTATCATCATTGAAACCATAAAATCCTTTACAATGTTTGTGATTTTTCCACAGTAAAGAGCAGATAACATAAGAATCTGTTCCACTAAAATTTGATTTTGTTCATAATGGGATATGTATGGGGGAGAGAGGATCAAATTTTAGTGCCATTAATTTCACGGTCAGATTTTCCTCATGATGGCATCGTCATGAACACCCTCGTCCAAAGTTTTCTTTGGTCATTTAAGAAGCAGAAAAGCAGTGAGGTTTTTAGCAGGGGGGGGCTTCACAGTCTGTTGGTCTCTGAGCTGGCAGGAAACAGCTGAGGAAAAGCAGACACACACACACTTACACACACACACGCCCTAACAAGGAGTACATTTCACGGTGTGTCCCTACGGAGGTACCTTTACAAGGGCTTGGTCTAAAAAGGTGTGTGACTCTGTGTGTATTTTTGTGTATGTCTGTGTGCGTGTGTGTATGACCTGGTGAGTGAAAGTGATACGGCCAATCAGCCCAGGAGCACTAGTCTTAGACATACGGAGGGCAGGTTGGGTCGGCGTGTACAAGGAAACGGGATGGGGAACATTAGGGTGCATGTGCAGTAACACACATACACACACACACATGCATGCCCCAGCCCCCTCACCACCCCTCCAAGCCATACCATAGACAAACCTGGGTAAAATGTGTCCTTAATTATCCATGGAGCGGTCAAAGGACACACACACACACACACACATAGACACACACACACACACATACACAGTACAATGGCGCCCATTATGTTGGCGTACTCAACTTCCCAGTTACAATTAGCTGTGAGACCAGTCTTATCAGTGACCATCTCATGTCTCTCTGAATCAGCACAAAAGAACGTCTCCACAGATGAAAGATGCAGCTGTTGTCTTTTCTGCTTTTGTGTTGCTGAATTCTCTAGCTAATAATTTACTCAACTGTTGATGTGACGTGACCAGAAACTGTTTTCTTTTAGCCCCATGTTACTGCAAGCTTTAGATAAAAATTTGATTACTTGAAATTCATCTAGATTGACTACAAACTAAATAAGATTCTAAGGAATTAGTGTTGTGTGTGTTTTTTTTAAAGGGCAACCACATATTTAGCATATTTCTCTTCCCGAGTAATGATTCCATTAGCCTGCAGGGGTTGGCCTGCAGATTCCTGACTGACCCGTGTGGAAAATTGTTGAGGGTTTTCATTTTTGCCTTCCAAAAGCTTTATTGCCACAACAAGTTAACAAAACAGTTTATACATGATAATTTATTCCCTGTCAAATTGCCTGGTTGGATGCCGACTGCGCATTGCCAAAGGAAACTTAAGATAACACAAGAGTTAAAGCATAAAAGTGTTTGCATGTCATGGTGATTTATGGAAGCCTCATTCATGTTTGTTTGTCAGGAGTGATGACAGTAAACATCTGAGGATGTATACTGCAACAGCTTTTTATCTGATAAGGTAAACACAGTAAAAGTCCATGATATAAACATGGATTATTTCTCATTTCTTAATGAAATATATTTTGCTATTGTTAACCGCTGCCACACAACAAATGCTCTTGAAAGATCATCAGTCTAGATCTGTAGGTTAGTAGCAAATTACTGTCATATGAAGCACAGCAATTATGCTCACACTTATGCTGCAACAATAAGATCATGTAGCATTGCAAGAGAAACAGTAAGTGGATAAATGTGCTGTTTTTCATTGTTATCTGTGTCTATGGGAAAGAAATATTTAGTGATTTTTTTGAGGTTTTGGAAATTGTTTAAGGAGAGAGCATTAATGGTTGAGAGTCACACACTGCCAAACCAGAGCTAACGTTTTCTAACCCTAAATGATTTCTCATGTGCTTACAGCATGCATACACACACACACACACACACACACACACACACACACATACATGCATGCATGCATGCACGCACAGCCATACACGTCCTCTGTGTCTTG
Organism: Lates calcarifer; assembly: GCF_001640805.2. Taxonomy (NCBI): domain Eukaryota; kingdom Metazoa; phylum Chordata; class Actinopteri; family Centropomidae; genus Lates; species Lates calcarifer. The sequence continues at coordinate 7,948,618 of NC_066841.1, read as the reverse complement.
TCTTGTTTTTATGGACCACGTCTGGGGCCACCATTAGATTGAGGAATGTAAGAACAAAGACAAGAATATTTGTTTGTACATCTTGTGATTTACATTGTATTTAAAAGGTTATATATAAACAAATTAATTTTCCTTTGAATCAGTTGTAATTAGTATCAGTCTAGATATGGTCTGATAAGCGTGAGAATCTAAAAAGACACTTATCATGGTTCTTGCTGCCAAGAAAGTTAGAACTGATGCCAGAGCAATAAACACATTAGTCAACAAAATCTTAAGCCATAGTAAGAATCATAGACCCTCTATAGAAAAGTCACACCAAATTCTAATATTATTGATTCTTTGGTTATGTCCAGACACAGCAGAATGGGCCTTTTGACCAGTTTCACACCCCAGCCTTTGCTGTTGGAGAAAGGTTGTTGTTTTTTTCCTGCGGTCTGGTCAGAGTGGCGGTCAGGAAGGCAACAGTCAAACAAACAGCGGTGGTCACTGGTCAGCAGCTTCAAACTTCACATACAGCCTAGAGGAACACACACATCTTTCTCTTGACTGACTGCATTCGTACAGCTTCATTACACAGAACAGAAGTGGATCCAGACATGAATAAGAGAAACTGAGAGACAGGGAGATGATAAGAGCTGCTTACGACACGCTCATGATGACCACCCAGTAGTTTGCTTGATATTACAGAGGTACTGTGAGATGATTTATGGAGTATGAAAAACCTCTGTAAAACAAATTTCCTTATCATGTCTATTTTTTAAATTAGTTTTCTTATTATTGCCAAGTTATGAATAAGTTTCAGCCTTTCTGCGCTAAATTAAACAAAAAAGGGTCTTTACTGACATCCACATCCAAAAATCGTGAATAAAAAAGCTCTGAGAGCAGTTTTGGAATTTGGCAAGCTTTCATTGATCTGCTTATTTTTGTAAGGCAACATAACTCCAAACCTTGCATACCTGCTAGAGTAGCATACTTGACAGATACAGTTTGCCAGTTCTTACATTCTTTCAGGAAGCACTTGAATCTCAGCAGTGATTTTAGAGGAGGAACTTAGAATTTCTACCCATGAATGTAGAAATACACAGGTTCATAACTAAACCCCTTTCCTGTCTTACCCTGCTTGGCAGTATTAGGGTACTGTCATGCCTCATGATATTTTACTGTGTTGTAAGTAAATACCTCCTAGAAATTTGTCTTTTCCCCTGATCTGTTTGTCTGAAATACCACGGCCATCACTCAACGTAAATGATGATGTTGAAAAAGCTCCATATGTTCAGACAGGCATATGGAAGCTGTTATTGCTCTGCTCCATAGGTACAGTAACCCAACCCATGTATACAATCTGAACCCGTGTTCCCTTTATAATCTCTGTCATACCCTGGCACTCTTGACTTTAATAAAATGATGTGTTTACATATCGCTGAAGGCTGAGGGCTCCTTTTCTGCCGGCTCTTACAAATTTTTTTCTTTTCTCTTTTTTTTTTCCATGCTGAACTTGAATGCATCCATGTTTCAGTCTCAGCCCCAAGCTGCTTAGCACATCATGATTCCCCTCAAACTCTACTCCAAAACCACAAATTTAAATATTTGCGGCAGTGTAATTGCCAGTGTGGTTGACAGGCTCTAACGGTTACTGTACTTTGAAATGTTTGACTCTTTTCACAGACAATTAAGGTTTGCCTTTGGATCTTTTGCTATTTAGGTTGGTAGGGCCATGCTAAAGTGAATACCCTTTGGTTAGTGAGCTGTGATGTGTGGTGGGTAGGCTGTAATAAATGGAGGGTCTGGCCCCCATGAGCCATGGCTCATGACAGAGGTTGACATGAACTCATAACTCACACGGAACACCTTGACTTGTCAGTGTGTGGGTAGTTCTCTGCACTGGAGCCGGGAAATAGTCACTTAATACACTGTGCTTACTGAATACACTGCAGTTTGGGAGTTAGCACCATGTACTGCCAAAGCCAAAATTATGATATTATAGACTAACTTAGATTTAATATGTGTTAAAGGTGATTTATTTGTAACTGCTTTCTGATCTTATTGCATTAATGAGCATGGCAAACCATGCTAAATGTAAAGATGCTGTAAAACTGATTAAATTAAGCTCTTTACCACAAAATACTGTATATGATCAAACTCACACTGTGTAACCAAAGTTTGTTCAAACTCAGAGAAACTTTTATGAAATTTTTAATTTCATAAAAGTTTCATAAAAATTTTCAATAAAATTCAGGGAGTTAAAAACACATTACATAGATGTCTGTCTAAAGCCTTTTGTATACAGTATAAACTATGATTTAACTACCCCTAGGTGCATTATATTTTAGGTTCATAGTTAAAGCTGATTGACTGGGTACTCTTATTTAAATTCTGGTCTAAATCCCCAGGCCAAATCTTACACATATACCAGGCCCCAAGCACTAAATCGCTGCGGTTGCTTCCCTGCTTCACTTTTTTTTCCTTCCCCAGATGGTGTGAAATTCAGAAACGTGGTGCTTTTTCACAGCACCTCACCCTCATAAACAGCCAGTTTACAACTGTTTGGGGCAGTCGCTGACATGAGTACACACATGTCATATAGCACCATTAAAATCCAGACCAGACCTACCACACACTTGGTAGGGAAGCGGGCAGGCAGGGGCAAACCGTCTGCCAAACCTGGATTAAGTCCCAGATTTAAGTTTGAATGACACCTTTATGCTTCAACTTTTTTTTTAAGGTTTTTATTTTCAGTTTTTATCGTTACATCATGTAGGATTAATTCCTCCTGGTATAGAGATGGTTTTACTGTTCTTTTTACACATGTAGGAGATCAAATTGCTATTCAAATATTTAACTGTTACTTAATAAGAATAAACAACAACAACAACAGTCAGACTACAACATGTTCAAAATACTGTGTTGAGACTGTACCAAAACCTACCAAACCCTAACCATAGAACTGGCAGATCGAGAAATAATAGAAATAGAATAGAAAAAGAAGCTGCTCATACAGGTCATTTTGTAAATCCATGTTGTTTTAATAAAGAAGTCAGTCAAATACATTATTACAAACTCAAAATACAGTGAGTTTCCTGTGACTGCTTTACAATAAAAGTCTGTTGAATGCCAGAAAATGTTAGGCTTGCATTAGTGTGTGACTGTAGGAGATGAACGTTTACAGTGAGGTTGAAATTACTGAGATTAAATTCCAACAGGCATGCTGGATGAAATACATGCAACATTTCCTATGAGTATCTTGTATATGCAAAGCCATTTGAATGCAATTTAACTGTAGAGTCCGCCACTAACAATGAAAATTACTCTACAGGAAGGTAAATACATTGATTGACTTTGCTGAAAAAAGGCAGAGCATAAATAGAATCAAGTATTCTCATTGATTTTAATTTGTCCATATTACCAGTAAATTAGCTGTGCTGGTGTCTTATCAATGACTTACAATTCTTGGTCTCCATCTTTGTTTATTCTGCTTAACAATATAGCTATCACTACAGATGGCCAATGTTGGTCTCTGGAGAATGTCACCCATCTGCCAGTCTGTCTGTGTGAGGCTTCCTCTTGACCTCCTTCTTCTTTAGTAGTGTCTTTTATCTTAGTTGCATATTTACAATGTGAAATACAAACCAGATAAACATGAAAAACATTAACCGGTAGGATGTTAAGATGTTAGGAGCATCTGTACTGTATCATCGGTACATCTCTGTCTCTTCTTAAATGGGAGGATAAACCTGTCAGCCACATTGGATAACTAACTGGCTGTTGAGTGAAAGGCGCCGTAACAGATACATTTTGTTGCACTCATCAGGTCAGAGGCCACAGTCTCTGCACTCGAAAGACATAGTTCATGTAGCCCACACTTCTCTCTCAGTTATAGCAGTGAATGCTTGTCACAACAGCTTGTTGTGATTTATTGAAAGAGCTGAACTCCTCACCCCTGATCCCATTCAAACCCAGCAGTATTTCCTTATGCACCTGGAATGGACTCTTTACGTGCCTGCCCAATGCCCATGGGCTAAACTTTCATTTGGACCAGAAATACTTCACTCCTATATGAAAGGGGAAAGGGAAAGGAAAATTATATCTTTAGCTTGCGAGCAGCAGTGCATCTATTGATGATTCTGAGTGGGAATTGTTATGAAGGAACTGTCCCTTTTCATTTTGGGGCTAAAACATAAAGGAGAGCAACACACTGCCTAGAGGGGATGAAGATATGAAGAGACAGAGGAAAACATGACTTGTGTGATTTGTGGCTTCCACTCTCTCTCTCTCTCACTGTGGAGTTATTGAATACTTTTTTGTTTAGCTGAAGCAGAGATTTTTCTGGTTCACTGTATGAAAGAGCCTGTGTTGTTGGCCATGTATACCATCAGACAAGCAGAGTAGGATTCTGGGATGCCACAGAGTGCTAGTTTAAATTTTCATACCCAGATTAGCTTTATTATATTTATACATCCAGACCTTGTAGATATATTTGGCATTATGGTTAGACAGAACAAGTTATTTCTTTAGAGTTAGGGGTTTCTAGGTTGATGTCTCAACAGATATGGATTTTTTGTAACTGCAACTTCCTTTCTCAGTTTAAAAAAATAAATCCCTTGGCACATAGGAGCATTTTCTAAAGTTTCTTGTGTATTCCTTGTGTTTTTTTTAAATGTTTAAGGCACAAGTTTTAGCTATGAGCGTTTTCAAAGACAAGAAAGTCACAGCTGAAATGAAAAATTTCATACCAGCAGGCAAAAAAAAATGGATCTGGATATGAGGCCAAAACGTCAAAGACTGTGTTTTAAATTTTTTTAATGGCCTTTGTTCATTTCTGTTAATTTACTTAAACTGTGATAACCATTCCATTACTACTGATGCTGTGATAACAAAACAAAAATTCTGGATTCAGCATAGTCAGGCCCATTTTTAATTAACTCATACTGAAATTACTGTAGTAGGTTTTGTAACTTCTGTTTTGCGTCACTGAAGGTCTGGAGTGAGTGAGCGATTGTAATCAGAAAAACCAGATTTTCTGTTTTTGTTGAGGCTGTTTCAGATTCTGCACTTGGTGCAGATGTAAAATTTGGCCATGTTTTGTCAGGATGCAGAAGGATTTGCTGGGAAGCAGGAGACTTTCTGGAGAACTAAGCTCATGTTTAGTTCTGTCCACAACACACCCTGGTTAACTAATTTGATGAGGGATGGAGAAAAGAGCGATTGAGGCTGAAAGAGGATTAACACATGGGTAATTGACAGAGAGACACAAAAATAGTGCTGTAGAAACAAAAACTGTAAAGGAGTGACATAGGGGGAGATAGCATGGGTCCAGACAGCCAAGAACAGAGCCTGTGAGAATTTACAGGCCTCTATCCTGGATCTGCTCTTAGTTATAATCTAGACCTAAATCACAGATGATATGCAGGCCTCATTGGACATCTACAAGATCTCTTGCAGATTATTCAAACTAAATAGGCACAAAATTGCACTCCAAGCCACATGTTTTAGATGGAAGTTCTGCAAGAGAACATCTGAGAAAATGTACGATGTGGAATGCTTTTTAAAAAGTGAGCAGGCAGGCATCCGACTTCCCTTTGGTATCCATTTTCTGAACTGAGGCGGTTGAAAACCTAAGCAGAGACTCGCAGCAGGATGCGGGGCTCACAGGGGTACGTGTGTTAACAGAGGAAGCGGGCCTCGAGTGCACAAACTACAAGAAATACATTTTGGCAGGTATGGACAAAGCACACATTCGGGGAAAACAAAACAAAAAGAAGCACTCTTATAGTTTGTGGACTCGTGCAAGCTGAATGAGCTGAACAAGATTGTGATCAAACCTCCAGTGTAAGGCTGTCTACAGTCGATGTCTGCTACAGGCCATTCTCAATTTCCTGCTTCAGTTCAGTTTCTTTGTGTCTTTGAACAATTTAAAATAATATTTTGGTACCGTTTCTTTAGAGTAACGGATTTACTTTACTTTCTAGTAAATTCTCCAACAAGCAAAATGAATTCATAGTGCTATACCTGTTATCTTTCAGCAGAAGATTCAAGCAAACTGCAGGATAAAAACCGTGCTCTCTGCTCATTGTGCATCGATTGTCATGATCTGTGACGCTTCGCCTGGATCATCTCCTGTTTATTTTGAAATGACCTCCCTTGCTGTGTCAGTTGTTTTTTTCATCCCCTCACCTGTTCCCACTTCCCCAATCAGTCCTGCAGTCACCTCATCTCTCCCCATCTGCACCTAATTCCATAATTAACCTGTTCATTTTCTTTTCATTTGAGGTTTAATTTGAGTGATTTGACCATTACTCATGCATCTTTGAGGATTTCTAGTGTTCCTTATTCCCACGTGTTTTTGCCTACCTGTGTTCCTTTCATCATGCTCCTCTGCTCTTAATGTTAACAAAATGTGTTCACTAAACCTGCCTTAAAGTCTGCATTTGAGTCCAACTTGCCTAAACCATAGCATCAATACTGCATTTAATTAACTTTTCCATGTCAGAAAGTGTTTTCTATGCTTCAGTGGCACAGGCAGAAAAAAGAACTTGAAATATTAGCTAGAAATGTAAAGATAGTGGATCAGGGATAGAAGCCGCACAACCATGGCCTGAATCAACTGAATCAACATTTCTGGTCATGCTGGCAGTTCTATGGTTTACATGAAAAACTCATTCAGCCAACCTGAGGTCAGGTGGGCAGGCATCCCTCCACCTCTCTTGAACTGCTTATAAAATCTCCTTTCACTTGCTTTTATAGCAAGAATATCCTCTGAGACTGGGTTGTAAGTAAAATGAGACCTTCAGTGGCAGGGACATTCAGAGCTGGCGGCGCTCCGGTTTACTTTGTCAGAAATGCTCACTTTTACAGAATTTTCTAACTTTGATCATTCGACCACAGTGAATGAGCTGGTGTGTGTTCAAGCGCCATAATTTCTTGGCAGAGAGAGCAAAAACGGAGCACTGCACCGAGAGGGAGAGGGTGTAGAGACTATTGCAGCCTGACAGATGTAATCCCTAACACGGCTCCAAAGTGCTGTGTGCCACCACAAATTTTGAGTGAGGGTTTATTTAAAAAACAACCTCACACCACAGGCCTCTTATGTGCTCTGCTTCTCATTTATTCTCAGCATAAATTCAAAGCTGAAGTTGCTCAGCACGATCTCAAGAAACCTCTAGCAGACACTTAAGCAGTTTTCACGCTAATGATAAACACGGTGAAATGTAATTCACATTAAAAAAAAAAAAAAAACAAGAGCCAGAGCAAGACAAAGTAATCAAAACGCAGACATATTTAATGATCCGTCTTTTTTAATTGTCACAAGTGCACATAAAGCTGCAGCAAATTGTACATTTTACTTGTAATTTTACCCATCATGCTTGCTTTGTTAGCTAAACAAAAAAATCTCTCCCATTATCCGTGTCACATTCCCGCAAATACTATCCATAATAAATTAGAGAACATCAGTCTTAAACATTTATCTGAGGCAGTGATGCTGGCCCTAGAAACCTTTGAGGAGATAAATTAGCAATGACAACCAACAAGGTGCCCTGATATGTGAATATTACAGATGAGGTGCAAGTGAAGAAAGCCATGACTAACATTTCCTCTGCTACAGTAAGAACTACTGAATGTTTAAAATCTTCTGATATAGGGTTATTATTAAGGTTATTAAAAAACAAGGATTTCACTTCTTGTTTAGAGATTTGCATTTCCCGGACATAAATTGTGTTGGTTTAACTTTGGATAAAGATGTTCAGTTGGAAAATCTGCATGCCAAACTGAGATACCACTTGAGGTGGCCACAGCTCCACTCCTGTTTTGTGTAACAGACTTTATATGGGCACCGTGTCAAGATACAGTCTACGTAGTCTCAATACAGAAGTGTTTTAGTCCTAAACTGAAGGCTTTACAGGATGCTTTTATCCTTAGCTATCACAGTCTGGCATCTGACGACTTAACATTCCTGTATTGTTTTGCATGCCTTCCCCCTTTGTCTCTATTCCTGTTTTTCTTTCCATGTTAAATTTGCATCTGCTTGTCTTCTCACTTCTTCCCTCTGTCTCCTCCTCATCAGCCTGCGTCTGTTTATGAAATGGCGATTGGTATCAATTTTATAATAAAAGAACGGCCTCTCAAATTCAGCCTGTTTTTGAACTTTGCCTCTCTCACTATGCCTGAGAGAAACAGAAAGAGAAATGTTTTGGTGCTGGTTGAGATGTTAGCATTCTTTGGCTCGACTTAAGAAAGGCTTGTGTCATGGAACGGAGGTGTTTTCGTGCCTTCGGCTTGTTGTTTTGTGTCTTTCAAATTCACACAGCCACATCGCAGCTGTGTTTTATCACAGCTTTCTACTATGACTGGTATCATGCATTCAAAATCACATCTTGGGGGAATTTGAATTGAAAAACTGTCTTAGATTCTTAGGATAAATTGTCAAGTACATCTTCACCAGAGGGCCCAATAACAGCTTTTTAAAATTTTGGGAGAAGAATTGCATTTTTTAAATGTTTGAAATTACATCACACCTTATTATTATTCATCAAATGGATTTCATAAACAATAGTCATATCTCTACATGTTTGTTTTGGCATCAGCCCTGGCAAAACTCCTTGTTTTTGGTCTGGGCAACATACTGTAAATGTTGCTCATCCAGTTTCTAGTTTCAAAATGTGTGCTTAAAAATCTTTAATTTTGTCATGGTTTTCAAGGAAATTGTGACATCATCTCTAGAAATAAGGCCCATACAGTAGGTCATTAATGACTGAGCAGTAGAAGCACTAAAACAACATGTGAAGGTTTAGTTTGGCCCAGTCTGCGGTTTAACCCTTAAACTGGACTTCTCCAATTCTACCTCACTGTGTGCACATAAGTGGGCTCAATCATATGTAGTTTTGTTTTTAAAGTCTACCATTTCTTTTTATGAGAAATGGTGCAGAAGAGGGAGAACTGGGAGATGCAACAGATTGGAGCTAAAATTTAATATGCTGTAGGTTTTGGACCGGCTTGAACCAATGACGGTGCAAGATTTTTTTGCTTATGTGCAGACTAATTTAACCAAATACGTCTTGGTTTTGGCTACTCACTTCCCTCCCCAATGCTATTATATTAAGAGTATCCTTATCCTTGAGGCACTTGGGATCAAAATGACAACATATAGTTGCAAGTAACATCACACTAAATTGATTCCAGGCAAAAACATTCATTTTTGAAACTATTTTTTCCACGGCACATCCAGTGGTAAAGAATCTTGGTGCCTGCAAGGATGAATATTATATTAACGTTAAGAGACTCTTAGGTCTCAACACCACAAGTTGGCAACATTACATGAAGTATGAAAGTTTCACTTTAAAAAAATACTGCTGCCTTCTAGTAATTGAATTGTGGTTAAGATCTCTTTATATAAACACTCAGTGCCTCTCTGATGCATTCCCATCTTGTCGCCTTCTAACGTTTTTAGCCACACTAGCAGGATTGCAGTGTCAGTTTATCGGTCAGTCTACCGCTTTAGATGGATTGCCACGAAATTTGGGACAGTTATCCGTGGCGCCCAGAGTTTGAATCCTAATGAACTTTGGTGATCCCCTGACTTTTCCACCAGTGCTATGAGGTTGATATTCATGGTTTTGAGTGAAGTGCCTTGAAGGCTATTGGAGGGATTTCTATGAAATTTGGTACAGATATTCATGTTCCCCTCAGGATGAACTGTAGTAACTTTGGGGATCCTTCAACTTTCCTTTTAGCACCATCATCAGGACAAAATGGAAATTTGTCTCACATATACTGTGTTAAGTACTAATTGGCAAATGTTAACACTATTAGCAAAAGTAGTAAAGTATATTATATTTTATTTTAGTTTATTTAGCTCAAAACAGTGCAGAGCATTAGTACAGCCTCTCCATAAAAGAAAAACTACTGGGCATGAAGCCTGTTTTTCTTTAAATGTCTACTATGTAAATTTTTATTCTTCCAACTAAATTAAAGAATAATGAAGTAAAGACTGATGTCCTCTGTCAAAGATGCTACCACATGTAATTATTCTCAACTAGCTTGACAGTATTTAATCATATTGTGTCTTTTTTTAGACTATTGCCAACAGTGTCCTGTTCTTCTCAAACAAATTGCACTCGACTGATAATATATGAGGTTTAAATCTAATACAGGGAGGAATTGACTGCCTGTCAAAGACATAAAACCGTATGATTCAACCAGGGATAAGAAGAAGCACTATGTAAGCATAGCCTGCATTTCCAGACACTTGATATGTGTGTTAATATAGAGCTGGCATTGTTTGAAAAACACCAGGACGACTGTATGATCTTTATGCCAGTGGATAACCAGTAATTTTCCTGTTATTTGTCTCTGACATGACTGTCACTTTTATGGATGGCTGCGCCTCCTTGACAGTTGAAGACACTGGGGTTTTGCCTGACTGTTAGCAGATCAGTGAGCCAAAACAGTGATTTTCCAGTAAAATCTCTGGCTGGTTAGTACTTCCGACGTCCTAGAAATGTCAAAAGCTAACATCTAGTTGCACATACATTACACTATGCACGACTGATGTTCCTAAAACCACGGTAGTATCAAGTAGCTACACAAGAATAGAAAGCCTAAAAAATTGGCCAGTTTCTCAAGGTATGTTCAAACCAAATGCTTGTGGCTTTATGTCATCAGCATCAACAATTTAAAACACTGCATATTAAAGATTCAGGAAATCACCAGACATCTCATTGTCATCTTCAGTAAAAGGATTCATTCAGTGCTCAGTAGTGGTGATCATGGGCTGCTGAGACGAGCTCACTATAGCAGGGAACGTGTGTACATAAACAGCTAGAAAAGGCTATATGGGGCCGAATGGCCTCAGTGCTGCCTGTAGCGTTTGTTTATCCAACATGCTGTAATGTTATGAGAACTGCTGCTTGAGCCCTGGTTACAAGTTGTAATGTAAATATTGATGTGTATGGAAAAGGAACGTTATTTAAGGCTTACCATATGTTCTAATAATTTGAGCCGCTGATTGTGGCGACTGGATGTCTTTTTAAGGACGAACACTGCCATGGCTCCCATCTTGTATTTCTCTGCCTGAGTGCAGGTGTGCAGAGAGGCTTTGTGTAAAATCAAGGCAAATCTGTTTTAGGAAAGATACATGTATCATTTATTTTCTTTCAAATTTACAGCTCCATTTTTTTTCCATCCTGTCCCTCACATTCAGTGCTTACATTGTCAAATTGAAAGAATAATATGTTCCTCAAGGCAAGGCAGTGATATATTAGGCATGCGTGGCAGCCAGGTCAACACATTCTCACTCCTAGCTCATCACATATGGATACTTGGTTTGGATTCCTTGGCGCCACTTTTTATTGCACCAGTTACTCCCTTAGTACACTTTTTCGATGTGCAGGGGCACCATAGTTTTAGAACAAATGAAGAGCTACATTTATTAATGGCAGCAGTGTCACAAGGACATGTTTAGGGTGGATGACGTGCACACAAAGCGCACAAGTGTCACATCAGACGCCAGGGTTCGCATCCTGAGTCCCGTCTGTGGTTGGGTTTAGGCAACAAAAGCACTTTGGTTAAGCTTAGGGGAAGACTGTGGTGTGGTTTAATACAGGAAAAGTTCACTGTCATTTCAAAACTGTAGGGCACTCTCGCCCCATATACTGTATGTCAGCAGACAATGATTTGGAGGAGAGGGATCGAGAGGTGCTGCTGTACATAAATGAATCATTCAACCCTGTCTCTTAAAAATCACAGATATAAAACAGTGTTGCAGTAGCAAATCTTTTTGTGGGAAATTCAGTGCAGCCAGATTATATTCTTCTCAGCAAGAGAACATTTGTATTAGATGTACAGCATCTGCAAAATGTTTGCAGTCAACATATTTCGTTGTTTCCATCACAATGTCCACTCCTGGCAACTCTGTGTTTATGCCATGTTAACTTAAAAGACTTGGTCAAGGTTTGGAAAAGACTGTGGTCTTGGCTAGATGTTTGAAAAAGTCAACTTTGATTTGAAGCACAGGATTTTTACTTTTTCAGTTTTAACAACACATGGGCCACAGGGTGCAAACCCCAGCCTCTGGTGTAAATGTCCTGCATCGTACGCCCCTACCTCCTCCCTACAACCTCCATGGAACACAAGAGCGTTCCACTTTCTCAACTGGCAAAATCATTGCTACTGAATGTAATCAAGGCAGCAATTATGTTTGTTTGTCCAAAATATATTTGGCCAAGCAAATTAGTACATACACATATTTTACAGGAGACACTGTGGAGTTACAGGAAGGCTTTGAAAGACAAGATTTTTTGTGTTGTACTTTATTCATCGTTAGACAGTGTTGTAGATTGTTAAAGAAGCTGTCATATCAAAGAAATGCTCTATAAACATATAGAAACGTTGTAAGTTTTTATAACCATGACATGAGCTAATCTGTGACCCTCCAACCTAGTGGTCCCATGTATGCATGAATGGGCTGTGAATGAGAGCTTTCAGTTCTGTCCCCGGTCTTTATCTCTACCATCTCCCCTCTCTCAGTGCTGCTGGAAAGACATACAGTGAACATATTGTGTATGGGTATACATATTTTTGGCCCATTTCATAGATGAAAATGTATGAAATTGGCCTAAATAAATAATCTGTGGAAATATATGTCAGATGTCACAGGTGTCACTCCAGAAGTGTGTTTCTTAAACTATGGGTTGGGCTCTAACATGGGCTGCCAGTCTCACAGGATCCTAAATGAACATGAATACTGGTGAGACTTATATAGAGAGAACCTACAGCCACACTGAAGGGACACATTTTGGGCCTTTAAGGTGGATCTCTGTAAAATCTAGAGATCAAAACAATTCAAATTCATTTATTAATGTGATGTAGCAGAGACAGCTGAAATTATTCCCAGAATTTCAAATGATCAAATAAAAATTCTTTGAGAATGAACACCTGCAACTGTTTAAAGCCAGGCTACAAAGAAATGTTTTTATTTTGATTTGCCGTGAGACAACCAATAACCAGAAAAACTGATTGTGATTCTCTGAGTCAACATGTTTAACAAAGCCATGCAATGGAAACATCTGTGAAACCAGTGTGGTGGAACCAATCTTAATACAGCAGTTTTTATTTTTACAGTTATCATGCGTGCGTTGTTTTGAAGAAAATGTGGAAGAATTAAAGTAGAAAAAGTAAATATGGAAGTAGTTTGGTACTGTAGTGAGTCACTGTGCAAGTCCTAAAGCTCTCAAAACATCAACATGGCCCCAGAGTTGATATTGATGCCACGGGGGGGGGCATTTGTATACACCAGCAGCATGTAAATTATTTGAAATTAACAAGGTGATTTGAGGAATATTACTGATTATAGGGATATGTCATCTCTTGTTCCGTAATGCAGTGTGTTTTTTTTTTTTTTTTCTGTCTGACATAAACTAAGACTAATGCATTGCTTGGTACTAATTATTAGCAGAGCGAGAGAGAGGCATTTGCCACAAATCACCTGGCATATTTAAGCCTCACTGTTCATGTAAGTTGCCAAAGGCTACATCATACATGAGGCCCAATATCTGGGACATGCACACCTTCTGGAACATAGTTTTCAGTTCCTATACTTTCTGCCTCTTTCCAGGGCATCAATCATTCTTAATTCAAGATGTCTGAATTTTGTTTTGGCAGGCCCCCCCCCCAAAAAAATATGAAACATGTTCTTGTTATGGTGGAATGGTGCTCATGTGAAATGTTTGCAGAATGGTATTTGCCTTAAATTCATCTTTTTTATGTTTAAGACATATGACCTTTCAAAAAAAGAGAGTAAAAATGGTGTAATTGTTTTATCTTGTGAAAAATGGCGTAGCGTGGTAGTATATAGATGAACATATTTGATGAAAACCCACCATTGTCTCTACTATTAGAGTTAAGTTAAAATAGTAAACAGTGTAAGGTCATAGACAAGTCACTTTTCAGTTCTTTGCATCTCTAGTTTTTTTGTGCCGTCATCAGTCACAACAATATTTTCATTATTTTAATTCAACTCTTCAAATACACACTCCATCCCCCAAAACACAATGAAGCCTTTAGGAACATGACAGAATTGACTGTTTGCCTTCTATTTGAGTTTGTGTATGTGTGTGTGTCTGTGTCAGTGTGTGTAGTTCTATGTCCCTTTGAAGTTTTGAAGTCCGCCCTCCCTTCTGTGGCCCTACATTGTGTTGAACAGCTCCATTTGTCCCACCTTAATCCCCTGACGTAAACTCACATAAATCAAGCTGAGTTGTTTCTAAACGTGAGCAGGCTGGAAAACTCTGCCTCTGTCTCTCTAGCTCGCTCTCATTTCCAACCCCCCATGCAGAGTTGAAGGGCTGCTGGCTATTCGTTTAGCTTGACCACCTATATTGATGAGGATTAAAATAAAAATAAATGCAATGTGGCTTTTGCATAGTAGCTGTTGACCATTCTCTCACAGGAACTCTTAGATTATTTAGAGAACCTAAATTAGGAAAGCGCACCCAAACTCCAAGAAACAATAAAATGTAAGTCAGTATTTTTCTAATTAAACGCACCATAAACAACTAAATACAACATAAAAGCAGATACATTGCTTGCCACTTTTTGAAAGGTCCAAAAAGCTTGATAGTCGTGATACTAGAGTGACTAAGCAGACACAATTCACTCACATTTACCAAGAAGATTCATTTAAAAGGTTATTAAATGTTAATATTGCACAGTAGTACCCCCTACTACCTACCCCCCTGCTTTTCTGTGGCAGTTATATACACTTATTAGTTCTAGAGACGGTGTAGCATCATGGCACCCATAGTGCATCTAGGCCACCCTCTCTCTATCGATGGCTCTGGGCCAGATTAAAGTGCCAGGGCTCATTGTTTACACAGCTCCGTGGTGCCACGGCTGAGCAGGCTCAAACAATGGGCCCCTGCTCCCCTTTGTCAGAGTGAGGGGAAGAATGGAGACCTCTTGACATGGCAACCTGAAGCCTCAATGCCCCCACTTCACCTAGCTGAGAGGGTCAGAGTGAGAGAGACAGGAAAAAGGGAGAAGAGGGGAAGTTAAAAGATAAGAAAGATGGAGAGCGGAGAAATGAAAATGGAAGAGGGGAAGGAAGGAGATATAATGATATGTGTGTGTGTTGGGGGGGCGGGGGGAGTGAATGAAGACTGATCAAAAATACAGGAAGCGCGATAAAGAGGTAGAAAGAGCTTTGATAAAATGAACATGTTGTATCATGTTTGTTTAATATGTACACAAAACGAAATAGAAAAACATTTTATGGTTTCACAGATAGTTACATGCTGTAACTACTACTTCAGGACATAGCACGAAAACAACATGAGCATTGTGAAACTATGCCCCCTGCCTGAGCTCAGTGTGTGTTTACGAGTGTGTTTGTCATCATGAGTTGATGTTACAGGATGGGGCGGCTTCTCCTCTTTGTCCTATGGCCTCCATCACTTTTATTTCTATATTAAAATTATAGTTAGTCATATAGAACTTGATTTTACTTTTCTTTATGACACAGTGCAGTTAGAGGCATAGTAAATGTCTTGTTTCCATCTGCTTGCAGTAAAACTCATCATTAGCATTCAAAAGCGGAGGTCATCACTTCTCTTTCTTGTTCTGCTTGCAGGTCACTTTCTCGGCAACAATACAGTCATTGATGTGCTTCGTCGCCAGGGATACGAAGTGGAGCACACCCCTGCTGGGCAACCCATAAACAGGTAAATTTACTGCTAAAATGCCCTTAAACACACACTTGCGCGCACACACACACACACACACACACATACACACACACACACAGTTGACACAGTGTATTTTGTGATTTATTATGGCAATACGTGGTGCAAATGTAACTAATCCCCTAATATTATATGAGCTTCTAATTTTACAAAATTGCTGAAATGTATCTTTCTGAAATCAAAAGCTTGGTTTTTTAATAATCATTTTACTTTTATGCAACACAGACCTTGCTTTTTTCTCTCTTAATAAAAATAATTTAAAAAAAATTCCAATAGCTCTCTCCAGAGCTACAGAACTCCAACTCGCTGAATTTCTTCTTTGACTAATATCCAGAGTTAAACTGCCAAAAATCCTTTAAATACTTAAAACTGCATAGTAATGATTTGGTAATTGTGCCACAGAACACAGGAAATGGTGAATAGCTTTTGACTGATTTAAGTTCAAGCCAATCAACACAGAATCTTTCAAAATCTGAAAATGATTTATGATGACAGACATATTTCAAAGAGACAAATATAAGGGGGTTATCTGTTCAGCTCTTTCTCTGTTCCAGGAAGTTTTATGAACTGGTTTGAGATTATATAATTTTGAGGTAATATTTCTCCATAGAAAGCAGAAGAAATATTTGAGATATGAGAAGACAGGAGAGACTGAGGAAGAAAGAAGCGTTGGATTTAGAACAAGGCAGAAAATATTATGTTTCACCATAGTTGTTGCACATTTCAATTTCTTCTGAAAACACAAGTCTGTAAAACTCGAAAGCCCATATTTTATCACTTAAATGGGTATAAGGTTTCATGTCCAGGCCACATTTTACAGTGCAACTGCTGCCTCATGTCCCTGACAGCAGTATATATTTCTCTCAACTTTTTCACTGACTGTATTTCAAATCTGAAATCATTTTCCAAGTAAGCGCAACTCCTCAGTTTGGTCTGTGTTCATTTGCGGACTCCAAAACAGATGTTTAAGTTCTGCTTCAGCCCTTATGAGAAATGTGTTGTCTGCAAATAATCAGAAACTGCACTCAGTAGTTATCTGTTGAGTAATTCTCCTTTTTTGAGGGCTCATTCACTCCAAATGTCCCTAAACAGGGATATTTATCTCATCATATCACTTTGAAGTTTGTCATAGTTTTATTCATTTACGTGCCCTATTGAGACTGGGGAGTTCATTATTTTGGCTTTTTACTGGCAATGAACCACTAATCTGCTAATCACATAAGAGGCTCATTTTAGTGTGGAAGCTGGTGATCACTAAAACGAAAATAAATAGCCAGGCCCAGACCACTACTGAGAAAAGAAAGTGTTTCAGCTGTGTTTTAAGTTGTGCACCTCACACGCATCTGACAGAACAGATATACTTCTGCTTTAATCAATCCTACTGTCTACACAGGCTCCAAAACAGCACAAGTTCTACTCATCCTACACGCCTGTAAAAGTGACCTGAAGAGTATTTTTTTTACACTTTAAGTCTATTTTCCTGTGTTTTTATGGCATTTGAATGTGTAATGGGCTCTGAGCACTTCCAAAACACTGCTGACCTACGCTCAGTACTCTGCCTGAACACCTCCTATGTAGACAGACTGAGCCCCAGAGCTGCTGCTGCTCTGCCAACATACTGCCCACACTGTGCCTTCTATTTAGACACTGTGTTATACTGATAAAAAAAGAGGCATCAAACATTTTTAAAGGCATACACTTTGACTCTGATATCACAATATAATCATCTCCACCCCCATTCTAAAGTAGGTGCAACACAAATGAATATTAGATGAAAGTTGTTTTGATGTATTTTGTGCAGTCAGTATTCTATGAAAATTGCCTTTTACCTTGTGAGACATGCTGGAAAACATTTCCAACTGAACTTTTTCTCTCAAACATTTATTATGAGCCCAGTTTGATCTGACCTGCTATTCTCCACCCATACTGTGGAGACTGCATGATAGCAGCTGTGAATAGAAAATCACATGACACGTAACACACACAACTTTGGCAGCTGTGTCCCACGGGTTCTTTGTTGCAGTATTGAAGCAGTTGGTGTCTGGGTACAACACAGTCCTGCGGGAATAAAAAGTTTGATTTCAGCCCTCTCATTGAGTGTTGAGCATTTGAAAAGAAGCAAAACTGAATCCATGGTCATCCACTGATATATGCAGAATGTGGCCTAAATCAAAGCTTTTGCTCAGCCCTGGTGTGGTGAAACATTGTGTGGGTGAGTTGTTTATTATTTATTAGGGTTTATTTGAGATGTTTGAGATATCAAGCATTATTTTCCTTTTGTTAAATGAATACAAAGCTACGTGACCATCTTGTCATCAGACACCACAAGGCACAGTATCTCCCAATAGGGATCTCTTGTTTGGATTTTCTGTTATAGCAACAACAAAAAAAAGCATCCATTGATGTTCTTTGGGATTTTCGCATGTCTTCTGCTGTTTCCACTAAATAGATCGTTCCACAGATAAAATCTGACAAAACCCCCACTGGCCACCAATGAAGAGTTGTTGAAAAGGCCAACCCAGGCAGGACTCCTACCTCCTGCTGTGACGCATGTAGTGCAGTCTACCATGGCACGCTGCGGGTGGCTATCTCACTGCAGATCTATGTTCTTGTTCTGTGAGTGAGTGAGTTAGTGAATCTAATCTCACACACAAACCCGGTGTTTGATGCAGGATTATGAGCCTGAAATGAACACGCATTTGACCCATTCATACACAGCAGCTGCCTTGGGTTAATTCCTGGAATTCAACATTCACACAGGACTTGGGTCTGCAACTGTAGGTCCAAAACTAAACTGTAGAGTTATACCAAAACTTATATAAATATATCTGAATTAAATATATTCTGTTGAGGTGTATTAGCTGTCTTTATGATCAGTATGAGTTCATTCCAGGTCTGGTCTGAAAATTTGTGCATGTATGTGTGTGCATCTTCATGCATGGTGATTGTTACTGACCTCATTAGAGATAGCCAGCAGCTCATCAGAAGCACAAATGTTTTTAATCAAAAAGATGAATTTTGGTTTTACGCTCATACTTCCCTTTCTGGACCTTTAATTTGTTTTTCCAGAAAATCTTGGATATGTTCTCTATTAGACTGTGTACTGGTTCTTGGAACACCTACAACATCCTGTTCTTACATGGCAAGAATTCCTCCTTTTTTGTCTTTTCCTTTCTGTTCCTTTCCTCTCATTTCCATTGCTTTCTTTTCCCTAAAGTTTATTTGGCTGGGCTTGCACCTGTCCTTTCTTCAGTGGAAGTGCCCCCTATGTCAATAGCACATCCACACTCAACCAGTCAAATTAAAAGAATACTCCAGAGAAATTTGTTTGTAGCTTGTTGCTTTGTGGACGACTAGTCAGTTTGGATTCACACTAATGGACAAAGGAAGCTAAAAGTCACAGCAAAAAACATTTTAAAACGTATCAAATCATCCATAGAAACCACTCCTGCAGTATAATCCATCTCCCTTCCATTAATCCATTTGTTCAAGATCTTATAACTCACAGCCAGCTAATATTTAAAAGATACAAGATTTTGGTAAAGACTTCCTTTAACGGTCAGATGTGCAGAACCTCAGGTGGGATACAATCCTAAAATCCTCATCCTGAGGTAGGGTGGCTCATTTTCCAAACCAAACTCAGTGAATGTATGTGTGGGCATAAATTAGTCTCATTTTTTACAGGATTACAGAGTAAACAGCACATGCTGTGATAAAGTGCCTCTCTTGCTTCTCTCTTTAAAAAGTATCTAACGTTCCTGTGATGTGTATCGTCCAGGAGATCGATCATCTAGACCAGAGTCTGAGGACCACTACGATGAATCCCCTCTCCTGGAGCCTTTCCTCCATGAGCTCCCCCACAAAGATGAGGATCAGGGCCATCCCCTGGAGGATGATCTGTTACCCCACATGCTCCTGCCACCAGATAGCCTGGAGCTGCTGGAAAAAGCCGAGAGGAAGATGCTGAAGAAAAAGAGGAGGAACAAGCAGAAGAAGCAGCGGCACCGGCATTTCAACGACCTTTGGGTTCGCATAGAGGAGAGGTAAGAGGAAAGAAAGAGGAATGAAAAAATGAGGGTCCATGGGGGTCATGTTTCTCTATGTATTTGTCACGAATGACTTGTCTCTTTTATTGTGATAAAGGGATGAGGGGAAATGTAGAAAAGGTGAGATGAAAGGCCAGACATGAAGACAAAAGGAAAGAAAAGAATGTAATGGTTTTAGTTCAGGGAAGACAGATAGAGGGCATGTGACAGCGAGGGAGAGGAAATTGGAATGTATCATGCAGTTTTGGCTTTCGAATAAAACTGGCGTGGTGCCGCAGGCTCAAACAGCCACCATATCGTATCACCATACCCTTCATGAAGCCTGCACACACTTCAACACATACACACACACACACCCTGCAGTGTGGTGTAAGTCCAAACTAGTTTGTAGCTGGTATAAGTGTCTTGGAAGTGAAAATAGCAGCCTGGGAATTCCTACTAAGTATCCGGTTTTGGTCTCACAGTAGCTCCAGGCAGGGACTAACCGGACAACAAAACAAGCTCACCTTTCAGACAAAAAGGAGACCTCCGCATAAGGTGTGGTCCACTGTGCTGAAAATTCCCCCGGCTGGTTGTAAGGGCAAAATGTTATATTTTTGTGGATGTGATTTTGCACGTGGGCAGGGAGCAGAAAAAGTGAATTTGACCCTCCATCCATCCATTCATTTTCTACACCCACTTATCTTGTTCAGAGTTGGAGGCTATCTCAGCATGTATCTGTGAGATGCATAATCTACCAAAGGGCCAACACATATGAACAGACAACCACATTCATTCACACTTTCGGGCAAATTAGAGTTTCCAGTTCACCCGCCGACTCACACATCTTTTCACTGTGGGAGGAAACCAGAGCAAGTGAAGGAAACCCTCGCAAACAGAAGGAGAACATGCAGTCTTCATACGTAAGCCACAAACCACTGAACCATCAGACCAACCCCTCACTGACTAATAATTGTAAATATATATTTTACAGCTAAAACTCCTTCAGCTCATTTAAAGTCATACCTCATTGTCTCCAATACTCTTGGGGGAAATTGAATTAAGGGCACATTTATCAGCCTGAAAGTCACGTCTAAGAATGCTTTTGGGCAAAATCACCTGAGTCAGCTCATATTAATGAGGTTGAAACTCTAACTCATTTACCCCGCACTTTAAACATTAGAATATTTTTTGTAGCTATGTATATCCAGTTCTGCTAAGAAATACAGCCAGAAAAGGAGATTTTGGTTCTTAGTGAAGGATTAATCAGATTAAATCTGTATGATCTTTTATTTCCTTTTCTTTTGTCTTCCTCCTGAATGAGCGTGTGTTTGCATGCTGAGTCAGTGGGGCCTCCCGGACTCCTTGTATTTACTTAATTTGTGTGGAACATAGAGCTTGTTTACTGTGGCTAATATTAATATTATACAGATGAAGATTTGGACTGTTGACACAGGAACATAAACCATGGCCCTTTCATTGCTGTTGCTACCATTAGACATGTCATTTGAGCACAATATTTGAAATCTGAGGTCATCATTCCTAAAATGTCTATACATGTCCTGAATCTGGCCTTGCATCCCATGTGCCTTGGTTTTATTTCCCACTGCTCTTTCTCTTACCCTTCCCCCTTCACACATACACTTTATACAGCTTTAGATTCTCTTTATAGCAGATTGAATTTGGCAGCATGAAAGCTCAGTGCTCAGCACAGTCATCTCATAGTAACAAGCTCCAGGATTTGACATTCAGCCCTACTTCGTTCTGTGTGTGTCCCTTGCTTTCTTCCCACAGTCCAAAGACATGCAGATCAGGTGAACTAGAGACTTCAAACTGTTTGTTGGTGTGAATATGTTAGCCTGAAAGTGTTGATAGCCTGACAGCCTGGCCAGTGGTTAGATTCTGTCAAGGTGATCCTCTGTGAGCAGATGACAAGTTGCATTGGAGGAGTGCGGTGCATTAGTGCATCCATCTCCAGCATCTTAAGACTTTTGGCAGATGATCAATTTAGGTCATGTTGATAGAGTCAGTGAATTATGGGCGTTGATGCTGTGGGACCCTCGAGCAGAGTCCACTGGGTGTGGACAGACCACTCGGGAAACAAACAGGAGCAATTAGAAATTAAATAGAAAAAGAAATGAAAATAAAGTCTGGTGTTGCAAACTTTTTTATTTCCATTTAGTCTGCAATTACACCAATGATTTCTAAATGGTGATTGTCACATGGTAATAAATGGTTGCAGTCTTACAGGGTTTGGAAATTATTAGGAATAATTGCGGCTAACCCGCAGGTATGGTTTCGCAAAATTGGACGCGTGCAGGACTCTGCCCTTAAGCATGTGGTGATTTTTTACCCCAGTATGAACATGCTATTTTTCTATGTACAGTATGGACTACTTCAAATTGGTAACGGAAAGAAAAATCCAACTATGTAGCGTCTGTTCTTCACAGGAGAACAGAGGAGGTTTGTGAACGTTTGTGTACATTATGTCTGCAGAGATGTTTTCTCTCTTTCTGAGCGAGCCTGCATTTCGAACAGGGAGGAAACAGACTGTTTGTGTACACATGTTACGAAGTGTACACGGTGCACGTCTTTGTATATTTTAATGTCTGAAAAGGTGGCCGGGTGAGAAAAGGAGAGAGGAAGACCAAAAAAACAGAAGCAGCTACAGCGCCACAGTTCTCTGTTGTGTTTGATGCATGGCCACAGAGTGATGTGTCACACCTGGTTTCCCTGCGTCTCTCCAGGCCCTCAAACCTAAATAAACTTTCTTCATAACCTAAAAATTACCCAAGGCTTTCTCTCAACATGTAAAGACCTACTTGAATATTTTTTTTGAAACTTGTGAGCTTGTCACTGATATCTATTGTGTTATGCAGGGATTGTCTCATTTCACTGACTTTTAGTATTTTAACAATCTTGTTTTGACTGGAATTTAATTCTCCAAACTTTTCCAACGTGTCCAGCTTCGGAGACTGCAGTCGGCCATCCAAACTCAAGATCATTTGTCCACAATGATCCCTCTAAGCATACTCTCATTTATGTCTGCAGGCAGACATAGTCAGGATGAGAAATAATGATGGAAATTTAGGGCTGGGACGTGATTTAGTTTCTGTTCTGATATTATGAAAGACTTGTTTTCATTTTTCTTAACGTTGAAACATTTTTCCCACTAAAACATAATCCAGTAAAATGGAAACACTGTCTTGCAGTCAGTTTTCTTTAATATTGAATGTTGTAATGCTGTGTCAAATTGCCATCGCAGCCCACTGGTATCTGGAGATCCCAACTTCAGGAACTTGTGTGTTTGTTTTGCCTGGCCACGTCCCAGTCAAAACCACACGAGCACCGCAGGCTCGGCATCAAACAGGAGAGCAGAAATGATTTAATTGCCAGACTTGTTTAGAAAAGGACAGATAAAGAGAGAAATAGAGACAGCCAAACATGGGCAGACAGAATATGTAATATGAAGAGAAGAAGGGAGGAAAAAAAGAAAGTAAAAACTTGCATGCAGTTGGTTTATAGCCATGAGCTGATCAATGAGGTGCACGCCCAGGGGATTTATGTCATTAAAGTCTCTTGCAGTACAGTAGATTCCAATGTCGAGAAATTTTCCTTTTTAGCTTTCATCATCATTAATATTTCCATTGTTTACTTCCTGCAGTCTGCATATTTTCTCAGGCAGTTGTGGACAATATGTAGAGAGGCCTGTTCTTCTGCAACTACGACAACAGGATTTTCCCTTTAATCCCAAAGAACAGCATAGTGGCTCAGCTGTACACACAGTGCTGCATGTTTAAAAATGTTAAGGAAATTAGTCTGGAAATAAGAAGGTCTTAGACAGTGTGCTGTAACTTCAGAGTATGCGGAGGTTTTTGAGTTTAGCTCAGAAAATGATTACGCAGTGCTTGTTTGGACTGTCTCAATGCATTTTTGAAACCTAAAATTGTAAACTGGGCACTAGTGTTTGATATATGAATTACAATCAATGTATTGATTATGCTCACAACGTACATGAATTGGCTCCTGATAGCTTAAAGCTCCTGAAAACTTTGTGTCAAAGTATTTTTCCATAACATAAAATAATCATGAGAATATAAACAGTCAAATTTAAAGTTAGGGGAAAACATTCCAAAATCAGTTTAAAAAGAACTGTCATCACATTATTATTTATATGTTGCTATATCCTAACTGGGGCAAAGAAGTATTTGACATCATTTTTGCAGCTGAACCCCACCCACCTCAAACCAGTGAAGAGAATGCAGGCAAAAAAGGAGATACAAAAAGTAAACTAGAAAATGCGTGTGAATGCTGAGAGCTGAATCGATCGCTGAAGCAATGCTGAAAATGGCTGAAATTAGCAGAAAGAAAGGGTAGATGCAGAAGCTGAAAGTTAAAACCAATAGCTGAAACATTAGTTTGAATAGCAAAAGTGCAGACAAAGTTGAACATTTTAGAAAGTAGAAAGAGATGAAGAAAGTTGAATCAAGACACACTTCTTAATCAGATTCTTCTTATTTATTCTCTTGTCTTCTCTCCACAGTACTATGGTCCAGTCCCCGCCTCCCCCCCTGGTCCGCATCATCAATGGTTACATCACAGTGCAGCCGCCTGACAGAGTCCACAGCCATTACAACTACCACCACATACCTTCAGCCTCACCTGCCTCCGCTTTCACATCGTCTTTACTTGTCTTCTTCCTCTGCACATTGCTTACAGTGATCCCACAGATGTGGACTGCATTCCCTTAGTTTACAGTCAGCCTTCTTGAGTATAGACTTATTGGGTTTCATGTATCAGCTCATGTAACACTAGGTCTGATCATGTATCATAAGACCTAGAAGAGGCTGCGAAGAGTCCAGAGACTGTTCACAAAAAAGCACAGAGAAAAGATATGAAATCTCCATGGATGGTGGGTTAGATAAAGTTTGTGTTGTCGGGGACGGAACAGTAAATCATGTCAATAGAGCATGTCTCTTACAAATTGAGGCCTTCATGAGCATGTAAGTGCATATACGCTGAGGTTTCTTGGAACATTAAGGTCGCATAAGGTTTCAGTTATTTTACATAACCAGCAGGAGCGAGTATACGGTATGCAGCATGAAAGAAAAGTGAATGCTCACAAACAGGAAGTATTGTTGGGCATCTCACAGACATTACACAACCTGTCGGTTCTCTTATGGATTACATTGTTTAAGTAGACACTCATCATTCAGCATTCACTGCCTCTGAGAATATGAGCTCTCACTCACGGTGACTGTTCAGTGAATGGACACGAGAACATGAAAACCATTGCTGAATATCAAATACCTTCAGTAAGTACAACTGGAACCATATGTCCTTTGTATGAGTGTGTGTGTGTGTGTGTGTGTGTGTGTGTGTGTGTGTGTGTGTGTGTGTGTGTGTATATGACAAAGTCTATCAGCTCTTAAACCCCCTGGCTTTGCAAACAGGTGTTCCTCTTCAGAACTTAATATATTCTTCCATTTTAGAAGAATGTTGCATAAAAGAGGGAAAATTGTACATATTGTTTCTAAATATTATAGATGTATTTTAGAATTATAAAAAAAATGGAAATTATCAAAAGTTTTGTTGTTGTTTATATAAATATATAAATAGATATGCAGTATATTTTTGAAAAGAATTCAGGAACTAACCACCATAGCCTGTGCGTCATGTGTCTCACTGAAATGAAATTTTTGGAAGGGACAGGTGATTGTATTGTACTATACGTATCAGTGTTATCACTCGCTTTGCTGTATGTGTCTGCTGAGAGGATTCATGTTAATGAGTGCCTGTTATTTTACATAGAGACCATTGGATTAATTTATTTAACTACTATAGTTTTGCTGTAGACCATATGAAATATTCCTTGTTTTTTATGTTTTTTTTGTCACCACAATGTCCAAATGTGTTATTTCAAATGTTTTCAAGTATGATTTCAAATGCTTATGATGGTAATGATACCTCCGTTTTAAATACACAAAGCTGCCTACACAGATAGACCACATACAGCATAGTGCTTTAAGCCTTTCACATTTCATATATGGCATGAGATAAGTGTAATAGTATTACCATGACAACAATAAACTATTTATCTAGATTAAAATCTGATCTTAATGTTCATGCTTGGCTGCAGAGTAAATCAAAGAGACTTGCATTAGTATAAACCGCTTTATGCCTATTTAGTTGAGATTGTGTATTGGTGCATGCACTTAAGTGCTTCTCTCATAATATGGGATGGTACTAGATAAGATAGATAAGCAAGGATGATGGGTGGACTACTCTGCTTGTGCTTGCCTGCCTGTGAAAGTGGAATTCAAAGGCAGTTTACCTCAGTGTCATTTCTGATACTACCACTAGGTGTCACCAAGTGAGACATTCAAATCCTATCAATAGACGCTTTAAACTATTAGCTTAACTGCATGTATTTGCAAATAACATGAATAACATAGTCATCATCCACACAGTAAATATTTGAAAGCAAAAGCAGATTTAAAAAACACACTTACATAAAACACATGTTCGGACTTCATGAAAGTCTCACCAGGAAAGCCAGTCAAGTTCATTTATACTCCAAAGTACCTCTACTTGCCCCAGTGTATGTTTACATTATAGAAGATAAATGCACACGTCACATAAAGACACTTGAAGATTAGTAGTTGTTGACACAAGTAGTTCGGTATCACAACAGCATTACACTGATGGTGTATTCTGGCTGTCTCAAACACACACACACTGCCCTCCTGCCCTGACCTAGGGCTGGTGGCATGTTTATGTGAGGTTAATGTGCTGTGATAAGGCTTCCATTAGAAGCTGTTTGATGTGTGCATGTGGTCCGCCACAAACAAGGCAGCTGCTTCGCCAGCATATGTCGTCCCTGAAGGAAACAAACAGGAAACCAGAGCTAACGGATTCTTTAGATGTACAGGAAATGAGGGTTAATTGATTTGTTATGTCAACAGGAAAAGAAAGCTAATTGACTTGTTAGTTTGTGCTTTGATTTAGGAGTGGCTGTGTGCTGGAAGAGGTCATCGAGGGCTGCGTATGACGGATGCGTATGAGCAATGTTAAGACAGGAAGAGAGGATTTCTCTGTATAAATGAGGTGTGAGGTATGGGAGGTAAGTGACCTCAATACACAAAGCAAAGGATGTTATTGAATGATTTCCCAAACAGAGGGAGCAGTTGTAATGTAAAGCCACTGGTTGCATGCAGAGTCCAGGCAATGTCTTTGGTGAAAGGAAATCTGGGAACTGTAATAAAATCACTAATTGAGTTTGATGGTGAAAGCTGATATAACACAAACGTAAATTATTGCACATGATAACCAAATATCTGCTGGCATAAAGTGACCATAACACACGGATCATATGTATTTCTAACAGCACCTGGATTTTCCTTCTATGCATTTTATGGGCCTACTTCTGACACTTTGATTTATCAGGTAGCAAGTAACAAATGAAACCTCTAGCTTTCACCGTGTGATTGTGTGCTATAAAGAAAACATGGAGGGGAAAACCCTAACCGTAGCCAATGCAAACTGCGCACATTTTAAAACCAGTACACAACTCAAAACGAGATCTTTCCTCTGCTCTAGTAACACAGCACTTTAAAAACAACAGACCATGTAAGTCACTCAGTCATTCCATAAAAGAATAAACAAACAAAGGTAGAGGTCACTCCTCTAATTGCCTCCTGTTGAGTGCTTTTGCTGACAGATGTACTGGGTCATTTACTATCAGAAACACTGCATGAAGAATGGTGTGAAATCCATAAGTCAAACTGAGTACTGTTTGGGCCAACTGCAGTCAAGACAAGATGGTTTCAAGGCATGAAACCAAGACCAGGACCCAGGATCAGGACACAAAGCCTGATTTTTTTTTCTTTACTTTTTTGTCCATAATCATGTTCCCTGTGTAATTTAAGCTTGTAAAACCTCTATGTTGATAACAGGTGAGTCTAATTCCAGGCTCAAACCCAGGTCCTCATGCCTGCAAACATGAAAGAGCTTAAGGATATTATTTCAACCAAAGTTGCCTGAATCACCAGCAATTATAAGTTACAGTGTAATGTATATACATGTAATGGTTAAATGGTTCATGAAAATACCAAATATATACTCAAATTTGCTATGAAAGTATCATATGTTTAGATAGATACATTTGAGATTGGGCATTGAAATCTGTTCCAGCGCTAACACAGAACTTGTTGCTGCTAAACTAGCTTGTGTTTTTTCTTCTTATTATACACTCATTCATCACAATATGAAGAAAAATGCTTTCAACAGACATCCACCCCTTAAAACACTATCAAATAAGAAAATGGCCTTTTAAAAACATGCCACACTAGACTGGAGGTGGGGTTGCCAGATTGGACAAAGTAAACCTGTAGGAATTGAAAGCAGATGTCCATACAGACGTCTGTTTCCTGTGGCGTAAAAACTAGGTAAAAAAAAAAATAATAAAAGCACGGCATTGAAAATGCTAGGTAGTTTTCAGTGCAGTATGTTCTCTGAATAATTCTGGAAGGACTGTAACATGTTGTTATTTATTGATACTTTCCTGTATAGCTAAAGCCCTCATTAAAATATCAGGTACCCTGTGATAAGCTTGGAAAATCACACAACACAATGCCTTACTGTATTTAAATAAATACAGAATTAATATTTAAGTATTTCAAAGATCACAAATATTTTCTATAATAGAAATATTTTCTCCCAACCATTGATTGAATCCAGATAAATTATTAATTCTCATCTTTTTATAATACGGACATGGATGCACCAACAGTACGTTTCCATATGCTTTCATTTTGAGCCACAGGGTCAAATCACTTTCCCATTGTTAAAACAAGCCCAGTGTGTTATTATTTATCTGATGTAGCTCCAGTCAGTCCCTCACATCCTTGTACAAATAAGCCTATGCGTGTAGAGAGGGTCTCACTGTGGTTAGTGTCACTGCATCAGTTAAAGAGTCAAGGCAGTGTGTTAACTGGGACCTACGGTAATAAGTGTTGTGTTGACTGAGTCCTTAGTATATTTACACAGTAAATCTCCTTAGGGTTATATATAATATGTTATTAGTGCTTGTTACTGCCAGTTGGGGTAGTACCAGTCAATCAGTTATTTAAAGATGCTATATGTGTGTTTTTACAATTGCTACTAGCCATCATTAGCATTAATTGCTGTTTACTTATCAGTTTCAAATTCAGCATCAAACTTCATTCCTTTACTCACCAAAAGCTGTCTCCAATGGTGGAAATCATGCCAGTGTTAACTGTTATATTGTCTCTGTTTCTATCACTTCTTCTACTCAATTTAGCATGCTAGCTAGCCCCGGCCTATTGCTTAATATCACTTTGTGATAGTGTGTCACTGTAACATTCTGCATTATACTATGGCATTCGGTGTTGAATTACTTCCACAGGGGGAAAAACCCTGCAGTACAGTTGCTCCTGAGGATTGGAGTTTTAGACACCATTCTTTGGCTTTAAACATGAATGCTGCATCCCTTTTTAAGTGCTGGTAAAGCTGAGGTACTAAGAGTCCTCCATTTCTCCCGGGTGCCCCAAAGGCTTGGTCAGAACTGGACTGAAAAGTTTTCAAAGTGCCTGCCTTCTCTTTGTGAAACTGCCTACAGAAATACTCGAAACTTAAGGAACCTATTAGTCTCAGTGAGTTCAAAGCCTTTGTAAGGACAATGGAAGATGCATATATTGGAAATATTCAGGG
Source organism: Lates calcarifer (assembly GCF_001640805.2). Lineage (NCBI taxonomy): Eukaryota > Metazoa > Chordata > Actinopteri > Centropomidae > Lates > Lates calcarifer. The sequence goes on along the minus strand of NC_066841.1, from coordinate 7,919,130 downwards.
CTTTGATTATGTTGATTGCAGAAGTCTGTGCATCTGTTTCTCCTCCCTTGTCTCCCTCCACTGCATGTTTCCACTGAATCTTCTGAATGATTATTAGTTGGTACTATAGTTAGAAGGTGCTTCTACCTAGATCGAAAATAGGATTAAAGAGTAGAGGGTCTATGGCCATCTTTCCTCAGAGTAATATTTTAACATCAAATAAATTAGTTAATACAAAAGTCTAATTTTACTCCTACTACAGATTAGTTTCTCAGCTAATTGCTAGGTCTTTTTCACAGCACATATTTTTGCAATGCCACTGTGAGAAAAGCACAGGTGTTAATTATAAAGTGAATGATGACTAAATTCCAAGCTGCTTCAGTTTCAGGGTCTTATTGTTCGTGTCGGCTTACTGTCACACTGTCATGACTTACAAGGGCAAATGAATAGAAGAGAGCCATTGTTAATGTTATTAGTAACGTCCCCATGACCCTCATTTGGTTTTTGTAGGTTAATTGAAAATTCTTACATTTTCCACCAACACCTGCAATAGTTTATCTTCGATGACAGTGGAGAAAACTGAGCAGAGTGTCTCAAGCTTACATTATGACAAACTAAGGAAAAATATTCTATGACACATGTCATGAATGCTGTGTCTTCAAGTTTTCAACACTGTTAATGCTGTGGTTGGTTTGTGTTTTTTCTCTGCTCATAGTTGAAGAGGTAGAGTTGGTGGAGTGAGGTGCAATAAGGGCAGACTTTTGTTCTTTAAAGAGTAACCAAACCTCAGCCTCAAACTGTGTGAGGCATTTATGTTTTGGGGTTTGATTACAGTTACATTACATCTGAATATTTTTGTGAGTGTAGTTGAATGAGTTTTTGGCTCTTAGAAAAATACCAAAAAAAAAGAAAGAAAAAAAAGAGAGAGAGAGATGTTGTCAGGGATCATCAAAGCAGCTGTGTAATCCATGTACGCTTAAATCAATATTTCGGTTCAGTAGGAGTTTTAGTGCAAAAACATTGTTTATGTCTCTCAGTGCCTCTCAGGGTTGGTCTGTCTGTGATTGTCAGCTTATAAACAAATGAACTATTTTTGTGCTGGTGCTACACCATAGGGTGTCACTCAGTTACAGCCTGGGTCAATGGATCCCATTCATGGGAACAAATTTTAGAGGAGTGTTATTGATAGAAGGAAGCCCACACTGGGAGCTTGAACTTGGAGTCATGGTGCACATGCATATACACTATTACTCACAAGACACAAGCACACACACTCATACATCATACCACCATTGTGTGCATGTAAGGGGATAACACGCACATACATGGACACACATAAATGTTAACACAGTCCAACTGGACCACATACAGGTTCTGAGTGGGTTTGGTTGATATCCATTTTCACTGTCAATACACGCCAACTCTCTAACTAAAAGTTACCCCCTTCTGAGGTTCTCAGATTCAGCTTCAGGAATGTGAGCTCAGGGTAAACACAGTTGCTGGGACGGAGAAAGTTGGAACTAAAAGGTCACGATGACTGAAAGGTGTGGAGTTTGCCACTTTCCTCTCACCAGATACTTGTATCGCTTCTGTCAGAGTGCTCAGTCATGTAGGTTTCAGGATGTGCAGTACATCAGTTATCAGTAGATTTTGCTTTCTTTTATTCCTTAGACAATTTTTTGCTCTACAGTTTTGCAGTAACAGGTGCAGGCAGTCTTAGAAGTGTTTGCAAGATGTTCCTTCTACACTTGCAGCTGTACAGTATACGCTCTCCTCAAGATGAGTACATGTTTCACCAGTGAGTGATATTCAAATATAAACATTTCAGTACAGTCACAGTAGAAATTAACTTAAAGTGACACAATGATTACCTTTAATACGCTCATTTGCTGGGCTGAGATAAAACAGTATATAAATAGCCTCAGCACTGATGAGAAAATACAAGTGAATATATGCTTAGTGAAAAATATGGGGATGGCAGTAAGACACGAACCATTACTTATAGCAAAAGCTGTAAAGCCAGTGCAATGATGGAGGCTTACATTCTATTCCATTTTTAAAAAGAAAACTCCAAATTATACCAATCACAGTAATATGTCAAATAAATCAGAGACAGGCTGATTATAGCTGATTACAGCTGATTATAGTGGGGACATCTCCTGAGAGCACCATGCCTTTATGTTAATCATGCCGCATTAAAATTGTGTTCAATGCTGTCCTCTGCCTGTGAGCTGAGGTACTGTGTTTCACTTGACTGACACCTCTCTGTCTGCCCTCTCAGCAGGTAAGTCTTAAACTGACTCTACACTCTTACAGGTATAGGTAGCAGATGATAGCCTCATGATTTAGTCAGTTCTGACCTTGCGTTGTATTTTGTTTTTGTATTTTTGTTTTGACAGCTGTCGAGATGCTGTGTGTTTCTGGGCAACAGATTTCACTGATCCTGAACCACAGTCAGAGCTCAGGACACGAGTGCATTATGGCCATTGGAGAGGAGAGATGGAGGAGGAGAAAGAACAAAAGGAAGACATGTTTTGACCACATAAAAGTGGACACTGAATTAAAACTAATATTAAAATGGGCTTAAATGGGTCAGTACGTCTGGCCACCAGCAAGCCCCAGAGCCATGATATTATAATGCTATTTCTGCTAGAGTTATCTTGCATTGCTGAATTTCAGGGCCCATTATGCTGTTAATTTAGTAGTGCATGTCATCCTTAAGTTTTACAGCAAATATTACTTTCATACTTACAGATATATGTATAGTGACCTGTCAGTACAGAATTTAAAATTTTTAATACAGCAGAAATATGCTATGACTTTTTTTTTCCAAGTCTGAACTCAGCAGAAAAAAATGCTATATATACAATAAAACATTGAAAGATAATTCTTGTACATTTCAACCTGGTAAATGTGGCTATTGTGGTTCAAATAACTTGCCAAGAGCATCCTACAGCTTCCCAAATTCCCAAATGAATAATTTCAAACACTTCTGAGTCTGACTAAAAGTACACACAGATTGTGGACGTTGGGACCGGCCATTATGCTTTGTGCAATTTCCGGGGCCACTGATTGGCTCATTCAACCCCGGAACCTGAATATTAATTCGCGCATGTCCAGTTTGTTTACACGTGTGACGCTAACTTCCACTGCTGTTCACTGTCTCCTGAGGGAACTGAGGAATAACTGAGGAAAACTGAGGAGAAAGCTAAATGCTATGGCGGATTATTCTGTGGACTGTTATTTGGGAGTGTCACTGTGGTGGTGTTTCTGGAGTAAACAAACGAGGAGCTAATCAAACAGAGGCGATAGATCCGCCGAGAAAGACAGGATATCCCGGAAAACTGGTAGTGTTCCTGCGGTCATTGCGCTCCACAACCACTGAGAAGTAAAGGTTTGCAGCGCAGAGTGGGAAATATTTATTCCAGCCTCTGTCCACGGGTGATAGTAAGCTCTCTATTAAGGTAAGAGAAGCAATTACAACATGTGACCCACTAAGAGTGATTAGCCTACAATATGTGTCCCACCAACAATTAAACATGAGCATCTTGCTTTTTTTCTGGGCCAATTATGAGCAAGTTGAGCTGGATGTAGATCCTAAAGTTAGCATAATGGTCGTTCTTAGCAGCTGCATTCTGTGTTTAAACAAGTGTTTAGAATGATTCATGTTAAAATAAGGTTTATTTGGAAAACTATTTGACCCTCATGACAATTGCCTCCATAAACGCTGGTTTGCAGGAGTCCTCATATCTCTTCAGCAGAGGTGGTGAATACAAAATTATCACGACCCATAGAGTCACAGTAGACTTATTTATGGGAATAGCCCACACCAGGTTGAAATTTACCAGAATTAACCTTTAAATAACAACTGTGGATGAATATATCCATATGCCTTATTCAGTTTCTACATTATGCATCACGTTCTGTGGCCCTGCAACACATGGAGTATTTCTACATCATTCATAAGGATGGATGCAGCTGGCAATATCCAGACCTACACATTTGAATCACATTTGAATCTTGGAAAATTATCAAATTGAACCCTTTGTTTCCAGCATTCAGCTGTGTGAAAATTACTTGTAGAATCTACTCTATTTTAACAATGACAGATAGTAGCTAATTCCATGTAATCCATGTATTTCACATGTCGTCATGCATAATACCAAGGCACTGAAACTGATGCACCTGAAAGGAACACTGCCTCATTTATGTTGCACCTGTGCTTTTCATGCTGTGACAAGTGAAAATGTCTCACATGAAGAGGGACCATGCTTTGAGATAACTGCAACAAATTTAACACGCAGAAAAAATAAAAGATGTGAATAAATAAGACAGAATCAACTTTCTATTAGGAAGTAATACCTTCACATTTTCCAATCACTGCAGGCTGATTATAGCACTTCCATCTTAGTGTGATGAACTCAAGAGCTCACAAGAAAGATAGACAAGATATATAAATCTCTACACCAGTTAATTCACAAGAAATATTAGAATTACCATCTGAAATGTATTATAATGTTTTAGGGTGTCATTATTAGAAATGTGTGAAAATGAACCATAGCCCTGTTTCTGATTAGTCCCATGTGAAAGGAGTGTTTCAGGATTCTCACTAAACCTTGGAAGGAAAAAAATCATTAATGGAGATTTTAGTGGTTTAGAACAGATTCTGTTATGTTTAGTATTCATTTGGCTTATCTGAAGTACTTTTATTTGTCTTATCTATTTTCTTTTATATTTTTTAGACCTTTTTTTAATAGTGATTTTCTGCTGCTCCAGTGGATTTCTCCATGAGAATCATTAAAATTTCATCTTTTCTTTAAAGAGGGCATTGACATTTTATGTTAGATAACATAAATTCAAGTGTTCAGTATCGTCCTCAGTGCAGTCCTTTACAGCATGAAAATTAGATAAAGTTTTCAAGGAAATGACTTTAACCTTAAGGGAGTAAAATTGTTTTAACCTTCAGCAGATAGACATATTTTTGTTCCTATAGAGGAATCATTAGAACTAATAAGACCAAAGCGATACTGTGTTGATCAAGACCAAACCAGGGTGTAAAGCACACACTACCCATTCTTTATATTCTGCACAGTGCCTTTCTTGGGGCTCTGAGTGGAATTGATGAGGAAAAGTTAATACAACTGCAGCACAGACTTCCATATTGTGCCTGTCTGAATGGATTCAGATTAACACTCTGCCCTCCGTGGGTAAAGAGAAGTAATTCATCCATAATCTACATCAAAATTTCAATCACTTGCAGCTTTCTCATGTTAATTTTTTGAAATCTGCAAAATGCCAATCAGCTTGTTAGATCAAGACTAAGGATTGGGATTTGTGCCTGAGATGTATGGTTATTGACCTTTCCAACAACTCTCACTATCCAGCAGGGGAATGAAACTGTAGAATGGGGTATCAGGAAACACTCTGTCTTGGTCTTATTTTCTGATGTTAAATTGTTACTACGTCTGTTCCCTATGTCCTCTGTCCCTCTGTCACTTCCCCCCCTTATCCATCCCACCATTAGCTAACTGACAACCCACAGAAACACCCATACAAACACACATGCCCTTCTGCCTTCGCTCTCCCCGACACCTGCCACTGTCCCTTGCACTGATGCTGCAGTGGCGTTTTTAAATGAGTCTCTATTAAAATGCCATTATAAGAAATAGGGAGTGATGTTGTCCCTGGCAGGAGTTTATTGGAAAGTAAATGTAAGCTCCCACACATGGAACACCTCATTAACCCAGTGGATATTTACAGCCCTGCAGCACGGAGGCACAGACATGGATTGAGGTCTTGCTCATCTTAATAGTGTCTCAGCTGATAAGACAAACTGTCCTCCTATTCATACTTGCGTTTTTACAGGGGCCTACTTGACTGCTAATGACCTGTATCGATCCCTGCAGGTTGGCTGCCTTTTGCTCAAAACCTCACAGACAGTACAGAAACAACCACAGAAGAGCGCCACTGGAGCTTCAGGCCTCTAGTCACTGATTGAAATCAAGCTGCAGATCAGTCCAGGAGATGCTACAGTCATCATGTTGCTAACAAGAACTAAAAGGTACAAACTAAAAAACATATTTTCATTGTCTGGGCCAAAAGAGAATGGAGGAATAGCCATAGTACTTCAGTGGAGTGATGTGCTATTTTTACCACTACTGTCCCTAAGACAAGTACCTGGGCTTTAAATATGCAATACTGTGGAAGGTTTAATAACAACGGGGATGGACCAATATCTGTGTTACTTTTTGTGGTGTTATGGTTGATTTTAAAGCCAGTGAGGCCATCCATAAAGATATTAAAGATATGAAAATGTCCTTCTCCTATTTTGTGTGTGGGCAGGAGGAGATCATAAATTCATTACATCTATTTAAATTTTTTTCCATTTATACAACTGTCAAAAACACACTGTCCTGTGCAATAATTGTATCAAATGAATATGAAAAAACAGCAATGGAGCTAAAAAAAAAAAAAAAAAAAGTGCAATTTGTTGATATTTTGACCAACAACACAGAAGCACAGGAGCAATATTGGAGCAAATGACAAGGGTAGTCCCCTTGCGGCTCATTTCAAGTTGGCCAGATATCTGGGCACTGAAAAAAAAATAGCCAATCTAGAGCATGTGAGTAAGAAGTAAGAAGTTCTTGCAGTGGGAGACTTATTGGATCTCTACTCCCTCAGCATCTTGTATCCTCATGATTTACACAAGGGCTTTGAAACTAAGCCCTTCTTGCACGAATATTCTATTATTATGGTATATATACAGTATCTAGCACCTCTGACATCTAATTCTAGCCTTGGTATTCTTTTTTAGTGTCCTTTTTCTGTTTTACTCTTTCTTTTTTCTTCTTTCTTTCTGTGAGTGCACATGGCATGAAAATAAAACTGTATATAATAATTACTCTATTTATATAAGCTGCTTCTTAAACGTATGAATATTTGACACATTATTAATGTTGTTAATAATTTACAGTGTGTTGCCCCCTTGAAGTGAGTGCTTGATCTTTACAGGGATCAAGTCAGATCCCTGTCAGACTAGATCAGCAATTAAAGCGGCTTAGTGAAACAGCAGCATCAGTAGAACAGGAGCTAAACAGTTAATGTATGTGTAATTCTGTGGTAATTTTTGCATGTACGTTTTTAATTTATTGTTTGGGAAGCCATTTTTGCCAAAATCCACCACATCCCCACCCCAGAGGCAAAGACAAATATTAACAAAAGCATGTGAATGATCACTTGGATAAGTTGCATTTATTCAAATTGTAGTGACATTTTCAACACATTGGACAAATAATCATTAAGCATGCTACATTTCACAAAACATGCATTATGATTTGATGGAATACATTAAACAAAGCACTTTGTCTGAAGTTAGTTCTTCCCTAGTTTGCTGTTTATAGTCCTTCCACTGAACACAATGCTGTTTATTAAATCATCTGTCACTCCAGTTAACTGCATGTTGTGCAACTTACTAAGCACAACATGGCAGAGAATACCTCCTGTCGCACAAGGATCACGTATTTAAACCTCTGCTGTGCAGCCTTTCTGGAGACATTTCAGCTCTTTCCTTTAGGCAGAATCCATCACCTTTTTTTTTTTTTTTTTTTTGAAAGACAGGTGGCGGCGCTACCAGCTCCTCTGAAATTCCTAACCATTCTTTCCACCTCTCAAACTTTAGTGTGAAATCTCTCCAAGTTCCCTGTCTCCTCACCTCAGGTTCTTTTTCCGAGCAACTGGAGATAACATTATTGAATATAAAGCACCTGGGACTGGCTCCTCACCCTGCCAAGATCAATTTCAAGTCAGAGGCTGTGAAAAAGTAGTGAAAAACTCTCTGAAATGAAACTGTGAAAAATCACCCGCTCCCACAAATACAGGGGTTCCTCCTGAAAAGTGTCAAAAAATAGCAGTAATTTAAACTATTGGGTCAAACAGTCATTACTGAATTGACAAACGTTAGTCTGTAAATGAGTTTTCTGTGTTGAGCATTGTGGGTGAAGGTCTAGTCATCACTTAACCTTTGCTAAATAAGGTACGGTGTGTTAACATAAAACCTTGATCTCTAAATTCTTAATTTTCCAATGTGAAAATAAGTTAAGTTCTGTCTTCATGGTCAAGTACACCCTGAGATACTGCGTAAACAAAAAACACCTCAGTAAAATGTTATGTTGGCCCAGGCCTCCCAAACAGTGCTAGAGGGCAAATTAATAGTCTCGATGTTTACCTGCCTGTCAGACATTGGCCTCTTGAGACAGCAATTAAAATGAAGCTACAGACTACAGACTAGGGGTTTCTGTCTAATTTCTGTCTCCATCTCTCTCCTTGGCCTTTCAGTGTAGCATTACTGAGAGAGGCAGGCGTTCTCTACGAAATGGAAAAGTTACTGCTGTTGTTGTATGTTTTGTTTGTTATTCTTAAGTGTATGTCTCAGCTCCCAAAAGATGACTGTAACACTGAAGGCTGCTATAGTTTCCTGTTACCTTTTCTGATTTAAAAAATGCATGTTTTTGCAGTGACACTTCCTCCTCCTCAGCTGCTCTCCCATCCCAGTTATTGACGCTACTTTGTACTAAAAGCTTTTCTTTTAAAGTAGACGTCCTGGCTTTCATTGAACCCAAGCTGCCGCCGTTTTGTTACCGCTCTTAATAAGCTGCCTGCGCTGCTCCATGCACGAGCTCCATGCTCGTGATTGCATCTCGCCGTGTTATGTCGCGCATTCATTTGGCACAAAGGGACACATTGTTTTTCTTTGCTTTCAATTTGGTTTCAGAGGGACAGGAAAGGGACTCGCTCCAAGTACAGTTCTTTTGTCCGTCTGGGCTCAGAATGAACAGATCTCATCGTGTTTTCATGCAAGTCCAAATATCATGTTGATATTTGAAATGTATTATAAACCCAGAGGAGGATAGCAAATAAAGAAATGGGGTGATGTGACCTATCGTGGACTGGTTTGCATCCAATGAACTCTATTAATATTCAGCAGAGGAATGATGATTTCACTGCTTTTATTGTACAATGATAAGAATAACAGAGTAATGTTCGATATGGAAGACTAATTTTATTTGCAATTGACCAATGGGGCCATTAAAAAAAGGTATGAGGCGCACAAGATGGATTTTTCAATTTTTTTTGTGTATTAAGCCTAATTTTCCCCTTCACTTGACAATAGATTTGAAAAGACTTGAGCCCTTACCCTCACCTTGACTGACAGACTGTCTAGAGACTCAAACAAGCTTGGTGATAATTTTAAGAGGATGGGGAATAAAAACTCTGAGGTTGCTCTGACCTGAAAATCTCATTAAAAAAAGCGAGACAGTATTAGTTATGAAATATTCAACTCATGCTGAATAGCTTATAGCCTGGGGAAAAAATGAAGCCAAAGATAATCCAATCAGTCAAAAGGAATCGTATTTGATAGCTTAATCATTTGCTGCATATCCATGTAGGCTTAACCACGCAGCAGGACTGATCCTTTATTAGAGTTGATCTTCCTTCCAGGGTGAAGCAGATGATTGAGCCTTGCGCCGCAGCTCAACTCAAGGCTCCTCGAGTATTCAAGAGTGAGGCTCGGATAACTGACACTGACAAGGCAAAGCTGGAGCAGATGAACCTCATCGACTCTCGGAAGCATCGCTGATCACAGCTGTTACAGCGAGCTGGAGAGGGAGGAGGGAGACTGACTCGAGAACAGGAAATATTGAGGATATGTCAGGATGTGTCAGAGCTGATACAGTATAGTGCCCCAGAAACAGGTATGGCTCCCTCTGTCTGGAACTGATCGTTACTTAGAGGACTATATAGAAGCCTAGGGTGATCCGTGACATAAAAGTGGAAGCCTTTTGCTCTCAACATGGTGAAATGCAGATTGAGGCATCCACCAGTTGAAATATTTGAACACTAGATGGCAGTTTGACACAGAGTAGTATATTGTTTTCTGCAAGTTCTGTGGCAAGACTGAAATTTATTTAGCAACAATCACTGTAATTGCTGTTGTTTGGTGATACTGATTGAAGCCGTGTTTACCTCCCTCCAGATTCTTATCAGGTTTAAATTGTCCTAAGCCTCATTTGATTTGCAGATCTCTGTCTGGAATATTAAACTTAGTTCAGTCAGTGTGTGATTGTGTATGTGTGATTGGGAATATCGGAAGCAAAGGAGGTGTGTGTATTAAATTTCAAAAGTTTTGATAAGGTTTTAAGTTTCATATCAAAAGAAATCAGTTAGAAATGCCATCCAACAGCCCTCCTCTATTCCTTTACTGCTTTTCTTAAAAGAGGAAAGAAGAAGTTTAATTTTGCAAAGTCACAGCTCTCACATTTCCACTCTGACTTTGTACTGCAGATATCCGATCCATATCCCATGCAGTACACTGTATATTTATTGACAGCACATTTAGGCCACCATTACATTTACCTATTGTAGATGTGCGAAAGGAGATGCCTTGCAATACTCTGCCAACGCCCTGAGTGGAGTAACTCCAGAAAAGGACAGAGGCATTGTAGCAGCTTTTGGTTTCACTTAAAAACAATTGTCAGGAGCAGATAGAGGTGTCAGGAAACAACAGCTAATAAGTAACAGGTGTGTCAGCTGATTGCTAAGTTGTATCAGTTAAGCTAATAGCGCCATCCTGTGACATCATCTGTCTAATTGATCAGTGATCACTCAGCTGGCACACCTGGTATTTACTCAGTGTTGTTTCCTGACACCTCTACCTGCTCCATGATTGTTTTAAAGTGAAATCAAAAGCACGACACGGCAGCTGTGCTAGACTAACTTGGTATTTATCTTAAGCTCCATTTCAGTCAGAGCACTTAGCTGTGAGCATGGCTGCATTAACTTGTTAGGAGGCTCACAGTAGAAATGTATTGCTGGACCCTTTCATAATCTCCCACCTCCTACTCCGTTTTGCATTTTGTATGTAAGTTTTTATTAAATCCAGTGCACGCAGCAGACTAAAAATGGCTTCTTCATTATATTCTCTTACATCCCCAGAAGCCAACTAGTGCTCCTATGCTGGAATATTACCTGGCCCTTGTTTTTTTCCCAGTCAGATAGTTTATTAAATTGAACTGAAAATGCACCAATAAAATTATCACAGACTTTGACACACCAGAAGAGGGTCCCGGTGCCCAGTTAGATTTGTGATTTGTTCTTAACCTGTAGACATGGTGAGAATCTGTCACAGTAATCACATGCTTTTTGGCTCCTGCCGGCACTGAATGCAATACATATACAGCAGTCCCTGGTCTACTCTGAACCACAGGCACAATTATACTACAGACCTTTCACAATGATGGTAACAAGCTACAGTGCAAGGTCTTTGGGCTGAGCTGAAACCTGAAAATTAAAAACACTCTGTGAACAGCATAACTTTTAATATATCCTCATTGTAAACTCTGAGAGGTTTGATAATGGAAACCGTAATGACACATCAGGACTGAAACCCTGGAGGGACGACGGTGCCTGAAGAACATAACAAAGAGTTGATTTGCCTTTTTCTATCAGCACTCATGTGGATATATTTCATTAGAAGGGAAATTGCTTACAATTCAAAATATTATGAGTTTTAGGCTTTTCACAGAAATGACATATGTTTGTAGAGAATTTGTCCTTGTTCCAGTGAACAGGTCCAGATATGAGTTTTCATTTGAGCCTAGTCAAAATTAGCACAGAGTAGATGAAAGTAAAATGGTCTGTTTGCAAAAATAGATTATTGTGAGGAGATACCATTATTATGCAGATGATGATGCAGATAATGCAGACTTTAACCTTTCAGGACCGAATATTATTTTCTGTAGTTTTCATTCTCATCTCTGAAAAGTGCCTTCTAGAGGGAAAAAAGTCCATTCTAATCCTGTTTTTACTCTTCTTCCCGTTCCCTTTTGTTTAATTGGCTCGTCATCTTGTGCACATAGAACCAATGCACCCCCCGCTCCCTTTTTTTAATTTCTGTCCAGTGTTGTTTTGCTAACTGATTCTTCTCTGTCCTCTTCTTGTCCTTGGCATTTCTTCTTTGTCTCGCAGACATTTAGAGGCAATTTCCTGAAAATGAGTGTTCTGTGGGTGTTTATGTGATTTTTGACTGTACCTCCAGTTCTTAACTTTACTTCAGTGGCTTAAGTTATCTTTACAATGAAAAAGGAATTCTGAAGCCCATAAGAGAATCTCAATAACACCTTAAGGCTGAGAGACAGCCTAATATTTGATGCAGTAGGAGTAACAAGCAAATCAAAAAAACACATTCAACTTACACTCCTTGACTCGCTTATGTCTCCACCTGCCATACAGTCCTCTCTCTCCCTCTGGTGATCATAGCCCTACAGATAATGTTCATTTTATGCTGTCTTATCTCATTCCCGCAACTGCTATCATCCCTTTTCTCTGATTGTTTCTTATTTTCATCTCTGGTTTCTCATCTTGTGCTCATTTTGCTCTTAGCTGTTTCCTGCTGCCAAGCTCAGTGTACACATCAGCACAAACAGATACTCATTTTCTCTTCATTTTGCCTTATTTCTCTTTTAATAGAGAAACTGGCAGAATTACTGGCACAGAGAGAGAGACATGAGAAAAACAAAATACAGAGGAGAAAAAGCACATGATAGGTGAGCTTCAAACTGATTATTTTCAGGTATGGAGAATTGAGCATAAAGAGAACAATCTCAGAGACAGGCTTCATTATTGAGGCCTGTTGGTGGCAGTGTTGATGCTTACAAATCTGTGAGGGGTTGTACTTTGGTGAACCTTTACCACACTCATGTCCCCTCTGATAAATGATAAGGACAACAGTATAGCCGAAGGCTGAATAGGGGCTTTAAGCAGAATTAGATTTGGGGCTTTGAAACCTTTTTATTTCGTGGTGGTGATTTCAGAAAATCCACCTGTCACTGCAATATACAATGAAATATCCAGTAAGTAATGCTATGTTCTGTTTTAGGGGAATAGGAAATATCAAAAGTAAAGATTATTAAATCCACAGATTATAGATTAATTAAATCCACAGAACATTTCACCTACCTTCGTATAGTAGGCATTACTATTTTCAAAACAGCATCCAAACTAAATTTTCAGTCATGCTCCACACACATACACACACACACACATACACCACAATCCAACAATCCAACAATATCTACGGCTCCATTTTTCACATTGTGTGGTGGACAGACCATCTGGACTGACGGGAGCTTTCCTGGCGGGCTAGTCGCCCTGTGGGTCTGCAGAGAGTCCAGCAACACTGATAAGAACAGATTAAATAATAAATAGTCCTATACTGTTCAGTCTTCCTGTAGAGTCCGTCAAGGTGTGTGCGTGTGTGAGTGTATGTGCAGAGGAACTATGAAAACATCACAGCTCACGAGTCAGTCTCTCTCTCTCTCTGCCAGCTTCACACTCTGTTTTTCATACACCAAGCCTGTGATGACGGACTGAATGTGCTGTGTATAAACTGTCAGGCGTACAAATGAACACTATACAGCCTTTTTGTAACACACAAGATTTTTTTAAAATAAACTTTAACAAAATATCTTCCATAATAATTTTGGAACTGCAGTCATTTATTTCACAAATGTATCAAATGCATAAAGCACACACACTAATGATGCTCTAATTTCTTACTGTAGCCTTTGCTCTCAGTCAGGGGGATCACCACAGTTGTTACAATTCATCCTGAGAACGACATGGTTGTCTATACCAGATTTCACAGTTTCATGGCAATCTATTCATTAGTTGCTGATCTGTTTCACTCACATATGGGGAAGGGGGTGCAGTAGAAGCAACAATAACATGAGACCTACCTGCACAAGCATAGGCTGGTAAGGATTTATTGCACTCCTCCTATAATGTATTTCAAATAGTGGTCATACCCATTATTAAGATTTTTTTTTTGCCCTTGCAAAAATATCCGACATTTTACAGGACTTCAAATTTGTAAGAACATTATTCCCAAAACAATATAAGACAAATGCCTAAGGAGCTAATCTTACGAAAACACAGAGGACATCACAGAGTTTTTCTTTTGATGATAGACAGAACTTTCATTAAAAGCCATTAGAAGAAGCAATAGTTGAGGGCAACATAAAACAAACTGCCATTACTGTCTTGTGTAATGCCCTGGAGCTGTTTACTGACTGAAGAACAAAATAGAATTAATAAAGCATCTTGTACATCTTCCAAGACCAAACCAGTAAGTAAACACAATTTGAATGCAAATTCCTTGGCTGGTGACCACCCACTGATCAACAATAATTCCACCATCCTATTGACTTTGGTCTAGGCTTTACTTTGCAGTTATCAGCACTGTGATGTGTTATGTAATCTTAGGGTTTTTAGGGCTTTTTTGCACGTTTCTATCTGGGTTCCTGTGCATGATGTATTGAACAGGTGCCTAAAGGCGAGGCTTAAACATCAGTACAACATGAAATCAGACTTCAAAGCAGGCTGGCTCAGGCTTTTGCCTTTCAATAGCATGTTTGGATCCAAGTACTCAGCTCAGACATTTAAATGAGCTGGCAGGGAAGCAAGCCCATATACACGCTCACTATTGTGCCTACTGTATTATAGGGATCAGTGCACACACACACATACACACACACACTCTCTCTCACACACACACACACACACACACACACACACACACACACACACACACACACAGACTATAGCAGACAGCCACACACATCTTGCTTAATGTATTTTATTGTATTTTCTGTGGTAAATGTCATAAGTGACCAAAGCAAGAGCTGATTCGCAATAGTATACTGGTGCTAATACAGCAGTCAAGTCAATTAGCTGACTGTTTTGATTACATTCTTCTAATGAACGTTCAAAATGATGTTGTCAAACTGTGTCTGGCCGAGCTGTTTATGTAAGTATTATATTAGCTTTAATGAACTATGAATAGACACTGTGCTTTGGTATTCATTTCACTAGAGAGTCTCTCAGGCTGAATGGCATGAAATACATTTATTACAGAACCAAAGTCTACAGAGGATTGTCTGGAAGAGAGACTCAAAACAGTGCAGTAAAAACTACAAACATATACACAGAGCATCTAACTGCAGCAGGAAATGACAGAATGATCACACTGCAGAGTCAGCTAAGTGATTTCTTTTCAACTAGTGATTGGGAAAATGTTACTAATGCAATTTTATGCAATTTTAACAATTTAAGAGGTTTAATTGATCTGCAGATAGACACAGTTCCACCTATTGTACTCAGGGAATAGTTCTGACTTAATGACGTGAAACATTATTATTGCAGAGGCAGTGAGTGTAGACAACTGCATCACAGAGTTAACAAAGAAATCATCTAACTCAAGTTTGATTTCAATTTCATTGCCAAAGAGAATCATTTAGCAAACAGGTGGTTCAGTTATGTGCATGTATGTCTTCATATTTGAATATATTACTGCCTGAAAACCAAAACAATGAGCTTAAAGACAGGACAAGATCTCTAAGTTCCATAGAGCTGAGACAAACTGCTTATCTGGGTGATAATTCAGTCTGGGTTCACATACAAATAGTCATGTGATTTATTGTTTGTTTTATTATAGCTGCTTTAATATCTGCTGTTTTGGCAAAACTTCACATGTAAATTTAAAAATTGTTGCTGTTTTTTAAGCTTTATGTTATTAATAGCGACCAGTTTTTTTTATTAAATGTAGTATGTATTGTAGGTGTATAATGTATGCTTTTCCATACATGTAGATACAGAATATTTCAGTTCAGAGTTGAACTGAACAGATGACAAGCTGATTGGCCTCTTTTGTGAAGGCCTGTCGTGTCCAATATAATTAAATTCATCTATAGTACTTCTGCTTATAATTGTTCTTTTAATGTGTCTGTGTGGTGTGAAAGTCCATTGCAGGCTTCTGGCTGAAAGATGCTTGAGGTCTTTATCGTGCAGTGGATTTTTTTTGCATCACTGTTCCTGTCACCATGGCGATGGGACTGGATAGAGATCTGGTCCTTGTTCAAATGTCATGCTTCGACATGGCATCATCATTGTGCTCCCTCTGGAAGTGTTTTCACTCTGTGCTTATGTCAGCCACAGATGACAAGATCCTCCTCTTCTCTTCTCCTCTCTGCTCTTCAAACTCCACTTCAAAATCAGTGGCCAAAGTTGAGACCCCACCGACAACAGAAAGAGAGCTTACACACTTTATGCATATATTCATTTTTTGAGTGGCAAATCAACAAGACAATAAAACAGGAACTGTTCTTTTGACGCAGGTATTGCTTGGTGACAGACAGGAAAATTACAAGTTTCCTTATTTTGAGACTGAAATATAGTCATAGGGATAGGAACCAAGAAACAAAAGATGTGTCCCAAAGTATGGTTATAAGCTCTAATTTAGGACAACACTCCCAACAAATGACAACAAAATTGCAGTTTTGTCTGTGTTTGATTGACTAAACTGATAATAAAACCTCCGAGTACATGTTCTGTAGGAGCATGCTTCCATATTAAGCCATACTACTCTATTGGGTTATTTAAGGATGGTGCAGGGGAAGTGAATCAGCCCCACTAGTCTTTTTAAAAGCCTCACATCTCTTTAAAATTTTTATTATCCAATTTACAGCACAGAAATGCTGGTTCCATTGGGGGTTTCTATTGAAATAGTACAGCACAGATAATTTGCAGAGGAATCTTGGCAGGAAATTATGTGTAGTCATGAAAAGTAAAATAGGGAAAAGTTTCTTTTTCCATGGGGAGGTAAAATATGTGTAAAAAGTTATTATAGAGAGCCCCGTGATTTAGATTTAATATTCTGCTTTTCAGTGTATGTATTACTACAACATTGCATGTATCTGTGGAGGTTAGAGATTTTATCCAGCAAATAGAGTGCGGCAGGTTCAAAGCTTTCACAGACCTGATGAAGTGTTTCTGATCCAAACCTCCTTTCTGGCTACTGATAATAAATGTCACTGTACAATAGCTTACACAGATTCCTTATCACACTGCATGCAAAGTCACAACCGAGGTGGCCCAAAATCCATTTACATTTTTGTGAGATTGATAGCAAGCTAAATGGGCTTTTGAATGTCTTTGATATTCTTGGCTGGCTCTCTGCTGGATGCTGACTACCCACCTTCATCAGCCCTGCAGGAAACAATAGGCTATAAGCAATGACAACAGCGATCCAATCCACTCCGCTGTTATTCCAGGGGAGCATAATCACAGTGTGTGAACTCTTGTTTCATGAAAGTCACTGTCTCACTGACTTTGCCATTCCCTGTTTGTCTTCCTTTCTCTGTCACACATGTAGGGATTTTAGTTACCTCCTTTCTCTCCATTAATACCTGTGTTTGCTCCATGCAGGTCAATAGAAAGTAGGCGAAGGTTGTGAAATCCATTAAAACAGAATGTGTGAATGAGGAACATGAGTGATTTGCAAGGGAAAGGAACGAGAGGAAATTAGGGAAAAGGACATCAAAAAAAGTGAAAGTAAGATTGTCCATCCATGTGTTGAATGCTCACTGAGTGCATCTATTTTTATTTACTATTTGCTTCTGTACAGTATAATGAAGTTGTGTATGAGTCGAGGGGCATTTAAAGTTCAACAGTGCAGATGGTACAAAGATGGTTAGTGTTCTTGGCTGTGCTCAATGTTAAGTTACAACTTAATTTCAGTGTTGCATAAAAGGACCACTCAGTACTTTCTCAGGGCCCAAAAGCACAGATATATTAAAAAATTATCAATTGATTATTAAAAGTGTTAAATAATATATTGTATGCTCACAGCAAGACATTTTAAAATATTGTAGTTTTTAAAAAAAAAAATGTTTTTTTTTTTCACCTTTATTTAGACAGGATAGTGGAGATGAGACAGGAAACAGGGAGAGAGAGCAGGGGAATGACACGCAGTAAGGGTCCGGCCGAACCAGAAGTCGATCCGGGGACCAGCTGCTTAGGGCACTTAAGCCCATGTGGTATATCAAAACAGGTCAAAGTTTTCAGCTGTCCTTCAGATAGACTGGCCCAAAATTCTGTGGAAACATTTATGGTCCCCAGAGGATACATCTTAATGACTTTAGTGATCCCCTGATTTTTTGTTCTAGCACCACCATGAGGTCGACATTTGTGGTGTGTGAAAAAGTACTGAAAGGATTGCCATCAAATTTAGAAAACATTCCTGCTCCTCACAGGATGAACTGTGAGGTAATCCCCTGACTACAACAAACACCATCATGGATCAAAATCTCAATTTGTCCAATGGTTTATGATCCAGTACCCACAAAACTAATGACATTCCCATCAGCCTCAGCTGTACTTTGTGCTTAGTCCTAATTAGCACTGATTAAAATGGTTAATATTATTTTCTAAAAATCAGCATATTGACATTGCCATTGTTAGCATCATGACATGACCATTTATCACCATGTCTCAGCACAGTCTCACAGAGCCTCTAGCATGGCTGTAGTCTCTTGTTGAATTAAAATTCCTCAAAGGCCATCTTTAGCTTAGCCTACTGATGATCTGAAACAGATAAACAATATAAAATCATTTTTTTCTGAAGCCCGTGGCTCACTGACATTATCCCTCAAACAAGCAGAAACCACCTACTGCTGAGAATGTAACATTTAAATACAAGATTTATAGTGTTTGTACACACGGGAGCGAATCAAATTAGTGCTTTGAGTTATGATGGGTGACGAAAATTCAAACAAGCTTATTTCTGCTCCGATATAATTTCCAAAAGAGCAGATGCTGGATGACTATGCACTTTCCTCCTAACTTTGAAAAAAATAAGTGAGCAGAAGAGTAACTAGCAGGGAGCAGAGACCAGGCAGACTGCATCACTCCTCACAGATGGCTGTCTGATTCTGCTACATTGATGGAAGATGAGCTGTCATTTTATGTTTTGGGTTTATCATCATTAGGTGCATTGACAAGGCCCGAGCATTGTCTTTGTTTCCCTGCTCTCTCCCTAACACAAACAGAATTCACTGACTTTTGGCAGACATGCTTTGTTGCCGTCCCCTCAATCTGCTTGTCATGCGGATAGATACAGTAGAGATTCATGAGTAGCTGCACTGCTAAAATGTCACAGGAGTTCCAGAGGACATACTGTGTCAACTGTAAATTTTCCTGTGAATAATTAATTTGAAAAACTAAGCTCTTCTCTTCTCTTCAAACCCTTAAACAGTAGGCAGAAGAATTGCAAAGGAGGGACTTTGACACAAAGTCTTAGTTGAACTCCTCAACTGTAAAACAGCAGCCTCCTCTATCCCACACCTCTCCTGAGCGTTCTTTATCTCTGCTATGGAGGGAAACTCTCTAATGTCAGCAGCAGAGATAAATACCATTATTATCATTGGTTCCTTTTACCCTGCAGCCTCAAAGTGCGCCTTCCCTGCCACTGTCAAGATTTGCACTTTTGACGAATTTGCAGCCTGGTATCACCAGATGGTGTATGAATAACGCATACACGCATACACCATACAATAAGCGCCATTTTCCGTAAGTCATTAAGTATCACATCACGTCATTTCTCTACAGACAGACTAAAAAATTAATTTGCACATCAGTATGTTTCTTTTCCTGTTTTTGTCATGCACTTTCATACAGAATGTGAATATTCCATGGTGAAAAAAGCATAGTTTTTTCCAGATGGAGGTCAATTTTTATAATAAAGGCATTGACCAATCACAGAGACTGCCTGAGGCTGCTCTTTGTCATCCTGGTTGGTCCTCTGCCTCTTCAGACACTGCGTTAGCATCCCCAGCAGGGCCTCGAACAATCCTGCTTTTCACTAAAGCAAAACTAGAAAAACTTTACAACAAGGTACAAATATGCAGGTTGTTTAGAAAATAATCTCAATCAATTCACACTGCATCAGCTCACACTGTGAAACTACTTGTTGTCTGTACCGCAAGTAACTGGACTGTGTATCATGACAAATCCCAGGAGATTTCTGTTTGTATTATGCCCTTAGAAAGAAGAGTTGTAGAAATGGGTAGGGGAGACAGAAAGAAAAAAAAATCAGTGCTGTTCTTTAATCTCTCCTCTGAGAGATAGCTGAGTTGTCTTTTCATCTTCTTTATCTCTCCCTCTGCTCTGCTTCCTCACTTGGTGTATTTCCTGTAGTTGTTGTCTTGCACATCTTTTGGCTGTATTTCATATATTGTCTCACCTTTCTACTTACATTCTTTTTGGTTGTAGTTGCTTCTCTCTCTGCAAATTGTCCTGTAAATTACTAATTTGAAAAATCAAACCCTTCTCTCCTCTTCTCTTCTCTTATAGAGTAATTAGTTCATTCTTTGTACTCTTTTACCAGACTGGGGATTATGTTACCATGCCACATTTGACACTAATGATCCAGAGCCACACAACACACATGCTTTATGCCCATGCAAAAAGAAAATGCCACTACAGCACAAACAGATATGAAAACAGAGCAACACACTCATGATGCATTTCTTGTGTATATGAAACCCCTGCAGCTTAACAGAGCAACTTTAGGTTTAGCAGAGAATGTAGATATTTACTGAAAAGCCAAAATAGCTTGATACGAATAGGTGACGTAGTAGAAGTTGGAGTGTTTGTTTGCTGAAAGTTGTGTTTTCTTCTGTCTGTGTGTGTGTGTGTTTCTGATGATGCCAACAGCCACTCTCTCATGGGGTCACTAATGCAACTGTTGGAGCTGCTCTATGTTTTCCATTTCACAGAAGGCAATTGTTTACCCAGTGTTTACAACCCCTTCTCACCTCTGTCTCTTCACACTCCCCCCCCGGCCCATTTTTTCCTCACCTTTTTCCCTTCGTTTCGTCTTTGTTCTCCCCGTCACTCTGGCAGTCGTCTAATGGAGTGGTTGTCATCCCTGCTTCACTGTGTGCAACAGGTGTGTGTGTGTGTGTGTGTGTGTGTGTGTGTGTGTGTTTATGATGTGAGTGTTAACTGTCACCTATCATTGTCCCTGTCACTGCTGTCTCCTCTGCACTTGCAGTGCTCCATATCCAGGCGGGGATATTCATATCAACATTTTGTTTGATTTATTTGTGATTGGCTGCTTGTATCCCCACAGCTCAGCAGTACACAAAGGCACACAGCCAGCAAATGATAAAGGATTTAGATAAATAAAAAGCAGTTATACACAGACTCATCCCATGACTTTCTACTTCATAAATCTATCAGCTAGAAGATTGAAAAGGATTCCGTCTCCCCGGGACTCATTTCCATCGTCATCATCTTTTCAGACACCCAGAGGGGTTTGAGTATGTTTTACAAAATCTTCAGCACTCATTGAGATGCTTTGGGAAAACTGGCCAATGACAAACAATGGGAGCTTGTGGTGAAACCAAGAAAAATAAGATTCTGCTAAAAGCATCATCGTGGCTTAATAATTTACCTTCAGCTCTGTGTAACAGAAAAATCATGCTGTTTCATTCACACAAAGGGTTAAGCAGATTTTTTTTTAGATTCAAGTTGTGTTCATTTTACGTTTTGAAGGCTACTGTTCTGCACCGCTGTGACAGTCATTGAGTGATTTTTGTTGTGTGATGGATGTGTAAGCACGAGGAGGCAGAAATGTCTTTTCAATAATGCCTCATAATATGTTGCCCTCTGAACGACAAATGTTTCATAATGGCTGTCGCCCTTTAAGAACCTGCTTTTGTACATGTTGCCATTTTGTTCTGCTCCCGGTGTCCTTTTTTTCTTCTTCTAATAATAGCGGTTTGTTCCTTTCTGGTATATTTGTGACTCTCAGGTAAATCCTCTGCAGCTCCTTGTTGCTATAGTCCGAACAAGGCATTAGCGAATCATGCGCCTGCTCAGGGTCCATGTGACCAGCAGAGGGCCCCCAAGATTTTTTTTCGATATATTACACCATTTCCACCCTGTAGCCAGCTATGACGTCAGTACGGGCCGCATCTCGGTATTTTTTTTTCGGTGTATATAACTAAAGTCGTGAAATAACTGCTTAAAAGTTTTTCTGCTTCAGTGCTGCAAATATATTATACAATGCCGGAATAACTTACTCATTTGATCACCTGTGTCATTGTTTGTTTGTGGGTGGGTGAGGTGAACGATCGTGATCTTAAACAAAATCTTTGCTCAGCGCGGTGGTTCTTTGATTATGGCAACAAACTGGACAGACACTGGACAGAATCCGCTCAAACGTGATACAGGTAACTTGAGAGTTTTACTAGTGGATTGCTCATAGTTTAATGTCATTCATCCGCAGACACCACTTGACAAATTGCTCCCGTGCGGTCGCGCTAAGTTTAACAGGTGCGGTTTATCATGAAGTCGGCTAATTAGTTTCACCTAAGTGAAACAAGTAGCTAGCTAGTTAGCTAGGTTGAACTTGCTTTTTCACTCATTTCCGTTTGTGTTAAGGGTTGAAATTAGGTAACCTTACACATTTTTATTTTCGTTGCAAGTTTCATTACAGTAACATATTCATATAAATATCAGTTGACCCTGTGTTCATTTTCTTCACAGGCAGACGAAAATGGAGAGGCTGCATCAGTCAAAATCATCGTCAGGTTTTGGGAGGGAAGAGACCTGGGACAATATGAGGAGACTGAGAGGAAAAGAGAGAAAGATGGTGATGGAGATGAAAGAGGAAGAGCAGGTAGGACAGGATTAACATTTTGCCCCTGTGCTATTCAAGACAAACAAAAACTGACCTGATAACATTCTAACATTGTAGGCCTAATTACCACAGAGATGTAGGTTCTTTGTTAAGTACAGTGGAACACGTAGACTTAACACAAGCATTACATAATTAACCTCTTTCATTGAGTATTATTTCATTACTGTATACAACACATTTTGCTCATTTTAGCATCTCTTGCATAGATTGTAGTGTGGATCATTCATTGCTGCATTTCACTTGACTGTTATGCATTACTGCTTGACTGAGACTTTATGCTTTTGACATGATTTTAAAGCTATTTTTTGTCCAATTTTTGTACCCCAAATATCTTAAAATACCCCTCTCTAAAGCTCTGTTTTTGGACCTTGGTATTGCTAAAATCCTGCACACAGCCAAGTTTTTGTTAAAGGTAGTCATACAAAAATGCAGTATTATGTTAATGAGCTGGCTAGATAGCACTACTGGTTTACTGCCACTGTCAGATTAACAAAAAAATAAAAAATTGATAATGGGTATGATTTACAGTCAGTGATTAGCCAGTAGTGTTGGCCCCCAAATTGGATTCAGCTTAGGGTCTCATAAAGGCTTGGGCTAGCCCTGTCTGTTGCTTATACATCACAAAATCCTCATGGACAAATTATACAATTAAGTAATTTAATCACTGAAACGTGTGTTTTGATCTTATTTTGTGTATAATTGCACTTTGGTGTGTGATTGGGTTTTTATCTTTTATATTAGAGCAGCAACATCACAGAAAGATAAAGTTTGAAATTGAAGTCCATGTTCATGCAGATGTAGTCACTGACATTTGGCGTATAGTAATTTATACAATAAGAACCAAGTGTTTGCTGGCAAATGTTAACCCTTTATCACATTATTTGACTTTCATGTTAAAACCACAATCAGTGTGTGTACTGGTGTAGATTCTAGGAAAAATATAAGTTGATAATAGAGGCTGCAAAACCATAGAATGCTGGAAAAATACACATTTCTCTGCAGGGTTTGAAAGGCAGAGCTACTGAGGTATAAAATTGGCAGGTATGTGGGAGGTTTGATCAAATGAGGTCTCCTGTAAGATGAAGCACTGAGGCCTGCCACTCCACTTAATCTAAACTGACAGCACCGCCTTTCATCAATTGGTCACACATGTACACTTAGCTGCACGGTATACACACAAACAACCATGTACACCTTCCTGTAGGTTACAGGAGGTTTTTGTTAAATACACAGCCTGATACAGAGCTGAATTAATCCACCCCTCGGTTAATCATTGCAACAGGCAGCTGATGTTTGTTGATGAAACAAAGCACAATATATTTAGACTTTAAGCTGTTTTAGTCTCTCCAGCTGAACCAGAGCTGGACCTGGTAAACACCAGTCCTGCTCACAATTTACCCACAGACCATTGCTCTGAATTGTGCTGGTAAACAAGTAACTGCAAGCAGAGAGACAAAGTTCAGTAGCCTGCTCAACTGTGAAATAGACTTGAAATTGCACATAATTACTGCATAATGAGCTCAATGCATTCTATACAAGACCCACACAATCATATTGAATTAATTAAAGTTTTAATTACCAAACCACCAGAGGGCATTTGCATGCTGAAAAGGACTGAGAAGTTTTGATCCTAGACTGTTTTTAGGGCCCACCTAAAACTTTTCTTTCATTTCCATAAGTTATTATTGTATTTAAACTAGTAGATTAATATGGTATTTAAGGCAGACGTATAATAATACAGCAGGCTCCATGCTTGTATAACTCTGTACTGTATATTTAGGTGTTAAACCCATTTTGATCCTGGGACTTAATCAAGATCATTAGAGTTTATGGGTGTCTCATGACCCTACCATTAGCCTGTAAGGTTCTGCTTGACTCTTTTTTGGCAAAAGTGACTTATTCACAGGAAACTTGGCTTTGTCAGCTCTTTGACAGTTATCAGTTAGTTTGTGTAATTGTGTGACTTTCAAGAACAGCAGAAGGGCAGAGAGGATGTGGAACAAGAATCAAAGAGAAATAATTAAAAGGTTCTATTTCAGGTCCACCTGATCTAAAAAAAAAAAAAAAAAAAAAGAAAAAAAAAAAAAAAAAGAATTTGAGTGTGGCTGTCACACACAACCACAGTTCACAGTCCACAACAGCAATCTGAGGCATGTAATCAAGAGATAAACCTGGGCGCTAAAAGATACAACACCGGCGGCAGTAAAAGCTACTAGCAATCCATTTTTTTTCAGTCCACTTAGATGCTAATAAATGTGAATCTGCTTCCATGTGCAACGTTAGAGAATCGTTTCATCACTGCCATAGCCTGACAGGTCTGTTTATACATTTGGGTCGTCTCTGGAGACCCAAATCAGCCTCCCTACGACCATGACCCCTCCACACATCCCGCCCGCCTCATCACCAACTCCCCTGAACACACTGAGAGAGATCTCAATTATTCAGCACATTCAAACAATGACATGTCCCCCGGTGTAGTGTGGGTAATGACATCCATTACTTAAAGGCTTCCCATGTTGTTGGCCTGGCCCTCTCTTGTTTTCTTTTTCCCATCTCGTTCTTCCTAGGTATCTCAGCTCGCTAATTGCAGACCTCTAGTTGTCGTAACCTTGTATTAGGACACTGTGTCTTCCACGGTTGTGAAATTGCATTTTCTTGTTTTAGGTTATTTGCCACCCCCTCAGTTCCTGGTAGACTTTTGATTTACTGATGTTGCTGTGGAGGTGTAATGTACAGCATGAAGCACAAAGCAATAAAAAGCAGGAAAGTAAAATGAGAGGTATTTTTTGTTGTTAAGTGATGTCTAACTGTGAGTGCTCCTTTGTATTTAATTAAATAGTTTCTTGTTCTTGTTCTTTTGATGGCATGCTCACAT
This sequence comes from Lates calcarifer, assembly GCF_001640805.2. Lineage (NCBI taxonomy): Eukaryota > Metazoa > Chordata > Actinopteri > Centropomidae > Lates > Lates calcarifer. Next base: position 7,893,676 of record NC_066841.1, on the reverse strand, counting down.
AACACATAGTTTTTTAGTTTTCTATTTACTAACTTTTTTCTTGAGTTTTCAACTCCATGTCACTGTCTTCCTCAATGAATGGAGTTTGCCCAGTTGCTATGGAGATGGCTTAAGAGACTACAGTGGTGTACGAAAACATGTAACAAGTGTATGGAACACTGCATCAGTGAAATGGCAAGGACCCCGGACAAGAGAATGCTCAACTGTCTGTGAGCACCAGGCCAAAATTAGTCACAGCAAAGACTGGGAAGGGGTCAAAGGGACCACCTTTCACCTTTATTTTCACAACATGGTGCATCATCAGAATTAACTGTTTTTTAATTTACCTGTATCAAGCATCAGATAGCTTTGCTGTGCACTGCTACACAGTACATGGGTCACAACTCCTCTTTATAGGTTAATAAAAGATTAATACTCTTTCCCTCACCTAGGTTTTGATAGATGGCTTAAGTGGTAGTGAGTAATGTGTTGACTATGCCAGACACTAAAGGATGAGATAATTAAAACAGGCTCACGAGTGAGCCAGACTTTAGACTGCGGAAAGAGAAATTTGCCAGGAAAGACTCTCTGAATGTATGAATTTATTTATCATCATATCAAGCCACTGTCTGAAAAAGTTGTGGTAGAAGTTTTATTAAGAAACTTGCTGTTTGGCTACTTCTGTATCACTGCTACCAATGACTAATGAGGCCCCTGATGAACAAGAATTAACTGAAGAAAAACAATGGTCTTTCTTCTTCACCATGGGAACACTTGCCCTGCTCGAAGCTCAAAATTGAGGTTTAAAAGCACAAAAAAATATACAAAAGTATAAATCCAAAAATAACCAGGGTGTGGTAATAATTACTGGAATGGTTGTCATAGTTGTCTGAGTCGAACTCTAGCTTTTACTCTCAATGGGAGCAGCCTTCACAAGAATATAAAGTGGAGAAGATGTAAGTTTCTTCTCTGATGTAACTGATGGATTATTTCTTCATCATTAAAATGATACAGTGACAGTTGTGCGCTTCTAAAAATTTATATCATGCCACTTCTTGGGTATCCTGTATATATAAATCAGTAGTTGACAAAATGAAAACATGGTGGGAGTGAAGTCTTCAGGTTCACACTCACACTCTTGTGTTCTGTAGTCTAAAGACTAAATTCACATTTGCATTTGAGTTCTTTCACTGCTGTGCTGAGACATTAGCGATATGAAAGGTACTAATGTGACGATGTGCTTCTCAGTGTGTATTTAAAAGGCCCCTTGTGAACACTGAAGATGAAGTAAGTTTTAGTCAGAACATCTATGAGAGAGAGTTATGCCTTCACTGCAAGAAATCAATTACTTATGCTCCAGGCAAAATTTAATGTATCACTGGGAGGTGTTGTAAGTCTTTCAGCTCACACTCTGAGGTCATTAATTAAAGCAGTTCAGCTGCTGGGGGCTGATAGGTGAGTGGTTTAACTGTCAACAAACCAACTTATGCACATGTTTTTGATATATGCAAGATGTTCAGAATCAGGAGAAACAACCTACTATTTACCCCCTTTGAGGTGCTGTAATTTAGGCATCATGAAGTTGATCAATCAGTTCTCCATGACTGTGACTGTGACTGTCTGTTTTTTTGAGAAATCCTGTGGGAGGTACAGAGGGTGCCATTGCTGCTGCTGTGAGCCATATGGTCCCTTCGCACTTGTGATGAGTACAGTTTGTGTTCTTGGTACTAAGTCAAATTCAAAGTGAGTGCTAGATTCCAACAGGCATCTCCAATATCTGGAGAGTGCATCGCTCAATGACATTAGAGTGGCGTTTTGACTTTCAGCAAATGATGACGGGGTCATGCTACTGGGCTGATTTAACCATAACTTTGATGGTGTTACTGAATGTGACAAGGTTGTTATAAGATGAACACCTTGAAATCTTGAATAGTTTCTGTGTTACAGTCCTGTGTTTCATTGACCTCTTCATCAACCCCAGCCTCCTCCTAATGCAGACTGTGCTTTGCTTCATGCTACTACTACCCTGCTACGTCCCAAGACTTCCTTCTTGATCCTGTCGTATTCACTACAGATGACTTCTATCAGTCATACTACAAATGGCATTGAAATTGAATTCTAATTGTATGATTTAGCCTGACTGTGATGCCATCACCAGCGTTACAACCCTAGGTGGATGTCTCACATATTGTCAGGATGTGTCTTGCATTTATTATATCTGAGGTTGTTGTGTTTATATTCTTTAATTTGCTTTGTGATTGAGGATAATGCTGTGAACATTTGCATTAGATCAAAAGACATTTTTTTCCTAGCAACTGCAAAAAAGACAATTGGTGAGCAAAGACAGTGTTCTTATCTGGTTTACTAGGTCACAAAATTTACTGTGAATTTTTCCATCTGGCTAATGAAGGCTTTCCTCAACTGTCTGTAGAGAAAATATAAGATGACTGATACCGTGCACAGTAACTCAGATAAAGCAACAGAGTGTTTGGACATAGGATCTGATGTAGAAGAAATAACATCTTCACTCATACCAGCAACCATACAATACAAGTTCAGATTAAAATAACTAACAGATTTACTCAAGTTTCAGGGACACATAATTACTGACTTTGTGATATCCAGAAAAGTTTAAAGAGAGCTTTGCCCTGCAGCCGGGGAAGCTATCCTCTGCTTTCTGTTAAATTAAATTGCACTGCTGCCAACTGCCCACTTGTTTATTTATGTTTACCATAGCCTTTAGTGCTGTGGTTGATGCCAGCACCAGTGAACACTACAGTTGCTGAGAAGGATGTCTGTTAATGAACAGACTACTTACCTAGATCTCTTTCAGTCAGAGGAGAACTAAGTTCAGCATACTGTATGCCTACTATGTTGGGTTTAAGAGTGGTTGGTAGTTGGAGAGTGCAAAAAAAGAAAGAAAAAGAGCAGGTGTGTGCATGTGCATGTGTGCACATTTTTGACCATCTGTCATTTGCCCTGGGGGTGGATCTATCACTGTTATGTCCCAGGGCAGATACAAGCTCAGATGCAGTATCTCACCTGCCAGAAACGACATAATGTGTCTTAGACAAAGCTGTTTGATGTGTTTTGTATACTTCTATTCTTTTGCCAGTGAGAGTAAAAACATAGCAGCATACTGTACAGAAAAATCAAATGAAACAGTTTGATGCTTGATGTAATTATACAGAGGTTGAAAAAGACAGAACTAGAAATATATTCTGATATACAAATAATATCTACCTACATATCTAAAGAAATAAAGCCTGAATTCAGTCTGGTTTAGGCACTGTTGACATTAGGGATGTGTGTATGTGTGCGCGTGACCGCAACACTCTGGTGTCCAATGGCATTTAAAATTCCAAGCCAATTTGTACCTGTCCACTCTTGTTTTGTTGACTCTGCAGTGTTTTAATCCTGCTATTAAGTGTTCACAAGTTTTAATGGCAGTTGCTTCATTAGCTGCTGCAAACTTTCAATCTAAGACAGAGTGCCTGCCTTCCATTTAAGCTGCCGTGATGTACCATTACAAGATGCAACTGCAAACACAGTGAGCAACTGAGAGTTCCTGTGGTGCAATGCAGGAATTAGCTCACATGGTAAAGCCAGGAATCCCAACAAAATCCAGACACAAGAAGTATAGAGAGTACAGAGTTGGAGTGAGGCTGACCCACAAAATGTAAGTGTTGTTTGATTTAATTTCAGTCCAGTGGTAAAATCACAATGTATTGCACATTGCCAATTCTGGCATCAGTTACTGTGCTTCTGACAGTGCTGTCTGCTGAAGATGTGTGGTGGAATATTTTCCATTGTTATGGAGTTGTTTGGCTGACCTCTGCTTCAGGGTGGAGCTGAGGGTGGTGAAAAAAAAAAACAGTGTGAAAACATCTAGGTTAGACTATATTTTACTTATACTTATAAATTTCAGGAATAGGCCTTGTCAGGGTTTGATACAGGCCTTGATACACTACATTTGGTGAGAGATGTTGAATACAAATCAAACAAGTCCTCAGGTAGTTTTGAACTTTGAATACCAAGATGCACATATTTAGAATTAATAAGCCCTCATTACCTACCCTAACTCGACTCTGAACACGATCTAACTGAATTTACATGACTTGACTTGAAAGTGGGTTCCCTGAGACTCTTGCTTTAATGGCTGAAGATCCCTGTTCCTTTGAGTCTAAAGTACAGTAAAGAAGTCAACACCAGCAGGATACCATCTTTTCTTAATGATGATCCAGGCTGCAGTGTCGAAATGTTGCGGGTGACTCAGTTAACAGTGTCAGCTGACAGCAAGATGTTCTTGGGCTGGAACACAGTTACCACCTGGGTTTTGAATTTTCATGTCCTCCTCGTGTTGTTGTTTGTTTCCTCTAGGTGGTTTGGTTTTTCCATGGTCAAGTGCAGGTTAGGTGAAATGGAAATCTCCAGCATGCCTGTAGCAGTGATTGGGATTGTGTGTGTGTCTTTGTTAGACTGGCAGCAAGGGTGTACACTACCCATTTCCCAGCATGTGCTGGGAGAGTCTCCAACCCCCTGAAACCCAGAACAGATGCAGAGCACATTGGCCACTAGTTGGATGAAAATAACTTGTAACCTGATGTCTTAACTGTTTCAGATTAGCATTGTGTCTGCTCCACTGAATCCCTTTCTGACTTAAGTCAAAACAGCACTTTTGAGTAATTTCAGTCCTGATTCAGAGCAAAGCAGTACAGAGACTGCTCAAATTAAAGAAAATTCTGATTTTCTTTTTAATACTAATTTGTTCACTTTTATCCATTATAGTGCTACCTTTCATTATACTGCTTAACTTGTGATGAGGTGTTTCAGCCTGTGTTTTGAGCTCTTTTACCTTACCTTACCTATAATCCTATCCTGCCATCCATCTGTAAACATGATATTATATTTTTTCCTTTGCTTGTACATTATATCCCTGAAATTATGTAACAGTGCCTTGTTTCCTAAGAACGGTACAGAGCACAAGTTATTATTTATTTTGTATGTCAGCAGCTGCTTTAGAAAACACAAGATAAAAAAGAGAAAAGAAAAGGTTTTTGATCAAGGAATTAAACACTAATAGACCAGAAATGACTTTGTTGATAGGTAGGGTTTATGACCCTCAATCAGACCACTGTTTTATTCAATAAGTGCAGACTGGAAGCTTTTAACAACACATAAAAAGCACTTTCAAGCTTGTCTACATTACAGTGGACATGGCGTTAGTCATTGCTTCACTAACATCTTAGCTGAATGAGTTTTTAAAAAACTGCGCTGAAAGGATTCGAAGAGTGGCTTCTTGCTGTGGTCTCTGGGGAGTGTGGAAATACATTTTTAAAAATAGACTGTGATTTGAAGTAGGAAATAATCATTTGTCTCATCAAACAAAATGAAAAGAAAAGAGAATAGGGTGTGAATAGCTCTTATGCTGGCTTAATAAACCAGTAAATGTTGCTGTAATTCAATTAAGTTCTCCACAATACTTGGAATTAGTGGGGGCATTGTTAAATAATTTAGGGTATATAAAATGAAATGCAATTACTTTAGGTTGCACTGATTTGATAAAACAGTCTTAAATACATACATAAGCAATTCTCCACTTACATACATTTACTTACATACATATTTCTAAGTGCTCTTTCCAGGTAACTCTAATCTTAACTGGGCTCAGTTCCATCATAGATTAACTGATTTGCTGAAGCTATTTTAAAGATCAACTTCTGGCCATGCAATCCTCATAAGTTTTGTAAAATGTTTAAATTTAATTTAAAACTTCAGATATGACTTAATGAAGTCTTTAATGATACATGTTTTGCTTTGTAATTTAAACCAAGTGAAGATTTACTGTGATAATATTTCATCTTATCCATTCCTTTATTTTCAACAGTATAACATCAACCTCAGTCCTGCCTGAAGGTTCGTCATATTAATGTGCAGGGTTCATCTTTTGCAGTTTCCAGAGTTGTCAGCATGTTTACTAAGTTTTGTTCCAAATGGCTCTGCTAATATTAATGAGAAACTGCAACATGCTTATGACATTTTTTTGGCACATATAGGATGGCAAAATTCAAACTGATAGCAACATAACAATATAGTGCTTCCAGCTACTTGGCAAAATGTCCAGCACCTTCCCACAACAGAGTTTTTCAGCAAGGTCAGAGAGATGTGTGGACCTTTTGCATGGGAAATTGCATGAATGTGGTTCTGGCATCAGAAGGTTGAGTAGAAATCGCTAGCAAACTTACCTTGCAATTTCTGTGCAGTACATGATAAACTCCAAGGTTAGGTTTCCCAACAGACTCGAGACAACTAAATATGCTCTCACATGCAAAGACGTGCCTTTGGCCCTATGCTTGGCTGTATACATACATTAACTCACACCATGTGAACACAACCTAAGAGATAAACACAACATGTAGCTTTTTGACAAATGGTAGAACATATATAATAAAAATAAAAAAAAAACATAAGAATCTTAAAAGACATGAAGAAACATTTAGAGTGGAGAAATGAAAGACAGACAAAAAAGGCAGGATAGAATAAAAAAAGAGTGTTGTTGTTGTGTTGATGGGGCTTTCTGTTTACCCCTGAGCCCTGTTAATCAAGAGATTTGAAAGCTGCTCAGACTCTGTTTGCAGCTTAATGGACTGACTGGTCCTGGTCATGATATTATAGGTCCCCTGAAAGGGCATTATCAAGACAAACATTATGATGTTATGAATTTCAAAAACACTGGTGTGAGAGAACATTTAAGAAATGTGAAATCCATGTTGAGGTGTATATAAAAAAAATCTTAGGTGCTTATGTACATTATAATCTAAGTTTGTAGGTTTGCTTTCAAGGGGCATCTGCCAAATAAAGTTGAAACATTACAGATTTAAAAAAAAAAAAAGGATACAGTACAAAAAACCCCCTCCAGATTGCATACGTTTTAGAAGTCTTACATCACTGTTTGCTAATACACAAACTTCAACAGTGCTAATTATGCTTTTCACTGAACATACAGTAGATTGTAAATGTGACTGATAGGTAGATTGGACTGAATATCTAATTGTTGATATTTTAACTGCAAAATAGGTGTTCAGACAAATTTAAACACTTTATCACTGATATACGACACTAGCCAGTAATAGTAACCTCCCTGGTTCTCATTTTTATAAGAGCATTCTTCATTCTGTATAGGACATGTGCTGTGTTAGAGCTGTCCCTTCTTAATAGTAATGGTCAGTCACAAAAGAATACCACTAAAGAATACTCTATATTACTATCTGTATGTGTCCTACTTCCATATTCTTTAGGTTTTTGTATTAATTACCTATATAATACATAATTAATAAGACATTACTGTTGTCTTGCTTGAGGAGTTATTAATCTCTTTGAACACGACTGTTATTGTTCACTGAGCTGTATAGTGTTAACTGAAACACATAATACTAATACTAATGTAGCATGATAAAATGGCACTAATAACAGTGAAACAGTCTTCTTATGTCTTGATTATTTTTATTAGCAGCTAATGAACCTGAATATCTGACAATGAATTTTGTCAAGAGGCTTCCATCAGAGCATACATGGTGACAGTGAGACACAAAAGAAAGCAGTCATACTTATATGTACATGAGAGGATCCTCAAGGCCAACAACTAATAACACTGTTATATATGTTATTTGAAACAGTAATAAAACACCAGTAGAAACGAGATTACTGCATTCAACATAGACCATGTTGTTCTGAATGGAGCATAAAAGGACAGCTACCATAATTCCTCTTAATACCCATGTCCTTTTATATTTCTGTTTATTTGATTATGCCATGAAGAGAGTATCTGAGGTACTGAAATAAGTGTGTCTAAGCACTCACCAGTCACAGAATGACAGCCTCCTCAATAAATCCAGGGGTCTTGTATTCAGTTTAGCTGATAATCAACTGTGTCTATAAGAGGAGGTGACTTTGAGGGGGATTATGTGTAGCTCTGGTGTAAAATGTAGTAAAAGGTATGTTCAGCTCTCCAGTCTTTTAGTTAGTAGATTTACTGAATATTTTTGCTTCACAAGATTAAAGATTTGTCATTATGAATTGTCAGCTGATAACATGTCCAGAGCTGATAAATTCTCTGAGAGTTGTGCTGACACTCAACAACCATGAGCGCCATGGGAATCTGAAAATTAAGTGTTAAAATGCTAATTGATGTCTACAAATCAAGGGATGCTATGGAAACATATCAAAGCGCATCCAGCTTGAAATTTCGACTTGTCTGAAATGTCAAAAGTCAAGACAAGATGTGCCAGACCAAAAAAACCTTCAGCATGTCTGCTGGGCAGAAAAGCAAAGCAAAAGCAACATTTGACTGCAAAGCAGCTGCAGGAAGGTTTAGCTGACACAGGAGTGGCGGTGCGCCGTTCCACTATGCAGCGTTGGTCTACATGGAGGAGTCATCAGAGGGAAACCTTACCTGCGACCTCATCAAAAATGTTAACGTCTGAAGTCTGCAAAGCAACATTTGGATAAGCTAGAGTCATTTTGGAAACAAGTGCTGTAGACAGATGAAGTTAAAATTGAGCTCTCTGTGCAGCATTTGATCAAAAGAACACATTGCCAACTGTTGGCAAGTTCTGCAGTACCAACTTAGTAGGGTGCCTAGGCTTTTGCAACATGCCACAATCACTGCATTTTACTTTTTCTGTTTAAGTTCATGAAATAAAAAGTAACAAACATTTTAAGAAAAGCGAACTTTTAATCTCTGTTTGCTACAGGGGTTGTACTTATTTCTTTTCACTTAAAAAAATCAAAACATTTTCCTTGGATAGTTAAACATGGAAAAACAAGTATGGTAGCCACCATGCAAGCAGATCTGCGAGGCTTCACTGGCAGGGATTTGAACTAAATGCTTGTGTTAGCATACTAATGTCAGCAGTGACAATACTAACACATTGATGTTTTTGAAGGTTTAATATTTACCATGTTCACCATCTTAGTTCAGCATGTGAGCAGGATAACATTTAATAAATAGCCCCAGACACAAACTATATGTGAGGCTGATGTGAATGTCATTAGTTCTGGTCATGAAATATTTGGCTCTAAAACAAAGTGTTGGAAAAATGTTAAATTGTGGCGTGATGATGGTGTTAGATAAAAATTGAAGGGCTTACCAAAGTTATTACACCTCATCCTGGGAAGGACATGAATGTTCACACCAAATTTCATTGCAATTGATTCAGCAGTTGTTGAGACATTTCACTCATAACCTAGAGTAAAACTCAGGGGATCACAAAAGTCATGAGGCGACATCCTCTGGAAACCATGAATATCTGTACAAAATGTTCCACTATATCCAGTAGATATTGAGGTATTTCACAGGTTATGTGAAAACTTTGACCCGCCAATGGTGCTAGAAATAAAGACAGGGGCTCTCCAAAGTCATGGTTAATGATATCATGGTTAACATACAAAATTTCACAGAAATCTGAACCAACACTGATGTTCATACAGCTTCAGTAATAAATGATCTTAAATAAGTCAAAAAGAGCAGGTGCAATGTAATTCTCCCTGGTGTCAAAATAATGTCACTGATCTACCTTGTCTCTTACAGCTTCTCCTTTTATATCGCATTAGATAACTTGTTTACTGTAGCAATGCCTCCTTAGCCTTGACACATGGAGGAAGTGATGTCATATCAATTAAAACCCCTCTCATCACGAACATTAATCTTGCAGTGCTATTAGACAACCCAATATATTATTGATGTGGCCTGACTGAGGAACCGCACAACATTTAATAGGAGTGGAAACGGCTTAGAGTTTCTTGCACCTGCAGAACACACAAACTCAGGTCAAATTAAATCACAGTTTTCATTTTCAACTCAAATCAAGTCCCCACTAGACCATGGTATTTAATTACCCTCAGTTGCTGAGAAATCAAGTGTTTAAGAAGATGTCTTTGCCCATCTATCACTGACCTTGACTTACTCACTCTTACTCCTGACCTGTCTGTCTCTGTCTGTTGTAACAAAAACTGTGTATCTATCTTGTCTGTCAAATAATAAACAGCGTTTACACTGCAAATGGAATTTCTTAAAATGTATCATTTAAAAAAAATGAATTTATACCCATGGTAATATTAGTCAGTTAGTCTGTCCACCACTTTGGTCCAGAACAAAACAACCCTACAACTACAGCATGTATGTATGGCCGTGAAATTTAGTACAGACATTTATGTTCCCCTCAGGATGTACTGATCACTTTAGTGATCCCCTTACCTCACCTCTAGTACCATTATCAGGACAAAATGTCAATTTGTCCAATTCCTTGATTTATGATCAAATAACTTGCAAAACTAAAGGCATTCTCATCAGCCCGCAGCTGTGCTTTGTTTAGGGCTGACTAGCTAATGTTACCACGAACACAGCTGTAGACCCTCAGTCTTGTTTAATATCTGAAATGGAAGTCAATAAATTCTTAGTTTAAAAAAGGAATCTAAAAAAATATAGCCCTACCTTTTGCAGCCTTACTTTCATACCACGGCAGGAGCATCTGTTACCATCATCTTGATCCATTCATTTTTCATCTCAGGCTTTGTACCATTTAGTATTTCTTTGTCCACTTGCTGTTTCTGTTGACTATTTTTGTCTTCAAAATGTTTTTGCTGCTCATAAGCAGACAGCAGAGGTTGGCTGTTTCCCCAGCTAAAGCAGCGATGCAGGATGTGACTCCCATTGGCTGCAGGGCAAAACTGAACAAACAGGACAAATACAGATGGATGGCCTGTGGATGGTGTCTGAGGGAGGCATTAGGCTCCCAGAATATCTTCAATGCTCCATGGCATGTATTCTACTAGTCCTTGATGTGTTTGCTGTTTTGATGATGGTGGTGGACATTGTTGTCTGTCACATTGGTACAAAATCTCAGCAGGTTTGAGATGTGATGACTCAAAAGAAAATACCAAATGATTCACATCATTCATCAAATCAGAGCCCTGTATGGAACCATCTGCATTTGTTACATTTCCCCGTGCATTTATTCAGGCTTTTCCTTTAAGTTGTCATCCGTCCGTTGGATGAATACCTATTTGAAAGAAAAGTTGCAAGCATATTTTTTATAAAATGTAATAAGCTACTAATTTCTCTTAACAGTTTCTCATAGTTTGTAAGAAATGCATGAAAAAACAACAAATAGATCCTCACCCTGTTCTGTAGGTTGGATGTGTTAGTGCATGCATATCTATTTTATTTATGTGCTCTCCCTGTCCCACAGCATCCTGTATTTCCTACAGTGCATCTAAAACAACATTCACTACGGCCTTGCCACTATTGCATCTGTGCTCAACCTGCTATTCTTCCAAATGTCCCACACATTAAATTATTCATGGTTCCTATGGATGCATAGCTTGCCTGCTCTGATTGCCTTTGTTTTTACTCTTTCCAAAGACAGAGAGACTACAGGCAAAGTGTTCCGCAAAGTTCATCTGTCACTCACCAGAGCTGACCTCTTCTGAAGTCAGTCAGCGGTCTCTCTCACACCAGTTGTAGACCAGCTACTCCTTGTACCCTGAATATCTCTGGTTTGAGAAAAAAACAAAACAAAACAAAACAAAACAAAACAAAACAAAACAAAAAAACTAACTAAAAAACTCTTTTTTTTTTTTTTTAATGAACTCAGGATGTTTGCTCCCATATGGTCCCATATGCACAAAGAGTATGAACAAAGCAACATTTCAATAAATGAACCTGAAACTCATTTTCATTTCATTTTCATTCTCTGTGCCTGTAAAATAAAGCTCAAATTCTGCCCATTGTGGGTTTTAGTGATTGGCTAAGAGACTGTTATGCTATGTATTGGTCAGTAAATAAACCCAGAGAAACTAGTTTAGAGAGTTAGCAGGGGAAACAAATAAAGACAGAGAGCCCTAGAAACAGGCAGGGGGAAGAATATGAAAGTGAGACAGAGGGGGGAGAGTCCAGAGAGAATGGGAGACAGTTTGAAGAGGCAAATACCCACAGTTGGTAGCAGGAGGTGGGAGGATAAACAACAAAAGAAATCTTTCCCTGGAAGCAATGGGAGAGAGTAAAAGTTAAAAAAAAAGAGGCTAGGATCCAGCTGAGTGTTAAAGCAGGGGAGAGAGGGAGGAAGCAGAGCGAGAATAAATATGCCATTCCCTGTATCACTCTGTCTTTTCTCTGTTGTGTGGGTGTGAGGAGGAAGAAGAAGAAGAGAGCGAGGTTGCCTGTGGTGTGCAGTTGGGGGGCAGTCGGGAAATTTGTGTCACCTTGTAATGAGCCCATATGCCTACTGACAAATAACAGCATTATTTTCACAGATAATCCTGAGTATCGTGCATCTTCACATGTACATAAATGAAAGTGTGGATGAACTGTGACACATAGGGTATATTTGTATTCCTATGTGCCTGCAAAACAGAGTGCGCTTTTCTGGTTGTTTTCACATGCCTCAGCCCGTTACTACCTCCTGATGAAACCACTGTTTCCTACTTACCTAAAGCTCCTTTCCGCTTTCAGTCATCATGTATTGACCATTTAAAAACTTAAATTCAACGTATAATGTTAAAACAGAACGTGACAGTAATTACTATGCCCAAATTGTTAAATTACAAATTCCAACCAATATACAAATACCTTAATGTAATGTACCTTATTAATGTAATACCATGCATGCCAGAAACTATGGCAGTAAAAGAATAAGTGGTCCACTGTCCAGACTAACCACACTTTTATGCCCATTAAATTCATCAGTATGAAATAATAACATCACAATAGATGTGTGATTCCTCTTTTTTTAAATATAGATTTTAGCATATGAGATTAAGCTTCCAAGTTGAATCATTTGGGATTAAAACTTCATGCGTCTGTTAAATTTTTTTCCCCCAAAACACAAGTGACTTGCTGACTGTAAGCAGTTTATTTTGATGCAAATTTCAACATACAAACTAGCTCATTTTCTTACAAAACATTCTCTTCTTATCAAAAGCACACACATGCACAAAATTATTCATATATTCAGTCTCCCATATCTCTCGCCCCCACATGCAAAGACAGTTGCAAACAACCCCCCATTGCAATTATGTGTTCGAACAAGAAAAATCAATTTAAATTGAGGCTAACAAACTTTGTTGCTGCATCATTGCACATCATCATAACTTGAGATTCGAGGATACAGATGTGAGACTGACATGAAAACAAGAAGGACGATGGACAAAAGTAATAATGTATGACAGTCACAGTACATTTGCATATTTCTTCTGCCCAAAGTGATTTATGACACAGAACTAGTTTATGAAACTTTCTGCGATCTATATTCCAAACACTTCTGAGCTCTTCTTGAGAGAAATGCAGCACCCAAGAGGTGATGTGTTGTACATTTCCAACAGCAGTCTGCTTATAGGTGTCGAACATGCCAGACAATCGGTAGATATCATGCCAGGTTCCAAAAACTGAATGTCCTGAAACACACAAAAAACATCATCAGCACACACTCTTAAAAGACAAGGACAAATTAATTGCTAAGAGGAAAGTGAGCATGCTAAACAAAAGAAAAATGAATGCCTTCAAGCCTAAAGTAGAAAGAAAATCTAAGTTGACTTTCCATAAATGAAAAGTACTCAGAAGGAAGTGGGGGGAGGCATGCAAATGCAGTTCTTTTTTTCCTTTTGGGCTGGTAGCTCTCATTACTACTATTAGCCCCTTTCTACATTAAACAACCTCCCTCATTATTTGGGGCCACTGCCTTAATTTAGAAGGAGAGTTGTGAGATCTATTGCCAAATGTGAACACAGGGCTGTAGAGGTAACTTTACCATTAACCGTCTCTGTTTGGAGATGTACCATTATTATGGATGGGTATTTAAGCATCTCTACCCCAGTGCATAGGCTCTCTTTTCTCTGAGAGTGAAGACTGTATAATGCACTCTGTCATTTAGCCTGTGATGGATATAATTCTCTGCTGATGTTAGAAATCATCGAACATATGGGGAAAAAGTGGCAGCAACAGCAGGTCATGTTTTCTTTAAAGTGGATATTCATGCAAATTTTTATTGGATGTGTGGGTGGATTCCTCACCTACAATACAAAGTTAGTACTGTTGTCTTGCTGTCTTTCTAGCAGGATTTAATAGGCAATCTCAGAATCTCACTGTTTCTCGGCCTCCCTGTGTGCGTGTGTGTGGGTGGAAAATGTTCAAGTCTGTGGCAGAAAAATTCCATAACTGTATAGCAGAACATACAACCCTGTGTGTGTGTGTGTGTGTGTGTGTGTGTGTGTGTGTGTGTGTGCGTGTGTGAATGCACACCCATTTGTGTGGGCATTGCTTCTCAGCATCACTCCATTTTGTCTCTGAGGATTAATGAGGTGTGTTTATCTGTATGCACTCTGCATACTACAGCCTTGGGTTTCCCTAATCAGGCTTCAGGTGTGTTTTTGCTGCTGTCCAGTTGTGGAATAGTGGGGAGGTCTGGTCACGGTACCACAATGTATCTATAAAAGTGTGCAGTTCCCTTTGCTCACATTGATCTCTTGTTTTTTGGAGGTAGTGCTAAATGTTATCGGCAGGTGCAAATGGTTGTTGACACAGAGCAGCCTTATCTAAACCAGCTTTAACATACTGCGAATGTCAGGCTAATTAAAAATAATGAGCTGTGTGAAATGTCCGTGTCACAGCCACAGAAGCTCCTGATATTATAAACCTTCATTACAATGGAACATATTAATTCTGGACAGTGGAAGTTTCACATTTTCCTGAATATACTATATATATAAAAGCAGCCTACAACACAGCAGAGAAAATAACTGTTAAGCTAACTGATGCTACTGATACTACTGTATGTAATGAAAAGAACGTTGCTCTGAAAACAGACGAATATGTGTCATCTACCGGAGGAGAGCAAACACTGGCGATGAAGATGTATAATTAAAGTTTATAGTTAAATTCAAAATTTTTACGTACTACCAATGAAAAATGATTTACTGGTTAAGTATAAACATCAGAAAAGGAGCTATTTGACACAACCCAGGCAGGTATATGGTATTCATTTTGATGGCTTGGCATGTTCAACAAAACAGCACTTTACAACAATTAACCTGGATGACTCAGAGACTGGTACTTTTCTAATTTATGACTCTTTAATAGGACTCTATCTTTTATCTTTTCCTTCATATCTGACATCTGAAGAACAGTATGTCCAAAATAAAGTGGACTGACCTTATCAGTTTAATGTCTTCATAAAAGATAAAAAAGGGACTTTTCAATATTTAGATAAAGATGTAACACTATGGTTGTATTTAAAGTTATTCAGAGTTATTCAAAGTTAAAAGTAAACATCAAATCACCTGTTTGCTGTCATAGTCCCACCAGAGCTGTTTTTACTATGTCTTCATCATATTCCTTTATACTTTCCATCCTAAAGAATGAAAATATTAGAACTTGGCTGACTCTTTTAAAGAAAAAGCAGTTAACAAATTGCTGTATATTTTCAGTATCTATTGTGCTATTGATTTGTTGATTAAATCAATTCAGTATTCATCAGAATAATGGATTCACTGTTATTAATCCGACCAACTAAAATCTGTCTAAATTTGCAGGATATTTTTGCTGAAATAGTGGATAATTTTTCAATGAAAAAATTAATTAACGCTAGTTTTTAAAAACTGTATTAGCTCTAAGTGAAGTAAAAGATGAATCCAACTTTTTTCAGTGACTCTGCCTCTGATTATCATCTTTAATGATGCTATCTAAATCTGGATAGGAACCCAAGCTGTAAGCAAAATGAATCCTTGTATGTACCTCATAGTCTTGTCTGCTATTGCCAAAGAGAAGAAATTAGTCATGGTTATCTGCAGTCTGAAAATTATAGGCAGCATACCAAGAGACAGTGTGTTACAGAGCACTTTAATGAGAATTCTTTTTAATTATGTACCTTGTTTAGTAACCTCATCTAACCACACCCAGTAGTCATTTAAAGAACATTTAAAGCTGACAAATATATTCTTTCAGCAGTTAAACTAAACCAAACAGGAAATACCACAGAAACTGTATTTGTAGTATTGTTGTTAAAACATGGCTAAGAGGGCAGTGTTAATGGGTGTGGCGGACTAAAAGTGGACTACTTTTTCTGCAATATTATGGGTCCCTGTGAATCATCATCATCACACATGGAATTAAAACCGTTATTAAATAGCATGTCCCCAGTGTGAGGGGAAATGTCACTGGCCTTGAAGAGCCACTACATGAGGTACACATAAATTTTAAATGTCATTTAACACAAACGCTATATTTATAAACTTCTCTGCTCACCCTCGCTTGAGTTGAAATATGCAGTGATCCTGACTTTGATTCTCTCAAGTGATGCTGTAAGGAGGATGCTGAATCACTGTTAATTACCACTGAGTGAAATAACGTAAATGGGGAAATATACATTGCCGAAAGGCTTACTGAAGGATAAAATTAAAAGAAAAGGGCTGCTAAATTAGTAATTTGTTATATAATTGAAAGATCATGCAGAGGTTTAGGAAAAAGAAACTCAGTACATGTTGAAGTTTAGAAAAGATGTACATGATTAATATATTGAAGAATTTTCTTTAACTGTCTGATCTAATATAATGTTCATAGTTACTACCTGACACTTCTTTCTTCTTTTCTATTTCACCTTACATACCAGTCATGCAGTATGAAACTGAATAAGAGAAATAGAGCAGTAATCTGTAGCAGGATGCTGTGGTTTAGAAGTACAGGTGTAAGTACAGGCCAATCTGAGGGTTAATCAATGTTATTAATATAATATCTAAATGTGGTGGTGGTTCTGTATTGCTGAGCTGCTATTTACGCCAATGCAAACTGAGTCCACACCAGGACAACACCAGTGGTCGATCCCATCATGACTAGAGCGAGAGGGAAAGCAGTAGGTGGGGCTGAAGAGGTTTGGTTAAAAGCAAGAGCTTAAGCTTAAGTCTGTGTTTGTATAAGTGAGAACAAAGGCTCAGGAGAGTACAAATATTATGAGTACTAGGAAGAAATGAGAAGTAGTGGATATGCAATAAAAGAGCTCATGGGGGAAGAATTAACTGTGGTGTTATACAGCAAATCTGCTCTGTATGAACTCACTTCGAATACTGGTAGATTAATCTCTTCTCCAAATCTAATGGAAGGACTGCAGCAGAAATCACTGCGTCTCATGCAAGAACATGCTCATATTCTTATCCTAAATCTTGATTTTCTTTTCTGTGAGGTTCACTTGTATGACTTTCAAAGTCAGATTCCACAAACTCTCCTAACTGCGCAATAGTCATCAGCATGATCAGCGCCCTAACATTCCCTATAAGGATACCTACTGGTATTTCCACTCATTTGTGGGCAAGCTCAAATATCAAAAATATAACCCAAGAGTTGAGAGAACCTTAGACTGCAGAGCTTCATTTAAATGTCACCATGTCAACCATGCAATGGTGACATGGTGTGGATATCAGGCTGTACACTGGGAAAGAGCATTTTTAAATTGCTTTTCTCCTCCCGAGCACATTTTTATGTCAGAGCAGGAAATGTGTTTCAATCAGAGAAAAGCACTTAATGTAACAGATTAAGCTATTGTAAGATCACAAAATGTGGGACCTCTTAGCTTTAATGTATCTTTCAAATACTCCAAAAAGACCCAGTAATTTGAATGTCTGTTCATCTCCAGCCTTACTAAATTGCAACTATACCACTTATAATGTGGTTTAAGGCCATTCTAGTGGCAATTGGGCAATTAAGATGGAAATCTAAGTATAAGTCAGCTCACTTTAAAACAGATCTTTTCAACATTACTCTGACTCTGCAAAAATGGTGCATTGTTTAAACATATTCAAATTATGTTCCCTGAAGCAAGTGGCACAGCACAAACTGTTTAGGTTAGAGACTGGGATAAGATGATTCCTGAACTCCCAGTGCCATGTTCTGAGCCGATTACCCATTCCACAGAGAGAGGCATACAAAGGAATGGTGGGGGCTTGTTGTGCTGTCCCACATCAACTGGCCTACTTGATGGGGATACAAAGGATGAGAAATAGAAGGAAAAGGAGGGATGAAAATCACATTGGGATTCAAACTAAATAGATGGAGGATTGTTGCTAGCTCCTAAGAAACCTCATCTGTGTGTTGTCTCGTCTTGAATTGGGGGATTCACATATAATTAAGCCACAGATGCAAAAGAACATGTCATAAACTGTAACAAAACTGCTATTTAATTTTTACAGGACGTCCATTTTGCATTTTTCCCCAAGAAAGGTTGATGTCTAGCCAAACCATACCCATAGGGAAATGTGTTTAAATGGAGATACTTGGAAATTTAACCAGTGGAATACTTATGAATTAATAATTACTGTGGGTAAATATCATTTTCATATCAACATTTTCATAAGGAGTAAAATTTGTCTGATTCAGGCTGGTTAGAACTAGTTCATATCTTCTTTCCATCTCTCCCTGCCTCATGTGTCCCTGAACTCAAAGCCTGTTCAGTGGAAAATATGAAAAAATAAGACCCAATTAGAAAGTGACAGAGTCAGTATAAGGGTTGGTTTTGATGGAAAGTAAAAATAAAATGTAATCCATTGGCAATGAATCATGAGAGCCTATGACAGTGTGTACTGATGACTGTGTGAGCGTGTTTGTGGTAAAAATATAAAAAGCAAGTGGAGAACCTAATCAGAGTGTTTGTTTGCTCACATGATCACATCCAAAGCTTGTGAGTTGCTTAAGGCAGGCGCTACTCATCCAGGGTATGGTGCTCCATCTTCATTATTAAACCAATTCATTGAATAACCAGAAAAACAGAAACATTGGTATGATGTAATACAATGCAATAATCAGCAATAAACTAGATTAATAGCTTTTATTGAGACCACAACTTTCACTTGGCTCAATGCTTTAACATATTTTGAAGCTATACTTTGTAGTTGGTGTTGTATTGAGTGTACTACAAGATCGTGTCCACAACATGGAAATGCTTCTATCATTATTGATAATATAAATTACTATTATAAATATTAATTAAATTAGTTAAACTTGATTGTGGGATGGTCATGGATTACAGAAACAATGACTACTGTATTCAATTGGGAATGTGTGTGAAAGTCTTGTGTTTTGTTGAGCTATCCATCCACCCCAACCTCCTACTTACATGGACTTTGTTGTTCTTTATACTATGTCATCTACTCTGTTCATATCATAATTACTACAGTCACTAGATGTCACCTAACAAGACAATGTAACTATGAGTCGTAATAAGCTGCTGAAGAGGCAACCTGTGGGCTTATTTTTGCAGGAGAACAGTGTCCTGTTGTATGACCTCTGTTATACTGTATATTGAGTCTACCAGTGTCAGGAGTTGATTTTGTTTCAACTCATGCTCAAAAAAGTGATTTATACCTTCAAACTCACTTGTACACAGGGTTAAAAGAACATATCATCAAACAGTGTTGTACATATTTAACTTTTTTAATAGAACAGTGCAACATTCATGGCAAATAGGCTTATTCACCTTCATTTCAAGAGATGAGAAGATTGATACCTCACTTGTGTATGGTAAATTCAAAGCAGGTAGGAGACAATTAAAAGACTACTTCACCAATTACTCCTTTAGCACTGACTGACTCACAGTGGACAATTTGAATAATTGATAAATAATGATACAGTAGAACCTTGCTTGTCAAAACCAGGCCCCTTAGTTCCTGCTGCCTGACTAACTTGACACTGATTTGAAAGTACAAGTTGTGAGCATGACTTACTAATTCATGTGCATGAGGTCAAAAATACTTATGAGGCCTACAGGGCTCTGTAGGATTGCATTACAGTGGACAAGGATTTTTATTTTTTATTTTTATTTTTCTGGTCAGTTTATGATAAAATAGAGGAAAATTGGGCAAACAAGTGGCAATCAGATTGTGTGGTTAAATAGCAAAATGCGACATTTGTGAGTATTAAGTTTGTTGTTTGTGTGTGCTCCTCTTCACTCAAGCTTTGTGCATTTAATTTCAGGAGGCAGCTGACAGCCAATTATCCGCTCTGTAGTGCAGACGATATATTGGACCTCAGCCTAAGAAAACGAGAAACCAGCAACCCTCTGGTCACACATCCTTTTCTCTTTAATCTCACAGAAGTGATGTTGAACACCAAAATCTGATTTCAGAGCCCAGTCCAGTTTTTTATGCTTTTCATGAATACTCTACACAGGGGTTAAAATAGGTTGTTGAGTTGTTGTGTGAAGAACATGCATTGTCTGGCTTTTGTATTTAAACAGATGGTCTTGCCTCATTTAAAGTTGCTGGAAATGATGGACTCTGCAGGAATCCAAAAGCCCTCTCTGGAAGTCAACTCCACTGTTTTTTTTTTTTTTTTTTGCATGGTCAGCTCCAAGCTGTTGGCAGCACAACATGCGTTTAGATGGTCCTTCTCTCTCCTGGGTATGGAGAGTTTGTTATTGGAGGCCAACCACAGTGGGATCCTGTGGTTGAAAGTTTGACAGTTACTGGCAAACAGTGTAGAGTGGGGGAGAACACACCAGTGCTTATAGTAAAGCGGTGAGCTGGGGAGAGGCCAGGAACTAAGAAATTGTTTTCAGTCTGTCATGGCATCAGCTACCCCCCACAAACTGAACACCAATATTCAGCTGGGACAGTTTCTTTTTTGGTGGAGCACTTCTGGTGTCCACTGAGCCAGAGCCCCAAAAATGATCGGCAGCACACAGCTGAATCTGGCCATTTTCAGCACTGCTTGTTTGCTATCCATTTCCTTTTTTGTCCTGTGGAGGGACATGAAGAGAACTTTCAGGCAGCAAGTGCTCAAGCGACAAAAAGGGATAATGTGTGTTTGTGTTGAGCTGAGCACAGCAGGCCGGAGGGCAAGAAAGGAAGGCAAAGCAATACACCAAAATGTTTTCTGTCACCAAAATGCTTCTGTGGGATTTTCTTTTAAGATGCACAGCCTTAATTGACCGGAAGGAAAGTAAATGTGGTGTTTATTTATTAAACAACCTAGTCCAGAGGTAGTTTTTAAAAAAAAAAAAAAAAAAAAAAAGTTCAGTGGTATTTATAAGAATAATACACAAACTGCTGTTTAGTGTTTAGCATTTAGAGGTCTAAACTGGTATTGTAGATTTATTTGGGCTACTAACTAGCTAGTCTTAAGTTGCAGGCATCCAAGGTAATATGAAGTATTTATAAAGGTTTATGTCAAGTAACCGGCCACACAGATGAAATCATCATGTACCGTAGAAATGTAGTGCTCGCTTTCAGATTTGCCTGCCCTGGTAAACTTATTTTCACCCTTATTTTGCTCTGTCACTGTGTAGTGTGTCCTCCTTTCATCATTCCTTATCTATCATTTCTGTGGCTGCCACTGCAGGGCCCACAGCAGCACACGTGACGGGAGTCTTGGCACATCAGCGTGATAGGCAAGGATGCTCCAAACACAAGCCTGCACTCTGGTGTGACACTGTGTGAATATCACATCACATTTTAATAGATAGCATGGCGCACAGTAATGCCAGTGTCTAAACTCGGATTATAAATTAATGCCAAACTCCCTGATAAATATAAAACGAAAACCTCACTCTGTATTTTATCCCTAGGTGAAAAGTTCCCTCCCATCTGGGTGCAATGTTTCTAGTCTGATGCATCCCACTGCACCTCCTCGGCTCTGCTTTGGTTAATGGGTGCTAACCGCCCCAGCTTGGAGATGCCGGCATTTATCCGTGGCAATTCCACAGGCTAGATTATGAATTAGTCAGGGAGCTCAGAAGGTAAACAACAACATAATTAGGGAACTCCACCACCACATTGAGAACACTGTAATAAGGAATTTGTTTCTTTCTGTATTCCTCTGACACATACACATAATCTCTGCACACATTTTGGCAGTGGAGCCATAGAGCAGGAGTGAGAGTGCAAAAGCTCTTCCGCCGTATCTGAAAGCGAATATTGAAAATACTCGGTATATTCAGCTAAATTTCTTGGCTGTTTTGGTACCCAGGAAGACTTTCTCCATAAATTTGAAAAGTATTTAGCAAATTACCTCGGGGGCTTTTGTTGAACAGTAATAGAAGATAAGCATTCTGCTTGTTTGAGGTGTCACTTACTGCTGTGTACAAGAAATTTCAGGGTTCCTCTGAATTTTGCTTACTGTTGGAAGTATTTGGTCTCAAATAATTGATTGTCGTTTACCCTTTTTCACTATTCTTTTGCTTGGTTTTGAGAAGTATTTGGGTGGTGTTTTTGATGTTAGCCTGGCTTCACTCCAGTACTGCCAGACATTGACAACTGATCAAACAGATCATGTTCAGACCATCTGTATCATGATTTTTGGTCTAAGTTTATTACAGGACCTATAATAATAATTTGGGCTACTGCAAATGTCATGCGAATTCAAAATTCTATAATGCGTTTTTTGGCTCCAGAGGGAGCCGCATGAAATGTTCATTTTGGTCATCACGGTCACCACCGTCGCTGAATAAATGAATTTGCTCATGAGGAACACATCTCTACATCTCTCAGTCCCAGAGTTTCTATCTAGATGCCTCATCTCAGTCTGATGAATTGGCGATGTAGGTCCCAAGACCTAGTGGCAGGTCAGATTGGTCTGGTCCATCCATCGCCAGCTCTGAGGCCAGTGTAGCCCCCAGAGCAGTAAAGCAACAACATCATTCATGACTGGAGCAGTCAGGGGAGATACTAGGGTCTGGTCTACAGCATTCAGACATGCTCAGTAATCACTCATGTCACCTCGTAATGCACTGGGAGTACCTACAGTGATGGATGGTCATCATCTCCTTTACTCCCTCATTTTGTTCCATGCTCTCTTTCATCCTGATACTCTCATTCTCTCAGTCGTAGACTTTCTCATTTATTCTACATTGTTTCATTTGTCTCTTTGTTTCTTTCTGTTTTTCTTCACCCCTTCTCACTCAGACTTGACTTCACTCTTGTGGTATTATTGTTGTGACCTGCAAGATGCTGCAGAAAGCTTTGACTATAATAACAACCCGTGTTGACAGCTCCCAAACTATGCTACCTGATGAAAATTTCAATTTTACAAACAATTTCCCTCAGATACAGCAGTGTAGCATCTGTGGGAGCAAATTACATGTTTCATGTGACAAAACCAAAGAGATCTCTGTGGTTCCTTGCATCTTCCTGTTCCTGTTCACAGTAACTTCTGCTTATTGATACATGTTGATATTTCAAGATTAAGCGTTTGTTTTAAGACGTGTCTCATGCGTTCCACCAAATGGAAAACAGCTGGCTCTCTATATGAGCCCTGGTCCCTGAACACACTGAATGCAATCTATATAATGGGCTGATGAAGAGTAGTAGTGCTGGATCAGTTCTTCAAGCAATATTACGAGCAATTTTAAAGGCTCAAAAATGAGGACAGTGTATAAAGGCAATTATTCAGTTAATTGCCTTAGACTCAGCATTCTTTAGTGGTATAGCAGCGTAGGGATGGCTGACTTTATACTTACAAATAATAGTTAGACAGTTACATGTGTTAAATGGACAGATGTCTGCAGAAGTTCATCAAGGTAAACCAACCTTGATAAAATGGCCCAGTATCCACAGGAACTGCATCCATACTGGTAAATTCTGTATCTCACAATTTTAGTCATGTACCAGTATTCTGAGCTAATGCTGGAAGTCATGTAGGGTTGCTGAAAACTTTGCAGAAAACAAGATTTTTGATGTGGCAGAACGATCCAGTCTTGACAGAATTAACTGGTGGCAGGATTGTGATAAAACATTCCAAGCCAAACATTTGTCCATGGAATAGCATTTGGTGATTGAGGGTATACTTCAGATTAATCTGAGCCCCAATATCAATCATGGTTTTTAATAAACCTTGACTTTAAAAGAATCATTTGACATGTTGGGAAATATTACTACATGCTTTCTTGGATGGATGGATTAAGGATGCATTAACCTTGGCTCTGGCAGTCCCACAGGTTAGTAGCCTGTTTCACAAAACTGAGCAGCAGCACACAGCCTCAGAAACCCAAAACATTTTAAGACATAGCACCTCCTATAAAAAAGCAAGAGTCCCTTATGTCAGTAATCCATAACTATATCCCACTTTGTTGGAATGTATGTATGATTTTGTTTGAGGTAGGGTATCAATTTACCTATAGTTATATTTGAAAAACCTTTGAGTAAAATTGGGTGAAAATATAACATGTATATATAGAAGGAATGCGTAATTACACTTAACAGGTCCTTGACAACTGTAATTTCTGCTGAGCTGTAGGACAAAATACTGTGTTTAGTCAAATCAGTTCTGCTCAGGGTGAATTTCATCCAACATGTGCTATGTTATGTTATGATGCTTTGCGTTTTAAACTTTTTTCATCATTCAACGCCATTATGTTTAGGCTTAGGAGTTAGTCACTAAAGAAATGACAGATGGAAAGCAAAAAATGTGTGGTCGTGATAATGTGTTATTCGTATGCCATTTGGTGACACCAGGCTGCTTTCTTCTTCACTTAACAAATTATGTGTACTTAAAAATATGCACATGCACAAATTTAGTGTCACTAATGTTTTCTTTAAAAGTCCATTTCCACCCTCTTTCTTTGTGTATGAAACAGAGAGAGGCCAACAGTAATGAAGAAACTGGGCCACAGACAGAGGGGACAACCACTGAGCATGAACCGATGTTAGACACAGCAGAATGAGTTTGACAGAACACAAATGCCTAGTAAGGATAGAAAACTTAAAAAAAGAGAGAGAAACAAGAGGGCTAGTAACCATTCATACATATTTTTATGACTCATACAAAATAAAACCCCCTCAGGGGCTGGAAGGCTCTGTTAAATAGATCTGATGCTCTATCTGTCTGCTCCTTCCCCGCCATTTTGGGAGGCACTGCTCTGTTTTCAGTGTGAGAACCAAAGAGCCGCTTAAACAGATTATTACATTTTGCATATTATTTCCCCTGCAAGCTGCACTGATCAGATTGGTCATGGATCAGGGGGCAGACGGGTTTAGGCAGGAATAGATATTGCATAGCTTCTGGCTTCCCAGCCTTATTACAAACCATTAAAAGGCATTTTGCACTCTTCCTTCTTAATGTCATTTCCTTCCCCCTGAGAGGAATCTTGTTTTGCTAAATGGAGTTCCAATCACAGGCCTGATGCTTCCTTAATGAAAAGTAAATAGAAGGTAAACAAATGAGAAACTGTTGACATTGACAATAGAAAAAAGCTGATTTGTATCAACATTATGACTTCATTTAATTTAGTTGCTTAGATTACAGAAAATCTCAACACATTTGGTAGCTGGCGTATTGTTACCATGAATTTAATTGTCAAGACTGGACGACATTTTCTTTATAGAATGAATAGAATGATTCAGTTGTTACAGTAAATCTAGATAAAGATGGAACAGTACTCTGTCAGCTCCTGAAATACACTGTATCTGCCATCAAAGACAACAAGTTCATTCATTGCAGAAATATGGAAAGACTGGTGTCTTTGTGTACACTGCAGCAATAACCTTGAGCTCAAGATTGTGGAGGCAAATATGATTTAAGTACCACTTCTGTCTAATTTATCAAAACTTTGACGGACTTATTTATCTTTCACCAGTTGTATGTCACATTCTGACATTGTTCAAAGATGTTTTTCAGCACAACAGTAATAAAACAAAGTAAATTTCACAAAACATCCATTGTGGTCTTATATAATCACAAAATAATTCCCTTTGTACTGAGCAAATAAGAACAGGAAGATCCATTCTACTCCCCTGAAGGACAGACTCCTAAGTGAAAACATCTGCTCAATAATGTAACTACCAAAAATCATTTGAGACCAGTAAAATACCTTGGTTAAGATATTGGCTTTCTAATCTCCAGGGCTGCACTGGCAGCTGTAAGGGTAAAGCCTGTGACTGATGAGAGTGGTGGCTTGGTCTGATTTACACAGCCGTATTGATATAGGATGCTTGATTAAGATGGTTTTCGAGCTCAGGGCTGGGTGGAATGATCCGTGGGAGACGTGCCACAAGCAAGTAGGGAGTCCAGTGGATGCACTTGAAGAAATTAAAAAGAGGAGTACAGGCTATAGCAATTACAGGAATGATTCCCGGCAAGTGAGGAAAGGGGGCTTGGTGGGCATGTCTGTTGCATTTTAAGAGTGTATACACTGAGCCACATCTGTGAAAGAACAATGATTTAGGGAGGGCTAGCTTTTCCTAGATCTAGTCAATCAGCTAAAAGCCGCAGTAATGGCCACAGAAAGCCTCCAATGTTGTCCATGCCGCGCTACCTGTTGTTCAGTCTCGTGTATGTAATCATATTTAATCTATGTCTCGCTGGCAAAGTTTTGCTGCGCTTGCCATTCTCTCTTTCCCTTACAGTAATGCAGTATGTGTCTTGAAATGCAATATACCAATTATTGTTCGACTTAACTAGGAACCAGCACAAGCAGTATCCTCAGGTGCTGACAACCAGTCAGCTCTGTTTGACAAACCAGTGATTTGAGTTCTTATTTGGAACTCAGTGTTTGCTGGGGCAAAAGATATTATTTTTTATCCAGTATTTTTCTAGTGTTACCAGGGAATACCTAAGCATTAGTGTGAAAAAAAACCCCACAGTTTGCTACCCACAGAGAAAATGGCCATTTTGCGACCAAAGTTATGAGTTGCTTTGGTATCAAACACCACAGTGTTTGCATACTCATTGACTGAGCAGCTTTGTTCACTCCATAATATATATCATTGCTTACAGTTGGTCAACAACATCATATGGTTGGTTGAAATAAAGGAAAACATTTTGAGTTGTACATTTCATGTTAGTTTTCACATCCAATTATTATATATTACTAAACTACTCCTTTTTACCAACACATACCATCACCTTATATTACAGAAATACCAACTACTATCTCCTAAGGGGATGTTAGAGTACACAGTAGTAAGCCTGGAAATGTCACCAAGAAAAAAACAAAAACAAACAAACAAAAAAAAACTCCTCTGCCAAGTCAATAATTCATGGACAACAAAAGTCAATTTGGCAATTGCTAAGCCTTACTTTGTATCCTGCCTTTTTTCATTTTACAGCTTAAAAAAACTTTCTGGAGCTGGATGACAGCTAGATAGTTGGATCAGCATTTAATGTTCCCACAAAATGATAATCATAAATAATGTTACGAAAGACAGGAATTAAAGACAGTTTGTTGAATATCTTCTGTATAATCTAGTGTTGTCTAGTATAGTCATTACTACATTATTACATGATTTCAACTACACACCAGTTTAGTTTTTTGACTGTATCTTGCACAGTTGTGATGCTATCACAGTGACAAAATCTGTCCACAGACATATAAACACCTTGTCAAAGTATTCTACATTTTACCATGATGATAACACACACACACACACACACACAGACTCACAAGGTGAAAACAATACCAGCTCTGCTGTCACAGCTTGTAATGACACAATCCTTGCTCTGCCATGATACAGTCAGAAAGGTAGACAAGTGTATACACACACATACACTCAAACACAAGCACTTTTTTGTGTAAATAGCACAACTGCTTGATAGTAATAGCAGATAATTAGAGTATATTTGCATGACTCACCCCAGTTATCATTCAGCAATTAAAACAATTCCAGTGTGTGTGTGTGTGTGTGTGTGTGTGTGTGTGTGTGTGTGTGTGTGTCTCTGTCTCTGTCTCTGTTCCTGTCTGTGTGAAAACCAATTTGTGTTTTAGGCTTTCAGAGTGAAGACAATTCTGTGAAGTGAAAACATTTCAAGGACTGTTTTGAGGATTAGGACTTGGTTTCAATAATAAGGTTAAAATTATGATAGTAAGCATATACAAGGGTGTGTGTGCACTTGTGTGGAGTTCCAAGGTATAAGAACTGTATGACTGAAATATGTCAAGTTCATTATAATTGAGGTAATTCATGATATTGCCACTTAAAGTGAAAGCAAGTTAAAAAGAATGAAGTGTGCGCATTTCTAATACCTGTGACCTCACTGCAAATGAAACCAGTGATGACTGACATTCCCATCAAGTAATACACACCTTATTACCACTACACTTTCTGCAAGGACATACGATATTGTGTATATGTTTACTCCTAATGAAAAATATGCTGGTGACTACCTTCCTATTAAAATACCTTGAATGTCAGAAGAAAGACGAGTGAGATATTGTAAGTCAGTGAACTGTGAATCTGAAAGTTTATTTCTCGCCTGAAGAAAAACAGGAGAATTAAGTATTAACATAGGAGAGGGAGAGCTATCTCCATATGGCCAATGACTTTTCAGCAGCTTACTGAGGGCAATGCAGACTGGGACACAGCTGTATTAATTTATTTTTACTCCTGTTTGTCTTTGTTTACACTGATGTCTTTGTTTACACTACAGGATGCTCTCATCAGTACCGGTAAATATGCCTTTCTCTCCTTATTCTTTTTCTCCAGTAAGCTTCAGGTCTATTTTTTGTAACATTTAATTAAAGGGGAATGCTGCCTTTCTGAGAGTACTGTGATCAGAGGAAGAAAGTTCAACTTGGTTTCAATGCCAGAATTGCCAGGCACAGTCTGGTCAGGTCACACACCTCGGTTGCTAATTTGGCAGCTTCCCCATGTCGGGACAGTGCAACATGAGTGGGAATTGGGATCTAAGAATTTGGCAACAAGAAAGCAAGCAAACAGCATATTCGAGAGTCCCTATCCAGCCCAATTAGCCAAACTGTTGATTGTTTTGTAGAGGAAAAGGTTTTGCATGTCAAGATTCAACACTATTTTCTACAAGAATGGGAATGGAACTTAATGAAGATGCACCACATCAACAATGATAACAACATACAAATGTCAAGAAAAAACAGCTGGTGTGGCCCTAATGTTGTAGTTTAATGCTACGTGTACACCAGGATTCATTTTCTAAATCTGTTTCCATGGAGCATTGTCGCATTTTGGTACACCATTTTTTTCACCTCAGCCAAATGTAAAAACTTGCAATATTTCTGTTGTTTCCACTCAGGTTTTATCATTAGCAAATTAAAAATGAACATAAACCCTGCACTGAAACCCATCCATTCTGTTCTGATAACAATGAAGCATACTTCTGGATCTTAATGAGACAAATTGATTCTTACTTTGAAAAATACATACATTACAACTGTTTGATTATTCAGCTCAGTGAAATGGAAACATTGGAAATAAGATATCATTTTGCTTTCAAATGACCAGGTTCTCATTTTAGATCGAGAGGTCTAATGTCATGGCATCACTCTGAAAAATAGTGTATTAAATTACCGTGCAAGATAATTAAACTGCTCATGTGACCTGAACAAACTGGCCTCTGTGATGATGAATTTAAAACCATGCATAGGCCGGCTATGATAACAGTAAATGGAGAAAAACATTACTTACAATGGAAATCCTGTAGGCAGTGCTTCCCTTTTAATTGCCATGTAGACATCCCTTGTTTAGTGTGATGATTGCACCCTACAAAAAATCCATAAAGTTTTAGGGGACTTGTTAGTCTCTTTACCAGCCCAGTCATTCAGGTGTGCGCATGATAGCGTGCTGCGTGAGTGTTCTGGGACTGGGCTCATTGGCCAATCACAACTGAGATTCAGCCCTCACCAACCTGGGGCTGAATTTCTTTTCCCAGTCCGACCCTACTACACAATGAACGGGCTTTGTGGAAATCGTGGAAATTATTCCAACTGCATTACACTCAGAGCTCGATCCTGAAACTCACCCTCATTATTCTCATCCCAGCTGACCTAATTATTTCCCATGCAAGAGTATTGGGGAAAGAAGTTAAAGTATGCAACTCTTAAAAACTGTGGACAGCAATATAGCTAAGCCTCTAGAAACTTAAGTGTTCTCTATACCTTATGCAACCCATTGCCCTCCATTGCTTTTTGCCAACATTTCTTTGTATGTCTTTCTTTGTCCTAGTTCAGTGTATGACTTAATATGTCAGGGACATTGCATTAAGTCAGACTGCTGTCATTGAGATTTCAGTAGAATACAAGCTAATAAAACTTCCTCCTCTTCACCTTCCTTTTACTACACCTATGCTATTTTTTACCTTCTCATTAGAAGAGAAATGTCCACGTTGAAAACTGGCCCTTATGTAATGTATTCACACAGTTAGTACATCTAGAGGAATGCACAGTCAGGCAGACAAACTGTATCCACGTATATTAAAAAAGTGAATTACACTCCAATGATCAGCACAAACAGTTTAATAACTGTGGCCACAATAAATATATATGCAAATAGTGGGAAATGTGTGAAAAGATGAATTTCAGTTGCCTTGAGCCTCTTTGTCATTCTGACCAACTAGGAAAAGTTTAATGTGTGCCAAGGATACTAGCAGAGTGGATTAATTATACAAAAAATAAACAAGTTCAAGGACTAATCTCTTTTCCATGCTGGTGAAAAATGCATGACATGGATGGAGTCCATAGGCAACACATAACACCCATATTGGAAGCCTTCAGTAGCATCTCCTTGCAGCTTTTCCCTCCTCCCAGGCCAAACTGAAGAAGCTGCTTCTCCAAATCTCATCCAATCACCATGTGGGTGGAGTGCCGTTATACAGATACATTCTGATCACAGCGGCAAGTCACTCCTTCCTTGTTCAAGGTGGTGGGGGAGGACAGTACTTTATTTGTTTTAGTATGAACTCTGACAGACTGCCTGTTTGTAGATCCATATGTTTAGCGTCTTAACCCCTACAATATGTTTTTTCCCTTCACACTTTTCTCTCATTGTGTGATCTATCTTGCAGAGGAAAGACTTCCAACTAACATGTAGACAATGGATCACAAAAGTTGCAGGCAGCAAAGTTTAAATCTTAATTTCCTGTGCTCCCACAGCAGTATCATGCTCTTTCCAAAAATCAATACTGAACCACCAAACGATACATCAGCATGCGGTAGCTGTAGCAGGACTAGCTGGTGCGAGTCACTGGTGACACACAGGCTCGAATTTGTAGAACTTTCAGTTGTCTAGATTGTTCATGGAATTTCGATTTTGCCTCCCATCAAAACTCTTCACACATCCCATAAAATCAATCTAATCAACTTGAGCAAATGCATATCTATTCCACAAACCAAATCTCTCAGCAGCATATTTTACTGTAGTCAAAACATTTGCAGCTGGTGACATTTCATGTCTTATTTTGTGCTTTAGCCTTTATTCAGCCAAGAGAAAGTGAAAGTGGTTACAAAAACAATAACAGCAGTATACTACCTTCTATCAAACACTTACAGTTATGCATGGGTTGAGAAGTTGTACCCTTCTCCATTTATTTTACAACATAAACTCTTGCTGTGGCTCTGTTATAATTTTGCACCTGAGTCTTGCACCTATCGATTTTAGTAGTAGGATGACCTTACTGGTCGCCTGGGCTCAGTTCCTGCTGGGGCTATTTGCAATTGTTTCCAGTCTGAATTAGCCGTGCTGTGCGCTGCCTATATGGAGCCCCAGGGGAGTATGTTTTTGGTGTTGGATTTGGCAACAATAATGTTGCACCTGCAGGTCTAAAGTTTAATTTTCTGGATTTTTGATCCATTCACTGTGACCACATGGCATCAAGACAGGGACATAAATCACCAGGACAGAGTCAGCAGGGGCAAAGGCCCTAACAGTTGCCAGATGTAATGCAGTCTGTAATTTCTGACGCCCTCGGAGGCGGACCTGACCAGACCATGACAATTGGTACTGGCTATCAGTCCTCTACTTCACTTAATGTTATATCAAACAGAATGTGAGCACAAATACACACAAATAAATTGATTTGGATTGCAGTGGCTGTCTTTATATTTATCTCCATTTTTATTATACACACTAAGAACTTTTTCCTGTTTCCTTTTTTTTGGCTGTGGACTCTTTTCATTTATCTGCAATGGTTCTGAAAGACACTCTTAAAAGTCACTTTTGAACTTTTTATAGCTGTAAGCTGTCATTGGTTATTCACTGTTTTAGCTTCCCTCTGGCCTTCAAACATCTTCATCTTCCAGCTGAACTGTATTATCGTATGGTGAAACATTTGTGTAATAAACTTCAAAAGAACTTGAAATACAGAAAAAATTAAATACCTTCCTCATGCAAAAGCTGACCATAGCAAACAGACTTACTGTATGTGTAAGTTCTTGAAAATGCTGTTCAAACTTTTATGTAGTTGTCATAGTTGTGACAGCTCTGTGAAATCTCTTATCAAATCCTCTTTAAAGTATATGTCTTTATATAAATTAAATGTTGAGACATACACAACTGTTTATCACAGTCACTCCCAACAAAACAGACCCAGCTGGAAGTTGGAACTGGTATTAACAATTGCCTTGGAGGGATAAATCTTTCATGAATTGTAGCCCCAGTAAAAGGGAATATTATTTCAACTATTGAATGCAATTTTCTATTGTTTACTGAGAACATATTTCCCATGTCTAGGTCAAGTATTCACTCAAACACCTACATCCTTCCTTAGAAGGATTTATAAGTTCGGACTGGCATTTGACCTGTGGCAATTTCTCCATGAAGTTTGTTTGTTTACCTTTTTCTTCCTAGCTTGTTGAGGCCGAAAGGATTTTAATTTGTTGAGATATTAACGGTGACTTCTCTGTGCTCAGTCTATTGGATATCAATAACTGTCACAGTCAAGAAAACAATGGAACAAGGCTTGTACTGCATGGTAGCACCATAGCTCCCTGCGTGGTGCTGCACTATCAACAATGGACAGTTTTGTCAAGTTCAAAGAGCGTTTTTCTTTAATTTACAGAATTTTATCACACTACCATATAAGTTTAAGTAACATTATCATTTACTTTGCATTGAACAGGGTAAGGTTATTCTAAATCGCACGGGGATATTTAAAACCTGAAGTTTGGGCATGAAAACAGTGCCTGATGTCAACATTCTAAACAAGATTAGCAGCTTATTCCCAGAATTTTGTCCCGCTCTTGAAACAACATAGTGTACAACAGGCTAACACAATATGCATGTTTCTCTCTATGTTGGAATCTGTCCAGATATAGATGTCTGCCAAGCTTGTAGATAATGCATTTATGTTGTCCTGGTGCTTTGGAATGATGTTCAGTCATAAACTCCCATCTGCCAGCTTTATTCTTGACAAGGCCCTCAATGGTCTTTTGCATCCTCCTTGACTATGATCTACAACTTAAATGTATCGTGGCTCATCCTAGCCATTAACAACTTAAGAGTTCCATAGCTGGAATCAATAATGCATCATGTTTTGCTTTACCAACTCCTCCACAGCTCATTAAGGACAAACTGTAAGACAGATGGCTGGATGAAAAAGAGAAAAATAAAAAATAGTGAATGACAAAAAACAGAGGAGGTGGTAATCAGTGTAGCTAGTCCTGAGAGACTGACCCGGAGGGAAAAAGCATGACTTACACAAGCTTCCCATCCTGGTTTGTCCTGCTGCTACGAACTGCCAATAAACCTTGAACCATTCTAAGAATCACTAATGCCTGCTAAGCAGCTTCTTTCATATCTCTGAAAAGTATTTTTATTCACTGCTTGACATTAAAAACGAGCTTTGTTTCTCAAGTAGAATTTAAAATGACTTTTTTATTGTATGAAGAAAGTAGTGTGGCTTATACTTTAATTACAGGAAAATCAGAGTGTATTTTCTAATGCCTACAGAGCCATACGCCCACAGACACTGGATGTTTGAATTAAAAGCAAATACTCTTACATTTCTTCATGCATATTTATAAAGAAAGGTAGAACATCCAGTAAAAACATACATAGTCATAAAACATAGTGATCACTGTGCCACTGTTGTGAACGTAGGTTGCACACATTAACCTCAGGAAGTCTTCAGGTCCATCTCATTTCTCTTATTAACCCGCAGCATCTGAAGAATTACCTCCTCAGCTGTGGTGGTTCTGATCGATTTTCAGGTCAAGTATAGAGAGAAGAAAATGAGATTCACCTTAGAGACAATACACCGTTGCTGACTAAAAAGACCTTTCTCATTAATGATTGCTGCATACTGTTTAAATGTGTCTGTTCTAGGGCAATGTTTCCCAATACTTTTAGTCTGTCAAACCCCCGCAGCCCTATCAGATGAGCTCAGTCATCCCTTCAACCCAACCATGTTTCACATATGTTCTTATTAATAGGTAAATTGGATGTCATTTTATTACATGAAAGTAGATATTGTTGCAGTATTGTATATACAGTCCAGGTTTTTTTGGTTAAATTTGCACTTAATCCACAATAGTGGCAGAAGCAAGAGATTTACTTGCAGCTATTTCACCAGTTCATTTGTTACTTTTAGCTGATTATTTCAACTATTTATTTCAACTAACTAATTCAGCCATTTGTCCCTTTTAGCTTACTATTTCAGTTATTTGTCTATTAGCCTAAATTTAGCAATCCCTTCAGTGTTTTTTAGCAATCCCTTCAGTTTTTTTACTTTTAGCCAACTATTTCATTACTTCTATCTATCGCAACCATTTATCAATTACTTTTTCAACTTCTCTGCTCATTTGCTAACTAGTTTCGTTTTACACACTTTTAAGTTGCAATGTGGTGACAACTGACTCAGGTTTACGGGCAGCTTACCGGTCATTATTGCTGGTTATTACTAAAGAACATCACACAATCAGAAACACGCTATTTTTTAGTTGAAATAATACAGCTAAGTAGAGCTAATTAGTTGAGTTTTCAATAGTTGGTTGATAATCACTGTTCTCTGGATTCATGCACGCTGGCTCACTGACATGGCTGGCTGTAACAGATGGAAACGAGCTGTCAGTTATATTATTAGCTACATCTGTGTCTTCTAACATGTTACAGTATCGGCCATGGGAAAGATGTACAGGGCCAGTCTGTCATTAATTATAGTTTCATTCACCTGCTGAGATCACCTTGACCTTAGAAATTTTATACACTGATGAAGGTTGAAGGAGAAATCTTTTGACTTAATGAAGTCCACTGTAAAGTGAGTACTATTTTCCATTTTCTTTCTTTGTTTTAAGTGGATATGCTTCCTTCTTCTAAGATTGTTATTTTCAGTTGAGCACTCATCAAAGACTTTTATTCACTGAAGCACACTTCTGTCTCTACTGAGTGTGCAATATATTCATAGTTTATGTAATATATTCAGAGTGGCTCTGAAACCATATGGTATGCATCAAAGATCAGTGCCTATTTATCTATATACTACTGAATGCTGATGACTGATTTCTCAAAATACTGATTGGTCATTCTTGGTGTCATTTGTGCTACATTCAGTTTTGTGTGCATACACTGGCATCAAGGTCATGCGGCAAACCTGCAAATGTGCCTGATCAAAATGATGCTGGTGACATATTATACTCTGTGAAAAAAAGTATATGAAACATGAAATGGCTTGCTTCTCATGGCCTAACACATGTGCGGCACAAACAGCAAGAGATAAACAATTTCATTTTGTCTCTAACTTCTGCATTTCATGAATTATTAAATTTGGAGCAGCAGTCACTCCAGTCAGGAATAAGAAATCAGCGCTCAGAGGAGAATCATCTAAAAAAAATGAATTGGAGTTCTGCTCCTAATGAAATGCTTGCTCGGAGAGGGAATGAAGGATGGGAGGTGGAAGTGGCTGAACAAAATTGAGTGTGCGTTGCGGTGTGAAGAGGCTGATGCATTGGATTCACTTTTCCCTCGCCCTCCACTCTGTTTTCTCTGGCATGAGTGTAACATGCATGAAATTAACATACAGTAGACTGCAGGGCAAAGGTCCAACACCAAATCTGTGTCTGACAGATAAAGAAACTCTTTGACAATGAGTATGAGTGGGCATAAGAGGACATAATTCAAACTTAATTCACTTAATTCAAATTGCTTCATACTGTATACTAACTAAATTACACACATACATATATACACATACACACTACAGAAGACCACAATATATACCACACAAAATAAGTCAAATAAATTCAGAGAAATATCAAACAAAATATGGCCTTTAATTTTCAATTACACAGGAGCTTCACTCTTTTGCCATTTTAACATATATTATTTTGTAATAACTACAGGCTAACAGGCTAGGTCTGTTTTTGTTCACTGGGCTGAGACTGCAGTAAAATACAATTCAGTCTCCAAAATCATTTTTTGATATGATTGTAAAAGTTACTGCAGAACGTCAGTCATCAAAACTTTCTTAGAAGTCAGCAGAAGGCCGACTTGACTCACCAAATGCTTCATTTTCTGTGAAATAACTGAAGGCTACACGGAACAGATCTTAACAATGAAACTCATCCAAACAGAACTAAAATAAGCTGACAGAATGAATGTAATTACACGCAGTTTATGCACTGACATCAGTACATTTTGAATGTGTTAGATGTCCTTATGTCTAAACCAGGATTTTAGTGCAATGTGTCTAGACTCTATCCAGAAGAGATTTATCTGTATTAAATTTTCAATTGCTATAATTTGCTATAAAAATGGAATCTTCCCAAGCTGTGTATAAATGAGGGTTTTTTTTCACTTCCCTTATTTTCACTCACAGTATATGCATGCTGGCTTGGCTTGGACAGCGCAGTCTGTCCACAATGACAGGGAACATCTGGTATCATTTGTACTCCAGCTGTGAGTCTCGTTCAAACCCAACTGACGGTGGATGTTTCTGCATGTAGCCTGAATGTATTTTTCCTCATCTTTGCTCAGAATTATGTATGCCGTTGGCAATGTTGTGGCTGCAATGCACCTCAAACCTCAAAAGGTTGTTTAAATAGTCACTTTTTAATTCAGGCCCAGCTAGTCTTGGCTGAGTGCACTTTAAGTTTTGTAAGTGCGGTTAGATTTCTATCAGTTATCTTAAAATGTATTTTTTAATATGTTATTTCATTTGATTTCTTCTGTGAATAGGGTCAAGATAATTAATGTCCTTTTGACAGTTTGATAACCGTAAGACACCTCGGGTTATTTTCATTTATTTTTTTTATTAACATTTTAATGCTGAGGAGCAGATAGAAGTGCAGGCTTTCCAGCTCTGGGCTAGGTGTCCTGCATCCTTATCACCAAGGCTGTCATGTGGTAAATCAGCTAGCTGGCTCATGTTGGTTAGAAAGCAGATCATTCATATGAATGATAACTGTCAGTAATGTAGTGTCACAGACAGACATAGAACTAAAAACATTAATGCACAAATTCAACAAAATGGAAAAAGACCAAAATCCTAATTATAAATACATACTCTGAATATCTGTAATAGACAATGTATGCCCAAATTTCTTCATTGTTTTATTTTCATTTACATTTATTTATTTTTAATTACCTCAAACACATGGTTTGGAAAGACACTCAGCAACCACGCAGTTGAAAACTGGATCTCCATACACTGGGTACTGAAAGATACTCATTTTTCATTTATTTTGTAAACAAACTTTTGAATTCTTAAAATCAGCTCATCTTTCATTTCACCAGTGTTACATCTGCATAGTGTCTACATATTTAATGTTTTCTTTTAAGTAGTGTAAGGGTAAATAATACGTATAATGGTCCAACTGCCAAAGCCTCATTGCACTTAGGAACACTGCAATACCTGCAAGTGTATGAAAATAAAATTCATAAGAAGTAAATCCATTTGGACCAAACTTTTCTGCCTTGAATGGTTCAAACTCAGTTGTTGTTGATTTCCAATTCCAAGTAATGTAAAATATTCAGGCTGAGATACTTTCAGACTGTGAGCTCAACAACACAATCTAGATGCTCTAATGTCACAAATACTGTAGGCATGACTGTAATATGAATGTCAAACTCTCTCAAAGTCACTGTAGGGACGCAGAGCCAAGTTTCTCCGTTTTGAAGCTTTTCTGCCAGCTCACATTAAATCTGGCTATATTTAAGCATGTGACCTGACCCAGTCTAGAAGGCACTGCTGACTGGATAATGAACACTGAGACGGGTGAGCCCGATCGGTTTCACAGATTCCTCACTTACACGTTGACACTAGCAAAGCAGATGCCAGTCTCTGCCTCAAAAGCCATTTTACCCTAGAGCTAACAAGCACAGGGCACCAGAGACCACTAGACAGTCAGCCATTTTCGTCACCTCCAGGGGAGTGTTCTTCTGAACTTTTAATAACCTTTAAACTACTATTTGATTGGGGGTCATTGTCCTGTGGGCAGGTAGTCTCTAATTGGCTCATTTTCTCTCTTCCTCGTGGTGACATTTTAGGTTATCACATGTCTGTCACTCTGTCCCCCTGCTGATTGTAGCTGTCTCTTCTAACCACAGAGGCACACCCCCCACTGTGAAAAAGCATTTGGAACTTCTGACCTCTAGTCTCATTGTTAAACACTTGGATGTCATCCTCACTGATTGCAGAATTATTTACATTGCAGTAAATTTGCTTTCTTGCTTTTGCTATCTAGAAAATTTGTTTGTGGTCTTTTTTTTTTTTTAAGATTAGGCAGGGTTATTCATACAAAAAAGCCACAAGCCATTCTAATGCCTTATTTAGAGAGTACCAGTGAGTGCACATACACACATACAAGGACAGGAGATCAAAATAAAAGCTACACAACTGAAAGGAGTTCTGAATTAAGAGTAAATGACTTGATAAATGAGTCATTTTACCTAACATTTTGAAAAGTTGCAGCCCACTCAACGCTGAAGACATGTTTTGTCCATGATTGTAATTAGTGGAAGAATTAACAGTGTATCTGACAGAATATCCACCCACATCTGTCTGATCAGTGCAGACAGTGATGGCTTTCAAGTAGAATGGTTTCATTCAGAGGCTTTCTTCAAGGAGACTGTTAAATTCTTTTCTATTACAGTACATGTAGTGTTATTTTTACAAGATTGTTACCACAAAAATACAGTTATTGTCAATAGGCTTGTGTGTGAAATAGCTAAATTTAAAAATGTTAATAGTTCTACTGTCCACCCTGTCATTTGGCACTGAAAGCCACCCGTCCTACATAGCATGTGTTAGAGACTATCATTTGTCAGTGGCCATTTGCCATGTCTTGTTGTCCAATTGTGTACCTGGCAGGCAGAGACAGGACATGACTGTGCCAAAAGGAGGCGTTTGGCCAGACATGTCCTTGACTGAGAGCACATATGGTGACAGAAAGGATGGGCACTGTTGATGGCTGAAGGAGCCATCTTTCTTTTGGTATGGATGTATCGCTTGGATCAGATTGAACCAAATCTCTAGTTTGTGAAAACCCCCAGTCAGAGAATAGACCAGAGCTAATTCATTGGCCTGAAGCGATCTACCAAGAAAAGACAGAGAGGACACATGAGAGAAGCTTTTCGCTCTACACTCCACTTCTTTTGCAAAATACTTTCTCATATCACATCACATATCTCATGCTGTCTTTTCTATTTCAAATGTTTCCATTTTCATTGCTTTAACTTTCATTTATGTTTCTTTTTACAGGCAAATACTGTATTGGGTCCAGACTGTAGACTTCTGACCAATTATCTTCCTGGACTAGCTCTAAATTTTGGTATTTATCGCCTGTTCAATTAGTGGCCAAGAATAGAGTGAGATGCAAAAAAGAAAGGAGCTATTGCTGTGTTTATACACAGCGAGTCTAATGTGCCATTAACAGGAACATATCCTC
Organism: Lates calcarifer; assembly: GCF_001640805.2. Classification (NCBI taxonomy): domain Eukaryota; kingdom Metazoa; phylum Chordata; class Actinopteri; family Centropomidae; genus Lates; species Lates calcarifer. The sequence continues at coordinate 7,854,101 of NC_066841.1, read as the reverse complement.
TGATATAAAGCTGCATACAGATGTAAGGTTTTGTGCCACAGCACATTTTGTATTACATGCTTATAGTAATGCTGCTGTTTTGCACAGCAGCTCGGCCCAAGGCTTATCAAAAACACAGCCGGTAGTAACCCAGCATAGAAATTAGCTCTCACAGATTGGCTCAGCCACTCAGAAACCACAAAGCCCCTTGGGAAAGCATTCACTCACCGATGAGCACGGCATTGTGCAAAATCCACACCAATTTCCTTTACAGCTACGTCCCAAGCCCTGATCCTCTTTATAGATATAATGGTTAGTCTGTTCATTCTTTCTCATGATGTGCTGCTCCACAAGTAGTTTTTGATAAGTTTTGATTTATAAAAAGATTGCATTTTTGTCGTATCTGTGTGACAGGTGTTAATTTTACCAGCTTCAGACTGCTTCCAGTCCAGTAAATTTCCAGATTTAGAGTCTGTTTGATAAGCAAAAGTTCACTTTGGTTTCTGAACTCAGTAGAAACTTTGTCAGACTTAATGATGTTTTTCCTTAATTGATGGAATTGATTTAAAAAAAAAAAAAAAAAGGCTCCAAAAGAACAAACAGCAGCGGAGGCAGATTGGTCCATACTGTAGCCTGCTTTACTCTGTAGCTGTGATCATGCTTATCCACAGGTTTTCGGTGCCAAGTTTCTATACCAAGGAGTTAATCACGTGATCAATGTAATGATAATGCTGCCGGCAACACGTCCAATTTGATGAAGCATTTGAACATGCACAGAATCAGTTTTGTCACTTGTTTGCAACAGTTCTTTTGCACTGAAAATTATTTGTTGTATATTTTTTATGTTAGAAAACTGCTTTGAGTGGAAAAATGCCAAAGCTGAAAAATAAAACTGTGTCATAATATGTAATGTCATTTTCTTTGTTAGAACTGATTTGATAAAATTGGTATAATTGGTTAAATACTGATTGTGTGGTTTGGGGATTTACAGTAAAACATGATGCATTATACAGGAAATGGTGAAATTAAGTCGGCCATGTTCTTTGCACAAACACAGACTTGTATTGATTTAGTCAAATAGCATCACAACAGAATAGATTTTAAGTTCATGAAATGTTACTAGATTTAAAAAATGTACCCCCAGAATACCCAGTTTTGCAATTGTTGCTGGCTGTTTAGAACATTTTAATAATTCAGAAAGAAATTGGTCAACTGAAGTGGCACAAACACAGAAAGAAAAATGAAAAGAGTTGGCTTCAACTCATAGCAAAGTCCCAACAGTCAAAAATGAAACATCATCACTTTCTGTAGAGGACATATAGGAGCTCCATTTTCCACCTCACAAAATTCCCGTGGAATCAGAGAAGATCTGTCGCACTAAAATCTGACACAAAAAGAATCTGCCTCAATCATATGTCTGTGGGAAGAGAATTAAAGACCTCTGTGCCCTCCCCTCCCCCCTTCATACACCCTTGTCTGTCATCTCCACTTTCCTCTGCTCCTTTTTATTCTCATTTTATGTCCTCTCTCTCTCATGAATTCGCTGGATCGCATAGCTGATATCCTCTCAGCAGCCCCGTTATCGGGACATTTTCAATAGCGCAGTCGAAAATAGAAAGGAGGTGGTTGGCAGGTTGCCTTGCTGTTGTCACCTTTGGGTTGCAGATAAAAAATCCTGCCACAGCCCATGCGACCATCACTGTGAGCATGCAAAACTTTGATCACTTTATTTTCACTGACTTTATTTGTGACTAATATTGAAGATAAACCAAGACTGTAAACCAAGACTCCTACACGAGTAAAACAAGTAAGTGCTTTCTCCATCTCTGATGGAACCACTGAAGGAGACACTAAATTGCTTTTTCAAGCTGCCACTTAATAGCTGTTTGCTTAGTGAGACTGATAAAAATATCTTTTAATCACTTAATGCACTGTAGATATTGTTTTGTGCAGCGGAAGTGGAAAAGACAAGTGACAAATAAAGCAATAGTAAGCAAACATTATGCACTGGTTTGGCTTATTTTAAAATTATTCACTCTTTTTCCCTTTTTTTTTTTTTGTCTTTCTGCACTTCTAATGACTCCATCTTCTACCCTCTGAGTTTATGACCACACACTCTAGGATGCAAAACTTTTCCAGATGTTTTAAATTGGGACTTTGATGTCAGCCTGAAGCGCTGCATGACATTGGTGCGAATGCAGGCCTTGGAATAGATTATGGTTTAAGCTCCTGAGCAAAACAATACCGTAAAAGTTTCTCTGCTGTGTTGAGAGGGTGTCTTGTACTCAGCGTTGTCAGGGCAACTCTCTCCTGTGAAACCTCTCACCTTCCACTGCAACTGAGCAATTGTCCTCTAAAGTGTTGTCATTACTTCGGCACATTTGGATTCAGTGCAGATGAAAATTACTGCGAATTTCGAATCCTGTTCTTCAAATTGGTGAGTTAATTTAGAGTATACATTGCTGAATTGTAAGCACTGTGTTTAACATTTAACAGTCCACATACTTATTCTATCCATTGTTCTCTCTCATTCTCAATTTAATTTAATAGATGTGTCAGTGGCCTTATTTAGATTCCATACATTGCCAAAGGAGAGAAAATGAAACATATTCACATAGAAGAGATCAGTTATGTAAAATATAATTCATCCAATGTTTCTGCCATTTGAGGAGAAACTTTTCAACTCATTATGCAACTAAAATTGCTAATAAATTCTTTTTGACTACGTACATAGGAACTTTGTAACACACTGTCATCAGCAAAAAGTAAATCACACATTTGATTGCATGTTTGCATCCTGCAGTGAGAGAACTCCAGTAGATTTTTGTTTAGGCTCTAAAGCGAACTATAACAGAGCTGGAGTTGAAAGGTGCTATATAAATAAAATTGGGTTGAGTATCCCTTTCTCACACCATAAAACTTACTGAAGAGATGAGTGCTTTTTATTTTTATTAAAGTACAAAAAAGGGTTCACATACTCAAATTAATTAGATATTACCTTTTTATCTAGCTTAAATTGTCAAGCTTGAGCACAAGGGAGCACACTGAGTGCTAGCTGTGCTCATGCTTAAATAAGAGGAAATATCTAATTTGTTTGGATGAACAAAGCCTTTCTTCTTCTTTTTTTGGACTTTGGTTATATGCACCTCAGCTCCCCCCTTTTTTCTTTGGTTGAGTGCAGTGTTTTTCACCTCTGCTTTGTAAAATTTAACATCAGTCAAAGACGGGGAATTAGCCAGTCTCCTCCCAAGAATCTGGAGCACAAGGTCCCTTTAAAAACCATCCCACCTGACACCCAGTAAGTGCTTTATTTATTTAGTAAGTATAAAATATAAACATGTGAACCTAGAAGTATAAAGTGAAAGAACAAACTGTCAGTTGTTTTGTCCCACTGTACCTACATGTCTATATATTTATGTATGTAGGTATGCAATGCTTTGTATCATCTATCTATGTTAATTCACTCCTAAAAAACAAAAGGACAGTAATGTAAATAAATGTACAAAATGAAATGTAAATGCAAATGTGACATATATCATAGGTAGCATAATGGAAACCAAAATTGATGTTAAATAGGGCTAGTGATTGACATCACAGAGTTTATAGCTGTTTTTTATTTCTTATTTTTTCATGCTACAATTATGGAAAGCACAATAACTAGTTCAGACATACTGACAGCTTCATTTCTCATGTAATTGCCTAGCTTTTGAGAGTTTAACATTGTGTTCTTTTCACATTAGTGTGCAGGATTGGCAAAATTTCAGAAGAACTCAAGGTTGAAACTACTTCATTTACTTGTTAATAGAGAGTAGAAAATGTAAAGATGAGACTGAAGGGGCTACAGTATACTCTATGTTTGTTGCCAGTTTTAAATGAACATTGATTATGGTTAAAAAGCTTTAATCAGGTCATGTTTTTTCTCACGCCCTTAATTATAGCTTTTTAAATGACAAATATTAAAAAAACACAAACAATCCCCACGAGTGGTGGAGGAATTTGTTACGGTTGATAAAATTCTCATCACAGTAAAGTATAAGCACCACCATGTTTTTGACTTTGAAAATCCATACAGTCTGTAAAATTGCCTCTGAAAACATATTTCAGTTGATTTTTATAACCTCATCAAAACACTTTTCCTCTGTCATACTGCTTTTGAAATTTGTTTTCATGGTGAGCCTTCTTTATGGCCTTATTCTGTTTGTGTAAATGTGTGTGTGTGTGTGTGTATGTGTGTAAGTGTGTGTAAAATATGTGGAAGCAGGTTTGTTTATATGTTTTTCATTTTGGCCTCTGGTTTGATAAGTGCTACATAAATAAACTTTATTATCAGGATTATTAATATTATTATTATAAAAAGAGATATTGCAGGCTCATTTACTTAATACTGCAGCATGAAGAACTCAGTTTGCTGCGTTTTTGCCATTCACAGTGACAACATCATCATCAGCAACGCGCTAGAGTGGGTGGGAGAAATGGGATAGATGAGAGGACGGGATAATATGTCTTCCAGGCCAGCAGACAGACAGCAGCTCGCCAAATCCTGATCACTGTCTCTTTTCCTCTTAGGGATCAATTCAAAGCTTCTCCCTTTGGATACTGACTTTTTTCTCCTCACTTTTTTAAAAATGTTTTTTTCCCCCGAAATTCTCTGCCCAACTGCCACATCTATGGAGACTCGCCCTGGAGTGTGTGTTGACACTGTTCCCAGGTGTCTTGGCTGAGCAGTAAGCTCGGTGAAGAGTAGAGTGCCATTTCTTTCAGTCTGCCAGGTGTTTGCAACTCATAAGTTATGAAGAATGCTATGAGGATTTTTTTTCATAATCAGTCACACACTGAATCACAGCTGATTGACACAGATTGAAATCACTTTCTTTTATTTCACATTCTCTTAGCAATTTACACAGAATATCCATATCACAGCCTCAGAAAATATGGAAATTTATTGCAACTCTTAAAAATGGATTTGATATCTGTTATAATCAGCAGAAGTGGTGGAATATTTATTTTGATGAGATAGATTTTTTTGGGGCTGTATTCGCATTTGAGAGTGTTCATGAACTATGCCCTGTAGGCTGTCTGAATACATTAGTGATCATTATCAGATATTATCATCATGGAATATAAATCCTTTATCTCTTTGCTCTTCAGATAAAAATAAGCATCTTTAAAATTTGCTTTCTTACTAAGTTGTTTGAAAATATAGGCCAGTGAGCCCTCCCTCCACTGACTTTATCCTTGTTTCCTGCACAAAGACAATTATATCTGACAGAGCAGAATACGTTTGAGGATAGTATGTAAAGGAACAATCAGTAATATTTTACTGCCCTATTGCTCTATAACATCAGCATGGGTTTAGTTTCATTAGGCAACGCCAGTCGGTGGCTTTTCCACTTTATGTTGGCAGAAATTCTCACAGTCTGAAAGGTTCATTCAGAATGCACAAACGCACAGATTGACAAAGAAGAGACATTCAGACATTCAACACGTTCACTGCTTGTCTGTAATCCCTTCCAGGTTAATACCTCAATGGATCAAAAAAAAGCTTTTGACCTTGACTCACTTATTTGTGTACCAGGGCAAGTTTATTCAGTTCACACAAGCTGCACCATCTGATTGGCTTTATGCTGTGAGCTTTACCAGCCTACATAACTTTTATCTATGTTTTATCTATAAGAGCGCGCTGTAGGAGCAGAATACTGAAATTTTTATGTGGTTGCTCAGGCAGTTCAGGCAGGGAAACATGAGCAGGGCCACACTGAGCTCCCCATGCCAGTTTCCAGGACCCCAGGCCCCAGCTTGTTTGGACTGCAGGGTGCACTCTCCCCTGAGTCTGCCAGCAGCAAATAAAACAGTAGAAAAGAATGAAATGGCAAACAGACTCATGATTGTAGCTGTGCCACTGCAACCGATGACCTCCAGCTCATTCTCCACATAGTGGAAGTAGGCCATAGGACAGACTTCTGCTCTGGGCTGGGAGCATGGGAAAACAGTTATTAAAAACAAAAATAATGAAAATAAAAAAGCCTACCAGTACCTCTAAAGCTTCCTAATTAACACATTCTATTTTGTTGTGTAATCCATACAAAAGTAAAAATGACAAGCTGTGGTTTCACTGGCCATTATACACTGGAATTTCTTGGCTGGGAGTGGCTACTTCCTGGCATCTCTGATGGTTGCCTGACAACCTCACAATTCATATTCAACAGATATGAGAACGGTATCAATCTTCTCATTTAACTCTCGTCAAGATGGTGAACGAGTGTGTTTTCCAAAATGTTGAGCAATTCTCAAGCAGAAATGAAGTAGTGCACAGAAAATACTTAACCGTGGTCCTTTTTTTCTACCAGCTCCCAGTGAGCTCCCATTACCTGGCAGGGCCGTAGTGTACCATTATAACTTTTGTGATTCCTACAAGAAAGGGGAAATCTTAAATGAACAAATATTAAATTGAATGAACTTGCAACATTTCTTCTAGGTAAGCAAACAGCTGTTAATGCTAACGTTGGCTGTGTAGTGATAGCAAAACTTACAAATAACTCCTTCAAACTCAGTCATGCTTTTTGTATTTTCAGGTTTATCATCCAGCATTTCTGACTGCACCTGCAAAATGTATGAGCCTTCAGCAAACTAGATGCAAATTTCAAATAGATTCCTTTGGAACTCACTGCGCATTTTAAAGTTGTAACCAGAGTGTGGGTCTTATTTATCCATGACACTTAATTGGCATCACCAAATTATGCTGCACTTCATAAGTATAGGAATGAAACACCCAGTTCAGTGCACATACTGAAATTAGTTTCAGTGGCAGTTCTGAAATATTTACAGTTGGTGAATAAATGGATTTAAATTCTAAGTCTTTCAGTGTAATGAAGCAAAGCCACATTTACCCAACAGAAAATATAAACTAAATTACAAGGTATCTTACAATCCTCCACAGAGCTGTTTGTTAATTAAATCCAAGCAAAAATTTATCATTGTCATTCTCCAGAGTTATTGTTTAACTGCCTGCTCCTTGCAGACAGACCAGACGTCTCCTAACAATTGCCCAATGAGAAAATCTATTGATTTTTAATGAGAGAAGTAAAAGTAAGAATATTCATCACAGCTTGCAGTCTTGCAGACTATTGAAACATTGCTTCATCACCTGCTAATGAATAGTAAAAATCATCAGACTGAACTTTTCAGATGTGGTTTTACATAATGTTCTTTTCAAGTCAGTGTAATCAATCTCCAAGAAAGAGCAAGAACTATAGAGATGTTAGAGATCTTAGAAAAGACACTTTTCGCTCAACTGCACCAACAGTATCTGTAATATATTGCTACATACTATAGCAGAGACAGCTCTCTTAAGTCACACAGCTTTTAGAAGAAGGTGCAAAAGACTGATTTAACATTTGACACCATTTACTCTGAAATGTTAATGGACTGCCTTCAGCAATGAGTTGACATGGCTGGCTCAGCACTGAGTTAGATGAGTTTGTGTCTGCCAAATATAACACATTTGCACTGAAAGGAGGCAATTTCTCACTTTCCTCTGCAACACGTTGGGCTCAGTCAGGGATGAATTCTTCTCTCCCTGTATGCTCCCTTTTTGCACCGGCAGTCATAGACACCATTGTGCTGAACTGCTCTCGCAAGTTTTATACACAGACAAAACATCCATTAAAAGTGTGTTACACAAACTCCGCTTGCCTTGTTGGACCTACATGTTTGTAAATGATCGGGTGTGTCTGTTAGCTCAACACAGAGGCTATAACCCTGCAGTGAACTTTGAGAGCGACTGTTACAGAGGAAGTTGGGGCAGCAGCAGCAGAGTCTTGACTGGGAAAAACATCTTTTTATTCATCCTTCCCTATCTAAAGGTTAGATATATCTCTTTGCAGATAAATCTAAAAATAAGACATTTATATTTATTCTTCCTCCATCTAGAAAAGGTCATCCATGCTGCAAGTGTATCTGGTTAGACAAGTTCAACTTTTGGTGGCAGCTATAGAAAGCTCACCAATTTTTTCATCTCTTAATTGATTTTCAGTTATATGGTACAGAGAGCATGTCAAAAGCTTTGCTAGGTTGGACCCCTGTGTCTGGAGAACAAAGTGAAATGTTGTAACTTTTAACAGTTAAACTGAGACTTGTTCAATACCCTTGAGTCAGGGGCACTGAAGTCACAGCATTACTTGGTCCACAGTGACCAGCAGCTTAAGGAGCCTAATGTTGACAATTAGAATAGAACAGTGATAGATTATTGTTTAACTGACATTAGTGAGACAGTTTACTGATTTTATGACCCATCTCTACTTGTGCTACCAATTTAGCATCATTATTCAGGCTTCTGTGTCCAGTTATTTAGGCTTTTGTTAGTGGCAGTAGATGTTTTAATATTATTTGTTAATGTAAAAGATATGACAAAAGGATTATAGCATGATACAATGCAAAGGGCCCAGACTTTCTGGTGGAAATTAAACCCTTAATCTGAAAGAGCTCATTGCTCTGCTCTGCCTGTGGCACCTCATATGGAAATGCACAACTGTGACGTATGACAATTCATTGGAAAATTCACTCACACTAAAAATAAAGTTCAAAGTCCCCCAAATATAACCCTCCTTCCTGCCTCCTTGTTGCCGTGCTACTCACCTGATACTTGTGAGTGATGATGGATGCTTGAAGCCAGTATTTCATGTAATCAGCATTTTTAAATATGTACACTGTCAATAAGAAACTTAGTCGCTTATCTTCCTTAAGAATCTGTAAACAGATTTTTTTCTTAACAGCAAAGATTATCGCAGTTATTGCTCTGAAAAGCAATAACCATGTGCTAAAAAGCTTTGGGAAGCACTAAGGATTATTATTTTTCATGAAGCTTCAATCACTGACATTTCATTTTCTTTGAACAGCATCAGGTTGTCTTGTAGGTCTTTCAGTCTTATTGCACATCTGATAATATGTTTATTTACTGCCATAGACCTTTGTCTGTGTACTTGTAAAACTGACACCTCCTTCCTACTCCTTGGCTGCCTCTTCCTTTCTCTCTTTCATCTTCATCGCATCCTCCTCCCTCTTCCTCTGGAGGTGTCCTTGATGATTTCCACTGCCCCTCCTTTCGTGCAACTCCTGGAGTCGCTGCTGCTGTCTAGCCAAGTAAATTATGAGCAAATTTAGAAGGCTGGTTAGCATGGGAGTCAGGATTCTGGCTTGCTTAAAGACCCAGTGCACATAATTCATCAAAATTAACATCAGTTATAACTCTGCAGTACCATAAGCACTGGTAAATTGTTTGCTCTATCCCACTGTCACACACACATGCGAGTCCATACACACACACACACACACACACACACTCACACTCACACTTTGTCGCTATTCCAATTCAGGAACAAATATGATGTGATATGATAGACTTTGTTGCAGTTGCAAAGAGGTTTCTAAGTAATAGTCTGGGGCTGACATTATGAGGCTGTCTCTCATGAAATGTCAGCTGAGCAACTAATACCAGGCAGCCTCATATTCAGTGTTTCACTGTTCACTCTCCAACTACAACTTGAGGCTTCATATACATCAAGCAATACCTTGTTATATTTAGTATCTGCTCAGCCAGAGCTGTGATGATTGGGCTTTGGTATAACTTGGATAAGTGTCCATGCTGAAGTGATACAGTTGCAGAAATATGGCCGTGTGTGTTTTTTTTTTTTTTTTACATTTCAAAATGATCATAACTTCCCTAGGTCTCGCCAAGCTATGTAGGGTTGATAGAACTTTCAGTCAGCTATGTCAATCTCCTGCCTTCCTTACACCATTAACATTTTTATTTGATACGGATATAGACTGGTGCATCTGTCATGTAGATGCAACCACTTCCAAGTCAATTTCTGAGCACACACACATTCATTTTGAGGAGTACTTCTGAAAATTTAAACTTTTCTATATGTTGAAAGCATAATGGCTAAAGTAGTCATCTCTTTTATCATCACAGGTGGCATTTTTTCCAGTGTGTTGTGTTCTCGGTCAATGACGGTATGGCATACAGTATGAAAATGGAATTTTAAAGGAGTGGTTGGCTTAGACCACATGGCATATATTACTGAAAGTGATTATGTGTGAATTGTGTGGTTTTTTTAGTTATGGCACTGACAGGGCTCTTGGCATGGAAATGTCAGTCTGAGAATGCCCATCTTCCTCCAGATTATCTCAGCACCTATTGGATGCATTGCTATTAATTTCTGTACAAACATTCATGAAGAGGATAAACCCTACCGACTTTTTTAAAATTACTTTTCAATACTTTTTAAATGTATTTTAATGTATGTATGTAAGGCCAGTGATCTCATAGCACAGTCAATGGAAAAAAATGGGTCCAGATCTAATTTGGTCACTCCTTGTCTCCCTCCCTGTCTATTTCTCCCCATATTTTCTGTCACTCTCTACTGTCCACTACCTTATAAAAAGTAACCTGCAAACCTGGGAGAAGCTTTTAAAAATGGCTGCAATATAACTTGTAAATATGCAGTGCTTCTCTGTCCCTCTTCTATCTATATCCAACTTTCTTTTTTAACTTTTTTGCTTTTTTATCCTTAATTTTTTTAAATGAAATGAATGAAATTGGATAAAATAAAGGGGATGCATGCAACAAAGCTGGATTTGACTCACTGTTACTTGGAAACATATGATTTATATGATATATTTTTTAATTTACCACTCACCATAGTTAACTTAAAATACAAGCAGGCAGCCTTAGTGCCCTGTCCTTTCTGTCTCATTTCACAGCTTTCTAATTCTACAAGCGGTTAAGGTCAAAATGCTGCCATTCTAAAAACATGCTATTGTGTACTGGAGCTGTTGTAAGAAAATATGGATCCACTGTGACCTGCACAGAATGACATTTTCTAAAAGCTAAAGGCAGTGTTTCCTTTCATAGACCATTTGATCTTTGCGAACCTTGAGAGCAACTTTCATTCAAATGACAGTTTACCACTTAAGAGAAGATTGTAAGGAAAGACCCAGAAAAGTCAACATCAGCCCAATAATGGCTCCGTCCAAGACGCACTGGGATCATGATTGAAAGTGAGCAGTCATTTTATCCTTTCTAGTGTGAAATGGTGGCAGCCAACTCAACACTCACCTATAAGAGGTATAAAGAGAGGAGTGTTGCTTCAGCAGGCAGCAATGTTATCCAGCCTGAGAGAAACAAGACTTTCTCAGCAAATTACAAAGGTTTATACACACAGCTGCAGGTCACTCAGTGACATTTACTGTGCAAGTTACAACCTCACTTTGTAAAAACATATAATCAAAAACATAATCTTAATGCAGTCTTATTGGCCCAACAAACTGTCTTTCATATCCACTGATCAGAAACTATGATGTTTATGACCTTGTTAAGACGTCCTGGCTGTAGAAAGCAGAGGGTAGATTTCCAGTAAATCTCTTTTCAGCAAGTTGCCCATTTCTGCTTTTTATTCTTTTACTTGCTGGCCCAGTTTGGCTGGAGTTGTATATAAGACATTCATTTAAAGGATATTAGAAGAAAGTACATTCCCGTAAGATCAGCATAGATGGCATTTCAGTTTTCCTTCTTGTAAAATTTTGAATGTTCACTGTAAATATTGTTCAATTTCCAACTGATGGGTTCTGCTGTTCGTTTCCCATTTGAAAGCAATAATCTCCATGGTCTCTTTTAACCATGAACGTTCCATCACCTTATCTGCGTGTTTATTATTGTTACCATGACAACAAAAGTCCTGTAGCCCTAGTTTTGTAACCCAAACTTAACAAGACCTTAACCTCCAATGGGTTATGTCTGAGGGCAAGGACAAGCAACCTATATGGTTGTGTAAGTTGGAGGACTTGTTGGGAAAATGTGGAAAAATTACTTAAGAATTATTTAATCTACGCAGCTAAAGCAAATGAATAAGAGCCAAATATCAATAGATATGAAAATAAAGTGTCTAGTCTAATGCCTGACTAGAGGCTCCAAGAGCCTGCAATGATTTGATTGAACAAACAACAGGAAAGGTTAGTAAATAAGAAAAAAATCATCCACTGGAAGCTTTGGATATTCATATCAAATTTGATAACAATCTGATCAGTAGTGCTCAAGATATATTGTTCAAGTGTTGGACTGCCACCCAACACCATCTTTACACCTGCTGCCAGCAGGATGAAACAATGCTGACCTTTCGATCCACATATGGCCATATTTAGTAGCATGATAGTACTGACCAAATCATTTTGTAGCATTTACAATTTATTTATTTATAATTGCTAAGAGCAGAGGTAAAGTAAGATAAGTAGTCTGTCTTCTCTGATTTTATTTCCCACTTAACAGCTCTGAGACACAAACACACTCTCTATACACACAAACATAAAAAAGTTAACCAACCTGAACAGTTATAGACCATCAAGCCACTAACTTTTATTAAGCACTGGACCTGAAGATCACCTTTTATTTCTTTGTTAATTACACTGTTTGATCCCCAGATCATCAAAAAATTGAATTAAATGGCATGGTCCAGTCTTGTGGTTTGTTTACATTTGTATTGTGGATTGTGCCTTTAAAACACACATCATACAGACATGACATTTGCTGACCAAAGATTTATTTCCTCTCCAGTCTTCCTTTTTAAAGGTTAAGTGATCCCTCCAACACTCTAAATCATCTAATCTCCTCAGGGCCTTTGGCCAGCTTTGGTTTTCTCCTGGTATCTTTACTTATTACTGCCAGTCACTCCGCCACTCACTCTCTCTGTCTCTCTCTCTCTCTCGCTCTCTCTCTGTATTTTGTATTCTCTCCAGTGGTGGTAAAGATCCCAGAGGCAGACCGCTGGAGATGAGGAGTTCTTGTGCAGTAATAGCCTATTACAAATAATTTCTCACACACGGTGTCATTGGTTCTCAGCTAGTCCTGTCACTCAGTCATACTGAGCCCCAGACAATTATAACACACATAAACACACTTACAAGCAAATTGCTGTGAGACACACACACTCTACCTCTTCTGCTGAGTTTGTGGGTTTGATTTTTTATAATCTCTCTTGTGAGCTAGGTCAAATAATCCTTTATCAACCTCACCAAGAAACTGAAGAAATCTTTACTCTGAGTCAGGGTTAAGTAAAACTGCTCCTTCCAGCACCCCAGAAAGGCAGGGGTTAAAGTCATCAACTTTATCACACTTTGTAATAGGCTAAATAAAATTACTATTATTGATGTTCAGTTAGCTCTGTAATAATGCCACACACCTTTTATATAATATTTCAAAAATGAGAGAGAATATAAATCGAGAGCCCCTTCACATTTGGATTCTTATTAATTATTCAATTGTTTTTCCCCTGTGCAAATGGAAAAGCAGTATAATCAAAGCTTGCACAGATTTGTTTTACTTATTATTGGAACCCCCACCTCCACTCTCTTTACTCCTAGTGCTCTTTTTCTCTGTCTTCCCACCCACTTGGTTTCCTTCATATTTATTTCTTCGTATTTCTTTGCTTTTTTTCCTCTCCCACGGTGCGACTCCCCTGCCATGAGATCTTCTCCCTTCCTCCCCCGCCATGCACTTTGGATGTAATTGAACTCTCATCACCACTCAGTTCAGTTCACAGTTAATAAATAATTCACATGTTTATAATAGGTGACATCTTCTTCTGGTTTCAATTACACCTCTACTGATTCTTTTCTTGGGGGATAAAAGGGAAAAAAAGCTAACCAAGACAATTATTTATATTGGTGTTTACATTTCAACAAATCAAGCAGGGACTTTATAAATATATTCATCAGAGCCTCAGGGCCACTATAGCACCACGCTTACTCAGCTCTTAAAAGATTTGCTGGCAATAATTGCTGTCATTGCCATGCAGAGCAAGATCGGATAACAAATATTTTCAATGCCAGGGCAGAATAGCTTCTCAAATCAGCACAACAGAAAATTGCATTACCGTTTTTCAAATCAAGATTACAGCAAAAAACACAATCACCTAGCCTAAATGAACATAACAAAACTCATCATCAAAACGAACAGAGAATCAGCATTACAGCATAAAATTCAATTCAGCAGAAGTCATTGCATTTGAATTTAATTTCCCTCCCCATTCTCCCTTTATCCCTCTTACTCACTTTATTTCTCATGATGCCTGCTATTAAATACACAGCAGCCTGTCATTATGCAGTCATATCAGTGAAGGTACTTGCTACGCTTTATTAAAGTTCTCGCTATATTCTCTGCTCAGGTGCACTTTCTATACAAATTGGAATCTGCTGTAGTGGAATACCATTAAATACCATTAAATTAGGATGAATACCTGCCTCAGTAGAATAGCTGAGTAGACGACTGTGCTTAAGATGTGTTGCATACGTCAGGATTGACAACCTTTTGAATCACATGTGATGAAAGGACAAACGCTGCACAGCCTGGCTCTTAAAAACTCTAGTGGCTAACTGAAAACACTCCCTCTTTTGCCTTTGTGCTGAGACCTATTATAAAAAAACCTACTGTCATTTTTCAGGGTGGTTCTCTGCCTCTCACACAATGCTTGCTTTCATGCTGCAAATTGAGCCTTTCAAGTCATGTCCACACTAAGCCAGTAAAATTTGAAAATTCACATTTTCCCTTACATTCCATGCCATTTCTCTTTTCCATTCTCAACAATTTCATACCAAAAAACTTTTTTTAATTTTTTTTTTTTCCTGGAAGAATTTTAAAACCTTGCTCTTGTCAACAGCAACCTTTTCCAACAATCATACGTCACACACAAGTCTGGTTGCTGTTGTGTAGCAACAAATTTTTCTTTGTTGGTTTCTCTGTGATCATTCACTTTGAACTGAAATAGACAGTTACAATATGCATGTACTTATTTTTATGCTGTCAGATGAGTTTATAAGAATAAAACAGTGATGTGATAAATCAGCAGCAGTAAAGGATTTTTTGTTAAAAAGAATATTATCAGCCAAGATCAAATCACTTTATGTATAATCATTCACTAGTCTGACAACAGAAGCAGCAAAGCATATGTCTATGTAAACTATATGAGAACAAATGAATTATGGGTTTGGAAAGTGAGGGATAGCAGAAAGATGAGGGGCCACAAGTCTTCCAACCTAAAAGACCATATTGTCCCTTCCCTCTTATATGATCCAAAGGAGTTTTTCCTTTGTTAGCAGCAATACAGCAGCAGAGGTTATGCTACAGATAAACCATAAAAAATAATAGCATAATAAAATAATAATAATAAAAACAAATAACTAACTCTTTAATGTTGTGAAAATGCAGTGGCAAAGGCTTGGTTTAGGTACAAAAACAGCTTGGCTAAGTTTAGGGAAAGATCGTGGTTTGGGTTAAAATAAGTACTCACAAGGCTTTGACTGTTTGTCTGTTTACCCCACGCACTCAGTCTAATTCATAGTCATTGATTGCTATAAACAATCATGTATATACCATGTGTTTGTTCATCAGACAGCTCAGACTCTGATTGATCTCAGAACTCACCAGAAACTCTACTTCTCTCTTATATTTTTGCCGTTCAAGTTTAATCATTTTCAGGTTATGCCTCAATTTGTATCCATTAGCACGTACTTGCATATTTCCTTTGACTTTGTATGTTATAAAACTGGCTGCCACAGTACCAATAGAAATTTTACAAAAACAGTACAAACTACACTCTGTACTGGTAATACTTTGCCACAGGTCAAAAGCTCTAAATTATTTGTCTGTTTTGCTGCTGACATTTACTGCTCTTTGGCTTTGTAGGGCACAGTGGCACAGTAGATTAATTTTTGACAGCTTTTTAGGAGTTTTACAATGCTGTTCATAAATTCAAATCCCATTCTCTTGCAGTATATGTATTTTCCAGCATGTAAATTTATTTCTTCATTATTGATGTGCCTGTGTGACATTTCTGTGTGGCCACTTTGTTGTTGTATGATTATAATCAAGCATGACAAAAGGGCAAAAAGGTCAAACTGACAGACTGCAACTGAGAATGAAATAGTTGTTAAATGCATCTTTTTTGTGGACAAGAGGAGAAATGTAATTATGACACTTAGGATCAACTCATAAAACAAACAAACAAAAAAAAAACACCTTATATGGCACCTTGCTGCCATCAGTGTGTGTATATGAAGAGACAAATTGTTAAGTACTATATACAGTAAATGCAGCCATTTTACCTGACAGCATAAAATGTGTTTCTGTTTAAACAGTTTTACATGATCCTAAAATAGTGTAGCCTAACTTGCATCAGAATTGTTGCCGCAACAACCTCACTTTGTAAGGCTAGCAGTGGTTTTATCTTATATTCACCACTATGGGTCTGCCCATGTGGCATGTGATGGTATATTTGTCACAGATCCCATGCCATCATGCTCATAGATGGATTGGAAACACTTGGGTTGACAGCAAATTGATTACCACCTTCATGAGACCCATTTACCATGACTGATGCTTTAGTTTTGTGAAACCAGATGTTGCAGAGATAAGACAAGCCCCAGATGTTGTGACACAAACACAGAGAGGCAGCAACAAAGACTTTTCAACACTATCACTAAAAATCTCTGCAGTAATCATTCCCTCACAGTGCTGAAAGGCGTATTAAAAATGGCAGCCTATTGGACAGAAAACCCAATAATCCCTTGGTGATGGGATACAGGACTGAGGAGGTAAAAACTGAAAAAAAAAGATGGGATGGATGATAAAGAGGGTGCACAAATTGTCCAATCCACCTCACTGGCATACCCTACATTAATGATCCACTAGAGGGACCACAGAGAGGTGCTGAGAAACTAACTAATGCTTCTAAAACAACATAACCGAGATTGATCAGGTTGTCATCAAGGGAGCATCCACTTAAAACAACAGATGTAAAAACTGCGGCATGACAGTCACATTCGCTGCTGTGGCCATTTTCAAACATGCTGAGATCACAGACGATGACAGCTGAGTGACCAGGCTTTGACACACATTTTCTCATTCACACTCCTCTGTCTTTCTTCATCTCCCCTTTCCCCCTTTATCTCTCTGTCTATCCAGCGGTCTTGGTCTGTGAGTGCAACCTCTAATCTCTTCATCTCCTCTTCTTCACTGGCGAGACAATGTGTCCTGATAGTCAACAAGACTTTGTCCTCCCAGGGGCATAAACAGCTGTGAGTGGTAACCTGATTAAGAGGTCCAAGATAGCATCTCATGTGGAGACTGAAAGAAAGTGGGAGAGAGAGAGAGAGTGAAAGAGATCGGAACGATAGAAAGAAGAGATCACAGCCAGAATGATAAATGACCTATAGCACCGGTCCTTGGTTCTTATGTCCTTGGGGGCACAAGATTGTCTCTTGCATAAAAGTACACATGCTGAAGGCTCTTAACTATATACAGATTGCAACACATATACAAAGTGTAGATTTGATAATCAAACTCACAAATTGCTTTAAAGTTTTTAAGGCTTTATTTTGTTTGTACCCTCTGCCTTAGTATTAAGGCAGAGGGTACAAACATATTATTATAGTATTATAATCAAGGGTCATACATTGAGTTGTAACAGAAGTGCTTATGCAATGGACTTTTTACCAGATGAGTAAGGCTGTAGTGGCCTGAAATTGCTGTTTCAAGGTTTCAGAGGGAGTTATGCAACTAATGCAGCTAGTTTGAGCTTTTGGGTTTTTCCAACATCACACTCAGGCATTGTGGTACCATACATAACTTTGAGGTTAAAACATTGTGTTCCAGTTGCATGCCTCATCTCATCCTCTTTCTTCCTGTTTTTCTGTCTGTCTCCCCCTCATGGCTTCCTCAGAGATTAAGTACAATCCCTCACTCCCTGCTTGGTTTTGCTTTTTCTGTTCCAGGCTTTATTGTGCTCTCAAGTGTTTATTAGTAAAAAGCTTCAGAGGATAGAGACCTTGATAAAAGATGGAGGTGGCAGACCAGTTAGAATGAAAGGTAAATCCTCTTCATTTCAGAGTTATGAAGCCTGGTTGGTGTGACATTTTAATTTCTTAAAAGACGAATCAATGTAATTTGCTAGTGGCACATACATTTGTATACTTAACAAATTTTATAGATTTCAAATATATTGTCTATCCTGAAACCAGATTTAGTGTGTTATCCAATGTCCTCATTTGACATTTGAGCAGTATAACGCTGATGCTATGCTTGTCAATACTTAAATATCAACATAACAATCTATCCCAGCTCAGGGGGCTGGTGCTCTGGTGAATTTGACCTTTAGTTTGAGACAATGTTATGTAAAACAGTAAATGAGACAGAATATCACTAAATGTTGACAAATCTTAAAAGTTGATGATGCACACAAATGGGTTCAATAATTTGAATTGTAACCAGAACTGGATTTGGATTCATATTTAGTTTGCTTAGTCCATAAATCCTACTGTTGCTCAGTAGACTTAACATCAGAAACACACCCTTCCTGGCCCCCTACCTGTACAAAGAAGAGAAGACAAGAAAGATATTCTCCACAGATCCAAAAAATATTTTAAAAAAATATATAAAAACACAGGAACACTATCACTAGATTTTGAAGAAGGCTCTTTTAAAGGACTTTTCTGAGCTGACAGACTTCATGAAGCAATCATTAAATAAACAGTATGAGGCCACTCTTCGAAGTCTTTCTGTCTGAGCTGCAACTAATATAGAGCTCCTCTGCAGTTTTTAAAAATATACTGGCATGTCATTGATGTGAAAAAGGCTCATGTTGTCAAAAAGCTTCCCATCCTGTGAAAACACTGTACCTACACCAAGGCCTTGGTGTCGAAGGGACCATTAGTAATCAAAGTAATAGTTACTCAACTAAATGGCCCCTTTGGCTTTAATGCTACAGTTCTCTACAGAGTAAAATCCAGTGTTGTATTCCAAGCCCACAATAGTTCTTCATATGATAAATCTATATTTGCTATCAAACAGGTACACCCAATTGTCTGTACATGTGGAGATCCTGCATCCTTTTTTGATCATTCATACAGATGACAAGTTTACAGTTAAAATGGCAGGCTATGTCTCATGTTCAATATTTCTAAATTGTGTTAATACCTAGGGTCCCATATTGGGTACCCTAATTATTTTCTTTGTCTTTTCTGCTTCTGGGACTTACTGTTAGGGATGATAACATTTCCCTCCACAGTTACGCTGATGACACCCCGCTTTACCTTCAAATCCAACCACTTCTGATGTGCTAGGCCCACATATGAATCATCTGGCAGACATTAAATATTTAATGTAACAAAACTTCATACAGCTTAATGATCATAAAACTCAGGTCATACTTTTCAGACATGTTTTAGTGCCCAAACTGCGCAAAACGATATTTATTCTTATTCTCTAGTCTTGCGAATAATAAAAAGCCTGCTACTAAAACTCGTTTATATAAGAAATAGCTGTCAGTCATGAAGATGAGAGAGTTATTCAGGCCCCCATCACCTCTGGACAAGACTTTTTCAGTTGTCTGTACTCCTTTCTCTGCAACAAGGCCAGCAACTACTTCAAAATGCAGCAGTCTAGCTTCTGTATAAAACAAGGGAAATAGATTGCATTAATCCTATTTTTGCTCAATGGTTTTGTTTTTTTCTGATGTTTCTGAACTTTTTAAAGCCACATACTCTGCTCAGAACTGCTCACCATACTTGTCCACAGTCAAATGCATGATTCACGCCACTGGTCTTTATCTTACAATGATGCCTTTGCTAGGTCCTAGCTTAAAACTCATTTTATTAAAATGTTTTGGTGCTATTTAATGCTATGTAAACTTAACAATATTTTATACTTTTGAACTTACTCAAATGGTTCCATATTATTTTACTTGTTATTACCCGTGTTGTGCAATGCTTTTGTCATTGTTTCTTTATTGTTTTCCCAGTACAGCTATTCTTACATTTAATTGTACATGGTCCATGCTTTAGTTGATGTTTATTAAAGCAAGTTCTCCAGCAGATCTGTGGGTAACATGTTTAGAGATAATCTGTTTGTTAATAGTACCAAGTGCTATTGCTTGGTTTTCAGAATTAAAGCATACCTTGGGAATTAACTGTTGCTTCTTGTCCCTCTATTCAAAAATAATCAGTCAAGCTGTGCCAGACTTTTGCTGGCACAGAATACTACCACGCATTCCACATTCCAAGATCGGTCCTCTGAAGTGGTGAATCATGCTTTTACACTTCAGTCGTGGAAGGGATTTTAACACTTTTACAGTTTGCTTGATGGTAGGCCCATTAGGTATGTGCCAGCCAAAGGTAATTTATAAATTAGCCTAAGTTAATTATTTCCCTGTGTTTGCAGGTGATCTCCCTGGGTATTTTTGTCCAAACCTATGTTTTTGGCCATTGTCTTGCTTCAGCTTTGTTTTTCACTTGACAGTTCAATTCTGCCTTCCCCATATCCAGGTCCTCTTGTAAGCCAACTGGATTCTGTGATGGGCAAAATGGTTTGTTGTAGTGAGTCTGGAGACAGTAAAATCCTAGAGTGAGGGCTCAGGCTATAAGGGTTGTGTTTCTCTGCATGCCATCATGTTAGTTGCTCACTGACTGTTGTTGCACATGGTTGCAGTGTGGTAACTGCAGCAAGAATCATCAGTGGAGCAAGATCATGCCTGGCCAAGGTGCAAACTGCTCTATTCTGCCCCTTGTTTAAACCATATAATTCCTTTGTTATACATGGGCAACGTGGGCACTTTCATGGCTGCCCATGCATACAACTCACTACCAGTTATAAATATGCACCTTTGTCAGTATAACCCCGTTAGAATTCATCCAAAAAGATCCCAGAGAGAACAGGCACATTTTTTGCAGTGTGCACACATGCAACATTCTGTTGCTAAGGAACGCAGTGCTTTCGTGTTTTGTCTTATGTCTTATAATCATTAGTCACCCATCAGCGACTACTAATGGGTGACTAAATAGAACTGTTCACACAGGGTCATCCAGCAAAAAAGCTGAACTTGGCTCAACTTTTGCTGATGTCAACCCGCTAAATGTTATGTTGGCCTATTAAATACATGAACATGCACATTCCTCATAGAATACTCTGTAACATGAACACCGTATTTCTACGGTTTACCTCATTATTGTTGTGATGAAAGATAAAATAGTTACCATCAAGATAACTTTCCACAGTTGTAAAATCCTAGTTGAGTAGGATATTAAAAACCATTGTGCATTGTTATGGTACCCGATATGCTTTTTCACTGGACCTTCAGAGTCTTGTTTTGCAATTCTTACTCTTGCAATACAGCATTTAGTGCAGTCATTTTATTAATTTCTTTCTTTTCTTTCTTATTTCTTTCTGCGCTACATAAGATTCGAATAGTGTAATGTGTGACAGGTCCCTTTGTTGAGAAAGACTGTATGTTAACAATAAGTTTGCAGTGCATACTGCTATTGAGCCTGGCAGGTATATGAATTTTGTTGGTGAATATTTTTACATTGTGAGTGTTCAAAAATCAGTTTGAATGTGTAAGTGTGATCCTGGAATCAGACTTCAATGAAACAGTAATCCCCCAGCAGCAAACTGAACTGTGCCAGAGGAGTGACACACACAGCATTTCAAACAAAATAGGTGCATTTATCTGCTAAAGACTGAGCACTGACAGTGAACAGCAACAATGTAGTTTAAATACTACTAAGGTAAAGGTGTTTGGCCACACAGCATCTAATGTTGTAGACGTGGTCAGACATTAAACTTTAAGGATGGACATACAAGATTTTGTCTATCCTTATAATTTATCTTCAGTTTCAACTCAATAAATATCGAAAAGTAGAAGTGCCTCATTCTCAGTAACTCCTCCAAAGAAATACGCCACCAGCCTCACCTCATCCTACAATCTAAAAACAGTCAGATAGGTTAGTCCCACATCCTGCACACAGCCTTTGAGCCTTTAAACAACTCCCCTCTGGCAAGTGTCTCTGCTGCCTGGGATGGAGGATTGTTTGTTGAGTCAGGTTTGTTTCAGAGGCTATCCGTCTTCTGAAGCTCAGCCTTTGTCCTATCCCATCCTTTACAAACACTGACAGCAACAACGTCAATCAATGTGCACTTTAAGAATTTCAGTAAGAACTAAAGCACTATGAAGTGACCAGACTTTAGCAGGGTTTTCCCCATTTGTAACATTATATTACCACCTCTTACTGCTCCAGATGTCTGTTGGAGGGCTCTCACAAGGTAGTCACGTATGTAAAATGTCATCTATGTTAGCGTTTGTTTGTGTTTGACAGCCCATGATTTTGCTATGAATATGTTTATACAGTCTAGGTTGCAACAGTCTTGCTGTTTATGAAAAAGGAACAGCTCACCATCAAAAAATCATCAGCAATACTCAAAATTGTATTATAGGTGTTTTACAAAAACAACATTTGATAAATCTTAAGGTCCACTTGCTTTTTTTTTTTTTTTTTTACATGACTTTCAATCATTTTAATGTGAGGTGAGGAAGACAACTTAAATCTCCTCTATACCCTTCTCACTCTTTTTCCTTAAGTCTATTCACTTCTACTGCTCTCTGCATTTTTGACTAGGGTTGCAGCTAATGGTTACTTTTGTCATCGCTTCATCTGACAATCAGAAACCCTTTTGGCCATAAATTGTGAGAAAACAGTGAAAAATGGTCATTAAAATTTCCAAAACCCAACAGTGATATATCTAAATTGCTTGTTTTACACACATCCAGAACCCAAATATATTCAATTTATTATCATATATGACAAAGAAAGGCATGAAACAGCATTTGAAATGAGAAGCAGTGAATGTTTTTAGATATTTATATTTTACCAGTGCACTCACAAAGATACTGTGTGTGGATTTTCAGTGTCATTCCTTAATGTCTTATTTTGTTTTTATTTTTATTTTCAGTTTCTTGTTTTCTCTGTATTTCATACTTTGACAGACCAGCAGGTTACTTTCATGGAGATTACAGGTTTTATCCAACATTTTTGACGTCAACAACACAAAAGAAAAAGTAACAGAAGCAAAGCTACTATTATGAGCTGCAGGCAGGTTTTTTTCTTGTGTAAAGGTGCATTTTTATTCACACTTTCAAATCTCCAGTGTTTTCTTGAGGGAAAAGGCACAAGCAAGCCAGTAATTCTAACCTTATATGCTCATTACTGTTCCTGAAAGACGCAGTTGATATTAACATTAACTAAAAACTAAATAAATCACTGCATGTGGCTTAAATATGGACAGCAGCTAAATTTGGACATTTAGGAGGCTGGAGCAAGGAAAACAATGGCTCACATACATAGTGACTTAAACAACAGAAGAAGATGTAGATGCTATGTAAACTCCAGTTTGCATTTAGCAGGCAAGACACACTGTTACCCTCAGATTTCTTTATGGAGGGAAAGTATGTGGCCTGTATTTTTAATGAGACACATGCTCTCTCATTTTGAAAGTTAAAACTGAAGCTATTTGGGCCCCTTCTTGTACAAATATTGACTTGTGCTGCTCCAAGCCTTTCTGAAATCCTCCAGAAGGCAAATAAACCATGTTTGAATGTTGATGCTGTTGCACTTTTCAAGCTAATACACTTACATCCCCTCTGGGAGAGAGGGACATCAATGCTACTGGATCTAACCCACAACCGATTTGCAGCCAGTTGACAGGTGACAGCTTGAATGCTCTGTAGCAGTCAAGTATTTCTAACTGTGCATTCAGTGTCCCAGTTAGAAAACCTCTGGAAAAATTAGGCCAACAGGTTTACATTGTAAGCAATAAGAAATCAAAGGAGACCATTTCTGTTGGATTTGTATGGTCCAAACTGACAGAAAATAAAGATGTAAGAAGTCTGCTTTGTAAACATCAAATACTGTTGCTTTTGACTATACTGCAAAACCTGTTAATAAAAAATAAGACTGACATAGTAATTGGACTACTAGTCTCAACAGTATTTGACACAAGTCTCTTAGTTTTCCTACAACAAGAACTGTTTGAAGGAAACCTACAAATAAAAGATTGGGGGGAAAAAGGATACGGCCATATGTCCTGGTCTTTCTTCAAAAGCACTTTGTGTGCCAACAAACATCCTGTGCCATATGTGCCAACCTGAATACAAACACCTTGACCATATGAAACAGCTTGTGACAACACAACAAAGACTTCACAATTCAAGGAACACTGAACAGCACGTTCAGCACAACAAATTCAGCATGGGTTCAGAAAAAGTGCTGGCAAAGACTTTCTCTGGTTCTATTCACTACTTCACTGGTGGTGTCAGTTACTATTTGACTATGCCTACCTCAAGAGAACATCAGAACTCTTGGGGATCAGTTTCCACCCCATTTGCGTTTAATTTTAACTTAAAAAAGTATTCAGATGGCTTTTTTGAATAATTTACAGCATAAGCAGCACCAACAGTGTCTTTACTGTTGTTTAGTTACTTAAGTCAGTGAATTCACCATTTAGAGCAAATCAGATTTGCTCTGTAAAAGAGCTCTTAAAGAATACAAGCACCAACAAAGATCCTGCTCCCACCTTATTAAAAACTTAGGTCAACATGAAAGCTTAGTCGAGTTAACAATGTGACGACAACAAAGACAGTAACACCAAAAACCTAGCACATAAGGAGGAGATTGGGGTGGTGGAAGGAGCTTCAGCGGCAAACTGTGTTGGCATGAGCATATTAGTATGATAATAATAAGTATCAGGCAATAATGGCTGTTCTGTGTAATGGCATGAATTTAACTTGATGTTCATAGTCAGCTGGTTGCCAAAAAGTTGCTTCAAGCTGTTGAATGAACTCATGATTGGAAAACATGAATGAAGCAGCTGATGGCAATCAGCAAATACAAGTGTGAGATCACTGCGGTGCCTAAATTTAACCCCCCATTTGTTGCTGTTTATAACATAACATAACATGGCCTGTCTACACCACAGTATTGTGGACAGCCTGTAAACCTACGGGAACCAATTACCCACTGAAAATGCTGTTTTCAGTGTGGATTTGCTGGAGTAGCACTTGAAAAAAAAATCAATACCTATCTCTAAATTCCTTCAACACTGAATTTCATGATCCTCAGCGGGAGATTTGTTTGTTGAATTGGCATATAGATTGATGTACAGACTGTGTTCAAATTTTGAAAAATGCTGCTGGTCCTTAGACCTATGTTTTTTTTAATTATTACAGTCAAAACTCCACTACACATAATAGAGCTTGACTTTTCACTGGGTCGTGAATGAATTATTCACTACTAAACGTGAACATATTTCTGTTTGTTCACTTCATTACTACCAGTGCTGCTTCTGAGCATTAAATCACAGTCAAAGATACATTAACGTTTTACCACATACAAGTCTTAACTGTGTTTTTTACTCCAAAACTGACTGTAATTGCTGCTCTCTGGGGCAAATGTCTGACTCTCTGAGCCATTTCTCTAGGGGCTGCCACCTGCCCTTGTCGCAGAGGGAGTTCTTCTTTAATACCATGTACATTTAAATAAGATGCTCATTCCTGTTTCGATCATAGTGGTGGTGGTGGTAGGGGGGTGGCTGTTTACATTTTACCAAGTATAGATTGGCAGGGGTTATGGGATTTAGCAGTTGTGCAGTGGGGGTTATGGGGTTTAGAGGTAGCGTGGAGTGTACAGTTAGCACTGTTGGTTTATATGAGGCTGCCAGTGACATGAATATTTAGAAATGTGTCTGTGAGCATCCATTTGGAAAAGGCACGGGTGGATGAATCTGTATCCTAATGAAGGGGTTTTTCCTGTGAGACAGAGCAAGGAAGTGGCTCTTGAGAAATTCTATGGAAATCAGGGCCCAGTCTCCTTGAATGAGTTGCAGGTTCAGCTATGATATAAGAAGAGAGGATTCAAAAGTTGGTACCTTGAGAGATTGAAAGACACATCAGGAAATAAATCCATCATCTACCTCTTTTGAACACACATCATATGGCTTTCATTTATACATTGAAATGGCACCTGGAGACATTTTCTGCATGTTTTGAATACACTGCTTATGTTCCATTCATTGCGCCTCATGCTCCCCTAGTTGTCCTAATTTTACCTTTGACAGAGAAAATACACACAGTGGTAATTCCCACTCTCCCACATTCCCAGATTTGAATTACAGCATATGACAAAATTGAAACAAAAATGGTAAATCATAACAAATCCTGTATATTTAATATAATTAAATCTCTTTTTCAGTCAAAGTCCAAGAAAACTGAAGCCAAATTGTGGTGTATCAAGGTGTAATATTGGTTTCAAGTCAGGGGACACACAAGTTTTCACTTGTGTGATTTTTGTAGTGTGTTTGGGATCATTGTTGTGTTGGAAATGTCTTCTCCTGCCAAGCTTCTTGAGACTGGGAGTCATCTTTTCATTCAGTATCTGTATATATTATATGATATCAGCACACTCCCACCTCCATGTTTCATGGTCAGCACTGTGCAGTCACTGTGGTTGTCCTGGCAAGGTCCACGCCAAACATGCTGGAACCCATCTGGTCCAAAGAAATTTATTTTGGTTTCATCTGACCAAAGAATGTGCTGCCAATATTCATCAGGCGTCTTTTTATGTCCTTTGTCCAAAGTTTCATGCCATTTTGGGAGCAATGGCTTTCTTTTTGGTCGCCGTCCATAGAGGTTGACTGTATGCAGTGTCCTTTGCACTGTTTTAGCTGTTACTGAAACACCACTTTCCACCCCTTGCCAAGTCAGAAGCACTTACCTGTCTGTTTTTCAATGCAAGGTTGTGTAAACAGTGAATTGTGGCCGCTGTTATTTTTTGAGGACAGCACACTCTGTTATTGATAGTGTTGCTCTTCCCTTTACCTCCTAACCACAGCAGCAACTGTGTTTTGGCTTATGTTCAGTAGCCTACTGATGCTTTCACCCATCTTTCTGAAGTCTCACAATCTGGTTTCTCACTTGTTTTTTATTAATTACATCACCTATTTCACCTTAAAAATAATAGTTATTTTAAGATTTAGTGATATCACAAAGGGGTATACTCAATTTTGTTGCATACTCTATATACCTACGGAATGAAATATCACTCATATTCTGTCTTCAGTTCCCTAAAACTATGAGGTAAGCTATTAGATACACCCACAATATATTGCACTGGCTTGTATACTCTGTTCTGTTGACACTGTTTAAGGGAATTGTTTATTCAACTTGCTGGTTAAAACTAGATGCCATTGAACTTTTAATTATATGCAGAGCTGTGGATAATGATTGTGTGGAGTAAAGTTTAAAATATTCTGATTTTTAATCTATAACTGATGTTACAGGATCAGTTATTTTTCTGAGGGAGACGGTCTGACCCAGTTTTGAACCATTTCCGTCATCAATTTATAAATTTTTGATTATGCCAGTAGAAAATTTGCATTGTTCTTGTACTATCAGATATGTAAAGACATGTTCAGGCATTGACAAGCAGCAATAATCAGCATGAACTTACACGGAAAGTAGAACAGCTGGCAACTACAAAACCACATATCACCACGGCTTAATATTTTCCCTCCAACTATCTGTGCAAAGCAGACAATCCATGCTGCACACATCTCCCTGGGCTTAGATTTATTTGTTGCTTTTTTAGCAAAGACGATTGCACACACAATCAATAACAGCTTTCAGCTGCTGCTCATTCTCAAGCTCAGTTTTTGCACACTTGAGTGAGAAAACAAAGTCATCTTTCCATTCTGTATTCATGAGATGGTAAGATATCTAGATCATAACACCACATATTTTGCTCTCACAATAAAATTTTACGTTGTCCCAAATCTTGTAATGTACAGGTACTGTTACTAAAGTGATGGTGTGTTACAACTGGCTTGTTGCTACTGTGTCTTTTACAGAAACTCATTAAAAAGATGGTTTGGTAGAGTGGAGTTGGTTATTTGACAACCATTTGTTTTTAATGCTTTTGACAAGGTTGGTATTTGATGTCCAGTTGGTGAAGTCCACGTTGCATAATGCCCCTCCATCGACAGAGTTCCTGGAGAATTGTGCCTTTTTCTATGTGTGGAAACCGCATGGTGGTTCCCACTGTTCTGCTGTGGTTCGAAGTCAGACCTTTTCATCAGCTGACAACCATCATTTTTCTTGTACCGCCTTGAGCCAGCTTTCCATTCACTCATAAGAACTAGCAAGTTATAGTATGCAGCCAAGCAAAGGGACCTGTGGAGGATAACCAGTAGTAATGCTTTGCTGCCTCTGTTGACAAAATGCATCTCCTACACATGTCCAGCAGTCTTATTTGTATGTGCCTCATGACTGTAAGTCTAATATTTACTCCTCTTTTACCTCTATTTTACTCTCCACCAATTTTGGAAAGAAATATTTGCTTCTTTAGCTGCTAAATGCACCACTATTCATCAGACAGTCAGTCAGTAGCTGACATGGTAATAAACAGAGGTTTCACTCTCAGCTGTTGACCCAAAAACCCATTTTTCCTTTACTTTGAAATGGAGCAGGGGTGGAAATATGGATATCATGAAAACATAATTTAAATAATCCTTAAGAATTATAGGTTAAACTTAACATTAATTCACTATTTAGCAAAGAAAAACCTCAGAGGAACATTCTTTAATATGATATTTGAGCACACTGTTCAGAATATGTGTGTGTGTGCATGTGCATGCATTCAAGCTCCAAATCAAACAAAAGTAGAAACAGATCTAACTTTCTGACCATTTTGTGCAGTGGGAGATGCTGTGTAAATGAAAATATCGGCACACATCCTTCCTAAATTAGGAGTGGCAAGATTGAAATGTCAAAAACTGTCAATATCATGAGAATAGCGAGGCAGTTCCCATGGAAACACAATAACACTCAGCATGCCAACATAGGCCGGCAGTTGTGCACTTATACACACATGCTGATGTGCTGTGATTTTCAGTGAGTCACACTGAGTGACACAGTTTTATCTAATCATGCTCACAATTAATCACTATATTGCAAAGTTTATAAATAACCACAAGTAAATATGCCTTTCACATATAGGCCCTACACATGATTTAGGTAACAGAACATTCATTAAACCTGTGTTTGATGTTTATAGTTGCTCCAAATGCACAAGATACTTAGGAAATACAATCAGCACCATGGGCAGTTCCATTTAAACTTTAGAGACGATAATGTTCAGCACCAGGGACAGCGACATGGCCCATGTCTATCCCAGATATTAAAAAAAAATTGTTCCTGTTGAAATGCTCTACTTTATGAGAACATGCACCTGAACATACCTGCAGCCATTTCCCTAATTACCCACCCAAAAGCTTTAAATACCAGTCTCTGTAAGAGCCAAATCTCTTGGTCCTTGTAAAACTCAACACTGTGGAAGCCAGACACCCTGGGAATGGAAACTGCAGCAGTGGTTGAGGGCATGCTGATCAGCCAAATGAGCGAGAATCTTTGTGTGTGGGGTCTGTAACCAACGGCAAAGTCTCTCTTTTCCCTAAAGTGGCACTACAGTGCTATAGTTCATGAGGTTTAGAGAGCAGTGAAATCACTTTAGTTTGCTAGGATCACTGTTCACTTTGTTCTAAACAGTATGTCTCTGTCTTTGTGTGTTACAGGTAAAAGTTAATGTCCCAGCTCAAGAACAACAAGCAGAGTAAGGTAAGTCTTACTCCTGTCTGGGAATACTGGGACTGGGAATGAAAAAACAATGAAACTTGTTTGCAGAAAATTCAGTTCCTCTGGGGTTATTGCACTTCTGTATACACACGGGACACGTTGTCATGAATCTTTAATATTATGTAACAATGTTAATGAAACATCAATACCAAAAAAGCAATGGGCTGATATTTGGGGGTTGGAGGAATTTTTATATTTAGCATATACATATGTACAGATACGTATACATGCATATACGTATGTACAGATGTGGATGAGATCTAATGAAAGACATGGGGCCTTGTCTTGGGTCCTTACAAAACTTTGAAAAGTTCAAATCAAAATCTATGTTTATTTATGTTCAGTATGGTTACAGGCTGTTTTTCAAGTTAATAATTCAACATTTCCAACACGTAACCAAAAAAGGTTAACATAATTCTAATCAGATGTGGTATGTATTTTTCATATTTTTAGTCCATATGTTAAGCAGTTTGTTTAATTTTCTGTAAATCTTTTTTTTGTTTGTTTGTGTGGGCATATATGTACCTCATAAATGTTGCATGATAGCTGCAAAGCTGTAAGATAAAAAGTAATGAACACTGCTGCTCTCATTTAGTAGTAGTTGTAAAACAGTAGATCATTAAAGTTTAAACTTTGTTTTGTCTTTTAACTTTTGCTTTTCCTCTAAGCAAATTAAAAAAACTGGTAGCTGTAGATTACATTTCCATATTGTATGGCAAGATAGAGCCATTTATGAGACTTAATTACACGATCAAAACGAATTAAAATTCTATTCTCCATCTCCAGTAATGAGAGGTGTGCCTTCCAAGAATGCATTATTGACAACAGAAGGAACAAATTGACTCATAAATCAGCTCGTGTCAGGGGTGTGGGGAGGGGCAGCTGCCATGTCTAGCTGCAGGGCAGATAATAAAATACGAAAATCAACCGGGCAACAGGTGCCACAAACACAGCACAAGAGACCCATGTTTTCCTATTGGTTGCCATAAAGTATATGTCGCATGTTGTTAGAGAACTGACAGTGAAAAGCAATAGGAGCAATGGGAGGAAAATGCAGGTGGATGACATTTTACCATGTAATCTCCACTTTTATGTCTTTTATGGCTATTAGTGGGTCCTCAGGGCAATCAGAAGCTTAAGTCAGAATAACACTCTCCACGTGGCCTTAAACGTTTTTTCTTTCTGCCCTCTCTCTGGACGATCTGTCAGATCTCAGAGCTTATTAGGTGTCAGGTACAGTGTGCTTAATCATCACAGCTAGTCTTGTTTTCCCTGTGTCATTTTGACAAATGAAAAACAGAAAATGCAGACCTTACTTTATTCCAGGTGATTAATTCTGTTATCGCTTATGCTGGGCTCAGGATTTGCTGACTGATTGACTCCCTGTAGGCAGTAGCGATTACAGTATTTCCACTGTTTGCTCACTCATTATATGTGCATACTTCACCCCTCAAACAGTTTATTACGATGAAACTAAAACAAAGGCAGAAATTAATGATACCTAGATGGAGACTAAGAGAAATAAGATATTTCACTAAGTCGCTGTAGTGTCCAGTGCCAATTCACTGCTAAGTGATGAGTTACGTTTTCAAGCACACAGCAAATGCCATGTGTATATCTCATCATCCCTGCTGTTGGAAATAGATGATGCAGGAAAATCTATCAGCTGCCTCCATCTCCTGTAGCCCAGAGCAGATGCTGCTTCTGTTGCCTGTGGGTCCAGACAGAGCCTGGGGACTATGGAAGTAGAATCCCACAAACAACGTTATTTTTCTCCTCTCTTCCCTCCTAACCCTTTGCAACCCAGGCGGTGGACTGTGGAATCATATCCTCATTACTGGCCTGTCTATGCGACGCCTCATCACAAGTGATCATTTCTCACAATCTGCTGAGGGGAGAAAAAGAGGAAGAGAGTGAGTGGAACTAGATGTTCAATCCTTTTCATGTATGTAACATCTGTGCCTGTCAGATCTGCCAGAACAGGGGTGAAAAAGTATTATGCATGCCACTGAATACATAATGCAGTCACAAAGTGGCAGCACAAACAGCCAAATGTAGTTCCACTTCATGTGGTAAAAAAAAAGAAAAAATAAGTTTTGCAGC
Source organism: Lates calcarifer (assembly GCF_001640805.2). Classification (NCBI taxonomy): domain Eukaryota; kingdom Metazoa; phylum Chordata; class Actinopteri; family Centropomidae; genus Lates; species Lates calcarifer. The sequence goes on along the minus strand of NC_066841.1, from coordinate 7,822,461 downwards.
AGATTAAGTGGCAATTTACCAAATTTTCAAGTTTTTGTAGTCAGTTACTTCTTTCCTTTTGAACTACATTTCAAGTTTTGATTGTACGTTTGATCTTTATTCTCACTAAACCACATTATGCTTGATTCTTAACAAACATGCTGAGTGCATTTCCAACCTCATAAAACTTTCACAAACCCTTCTTTGTCTTGAAACCTGACTTGTTTACATCAGCTAGCAGATTTCTTCATCTCCATTTATTGGCAAATAAATAAAACCTTTTACGAGTCATTACTGTCACCAGCTGTCGACAGGTGTTACACCCTCTAAAATCAAAAGACATTTGTATCAAATCATCCTCGTACATATATCAACAGTGCTTTTTCAGTAGGGATCAAATACTCCACAGGGTACCTTTAATGTGTGCAGCTCGTGATAGCAGCATGCCTTCTGGTCACTCAGAATAATACTGAAAAGTGCCAGCCAAACCCCCTAGATTAATCAAAATCCAATCACTGATATTTGTTTAGTGCATGAGATTGATGGACAACCAACTGAATGAATGAAGACAGATTAATTCGATGGTCCCCTATCAAATCCATCTTGAAGAACAACAAATTATGGTGACCAATTTAAGTCATGATCATGTATAATAAAATATGTTTGCTGAACAGACTGAAGTTTGAAAAAGACACATGGTGTAATAAATTATTCAGTGACACTGAGATTTAATAGGAAGAAAACAAAACAAAATGTAGGGGGATAAGGACTCGCTGGACACAAAGCAATTGGCTTCCAATTGACTGGCTCTGAACAGGGACCTCATTACATCTCATATTCGATCAATTTGCAAAAAAAAATACATTGCAGACATTCAATAGTTGCCTTTTAGAATCTTTTACACCCGGGTACAAAACAAGCTCTCAGGCCTGTCACAGGGAGTTGAACCAAAGTGGTAAATTAATTCTTCAGCTAAATATTCCCTACAGCAGCAGCTGTGCAGAGACACCATATGCTGACTGCTTTATACAAACAGTGTAATAGAGAGCGGATGCAAGACAATAAATCATTTTTCATGACACTCTCAACAGGTATCTAGAGTTGTTGGTGGAGGAGGCGGTTTCTTCCACTCTTTGTGTGTCTTCAGAGGAAGTATAGGGCTCCTTTCAGGGGATCCAATTTGCTGCTGCCCTCTGTGGCTCTAGACTCCTTCAGTCCATTAACCACTGGGGCTTGTTGATGGAAATCTGAAAGACATTTACTCACATTTTTTGTCACCCATGATGGGTGTTAACTTTGTCTGTAGTTACTGTGTTTTTACTGTAAAAGGTTCTAGACCTTTTAATTTCCACCTATTTCCACAAATTGAAGAAAAAGTGTTTAGTTGGTGGGATTAAGAATGGGGATGTAATCTTCTTGCATAGTTGGCAAGCCACATTCATGAAAAATGGGGACAGAAAAATGGCGACACAGCTGTTAAAGTATATCCGTTTGGTTTTGAATTGCTGTTTGTCTTTGGTCAATGTGAAAAACATTCCTGTGTCAACATAATATGACACTGTAGGGACAGAGAAAGCTCACTCACTACTGATCAATTAAAGCAAAAAACCAAACCCCAACCCCCTCCCAACAAGAAATTAACTAACTAAGAGGAACACAATATCAAGCCATGTGAATTGAGTGAAATGAAAAGGCAGTTCAAACTGATTATTATGCTACTGTGGGTCAAAATAAAGATATAACAAATCCTCAAAACAAAACACTGACCCCAATGCATTTGTCTGCTTTTAATCCCCATTAATGTCCAATATATGTCACAACTGAGGCCTTTTAAGCTGTTCAGCAGTAATGCTTCCATTTTGTGACCACTAGAGTGAGGACCAGCCTAGTTCAGCATGCTGTGATGTCTTGCTTTGCAACTACCTACATATGTTGACACAGACGTAAACAGAGTGACTGAATTATCCTCAGTGATGTCCAGTATTTGAAATATGCCACCATTCTGCCCTCCAGCGCTCTCTCTGTCAAAGACTGTCAGGCTGCCATTCCATTAGATTCCAACCAGGCCAAGATGAAGAATGGGCTCTTTGCTGTGCACTGACCATAGCCCAGTCAGTGCTGCTGAGTTGTCCTATTTATCATTTGCTCAGGGAAAGGCTCACAGTTTTCAATGATTTCCCCCCAGAAATACTCAGTCAAATCTGAAAAGAGGCAAATTTCACCAGTATCTGTCTACTGGCTGTTTTTCTGCCTCTATCCATTTATTGGTTTGTCTCAGTCTGGTGATCACCTTTTGACTTATCCCTCCCTGTCGCTGTCTGTCCATTTCTCTCTCTTTATTTCTCTGCCTTGGCCATTTTCGGTTTGCATTTTCTTCTTTTTGGCAGTCGTAGCAGGGGCAGAAAGTTTATCTTCCTCTCTTGCTCTCTTTCTGCTATTCTGTATCTTTGTGTTTGTCTTTGAAACACATGCTTCTGTGGGATAAAGAACAATTATCCCTCCTGACTGATTACAGTTCATAAATCTTAAGAGTAGCTAACTTCACAGTATAAAAGTATGGCACGTGTGGCTTAGCCTCTGCTCCTCTCTGTCATTCAGCATTTCTTTCTTCACAATGAAGCATGTCCCTGGGGTTTGCTTTCCACGTCTTAAGACAAAATAAATCCACTACAGCAGCTGCAATAAGAAACTGAAACCTTTGTGATTTTAACAAAGTTAAATGATTACTTTGAGAGCACAGGAAACTACAGCTCCCTAAAATGAGTCAGCACAGGTACTTGCATTATCCTTTCTGGGTTTCATCCATATCCATAAAATTGACCAATGTGCAAGTTATTTTTTCTGCTCTTTAGCAGTAATCCTTGTTGTCTCATAGCCTCTATAGTGTTCAGTCATCTCTGTCCTGCTGTTATATCAAATATGTTTTAGCTATAACCGCAACCCCTCAACTCACTCATGGACTCTTTTGTAGAGCTGTGACATTTACACCGCAAACATCCAGGGTTTATGGGAAATGGTGCTAAATATTGAGTATAAGATGATATTATATTTATAAGATACTAGACCGCCCTTTCTAAGCATAGCATTAGCCCTAATGCTGGGTTCATGTCACATGATTACAAGAAAAACTGTTCACATCAACCCCCAACTTGTAGGAGATATTGGAACACCTATGATATCTCCCATATGGTGAAAAGAACTACAGACATGTCAAGATACTATTGACAGAATGGTTGCAAATGCACCGCTACTGGCAGTTAAATACAAATAAAATCAGGAGCTGATGATGGCACTCGATGAAAAGTCAGATCACCAGCTTTATTAAAATTCATCCTGAGGAAAACATGAATATCAGAACCATCCCATAGTTGTTGAGAAAGTTTAACTTAAAACCACGTGTGAAGTTAATGGTCATCATAAATGAAAAGTTAGGGACTCACCAATGTCAGTATGATTCATTCTCAAGAGACCATGAATCTCTGTACAGAATTTCATTGCAAGCTATCCACTAGTTGTTAAGAGATTTCAGTCTGGACCAAAGTGGTGGATTGGCTGACCATTTGACAAAGTGACAGACATTGCCATCCCTAGACCTATGAATAAAAATGACTTCAACTGTAACTCAAAACAAAGCAGAATTTTACTCTCCGCCTGCTCTATGATCAGTGCCAGCTAAGGTGTTTGGTCTCCTGTGCTGTCACAGATACTCTCTGTGATTAAATATCTTGGACCTGCAGCTCAGTGAGTGAAATGCCAAGTCTGGGCTTCATGGAAGCATCTGTATATTCTGAGACGATGGTCAGGAGAAAACAGGTTTTACTCTGCACTAATTCAATCCTGCCAAGAGTTGCTGTCACACAGCATTTCATTTACTCATTGGAAAAGGCTGCAGGCAAAGGTCAATTTACTAGAGGGAAGCTTCTATTGATTATTGATACAATAGTAAGTTTTGATCAGTCCCAGTATAAAACTTCAGAGTTAATGTTTATGACCTGCTGTCTAGTGTGATTTAGGTAGAAGCCAATCTACTTGTGTAGATTAAGTCTTGTATTTGATTGACTTTGACTGAAGAGACTAGATGAGGCTTGATAGGGCGATGGACTCAAAGACCAGAAGTCCTGAAGGAAATTAGAACTCTTGATTTCAATGTGCAATTTCATTCTATTGTTATGACTTTGTGGGACAAAAATCATTAGCATTGATTCAGAGTCTTTGCTCAAACAAATGGCCATTGGTTTCTCTAAGTTAATTGAAGTGCAAATATTGATTTGCAAAATGAAAATAACTGGATGACAAAGGTACCCTCATAGATTCTGATTAGGACTCAACAATGACCTGAATTATAGGCAGAGGTGCAGGTCAGAGAACCAAATTAGAAGGCAGAAAATTCTACATTTATCAATTTATTAGCGTAAATTGAAAATTATAGTCAAACACACTTTTGCGCATAAAAGGACACCTGTTTTCACAGGTAGTCTCTCCTTTCCTTGGCCGAAAATATTGGAAAAATCAGGAAGGCTGTTGATGTAGAGCTTTTCTCCTCATGAAAGTAACACCAGGCATAGTCCAACCGATGAGAATTTGGTTGGACACGAGCATATCGACCAATCAGTCAACCATCACTAACAGACACATTCATCAATTTATAATATAAAGGGTTAACCCATAGCCATTTTAATTAAATACACACCTTGCCCTACATGCAATGTGACAATTACTCTGTGACTGAAAGCGGGACGGTTATTCTGAATGTCACATTTTCCCTTCATGCCACATTAACCTAATCACAACAGCGATCACATACGGAACATATTAAACTAGACTTGCATAATGCTCTTTGCCTCAGCTTGGTGATGACATTATTCACATCAATCTACCCATTACTCATCACTGGGAACACATATCAATTTCATGGCTGCAGACAGACTGCATGTCAACCTGTGCATCCAATGAATGCTGAATATGTATATTGGGTATGGAGGTATGCCCATATGGAGGACTGGATTTACTGGTAATGCTTATTAGCATGTATATTCATACTTTATTAGTCATTGTTAAGCACTTATTAATCCCTTATTCTGCATGATCATATCCTACGGCTACTAGGCCATTAGTAGCCGTAGAGTTTTCCTTCAATAACCTAATTACTACTTGATAATAAGTAAGGAAGTTGTTGTACATGAATTTATGATCTTAATATGCTTTATAATGAATATGCATGCTAATAAACAACTAATTAATGGTGAATAAGTGTAGCCTAATATAAAGTGTTACCGATTTACTATATAAACACACATACACACACTGACACAGTACACACAGAGTTAAGGTGCAAGATACTGCTATATTCCAATCTCATCTTTCTGTGTTCTTCATCCTCTCATTATGTGTGAGTTTGTGTCTATGCACACGAACACAAGCTTTAGTTTTTGTGTGCTTGTGTACATCCTGAATCACTTGAGGACAAATCATAAACACCTTGATGACTTTGGTGGCTAATAAAAGCGAAGAATCTGTCTTAGGTAAGACATAATCACAGCATTAATCAACCAGATATTGTGAAAAGAGTAGATAAGGTCACAAAATATCTCATCCACACAGTTCTCACAAAAAATCCTGATGGATTAGCAAGGACTCATTTGAGAGGGCCATAAATATTCATAAATTAATTTCATACTTTGTTTAACCCCACCTGGTAGGGTTGGCTTTGTGTGAAATAATGATAAGAGCCCAGGGGGTCCCATTAAGCCTCTGTCTAATCCCAATAAATCCACTTGCCTCTGCAGTACAATCCAACTTGACTTGTCTTGCTTCTAAATAATAGTGACAGCTGCAGCACAGAGACATTTGTCCTTGTTGGCTCATGACCTGTCCAACCTGTCAGTTATGGAAAGGATCACCTAGATTGATTGCACAGATCTTGACATGAAAGGTGCATTATGAAACATGTCATGAGTGTGTGATACTGCATGAAGCAGGTGATAAGGAGACTCAGAGGGTCATTTCTAACAGCGTTGCCTGACATCTGAATGTTAAACATAAAGAAGAGCTGACCGTGCTCTAAGCAGTCGGCTATTGTCACTGTATCAGTAAAACAATCCATGTGTAGTCATAAGAATTTGTTCAATACACTGCTGCATGCACTTTGCCATGACACTAAATAAAATTTTCATATACAGGCTTTTTATGCAGCGACGTAGATTTTTCTCTCCTGTCACCCTTGTGAATTTTGACATGTTGTGCCAAGCATAACAAGAAAAAAACAAAGTGTCTAAATATGGAGAGATTTGCATTTTTCATTCATGCTGCCATATACGATCACTTGTTGCAAAAGGTTATGGATCTCACTGCAGGGAACTGGAAGATTTATATTATTCTCCACAGAGGCAGAGGCAAATCTATCTAATATGACAGGTTAATCCTCTCAGAGAGCTATTCAGCAAGATCAAAGAATAGACTTAGAGCATTCAAAGTTTCTTCATGCCCTGATTCTGAGAGCTGATTACTGAGGCGCCTACCTTACTAGGTTGTAAAATGTTACTGGTGAGATATTAGACATAGCATTAAATGTTCTGTCTGAATCCACTACTCATGTCATTCAGAAATACAAATTTGATATTGAAATAATTACAATAATAATAATATGTGAAACAGTAGGTGTTTCATAATAAATTCTGTGGTTTTAATGGTCAAAGTAATGGACCTGTGTCTAATCCTGTTACTCTCTTTAGTAAGAATACTGTATACCAATAGCAGAATTAAAAAAACTGACTTTTTTGGCTGCATCATTTCAAAAATATACAGACCTGTAAAGAGAATTTTTCAAACGTTTTTTTTAATTGCCATTTCTCCACATGGACACACTGCAAAGCCTTGTTATTGAGGCTCTGTTGACTGACTATAAAGAACAGGCACTTGGCTGGATCCTGAAATCTTCTCATAATACCTCCTTTTCAGTGGTACCACGGGGTTTAACAAGAAAGAATGGAGTGAATGACTCTTGCTAAAATCCTTATTCAGTTTTATGTACCAATACTGAAAGAGTTGATGTTGTAATCCTTTGTGCTGTAATACTGTGCACTGTGAATTTATACAGAAGCCCATTTCAGATGTCAAATCAATCATGCACTCACCCACAAAACAAAATTGTATAGAGGGCATTGAGTTGCATTATTAGACAGGCAGCACCATTTGCCACAAACCTATAGCCTAATTGTTAAAGTGGTGAGTGTGTGATTGAATATCTGTCACTGCTCTCTTCGCTGTTGACCATTCACTGCTCCTTCTAACTTTCATGAATGACTAGTACTATCAACAGTTACATTAATATTAGCATGTAATATCATTGTATTTATAGACAAGCTAGACCCTGGTGTTCTTTGGTCATTTTTAAACAAGCTGCACTGTCAGAAGAAAAATTAAAAAAGGAAATAAATACAGGTTGAATGTATGGCAGAGTATACAAGGTACTTTTAGTCAGTCTGCATCCTCTCTTAAAGCTACATGAGAGTGAAACTCTATCCCAAGACAATGGGACACATAATTTATTTGGAAATCATGTAAAGAATAATTAGCAGTCAGCTCAGACAACACTAAAAATCAGTCTCTCCTTGCTGCCATCCAGATGGCCCGTCCTTATGTGCCTGCTTGCAGGTCTTTCATTTTGGCTTGCTTTTATTGTGCCGGAGTGATTTATGTTTCTTTATGTGTGGGTTGCTTTTGAAGTCTGTTTATGCTTTTGCAATTTGTTCTCAATAATGTAGCACATTGTTGTATTGTTTTGTGCATTTTTCTATTAACATTATCCTTTCCTATTTTATGTGCTGCATGTTTTAATTAGCACCTCTAATGTAGCATAACAATGTCCTGTATGATATTTCTTTATTGCTCTTCATGCTTACAAACAATTTCAATAACTTCTTGGGGTGGCTATGTAACAGAGAGTGCAGATGAAAATAGTCTTTTGGCAAGTTTTGATGCATGTTTATTATAATAAACCAATAAATAAATAAAATGAGATCTTAACTGGTGTCACCGTACCTTCAGAGCAGTTTGGCAGGCCAACAATGTCATAAATCCTTGAACAAATTCACTGCAAATCAAAATCAAATCAAAATAGCTTGTTTTCATTTAGGCTGAGGTGTGGATGTTAAAGGGTGAAAACATGCAATTTTCCTGTTAGCAAATTACTAATAATGTTATACAAACCCTGACCATTGCGGTGTTGGCCTCTCTCATGGTTGGCTCTCTGACCATCTGTGAATAGAATTCTTCAAGATATTTAATAACCACCTTGTGAATAAGATTGGGTTATTACAATGCCTGTGAAGGAAGCCCAGCATAACCTACAGTACTTCCCAGTCAGTGTGAACAGCACTTAAAAATGTATATATATCACTAATACTATTATAGGGCAAATTTACATGTAAGTCTACTTTTACAAATGCACCTAGACTGCTCTTGGTGGTGCTTAAGTAACAAATGATGGTTTATTGTTAAAAATATGTATTTTTTTCTAAATATGGAGCACTCTCTCAACCCCAGATTTTTTTTCTTGTTGTGTCCTATATTGTTTTAGTGCATATGAATGTATGAACCTGTATTGTGTTATGGACATATGTTGCATTAATCAAGTTGTAATCATAGTTGTAAGCATATTTAATAACAAACAAAAACCTCATCATAGTACACTATGTATTTGTACAATGAATACAAATGTTTCCACTGAAGTACTCCAAACCATTGTCTAAGTACTCACTCTTTCTCTCTTGCCCTCTGCCCTACTTGTCCCAGCCTCTGCTCTCATGAGTGCGTTAGTCTGAACCTATGGACAAATTTTAACAAAACACATTCAGGGGTTGTAAATAATAGACGGGAGAGATAAAAGCTTTGTGGCAAGGACTACAAAGCCAATCTGCTCTATCTCCTCTGTGTAACTGGCATATACTAGCTCAGCTGTGTACTTCATTAGTCTTAATGAGTTACTCAGATTTTCTGTGAATAAATCATTTGCGTGCATCATAAAAACCTCAATTATACTATATTAATCTGAATGTATCTCAAACACACACACATATACTTATCACAAGATGCCACATTTTCCATGCTTATTATTATTCATCCACCATTTGGTTTGATGCTATATATATGAAAAATACATAAGATGAATACTTTAAATTAATTTTATAGATTTTGAATGAAATCGTTGGAATAAATGCTCAAACCTTGCCCTACCTGAAGGATTTCATTTTATATCTGCTTTCTTCACTTTTTGTGTTTTAAGCTTTTGTTAGACTAAAACAAGTTCAAGAACATCACTGTTAGAATGAAGGGGGTACATTAACTCTCCAGTTAAGTTCCACGGTAATTTATACCTGAATCATTTTGGAAACTGCTGCAGTGCTCATAATTTGGATAATGTCGTCAATGATATCAGCACACACTGTGTGCTGAAGTACTTCTCTGAACAAGAAAAAATATTAAACTGCTCTCCCTCCCACAGTTTTCATTATTCATACACACCGCCTGCGAAAATGTGATGTGGGTTGGTGACCTAGACGAGGAAAGTGCACAATTCATTAGAATGAAAGCGTCTTGCCTGCTTTTTGAAGCGTTACAACAACAAATTAGACTCTTTATGGAAGTGTAGCCATTGTTCCAATTTAACATGTGACATGCTTAGTGTGCTGCTGTATACTCTAGCCACAAGTTAAGCTATTCAGACAGCTGGTCTGCATTCACCTTGAGTGTAAGTGTACCTCTGTCACTTAGACAACAGACCAGAATGGAGAGTGAGGCGTAAATTTTCAGATTTTTTTCTGTTTCAAAATTCTTTGTTTTTCAGTGATATTGAATTTAATTTACCTCATTCTCATTCATTAATGACCATTATTCCCAGGTGTGGGAAGATGTATGTAAAATGCATATGTATTCCTGTAAGTACTCCTCACTCACACCTCTCTTTTGGCTGTGTACATCCATAGATAGCTATGTGGGGAGCTGTTGCAGATGAAAAATATCTTAAGAACAATAAAAAAGTAAAGAATTATGTACACCCTTAATGGGAAGACAAAGCAGTAATTCTATCAAACTCATGAAAAAACCAATCTGCACAACTCGTCCCCAGTATGCTTTTCATTCCCAAGTATCTTTGGCTACAGTGCATTCATCAGAGAAAACAATGGACAGTGTCTGCTTCCATTCCACCATCTGTCCTGCCAGATTTGTGTAAGAGATTACTGGTACAGAGGCATGCTTGAAAAGCAGAACTGGAAAGGCTTAAAAATGTTTTCCACTATTGATCTTGGTTTACCTGTCTAAAAATATAACTGGAAATGAAACTCAGTGATTTACTCCAAACCGGGGACACAACGACATCACAATCTCAACAAAACTCAATCAAAACCTTCTCTGCATCCATCTCTGCTAATAAAAACAACCGTAATCCTAGAAATGACAGAAATCAACCACTATCAGGTGATTTAAGGTCACTCTTCTCAGTACACTCTCTGCTCCCCAAATGCTGAAATACTCTACCCACATGCAAAACAATTTGTGTACATGTGTAATGCCTATATGTAAACTTTTTTCATCACTGCACTGCTGGTTAGACGTAGACCATCACTATCACACCGTATGTGGTCATATAATTTACATCAGAGGCTCTGACGACATGTATCTGTATTTTGACAGAAAATAGCATGGCCTCCATGCAATAAAGACAGAGCAGAAAAACAGCAAAACATTAAAATGTTCCTGAATTAACCCAAAGCAATTAACACTTCCTTTGTCCCTCAGCTCCTTTTCTATAATCTAATTCCTATAATATTAACTTATTCTGGGATAATGGGAATATGTTTTGACCCCAAATATACTCGTCTTTAACCCATAATACTCCTCATGCTACGGATTAAAGAGGTGTAACGAAGCCTTAAACTCACTGTCATGTGGGTTGCCTGATCAGTCCAGTTTTGCTTTAACAGCACAGTTCAACAGCTTGGTCCATTCACTATCAGCACATTCGACAGATGTGGAAACACTGACAAAAGAAATACGACTCACATAACGAGTTTCTATCTCAAAATAGAAACATACGGTTAAATCAAGAATAATGGGTATTTTAATTGCAAATGTTGCACCCAGTAATAAGTTTTGATAATGGAGAGAAATTGTCGTAAGAGCGGACCGGAAACACTGATGCGTCTACTTGCTTGCCAACATGGCGGCTGTTGGCATGTAGACTTATGTTTTTAAGGATAACATCGCGGATTATTGTAACATTTGGACCACCTGCAAGCTATTCGGCTCTCAAGTTCATTACAGTACCGTCGTAACTATTCTGTCTTGCAAGCCATTTTGTTTTCACGGGGAACCGGGAGATGTATCGTCGCGGAGCGGCAAAGAAAGACCACAACAACAAACCGGTGAAGAAAGATGTGAGTGACAGTGATAAATACGCCGACCTCTTGGTGTTCGGCTATGCCTGCAAACTGTTCCGAGACGACGAAAGGGCTCTTTACCACGAGCATGGAAAACATCTTATCCCATGGATGGGGGACAAGAGCATCCTGATTGATAGGTCGGTTGAACAAACTTAGACCGAAACATTATGCTAACCATCTATGCTGTCCGTTAGCCTGTTTCAAAAATGCAAGGGACCACTTGGGAGTTTGTCTTGCAGAAGCTTGGATATACCTGCAACTGTCGACGAATGTTTTATTTCTTGCCTGCTAACTTGTCTTTGGACGTCCTGAAATGACAACAAATAGTATATGAAGTTTCTAGAATAACATGCGAAGATGCAAATCCTAGCCAGCCTTTGCTAACATTAGCTATGATGCTGATCTATTAATATAATTCTCATTTGCCAATTTATATGGCGCAACAGCCTAAAACTAATGCACTTCAATACAACAACATTAAACTTTGTAACCATTTAGAAACAACTGCAAAGATTTTTGAGTTTCATAATGTTAAGACAGCATAGGTTAGCTTTGAGGAGGGCTTTGCATCCTGGCATGTTGGGAGAATTTCCTCTGGAAACTTTCACTATATGCACACCTTGTAGTTAAAAAAAATATGGCACTAAAATGGAGTATGACACAGAAGATGTTTCATTCTTTCTGTCTTTTTCTCAAATTTAGTTCTGCCTGAAATACCAGTGTGTACTCAAAGCAAAAGACTTGGAATTTTATCATGCTGTGCTAATATCCACAAGGCCAGAGCAAATTCTAACCAAGACTAAAGTTACTGCAGTTAAGGTGATTCAAAATATCACATTGTCCTTGTAAATTTTTTGACTAACTGGTGTAATGTTTAAAAGTGATTTTAGGTTCTTTGGAAAATATTGCTGCAGGCGATGGAGCAATGTTTTATTGCAACCTCCATGCAGAACACTTAATAAAATACCCTAACCTCAGAATTTGGCCATTTGAAACACCTTGATCTGCAGTGGCCCAACTTGTGTTTCATTTGAACAGCTTTTGTATGTGTGTCTTTATCACATAACCCAGTTTTTTCCCCAGCAAGGTAGGTTAAGGGGTCCTGCGAAACCCCGAATGCCAACCACAGCACCCCATTTCTTTGCCTTCATGAAGAAACTGCAACTGAGAAGTGCCGTAGAGGGACGAACCCTGGAAAATGTCGTCCATTTGGGTTCTTACGGATAGGTATTTATGTGCTCGGGTTTGTGTGAATGTAACTATCTTTGCAGATTTAGAAGTATGATGAGTGTTACAGGGGGGGGGAATTGAACCCTGTAAGGTAAGAGGCGAATTGCTTTGTTTGTTTTTCTTTTGTTTTTCTTTTTCTTTTGATGTAGGGTTGTTGGTTTGTAAGACTTGTCCAGGAAGGAAATAGAAGCAGAGAACTTGCTAGGTATCTTAAGAGCACTATTGACAATTAAGCCCAATGTCTTAATTAGGGCATTATTGAGTGGTCAGTATTTTGAGAAATTTTCGCAACTTCTAGTATTTAACAAGTATATTCCTTCATAACAGACTAGAGGTAGAGAATTTTTGATGTTGTAAATTTTGGGTTTTAGGTCCTCTTTCCTTGGTAAGTAGGTCCATGTTGTGCATTAAAAATCTTTGTCAAATTCCTTCTCTCTAATCCTTTTTATCATTCAACAGGTACGATGGGCGCGGTCACTTACATGACCTTTCAGAATATGACAGCGGGTCATGGAATACATCCTACCAGCTGTCGGAGGAAGAGGCCAGGATTGAGGCACTGTGCGATGAGGAGAGGTACCTGGCTCTGCACACTGACCTGCTGGAAGAAGAGGCTAGACAAGGTGGGCTGGGTGCCAGTTCTGACACTGGGAAGACTGAGAATGTTTAAACTCAAAACAAACATTTTAACACACACACATCTACATGTCAGTCTGCTCATAGTTGGTCGTGCAGATTTCACATTTAATGAAGGCAAACAGGCAGCAGAAGTGATTTTGTTTGAATTATTGCCATTTTTCACCCTGTCATCCTAAAATGTGATGGTGACCAACCATAAACATAAGACATGGGATGACTTAGTCGTCCATTTACAAACTTTTGCTGTGTGACTTCTACCACCAGAGTTGGAAAGTCAAAAGCAGGTAAATATGGAAATGTGGGATGTATTAAAAAGTTAATTTCTTTTTAAAATGAGCAATTGCTGTTGTCTATATACAAAATTTTAGAGTAATATTATTATTTATATAATTTATTTACCATTAACATGGACAGTAGAAAAGACTCCTGGTTAGAAGAGTCTTATTGGCACATAGCAGAAAACATTGGGATATGTCACTGCTATCTTAATGACATACTTACTATCTATGAATGGCTTGACAATCACATCACACTGACAGATATTAATGCCCATCAGCAGCAGTCCTAACCCTTGTATTTTACTGGCATATGCTGCTCCTTCCAGGCAGCTGTCTCTTTGTGGTGGTCCTGGTTGTAGGGCAAGCCACAACTAAATACAAAGACTACCAACATGGCACAGTAGCGTGGCTGCAGAACTGAAATCTCTCCAAAACTTTGACGCTTTGTAGACTTTATTGCTTCCTGTATTACTGATGTGTCATACACTAATTACTTGAATTCCTCAAGTCATCGTTTCAGCCCTTGTCAGTGATGTCTTGCTGTTTGAGAGTGACAAAGTTCACTCTCTTCTCAGGCTGTCTCTGTTTTAATTAGTGTCCAGATCATTTTTAATCTCAGTCCTCTTCTAACACTTGGGCTAATATGACAAGTCTGTCTGTTCAAATAGAAAAGTGGCATCTCTTGGTTGCTGTGTACTTTAATCTTGGCTTCTTAACGAAATCAGATTTTCCAGAGTGACAACTTCTTCCAAGGCATTTTCAGCTTTCCATCTCTTTAAAAAGAACTGGCTTTGACTCTGAGCTCAAGAGCTGCCATTTCTATGGAAATCACTCTTAACTCTCATCTAGGATAGTTCCATCTCAGTCATTTTACATTATAATGAAACAGGCTGTTTTGATGACAAAGCACCCTTCTGAAAGACAGACTTAATGACTGTAATTGAATTAATAAGCCACAGTTTTAAGTGAAATATGGTGTATTATGCCCAAACTGACAGCAGAATGAGCCAGCTAATGATATGTGTCTCACACACTCATACAGTCACTGCAGAGGGTTCATCCCCCAGGCTGGTTTGCCCTTGAATATGGAGGCCTGACCCCATTCACTCAGGCTATTACCCATCTGTCCGGTTAAGGGGTAGCAGGAAAGCATTAGAAATATTGATAGTTTTAAAGGGAATTTTGCCCTTGCTTTTTTAATAAAGATATAGTTTGCCATGAATTTCAATTGAAAATTGGTGTAGTGTGGGACCAAGTAACTACATATATTTGTCTAGTACTCAATAAGTAAGTTCAATTTCTGTCATTGATCTATTGATCAATGCTTTCTTGTTTTCCACAGAGGAGGAGTATAAACGTCTGAGTGAGGCTCTTGCTGATGAAGGCTCCTATAATGCAGTGGCCTTCAAATACAGTGCCGACTACTATGACCCCTCTCAGCCCACCGAGGAGGAGGATGCTAACAAGGAACCTGGTGAGAATGTACATCACTCACAAATTTTGCAGAGTTAGTTTAGTAACACTCACATACTTATGGAGTTGGCTAATCTACTTGAGAATACACACACAGGAAGACAAAACACAGCACAACTTTCAGTGGTGGAGCTAACAGTACAAAGGACCGGAACTTGCAGAATACTGCCTTGTAAAGTCTATATATTGTCCTGCACCTATACTGTGGCACTAATGTGTTTCCTGTATGCTATCACACATCCTACTTGACTTCTGGTTATTCAGAATAATCGCATTACAGTGTGCATATAAATACTGCATGAAATCGGGAATTTCTGACCCTTATGTCTTTGGCATGTTGCTAAGTGGGCTCTGTGCATAAGTTCTAAGCTGCTTGACTTAGTTTTTTTAAGTTTTAGCTGCTGCAGTCTGCTGTGAAGAACTCAGCAGCTCTGTCTAATCCATTTCTTTTTAAAACCATTCTAATCCATGCAACCATCTGCAGATCGACACCATACGGGGGGCTGCTGAAGTTGAATTTCTGCCTGCAGAGCACACATTAAATGTGTTAAACATATTTTTAAATGTTATATTTAATTCAGTTATAGACAACAGTATCATATCTTCTATCTGAAGTTTGTCATGAGAGCATAGAAAACCCCTTATTTGCAGCACTATAGTTGTAGCATATACAGATTTCCAAATTTCAGCTATGGGTGGAAGGAGATAAGACATTTAGACTGCTAATCACCTGTGAACGCCACTGTCAATTTTGGTTGTCATCCGTCTATCCTCATCCATATCTGACCTGATACACACACTCCTGCAACTTTAAATATTTGATGTAGACATGGCTGGAAGCACTTTGTCCCTTCCAGTGGCCTAACAGTTAAGCTGACTAGATGCCTCTCTCTGGGGAGATTGTAGAGCTGAGTCAAGGGTATGAATACATTTGCCAAAGCTCCCAGTGCCAGTAGAATTTGCTTTTCTGGGAAATAAATCAGTTAGGGTCACATCACACTGCCCATTAACATTTCAAGTCAATTTCAATTGAACCCCTGCTATAGTTTTAGACTTTTGTTTGTTGACAGGTCTGTCCCTTCCCTACTTTAAATACTTTGACATCACAAATACAAATTCATGAAAAAGAACCTCCCTCACAAAAATGCTAATTATAGCCTCAGAAAGAGAGTTTTAGGGCTGGCAGATACAGAGACACATGATCGAAATATAAATCAAATGATTATCACTATTATTAGTTCTTGAGGGTAAGCCTAATAAACCAGAGGGTTAATTGCTGGATGTTTTGTTATCTGCTCTCTGTCAAAATATGACAAATCTAATATATCTAATATAAACCACCCTATAAAACCCCACATTAAGTGTCACTCAGTTATTTCATAATACACCCACTAATTACATATCCTGTCAAAATAAGAAACGTAATTTGAACATGTGGTGTATTTATTAGTTAAATTTATTTAAATGCACCTGCCAGAATTCCATGTATTTCTATCTGTTTGGGAGTACTGGGTGTAGACAGCAGACTGCCTTATTGTCTTTCTGGATGGAGCTGCTGAGTAAATGTGTGGCCATACCCTAATTTTGAATAAAGAAACAGTTTGTTACATGAACAAATGGATGGAATCAATGCTGGAGATTTTGGTGGTTTAATTATAATATGTGATAACAATCGAGGTTTAGATAATAAACTTAGGGCTTGTGAGTCTCCTGCATTTAAAATATTTTAGGAACTCAGAATTAATCTTGTGTCATTGCTCAACTGGGTATGCCTGCAGCTGGGTATGTTTAGTTTTTTGTTACAAATGAGAAACAAAGAGTTGATCTCATTCTTTTTGTCATAATATCTCATCACATGCGTAGAAGAGGCAGAGCCTGAGGAGAGTGAGGAACCGTTTGTTGCTCCCCAAGGGCTGGCTATCCCTCCTGATGTGGAACTGGTGAGTATGAAATGTCCTGCAGACTTATTGATGTTGATGCCCTACTGCGCTCACAGTGTCTATTCACAACATGCACGTGTACAGTGCTTTGACACAGTTAACAGAAACATCTATATGCAATCCAAACAAAAAGCCTTTAATAAATAATACCTGTTTGAATCCTTTTGTGTTTAGATGTTATGTACGTAATTTCCCCAAGGGAGTCATCCCAAAGGGATCAATAAAGTCTGTCTAAGTCTAAGTCTAATAGTTCACATTATGAGAGAACATATTCTGATGCCAGTGTCAGTCATTCTCGTATTGCCCACTTGAGATCATTGCCCATCTCAATTGCAGAGTGGGAGAACTGTTTGTTTTGTCTGACCAGCAGTATGAAACTCTTAAGATATTTAGTTTACTTTTATAGAAGACTAAGAAAATCCCCAGCTATTCACATTTGAGAGGCTTGAAACCACAGAAATTTTAGCATTTAGCAAATTAACTTACACAATTAATCAGCAATCAAAACTGATACATCTGTCCAACTGATTAATTGACCAATTGTTTCAACTTTAGTGGAAATGCCTGCAGCTGCAGAACGGTAAACCAGTTTTGCCCCAGGGCAATGTTTACACATCCCATTTCATAATAAACATAGTGGATAGGTTACGGTCCAATCAGAAGCCAGTCAAGTGTTTGTTACGTGAAATAGCACCTCTTCTCTTTCCCCCTTAAAAGTTAAAGGTGTATGTCGTAAAAGTGCATTCCTTTTCATGATGTTAGTCCTCCTCTGCTGCAAAACAGTACATATTCATCATGTGTGAAAGGTTCACGCTTCACATTGACATAACATCCAATGATAACAACAGGCAAGTAGTAATAGACTGAAATATTTAAAATGCATTGCTGTTGCAGCGCTCTATCTGATGTTGTGTCAGACAGTTTTCCTGTAGGATCAGGCCAGTCTGCATCCAGAACCCCTATTACGACCCCCTTGAGTTGCTGCTTCCTTATGCATGAAAACAAAGACAAGCTTTAATGTTGTCATGGTCTGTGTGAATATTCAGTATGTACCATGCTGGGCATAAAAGAGCTAAAACACCCTTGTGCATACCTACAGAGCATGACATAGCTGTAGTACATGATATGCATATAGTATCAGACTCTACTTCCTGGATTTTGAAGGTTTATGCTTTTCTCTTTATACATTTCAGTATATGTTTTGTTTGTGTGTTAAGAATATTCCTACTGTATATGATTATTCCTTTTATTTGATAGTTACTGTAGAGAATAACAGTTAGCATGGGGGGAGAGCAGGGGAATGACTTGAGTAGAGAGTCTTTCGTCTTTAAACTTTGTATGCTTTATGACTGTTGCTATGCTAGTAATGTATCGCTTTGGTCTTTGGTTTAGCAACACTGTGGCTAAGTCATAGCTGTGAGGGAGGACGCTTTCCTTGTGTATATCTTATCAACATAAAATATGCATTACACACCTCCTTTTTCCTTAATGGCTAAGTTTTAAAATCAGAGTGAGATGGGTCCATGTATGTCAAGAAATCTTTGACAGCTTAGAACACAATAATGGTTTGTTCAGGTTGGACATGTTATTTCTTTTTGGCCACTGTCTTGAAAGGTAGTATTTATTATGACTTTCGTCTTGATGAGATATGTGTGTTCTTTTGGAGATTGCTGCACTTCTCTGTACTCTCTAGGTAATGACAATGATTAATCACTGAAAGCATACAAGGGGAACAATAATGAATGAATAATGGACCATTTCTTGTTCCACTGATTTCTACCCCATGTGTATTTTCAGAATTAATGTCATCGAAGTGAACATAAGAGTGCTTGGCATGAAAATACTTTTGAGACAAAATGGCTTGTGTCCTTGGTACAAAGAAGCTATTCATAAACTGTGCATTGCATCTTAATGTTATGTGCAGCAGACAGGTTCACTCACCATTATTATCTATGGCACTGATGCTTATTTTTCACTGTTATGGTTTGAGTTTCAAAACAGGGAATAACTCCTGATTTTATTTTTTCCCAGAAACAAGAAAAGTAAACTGAACCAGTTTGTGCATTAATTATGTTCAGTGTTAAACATCACATTTCTTGACCTTCTTTTTGTAGCCGGCAACCATCAAGACCCATAATATCATCGAGAGGACAGCCAACTTTGTGTGTCAGCAGGGGGCTCAGTTTGAGATAGTACTGAAAGCTAAGCAGGCTGGTAACTCCCAGTTTGACTTTCTTCGTTTTGACCATTACCTAAACCCTTATTACAAACACATCTTGCGAGCCATGAAGGAAGGTCGATACAACCTTGTCTCCGCCAAGAAGCAAGAGCAGTCACAGGGTGAGTTATTGAAAGCCATCACCGAATCCGTGTATGTCTTCAACACAGGCATTAAATTTGCAGAATCAAGAAGTGTCATGTGCTGTAACTAATGCATAAATATCAGATCTGTAATATATGAGCAATCAAACAGAAGGATACAGTAAGAAACATTAATTATTGACATTAATTTTCCTGTTAAACATTTTTGCTCATGCATATATTCATTACTTTTTTTCCCTTTTGCTGTCTTCTCATAGAGTCCCACTCTGATGATTCGGATGAGGATGGGGATGGCAGCTACCTCCATCCCAGCTTGTTTGCCCCTAAAAAGAGCTCTCGCCTGGAAGAGCTGGTGAAGGTAATGTAAATAGGCCACCTACTGAGGAATCTGTTTGATACAGTTACGATATATATCTGGATATACTGCATTTTAATGAACTATGAAAAACATCCTAGTTTTCCTCTCTCTCACATTTTTCAAGTGATAGGATGAGGTTTTAAACTGCTTTTTAACTGTATCTTCTCACCAGTTTATCTGAAAAATTAAACCACCAATTTGAAATGCATTGTTTACAGTGGACAAATTGAAATTGGCTTTATTCCATCCTCATCATCATAATGTTGCATAAGAATGCTGCAATGCTAATCAGTAGGGAACCACTGTCCACTGTCATGTGAATTACACTGAAATCCCTTTTGTGCTACCCATGTCTGTTCTACTAATCTACGGTAATAACTATATTCCCTGTTCCAACGCTGTTACAGTTCTGTAACATTTTTTGCAAGTACTTTCATGTGCCTTGTCAGGATAGCCATTAGTCTTTGACTGAGCAGCAAGAATGGAAGCATGTCTTTTAACAGAAACATAATGAGCTCATTTCAGGAGAAAGCAGTCTAACAGTTGCCTCTTATCAAGAGGGAGTTCCTTTTCAAATCAGCCTCTGCAATTTCCTACTAAGGGTGCATTTTTAATATTTTATGAGGTTATGCTTAAATATTGCTCGGCATTCAGATACTTGCTAATACTTGCTTGCTTGTTCATGGTTTCTGACTTCTGAAAGCTTTGGATGTGTGGTGTATGTATTATACTGTAATATTAAATCAATATCAAACAAAAGATAACATCATGGTGGGACATACTATTTTCACCAAACAGACCTTGTTGTTTTGCAGCCTCTCAAAGTAATGGACCCAGACCATCCTTTGGCAGCACTTGTACGAAAAGCCCAACAAGAAAGAAATGGCACTGCAGCAATGACAGCCAAACCAGAGGAAGTGACAGAACCAGCTGCATCCAGCGCACCAGCGCAGTATAGTGCTGACCGTAAGTATAGTGGTTTTTGTTTTGCTCTAACAACAAAAGAAAAATCATCTAATATTTATTAAGACTCTTTATAGTTTTCATCATATGTTGGGTCTGGTCTATTTTTTCTTCCATCTTTACTTTTTCATTTCCCTGTGCACCAAGTGGAGCTGTCTACCACTGAGTGCAGAAATGGTTTGAATTGTAAAAACAACATGTATATATAAAAACTCCCTGCCCTCCTGTACAGGTATTAAAACAGCATTTTTTTGGAGAGTACTGTTGACCTCTGAAAACTGGCGTTTGACTTCATCCTTTAGGACCATTCATCTTACTTAATTATACCATTGCTGGTTGTTCGATGCAACTCTTTATTACTTGATGCCGACCGTCTATAATTGATGTGAAGGCGTTTTCCAGGTCTTTCACCAAACTAATATTGAGCTTAGTGGTGTTCTGGAGCAGACCTGATTTCCAGAGGACCTGACCTGAAACAGCTCTCAGGTTCATACTTTCTAGTCCACCTGAATTCTGGGTCAGGTCAGACTTAATAAGTGCTCTGCAAGTTTCACCTCTTTACTTAAAATGTCATTGCCACGGTGTCTTTGTTTGTTACCACAAGGATTCACCAAAGTCAGAAATCTTCACGTTCTTTGAATAGGGCTTAAAATTCCTATTTATAAAGCATTTCTTTTGGAAGCTGACCATATCGGATTGTGTTCGCTGTATCCTTGTACCTGAATGTAACAGCCAAATAACAATACAGATGCTTGTGTGCTGCTTTAGAAAATCACATGAATACAACTGTTATAACAGTTTTGAGGCTAATGTAATACCCCGCACTTTCCCATATAATAAGTATAAAATATTCAAGTACTAAGTTGTAAGTAATAAGTTGCTCCATTACCTCTTTTGTACTGGACTGCCTCCCTTAGTTTAGTGAATGTAATCACTTCCTCTGAACCTACTGGATACTATGTGAGTATGCCAAAGAACTTACAATAAGAGCAGCTACAAAAAACACCAAGTTCAACTTGAAAGTCAGTCTATAGAATATATCCAGAGATCTGATCATCTGTCTATCTGACTCTCTATCTATACATTGAATTTTGTATTTCTTTTTTGGCCTTCCACTTACATGTCTTAATGCTTCATCCCAACAGTGGCACATGTCAAGCTCTTAAATTAGTGGTCCTGCTTTGGCTTTCCATTTTCCTGACTCGAGAAAATTGGATGTGTCATTAAAGTCAACCAGCTCAGTGACTAATGTGTTAATATCACACTGTCTCCACATTGACACTTACCATTTATTTTGTCCCTGTCCCTGTAGAGCCCCATTCTCCTTCCCTCTCTCCCCCCAATAAAGGGGTTTTTGTAATACAAACTCACTGATGAGGGAGATGACCTTTTTTGCACATAGGTCACGTGTTGATTTATGCTCACTTCTTTCTGTTGATTGAAATTAATTACTGCGGTGGACATTTTAAACATAATACAAAAACATAGCTTGACAGTGAACAGGACAGCACAGTACATATCAGTACCAACACAAAGGAAGCCTTAGAATCAAAGTCCCATCAGTGTGTTATAATGAACAATGTCTAACCACAAACACACTAATATGCTGCTGTCTAGTAGCCAATTTAAATGCACTTTGCCTCCACCTCTAGTGTTGACACAGCATTTCTAAGAGCAGGAAATCTTAAAGCAAGTTCACATAGTAGCACTTAAGTGATTCAGTTTGATTCAGTTTTGTGTCTTTTTATTTGCTAATTTTGTCAGTTGTCTCACTATATTTACAATGAAGAAATAAACCCCGGGTGTAGGGTCAGTTTAGTAGTAACAATAGAAATATAATAATAGAATTAAGGATGCAAAGGCATTTAACAACAAAAATGCAACATAAGGTGTGATGTGACAGATACGGAGCGATGGTGCATCGGGGTGTTGAATGCCATGTGGTTTGTGTGAAATATTGCGCATCATCAGTGGCTTAAAGTGACGTAGGCAAGTGTTACACATGCTCCAATGATGGTAGCATATCAGTGAGTTCAGTGGTGCTGCAGCTTTTGGGAAACAGCTGTTTGTCAGTCTGTGTGTGCGAATTGATCTGAAGCCCACCCCCCCTTAGCTTATACATATGGAGTCCAGGGTGTATAATGTCTTTTATGATGCTCATACTCCTCTTCGCACAGCCAAGTGCTTTGGAGTTGTGGCAGCTCAATGCTAACAATGTCCTGTGCTGTTTTCACAACACGCTGGAGGGCTTATTTGTCAGCTTTGGTGCAGCTGTTGTACCAGGCTGTCATGCAGTTTGTTAGGATGCTCTCTGTGGTGCAGGTGAGAGGAGCACAAAGCTGCTGCATCTCTGCGCATTGCCATCTTGCTACCTAAATCCCTGGAAAAGTTTCTGTGGTCATAAAGGGCTATTTCTGTGTCCATATTTTCCATCTTTCCTACCTTGAAAATGTAATTTCAACCCGTGACTAGCAGAAATGTGGTATTTGTGTTATTTATAGGCTCACTAAACAACCCTGGTTTGACATTTTCCATTTCCAGTGGCAGCTGACTTCTCCCTGACCTGTTGATGTTTTTCGCCAAGGTTGAAATAGGAATATTACCATGTCAAGACAAATGAATTAGTAAATCATCTCTTAACTGTTACGAATGCACCATAATTTCTTATATTTGTAAACAGTTGTCTCTCTGTACTTTCCACTTCAATTTAACTATACAGGAGATAGGTACAAGAGCAACACTATACAGCCTTTTGCGTGTAAGGTCAGCTTAGAGTAATGGCTGGTAAAATGGATGGGATTATGTTTGTGTCCATGTTCAAAAGCGGAGCACTTTCACCCATACATCCCAGCTGTTAATGCAAAGCTGTGAATTCATTCATTTATCCCTCATGGCGCAACATAACTGTTTGTCCTTCATCTGGCACAATTGAAGAATCTATGAAAGGTGTTCCATTTAATGATGTTTTCCACATTTGTTTCCTCCAAAACAGCAATGTACTATGGGTACTACATGCTCCCTGATGGAACGTTCTGCTTGGCCCCGCCGCCCCCAGGGATAGATGCAAGCTCCTACTATAACAATATGCCCTCAGCTGTAATGGCTGCTTCTGCTAATACTTCTGGGGCTTTGCCTCATTTGGGGACAACACCCACCCCACCTGAAACTATTGCCATGTCACAACCAACTACAGCCCCCTCTCAGGTCACCAGCACTGCTGCTCCATCAACTGTACCAGAAACCAGGTGCGACATAACGGACCAAACTGTGTAATACCATTTTGTCCTTCATAGCCTTAATGCCATTTAAAATGAAGCAATCTGATTTAAATATATTCATGAAGTATGAATGAAATGGATTCTTTGTAGGCTGAGTTTAAGTATTTATCTAAGAAGGTTAATTAGTGATGTTTGCTCTGCCTTGGCTGTCTGCATGTTTTAGGTATATTGAGTTCATTACTTTAAATGAAATGTGTTATGTACAGTACTTAGACGCGTAAAAGAGAGGACACGGTTTTAAAAGTATGAAATATTTCTCCCAATTTAACATCTTTCACTTCCTCTGGAAACAGCTCGAAAGCCGAAGCTCAAGTTTCCACAACAGCAGCACCAGCCATCATTCCCCCACCACCTGACATCCAGCCAGTCATAGACAAGCTGGCCGAGTACGTTGCAAGGAATGGTCTGAAGTTTGAGGCCAGTGTCCGTGCCAAGAATGATCCCCGGTAAGTGTTCTTACCAGAAATAAATCTGTTGCTCGGGTCAGGGCTTGGTTTTAGGAACTCTTATCACCAACTTTCCCCTCAGATACTGCAAAATCTCTTCATCATCTTCTGGCTCATCTCAGTATGTGTTCTTCCCCCTGTCTACTGTAGGTTTGACTTTCTGCAGTCTTGGCATCAGTACAACACATATTACGAGTTTAAGAAAAATTACTTCATGCAGAAGGAAGGAAAAGGCTTGTCAGAGGTAATAGCTTTTTGCCTATGTACGTGTTGTATCTGTATGTGTTTCTGTGCATTAGGATCAGATCGACCCTCTCCATCTTTCTCAGCAATTTAACCTTTGATCAATGTTTGTACTCTATATTTGACACAGGAATGTGTTTGATATAGTTCACAATACAACTACCACATTGCCATGAAATACGACATGGGCAGTCATGGTTCTTAGATAATGAATTCTAATGGTTATTGTTAAGCCATTTTATCTGCTACAGAATCATAAATGATTAAAACTCCCACACAGTGCTCTAAATAGCTTAATAAAGTTATGCCAAGTGGCGTGTGAGTAACAAAATTACTGTCATGGATGTGGTTGAAGAGGATTTTTAAAGAACCGGTTAAGTCAATTTTCAGAAAGAAAGGTCAATGTAATTAGGCCCATATCAGTCAAGTAAAAACAACTTCAATTCTGCCATTACAACCCTCAGACTTAAAATTGCATGCAGAGCTGATGAAATTAAATGATAGCAAATTGAGTTCTGTGTGCACAATTGAAAGGCACAGTTGTTGGTGAACCAACAAGCATGAACAAAATCAGCAGTTAGTGATTAGTTAGTGCTGGGGTGGGGACAAACATTGCATGTGTACAAGGATGAAAAATCATGTGATAAGGTATGCAATCTAAAAATTACACCAACTCTGTCCATCTGTCTCATTCTAGTGAAAGTGATATCTTGGTAACACCTTGAGGGACAAATATGGCATGCATGTCCACTTGGACTCAGCAATTGGTCATCGAAGGTCAAGATCACTCTGTCTTCACAAAACACATTTTTGGCCATAATTCAAGAATTCCTATACAAATCATGACAGAATTTCACTCAAATGTCTAATAGGATAAACAGGAGAGCTGTAGCTATGCTTTCCCTTTGTTATTCCCTTATTCCCTTATTCTGTCTATTTCATTTCATTTTCATTGCTCAGTAGATGCTTGGTATGAACAGATGAAAGCTTAGTAAATCCAAGGTTAATCATTCGCCACCAAAGACTTGCATGTGGGAGAAAGACTGTTCTCTTATTTGTCTCCTGTCATCAAAGTCACTGTTCTCTCCTCCTGTATGTAATTCTGTTTTAACAGCATTTGCAGCCAAAGTTTAAGCATAGAAAAAGGTTATCTAAGCATTCACTGCACTTACAGTCAACCTTGAAATTAGCTGCTTCTTGTTGCTGATATGCTTGGACCTGCCATGGTGAAATTAGAGCTATGCTGATCCAAAAGACTCAAATGAAGAGCAAGAGAGAGACAGAGGACAAGAAAACGATTAAATGACTGCATGCTGTTAATAGGTAGATCCAGGGCATTATTTCAGTTGTTCCCACTACAGTCTCCCTTTTATATTTATTTTATAGAATAAGTGTCAGTATCTTGAAACAAGGCAAATTGCTGAACCACACTCAAAACCTAAAACCTAAAACCTAAACCTAAACTAACTGATCTACAGACTTTTCTCTTGTTGCTTCACTCTTTTAGCCTCGTCAGTGCTGCAAGGCATTTCTACGTACTCTCTCATCACTGTCTGTGCACCCACACCGGAGCTAAAATCCAGTCATAGAGTATCAGAACCTTAATGAGGCATCCCACCTAATTAGCAATAGTGCCAACAGACACGCCAACAGGCTCTTCTTGCTCCCTAATGGCACGTTATAGATGCTGTATGGTGTACTGGTCAAAAAGTTACTCCTGCTAACAAATTCCCTGTGGTTAGGTGAGGAATGATTGTGTCCTGGGATGGCCTTAAGGTGTCCTAGAATGCCACAGAATGTTCTTTGCAAATTTGGGATAATTTTGAGGTGAGGCAATGTCTGATTTCCTCTCAGTCATCATTTTCCGTAAACTGTTACTTTGCATCTCTCCTTTAGATATAGTAAGGGTTTGGCTCAACACTTTTTTTTTTTTGTTTTAGTACATGTCACAGTGAAAGACTTGCTCAGTAATATACCTGTAATCTTTACAACAGAGCCCCATACAGACTAAACTTATGGTGATTGGAGGATATTGCACAGGATGGCCAACTTCTTCAGCTGTGTATCCCCTGGTAATGGGCACTTACAGTGTAATTTTGCCATCTGTGGGGTAACCGCCAAATCATATTCAATGAGTTCAATTTAGGTGTCTACAGGAATGGAGCCCCTGTGTCACTATTCTGAGTCACACAGCTCTCCCTGTACCTTTTGAACCAATATAAGTTACAATGAGATAATTCTACCAATATCTATATAATATCTATATAATCTATATTTCTGATTCTGATTCTAATTCTGATTTGTATCACTGACTTGGTCCTGAAATAATTTCATTGACATTATACTGCATCTAAATACATTCAGCAAATACTAACATACAAATATATCCTTACAAAACTCATGAATTAATGTAAATAATTAATTCAGTGTTATGAAACATGGATTTGAAGAAATGTGAAACAATCCTTTAATTCATCTCAAAACAGTGGTTGAATGCCCACTTGATTTGACAATCTCAGACAAGGCTTTAGCAGTCTATTCACCAAATCCTGTTTTAATGTACATACATCCCTGTGACTATTAGGGCAAGAGATCTGTCATATATGTTGTCTGTACCAGTGATAAATCTTACATACTGCACAAAATGAAAACAATTATGAAATCAACTCCTTAGAAGCACAACCTGTTTTCCTGCTAATATCCCTTTAGAATATGATCTTTCAATGCCACCGAAGAGGGAACGAATTATGTATATTATAGAACATTCACCAGATATCGAAGTTGTATCAAGGTTTTAGAATTGCAGTTAGTTTTCCTGGAATGACTTATGACTTACCACCAACATACTATATATATATATTATATATATATATATTATATATATATATAAATAATATATATATATATATATAAAATTAGATATATTCAAGGTTTGTTGAGTGTGCTTTGTGTCAGATTGAGAGAGGAAAAAGCGAGAAGTGAGTGAGAAAGTTTTGCAAGGGGCAATTTGTCTTCTGACGAATCAAATCCATTAGCTTGTCAGAGTGCAGAGCACTGTGGCCCATTATGACACAGCTCAGGCTGCTCCAACAAGAAGCTGCTCAGCTTTTCTATCAAGAAACCTGCCTTGTGTTTGTGATTTGTGCTGCGGGTAATGGGATGCAGATATCGCTGCTCTCAGTCAGTGCTATTATTTATAGTTTCATAGTTAATGAGAAAAGTGAGAAAGGGGGCTAAAATCAGTCAAAGCAGACAGCAGGGTGTGCGGCTGCTGTTCCTTTGTATAGGTATCACTAAAATCTCTAAAGTTTCCAGAATGCTGGCACTTTGGGAGTGGATAAATGAAATTGTTTCTCAAAAGGAGCATTTTCCAAATACTCCAAATAATCACAAGACTAATCTCCTTCATGTTTGAAGAGCTCTGCTAATAAGGTAAGAAAGTCATTGATTTATGTTGATAATGCTGGGTTTAGTGTGACACCCAAATTCTTAGTTTTAAGTGATAAACACATACTTTCAGCAGTTAGAAATATGCTTTCCATGTACTAGAAAATTCCAGCCCCACCTCTGGGGACACCAGGATTGTTAGCCAGTTCAAAATAAATAATTAACCTATGTGAAGTCAAATTTAAGAGAACCTTATAACGGGGAGAGAAGACATTATCCATGTGAAGTTTCACTAAGACTGTTGAGTTTGGGCATATCACTGCAAGCGTATTTAGTATATACTATATAGCACTGTAGCTTTCATCCCCTCTTCTCCGTTATTTTCCCTGATTGAGTCAGTTTAACAAAGTGCAATGGTCTATATTTTGCTGGACATACTATTATAGTCTAATGTTTTTCCTTATCCAATGATTTTTTTGTGTTTATAATCAAAATGTAACAATGATTTGTTGAATTTATTTTGGAATTTAGCTACCATGTCAACATGGCTTGGGTGTCAGGTAATTTTTAAACAAATCTGTGGAATGAAACAAAGCAGAAATGCCTTTGCTCAACAATATAATTCAGTTTGGGAGAGGTCAAGCACAGGCTATGTGAAAGAGTCTGAAATCTAGCACTGTATTTGTTTCAAACATTTTTTGTTTGCAGCAAGCATTTTTCATTTAAAATTCCTGTGAAATCAGACTAGGTTTGCAAAGCTCTCCATCCTTAACCAGTGCAGAGTTTGCAGCCCTGCTATGAAAGGCTATGCATTCCCATTCAGGGTGTGGTGTGTGGTGTTATTATCTTCTGAACTGTCTTGTGCTGTGTTAACATAACACATGGGAATTAATGTGTCTAAGAATTCTAAACACTA
Source organism: Lates calcarifer (assembly GCF_001640805.2). Classification (NCBI taxonomy): domain Eukaryota; kingdom Metazoa; phylum Chordata; class Actinopteri; family Centropomidae; genus Lates; species Lates calcarifer. The sequence goes on along the minus strand of NC_066841.1, from coordinate 7,793,568 downwards.
AGCTTAAGGTGTGCATGTGAGCACGATCAAATTTCTGCATATTCCTGCTGAGGTCTTCCCACAATGGTTCAGAGTGAGTTTCCCCCTGCTTCTTCCCCTGTGAGCTTTGATTTAAGAGTTTTTTTAGGAATTATATTCTCCCAGGCCTCTGTAAAGTGCTTTGACTGTTGAAAGCACTGTTCAATTACAGCAGAATAGTGGGAAGCTGCCTTTGAAGCATTCTTCAAACATGGTAAAATGAACCTCATGAGGTTAGGTTTTTTTTCCCCTCCTGTGGTATTGGCTTCATCACCACATTTCTCTCTGATTCCATCAGCGTCTTATATGTGGTATAGCAGCTAAGAGCACATAGTGCAGGTACTGCAGGTGTTACTAAAGAGAGTTACTGGATATTTGGCCTCTGCACACCAGCTGGCTATAAGGGCTATGTGAAGATACTTTGTTGATGTGAGGAGCAACAGACCATACGGTGAAATATTAGAAAGCCAATTAAGATAGTTAAAGCTTTTTAAGCAACTAATTAAACTTCCAGACAAGTAATTGTCAGAAAAAGATTGAAAAGTATGATCAAATGTACAGAAACAACTATTATATTTTTGGTGTTGTAGAATATAAGTACCATCCTGCTAATGATTTACTGTATTATTTACTCAAAAGCTGTTGTGTTAATGTTCAATGTTCGTCACCGTTTACAATAAATAAGGTCACACTATGATGAGTACAACTTGGAAAATCAATAGAATAATGGGGGGAAAAACACAAATTAGCTACAAATTATATATCTAAGTAATTCACTAATGAATTTAGAGTCTTTGTACTGCTCATTATTTCTTTTGTTTCCATGGTTTTTCAAACAAAAAAATATGACACATATCCATGCCCAGTCTCTTGCTTAATTATTTTTACTTATTTTTTCTCTCATTGTGGATTCAAAGATCAATGGCAGTGAGCTGTGTTTTTCCTGTCAGGTGTAAGATGAGTGTTCATGTTTATGTGTGAGTGAAAGAGAGACCTGTCAGTCATGTGTTGTGCAGCCATCCTGAAATGCATAGTAATAGAGGCAAAAATATGGGTTTGCCATGACAGACTAGAGAAGATAATAATTTGTGTTTGCTTTTTGCGTCTTTCTTTACTGCACAGTTTAGTGTAAAATCTCTTTTTTCATCTCATAAAATTGACTCAACTCTAAAAGGTCCTCTGCTTTTGTTAATGGTCTCCTGACCTTTTCTGTTCTGCCCAGTACCCCCACATGCTGCCACTACAAAAATATATAAGTACTGAAGAGTATCCATTAGGTCGCAGCCAGAATTTTCTGTTCTCCACAGTTGCTGTTAGTTCCTCTTCAGCAACATTTACTGTAACACAGCAGGGAGACATCTTTAGAAGTGTAAACCTTAACCATGGATAGCATCCCGCAGTTGAGTAATTACAATAATTAAATGCAACAGTTTCATTGGAAAGCAAAGCAAAGGAGTAAAGGAGTGACTCATCCAAACATTTCGGATCCATCCAATCATTTTTTTAAATGGACAGGCTGATAGACAACCAGCACTTCTGGATGCTTCTTTTAAAACTTTCCAACTTTTTGCACATATTGCTGCTCTGCTTCCTTTCCCATCATAAAAGTATATAATGTGAAAATGAAGCCAAGTAGTTGTCCGTGAATTCTCATTTTCACCACCATCTGTCTCTTGTCAAAGTCCTGCTTTACCCACAATGTGGATACATTTCCTCTCTCTTCTTTTCCCTTTCATCCAGAGCGAGATAGAAGATGAGGATAAGCTTCAGTCAGACAAGTCACTCAAGGAGTCCAGGCTGACCAAAGGTAGGACACTGACAAAGAAACACCCTGCTTACTTTTACTTCCTCTCTCTAGTTCGTTCACTCATTAAATGAGATGCGTAAATATGTGTATAGGTGTTTGCATGCACATATTTGCTCTAGTGTGTACGTGAGTATGCCTCATATGTTGTGTTGGCGTTTATGCATGGCTGCCTGTTGGTATTTATGCTAGCAATTTTATATGGTGATATCAGGCTGGAAATGTCTATGCTGAGATGAAAGAGTCTGCTTACCACAACACTTGCGGGACGCATAAACATTCACATATATGCAAATTAAGTCATGCGTTCACACACCCTATTTGGAAGCGACAGGTCATGGAGCAGGCCAAAGAAAACTAATAATTTGAGTCGCTCACAAATAAACTATCCAGCCTTACACAATAAGGATCAAGGTCCTATATTTAGGTTGGGAATGAGGCACACTGTCTACTCTTTCGTCTCTCCTAGAGCCGACACATTTGATTACAAAATAGAAATTAATTTGACGCACCATTGCTGCTTCATATCTAAACAACTGCTTTGTGGCCAACTCTCTGTTTGTCTGTCTGTCCAACTGTTTCTCTGTCAACATCGTATTCTGCGCCTCGTCCAGCTTGGTTTTTTTTTGTTGTTTTTTTTTTAGTCTGTGTGTGGATGATTATTTTTTTTATTTTGCTCTGTATTTGTCAATCAAAAGAAGACAGGGATGTAATTGTCAACCTGTTATGAACATACACTCTTCTGTATCATTTTTGCTCTTCATCAATGACAATTTAACCTTGTGTGTCTCTGTGCCATTACAGCCTCATTTGCCCCCATCTGTTTTGCCATTAAGGCAAAGGAAAATGACTTGCTACCACTAGAAAAGAATAGAGTTCGACTGGATGATGACTCTGACGAGGACAAGGTCTATTTCAGTTTTGTCTTTTTATTGCACATAGATGTAGAGTTGGTTTTGTATGGATCCCTGAAGATATATTTTTAGTACCCTGAAATTAACAAATTATCATGCATGTTTGATTGAAGTTGCTGGAGGAGGAGGGGCTGGAAGCTGTGATGGGTGGAGCTGAGATGGTTGACAAGGAGCCTCCTCCAGTCAGTGCACCAGAAGAGAAGAGACCCTCCCTCAGTTTGGAGGAGTTGGAGGCAAAACAAGGTAATATTATATTAGATAAGATTGTAAGGAAAATTTAAAAAATATATATATCAGCATTTCATTTTAAGGAATGGACTGATAAAAAAAACATATAATCATAAATATGTTTAAGTGACTACAAATTTTGATTTTGGTAGGGTAATGATTGCTATACTCACTTTTTTTTCCATATCTCTATCTGTCGGTTTGTGCATTCAGACAGTCGTCTGCCTCAGTCAGCTTGCATGATTGACAGAATGTTAATAAACCCCAGCATATGTTGATGGTTATGACAGGGCCCATTTCAGTCCCTCTGTCCCCACTGCCCCTTCTTTTTTTCCTCAGCTCCACGTCTTTAGTGTGGGTGGGCTAAAATTGAATTGTGCGTCTCAGCATCGACAAACAAGTACAGGTGCTTACAAGACATCTCTGTCACTCCTACTGGCAGCTGTTACTTTCTGGGAGGGTTGAAATTGGAGGAAAAGAGGAAGAGAGATGAATAAATCAATTGAGTCTGAATTATACATTTTTTCAACAGGGTGCACCCTGTAGTCAGAGATGAGCAGTGTAGTACATTAAACAACAGTCATATATCTCTACAAAAGCCAAATGGAGATGCATTCTCTCTGTAGTTGTCTCTGTTTTTTGTTCAGTTGTGGATATAGAATATTAAACCCTGGGTCTCTTCAATCTTTCCTCAACTTAAGAAATGCAACAGCAACCGACTGCACTAAAAGAAACAAGCACAGTTACACAGTCATATTTGTCTGCATCAGAATGCACACATGCACAAAAACATTTAGTCCTGCAAGAAGTTTAGGTATGTGTCTGCATCCTCTGATAAGGATTTTTAGGATTGATGCCATTTACAAATGATACCAAATATACAGTAAATCAGCTTGGCTGAGGATCTTAACCATTTTTACAAAAAACTGCTGCATAAGTAACTGACAAAAAACCCCTTACTTTCAAGGTTAGAGTCACTTCTCTAAATTATTCATTTATTCTTATGTATCCCTGGCTATTAATTTTAAAAGCAATAGGCTTTTTTACTGGAAGCTGGAGGCTATTGTATTTGAGGTTGATTCATCGCATCTTGTTATATTTTTACGCCCTCCAAAATCAGCAATTGCTTCCTTTTAGCCCCCCCCCAAAAAATTGGACAGCTTCTCCCTGCTCTTCATGTCTGTTTTCATCACAGAGCAGTTGAAATATAAAGTGCTGCTCAAAAAAGACATTTTCAAATCTTTGTCAGTCAAATAGATGCCACTCTACTTAGGAATATCTGTAATCCATTTTACCTGACTCATTAGCAAGACACATAAGCCTTCTATATCAAATGTAACAGCAGATAAAGGTAAGCAACATTGTCAGAAGCCTGCAATTATTTATAGCAATTAATAGTTACTTTTTCTGCTGATGATTTGAGAGGAGCCTCTCCAGTGAGCAAAAACCTGCAAGAGCTTTGGCTGCTAAATGTCTTATCTCTATGCTTGTGCTTGAGGGAGTGATTTCCTACAGTCCCTTACTTACCAGACTGTACTCTGATTGAATAGCATGAGGTTGCTTGTCAGAGGCACATGATTGAGGTACCACTCCTCTAGTCAGTTGTTCAGCCAAATACCCTAAAGACATTGTAGGTCTTTTAAGACACTGATTTCAGTGTAGTATTCTCGCTTAGACCATGAAGATAGCTGCAAAATAGAGCCCGAAAAGATGGACAGATGGATGGTCAAAGACAAATCTGCTCCTACTCGGCATCAAGGGGACTGACAGGTCCCGTTTAGGTTCAGTGGAACAGTCTTAAGAGTGTAATGCTCTCTCTCGGGCGCTGACAGACGGCCAGAGAAAGAGGCTGGAAAAGCCTAATAAATAGCTGACTGAATTGGCTTTGCTATGTGGCAAAGTGGCTGTCAGTCAGCAGGCCTAACTTGATCAGATAGCAGGAGAATCAGTGGCAGACAGCAGAACTCTAATCTGTATTGATGGGCCGGAAAACAGCTGCACACACTAAATGCGGTTTCCAGTGATAAGTACATGAATCGTTTAGGCTGCAAACATTTCTCAGTGAATGTGCAAGTTTAATAATAGAAAATACTGACACTGTATTTTCAATAAATGTGGAGATGATGTGAAAAGTACTGTAAATATAGATGTACTTTCTATATTCACTGAAGGGCTTACAAAGACTCTTATTTTGTTTGACGTATAAATCCATATTTTAGGTTGCAGCCAGTCATTATTTATAGTCTGTTAGTTACTTTTTGTCAGTTGTTAAATGATTTAGTCTTAAGTTATTACCATTCAATAATGTAAAACAGAGAAAAGCTGGATCCAGAGGATGTTTTTTACAGTGTAAATCACATAATCTTTTCAGAACTTTTCATATTGAATGAATTATATATACTCAAAATTGCTAAATATATAAACCCTCTGGACATAAAAGTATCTCAAAGTATGTGTTTCATGTTTGTTTTTATCAAATGAGTCTGTAAATACAGTAGTGGGACTCAGACTGGCCAGGGCTCTTGTGTCACTGTCTGGGGTACAGACAGTAGGATTCTGCTCCACTTGGCTGTTGTTCACACCATACTCAAATATGATTTGCCTTGGCAGCCAGCCTATTTTTAACCCTGAAGAGATAACAGTAGCCCCAGTGGTTGCATAACTTAAGCAACTTGTTTTCCACAAGCATTTGCTTTCTACTTCACTGTCTCATCTTGTCTTCTCCGTCTCACTCATCCTATTGTTCTCTTCGCCCCGCCTTGTTCGTGCGCTCTCCGCACCTATCTATCCCCTACCCGCCTCCGTCACTTTATATCCTTATATCCTTACCTGTCTCCGTCACTTTATATCCTTATCTCATCAACCGTGCATATTTTGCGTCCCCCCGCCCCCCTCCCAAAATTGTCGAAGATGTTTGTCTCTGCTCCTCCACCCACATGTTCCCTCCTACTCTGCTTTTTTGTGTAAACCTTGAATTGCATAGAATTATGTATCGCCAGAGAGTCAGTCAGGCCTTATCATTTAGAGCAGGAACTTAGTCAATCTACAGCAGTTGGAAACTCCAAAATGCCAGTTATCATCTTATTTAGATGTGACAGTAAGAGTGGAAAATTACTCACCCTTTCCTCCTTGTCCATCTTTCACTTTGTCCTGTTCGTTACATCTCCATTTTTTCTTCTCAAGTCTCTGTATGCATCTTTAATCCCTCTCCTTACTCTCTCTGTCCTTCTTTTTTTAATTCTTTACTTTCCTAAGACTATTCATTTGTGGCCAGGAAAAAACTGGCCCGAGTGAAAAAGCAGAGCACAATTATTCTTTCCCTCCCTTTGTTTGCCTTTTCACTCATTCTCTTCTCCCTGATCGCTGTTTAGTAGAGGTGCAATACATTTAGCTGCAGTAAAAACAAAAAAGGGATAATGATTACAATTTTTTTCATCTTCATCCAACCATCTCTCCTCTGTTTTAACACTCATCTCCTTGCCCTTAGCCAAGCAGAAACTGGAGGATCGTCTCGCAGCTGCAGCCAGGGAGAAGCTGGCCCAGGCATCTAAGGAGTCCAAGGAGAAACAGCTACAGGCAGAGAGGAAGAGGAAGGCAGCACTCTTCCTACAGACCCTCCGCAGCCCCTTTGCTGGAGAGCCTGAGGCCAAGAGAGTTGAGCTAGACTCATCTGCACAGCTTGAGGTAGGTGATTTGTAAATATCTAAAATATTGATCTAGCTATATACAAAATATTTCCATTACTGTTGTCCCATATGTGCTCTTGAGAAACTGCTGCACTCTTGATTAAAGTTTGGGACAGAAAAATCAAGGGTGAAATCATTTTGGTCCTCTAATATCACAAATGTTTTGTAAAGGGAGGCCCCTAATGTGAAAATCATTTTACTGGCCTAACTGCAACTTTTTGTTAGAATAATAATTAGATTAGCAAGTTACATCAGAGCAAAGATACAGTTTCTACAGGATGTGCATTTCTAAGATGTTAGGTCTAGCTGCAAATACTACTGAAAATGTCACTGCATTATCTGGATTATAGAGCAGAGAAGATGGTTGTGTGTGTATGGTCAGTAACTTTCTTCCATTCATATTAAGGTAGCCTCATGTAAACCTGTCCTTTGGATGTATTTAATCAGATATTGTTTTGTTCATTGTTCAATACCACTTGATGTTTAGCCAGCATTAATGCTACAGTTCTCTTTTTTGGTCTTTTGTCAAGGCTCTCAGGCCATTATTTACCTCAATATTCAGAGGCATGTAATCTTTCAATTTCAGCACAAAGTATACCAGTCTAAACAAATATTTTGACATTGTAACTGCACATTTTAGATAATCTACTATTCTTTGCTGTGTAATGCTTCTTATTTTCTTACAGCTACATTCACCATATATTGTTCTAAAATCTTTGAATGAATTACTGACTGGGGTAAAATTGGAATTTTTGTGCTTTTTTTGTAATATGTGGTTGGACAATACAAGGTATAAAGGTGCACCCATTCATGCATTACTGGCAGTGGATAAATAAGCACAACTTTTGTCAGTACAATTGAAACATAGAGCTACATCAAGTCAAATTGTTTTAACTCTACACTCCTGTCTAGACCTGCCTACCATGAGGCCTGAGGCCAGTAGCAGATTTTTTGCTGTGCTCTGCCTTTTCTTTTTAGGCTCTTATTTTTTTCATGAGTCAAATTGTGGTCAAATATTTGGTCAACGAGGCTTAGTAAATGGAAAAAAACATTGTCTATAGTTGGTCTAGCCTCACAGGCATCTTATAATATTATTAGTCCATTTGTGTTTATGTGTGTGTGTCTGTGTGTCAGGCTGTATTGATAGCGGTTTTCAGTTTATGTAACCATACAATAAGACATTATGAGATGAATGTCTGGTTGCTGAGGGAATATCTTCAGATACATCAGTAACATGGAAGGGAATACTGGTAGGTAACATACACTCAAAAGTCTTGTATATACAACTGATAAAGCATATCACATATTTTTATTGAGCTCTTGCTGTTGAGCTGAGTCTGTGCTTAACTCAGTGGCAAGCTTATTTTCATATATAGGCAACCTTACTCCTGGGGTGTGACATCAATGCCAGTCAGTCAGTCATTGCATGAGAAAGAGGTGGAATTTGTATGCTGAATAAGTTGAATACTGTGCATTGTGGAGGTGGAAAATTTATCACCAAATCACCCAATGTGCCTCTCCTGATAGAGAGAGTTAAACATTGAATAATAGAAAAATACCTTTCTCCTATCCACCATTTCCCCTGATCTCTGCTTTGGTCTCCCAGAGATAACGCAGGGTATTTCCATTTTAAAATTCTCCTTTGTAAAGTTTCATAGGGTTGGTGCAATAATGCAAATCGTAAAAGCCTTCTGTCTGTCATATTAAACATAGACAAAAAAGGCAAGAATACTTTATAGTGTAAATAAGACTCTGAGGTGGTCATTTGATGTGTAGATTGCCCATCCATTTGATGGATGTTGCATGTCAGGTCCTCATGTGAACCCAACTGACGCATGGTGAACTGGCCTATTGCCTGTTAGGCCAGGTGGCAGTGGGCAGGCCCCTGTCACTATTGCACCAGCTCTGTCACTCTTCTCCAGATGTTCTGTGACTTCTGTAGTAGCCTTGAGAGCCTACGTATCCTAGAGGAACTACCGACATTCAGGTCATTGGCCTGCTGATGAATAAATGGATGTTGTAGTTGAATGTATTCAAAGTTAGAGATTCTTGAACATTGAACAGTGAACACTGGACAGTCAGGCAGAGTTTGCTTTGAAGGTTTCCAGAGGTTAGATTGAGGTATTGGTAGCACAATGGGAAAATGTGACCCCCCCTCCCACCCCCCCAGGTTTTCGGAATGGTATGGTAATGAGCATTCTGCTATCAGAGGGCACAGGGTGGAACAGAATCAATGCTGAAGTCCGATAAATAGGACAGTCCAAGCCTGCATAATTATTTGTTCATTAGATGGAACACTTTGAAGAACAAGTGTTACCTGAATTTTAGCAAGTGAAGGGAGCTCAGAATGACTTAATGTATTGAATTTTCTGTCAGCAGTATTTTGGAAGTTGATGCTGATTTTTGGAAGGTAAGAAAACAGTGGTGCAGTACTACACTCTCAATGTGTTTGAGCCCAGGTGTGAATGCTGATGTCATGTCTTTGTAGAGTTGGCAAAATGAGCTGACTTGGATCTGTTGATGTAAGCGCTCCATGTTTCCCATAGAGCTCATCGCGTTGTTTATGCGACAGCACTGTAGTAGCTAGTGTAAGCTGTCAGGAGTAAACAAAAACCCGCTGAATAAGCTGTACAGGCCGAGGCCTCTTTGCTTTTGTAAGTGACTCTTTCAGTGCTGCGATTCTGTAACATAGCTGTTTCTTGGTACATTTTGACTCATCATGATGATGGTGAAGGTGACACAAGACCTATGCACTGCAGGGGCTGCAAACTGCTGTGCAATGGCTTGTGTTTGCAACAAACCAAGAGGTTTCCAGCTGGATTTATCTGTCTGTTAAAATTATGTTTTTTTCCTTTGTCAGTCAGACACTGGTAACTTAAACATAAATATTACAGTAAGAGCCACAGTGCTCAGAAGGAGAACTGTTGCACTGCTGACAAGTGCAATTAACTGCAGAGTGATTATATGAAGGAGTATGAAAGAGTGTTCTTAGTTCTTTCACGGGCTGCAATCAGTGATGGATTTTAAATCTTTATTTTGCAGTTGAGGCCGTAATTAATGACAATTGTGAGCATGAGGGAGACTCACTGTAAATCTCCTAATAAATTTACTCATCAGTTTCCACATTCATTATAGATTTCTGCTGTCTAGCCCGTTTTATAGTCCAACAGCACACAAACATAGAATGAAAACAAGTAAAGAGTCTCATTTATTCCTATTTGCTCGCATCCTGGAGGCAAAGTATTTTGCTGATGCTTTCTCCACAGCCTTGGCTTAGATTAAAACAGAAAATATAGAGCGCTAAGTTGTTTGTTAGGCTTATCTTACACGAGAAGTTTCTTAACAATGTAAAACTGGCTCATTCACAGTGGCTCACAGTTTAGGAGATGCTAATTAAGTGATGGATTTATTACTGTGTTTTAATCAGGACTAAAATATGTCTGTTCAGTCTGTTTGATTTGTTGTTAACCTTGCATTGCTGCAGCTTTTGCATGAATCTGATGGCATTAACTTCCAATTTGTGCTATGGTGAAAGTGTTACAGGAATGTTACCAGGTACAACTTTGTGAGACTGCGGTTGTGACTTATGTAAAAGTGACACACAGGCGCATGATACCAACCTGTTAAGTAACATCACATTTATATAACAAGATGTATGTCTGAAAGGGGTTTAGACTCCCACCCAATGTCTGTATTTTCAGCTTTAAGACTGCCCTGGATTTTCTGCCTCCTCCCTTCTCTCTCCCTCTCTTACCCTGGGACTGTAACTTTTTATTGTTACTCCTCTTACTGTCCAAACTTCTGTATCTCGCCAGAGCAGGTGTGAGGGAGCACACATTTTCTGGGCCCTGTGTTGGGATAAGCTTCCCATATGTCAGTCCTAATTTTAAACCAAACCTTGCTTCCTATCATTTCATTATCTCTCCCTTAGCCCAGACACCAGATAGTGTGCAAACCGAAAGGTGTGATAAATATTCTTCCTTTCTCTCGTTCCCTGCCTGTTTTTAGATACTTATTGATTGTCTTCTGTCGTGAGCACTTCTTCTCGGTTTTTTCCAGCCTCTACTTCTTTACCTCATTTGCTTCTTTCTTTCATCTTCTTTCATCATCATCCTTTCCCTGTGTATTTTCTTCTGTCCCTCCCTCTCTCTCGTTTCATGCTCCACCCATTCGTACAATTTTTAGTAGATGGGCGCGAGTGGGAGTTATTGTATTGCAGAGATTGAATTTTGAAAGAGAGAAAAGCTCACTTGTTATTAAGTTGAATTAGGACAGTTAAATTTTATTTGAACTAGAATACGACACAATCACACATTTCCTTCCATGTTGTCCATGTTCGTTACTTCATTATATCACTTGGGCAGTCATGCCCTTTATATTAATGTTAGCATTTAAATTATGCCATTTGATGTCTGTCTTTATCCAAATGCCCTTATATTACCATGAAATGCATACATATGTAACGTGGGTGGGGCTGAGAGCAATTGTAGACCTGACCCTGGAAGATGAAATCTGACCTTGGAAGATTTAGCTGTTTAGTTTAATCCACTGATAGACTGAAGCCATCTTTTCAGTGTGAATCCAGCAGCAGACCAATCTAATATGAGCAGACAGACCCACATTGGGGTAATTAGAGGCACTTTGCAGCTGACATTTGTAACTCAGTGTGTAGCCAGAGGGCTGCACTGTGTTGTGTAACCCACACCATCCTTTAATCAGCTGAGTAAGGGAAGAATGTGAGTAATAATTTCCCAGGAGAGCAAGGGACTTTGACTTTGCCTGAGCCATCCGTTTACGAGCCCATGCCCCTTCCTGTGCATACATGATTATTTGTAATATCTTCTCTAAAAAAACTCTCTCTTTTAGTTCTTCCATTTTCACTAGATTTGCTTTATTCGGTAACAGGCAAGTATGGACATGGGGGACATGGCATAAATAATCTTTATATACAATCAGCCTCATGCATCACCTGCTTAAATAGACAGGCCCACAGATTATCCACAGATGTACAGAGATATTAAGCATTTGGGAATTTGTGCAGCATCTCTAAACTCAAAGAGTAAGACTTAATTTAATCAATAGATTTTCTTTTCTTTTCATCTTTAAACCAATTGAAAAGAAAGGTCCAGCGTCCAAATGTGTCTGTAAAAATGATGCTCTCACTGATGTGTGTCCCATCTGTGTCCCATCTACTATTGTCTCCAGATGCAAGAAGCCCTTTCTGTTCTGTCTGACCTTGCGCCTACTCAAGTGTCCTCTGCGCCACCTGCGTATCCTCAGGATCAAAGGCCCCCTGCGGAGAACCAAGGGGCCTATCGCAGCAGGGATGCCCCATCCTGCTCGTCCTCCTCATCCTCCCACATTACCTCCAGAGGAGCAGACAGAGAGAGAGAGAGAGAGAGAGACAGAGACCGCGACCGAGACAGAGATAGAGATAGAGATAGAGATAGAGACAGAGACAGAGATAGAGATAGAGACAGAGAACGAGACAGAGACAGGGATAGGGATAGGGATAGAGATAGAGATAGAGACAGAGACAGAGACAGGAACAAAGGGAGGGACAAAGAGAAAAAGAAGAAAAAACACAAGCGGAGGTCAAGGTCAAGGTCCAAGAGCAGACACTCCCTTCCTAGTGCCTACAGGAGAGCCCGCAGGTCCCGGTAAGACTTTGTGCACACAGCCATTTACTCATTCACAACTGTCAGTGGAAGGGCTGAGATTCACTCTCCCATGTTTTTGATTTACATATTTTCTTGTCCTGTATGACTACATTCACAGTAGCATCATTTTTGTGCACCATGATGAAGATGTTGGGGTGATAACTTTACACATTTAGTGAAAAAAAAAAGAGCTGCAGCTGTTCTTTGTTGGCCTCTGCTGCTGGTAGCTAAAGACACTGAACACTGGAAGGAGTACTTTTAATGTCCTCTATTGTTTTATTATGTTGTTATTTATTTATTTGCTTATTTATTTATTTTCTGCCCTGCTGCAGAAAGAATTTCCCTTTTGTGGGAAAGTAAAGATATGAACTGAAGAGGAGGATGTTACAGTAGTTTTACAGCAGTGAAAAGACTTACACAAGCAGTCCACATTCTTCATGTTCTCCTGTTTTGCTTAAATTTGACAGGTGTGAGTCAAAAAACAGAAATGTCTTTATTATCTCACAGCTTTCCCCTTACGGTTGGGGACTTTTATGGGAAATCATGAGTTAATGTAACCATGTAGATGTCTATTTAAAATATGACTTTACTGACAGAGTCGCAGTTTTGAATGTGAGCTCTACCGAATAAAATTTTGTTTAAGGTCACTACAGACTGACTAACGTGACAGAGTTGTCGCTGTGTTTCAAAATAACATTTCATTAAGTATAGAAATCATGACCAGGCTTTCAGCATTTCACAAACAGTACAAACAATGTTAATTTCCAATTCAAAGAGGCCCCTGTGGATGGTACAGCTGCCATTAAAGGTAGACATGTAATGTGACAGGTTGAGAACATAATGATTAATCACTCACTGTCTTGTACTCTGCGCCAGCTGAACCTTTAGTGAATATCACACTGCACCTGTATGAACAAAAAATTAATAGAAAATAAATTCCTCTTCCTTCTGTCCCTTCACTTTGTTCTCTATTTGCAGTTATGCTTTCTTTCACTTGTATTGCCTCTCTTGAAATGGAACATTTGAAGAAAGACTTAAAATAAAGATTAAGGGTTGAGATAAAGTGATCAGAGGCAGAGATTAGTCTGCTTTGTTTGTGCCATTTATCTGTCAGGCTAAAGTGAACAGTATTGACCAGACAGCTTTGTTTTGCCACCCCAGCACAGGCTGACATTACCTTGGCCAGCCAAGTGGTCCTCTCTGGGTTTGTTTTTAGAAATAGGGGTATAATTTCCTTTTCCTCACCCTGGCTATTTCATGTTTATAAACGCACATGCTCTGCATACGAGCTAGTGGGAGAAAATGAATTTAGTTGTGTGTCTCCTTTATGGAAAGGAATCTGAGAAGTGCATTAATCTCTTATATTATCCATTAATATTTAATACTGTTTTCTTTCTAGGCTCATTTAGAAAAACAGTATTTACATATTTAGTGTCCATGTGATATAATGTTTATTAAAGTCACAGAATTATGATTCATGTTTTTGTCCTGTGGCCTAGTTGCACTGAACTTATACTCTCTTTAACCATTTTAATGTAAATAATGTTACATACACATCAGGTCTAATGGAACCCTTAGTCATTGTTTCTCTTGCACATTACCTTTGTCATTATCCTGTCACTCTTTCCTCAACCTCCTCTGTTTTTGTTCTTAATTTCAAATACATCAGCTCATCTTCTAGGCTCTGTCTTCTGTAACTGAATGGCTTCCTCCCATCTCACATTTTCTTTGTCCTCCTTGTGTGGCCAGATCCCGCTCACACTCCCCGGGGAGAAGGGACAGGAGGGGCAACTCATCAGACAGGAGACGTGAAGAGAGAGAGCGGGAGCGCCATCATCCCAGCAGCAGCTCCGGCCTGCCCAGGGGGCATTCACGATCCAGGTAAACCTAACAGCAGGTGTGATCGGTCTGTGGTGAGAGGAAGAGTCATGGGTCTGAAAATATTGATTATTGCAACTGTCAAAGCAGAGAAGGGGCACTGACATTGCCACAGTTGGGTGCTGAGTCTTTGATTTTTTTTTTATTAGTTTATGACTAAAATTATTGGCAATATTAAAATTTGGTAAGCTGATGATACTGTGAGTGTATCACCTAATCCACTAAAAACACTGAGCAGTCTTTTATACTGAGTCATTTAGACTTGCTTTAGCCAACATACCTATAACAGACACTTAATCCCTAAATGACCACTGAAGAAAGCTTTAATGGGCAGCTTCCACTTGCATGAATTTAAATTAGGGCTTTAGTGAATACACAAGCCCTGCCTTTACAAAGTATTCCACCCCCATGATATATTGCATATTGTCTGGTGTCACTGTCTGAATCTAAAATGTTTTAACTTGCTTTTGTCTCCCAGGTCCCCTCCTGAAAAAAGCAGGAGCTCCTTGTCATCCTCAGGGCAGATGCAAACTGTGGGTTTCTCACTCTCTCCATATTCCTCACCTGGCAGAGTTTTGTCCCCATCGGCTAGCCCTGCCTCCAGCCTGGCCCACTCCAGGTAACCAACTACAAGCCCTTCAGTCAACCTCCCACGTTGTAACTGAAAGTCTCTTAAGAACAAAAGGTCATTAGGAGAGCTAAGGGCTGACAAATGAGAGGATTTATATAATTTACACTTCTTGCTTTTATCTGTTTTATTTAGACTAATAGATTGCTGCCTCCAGGCCTGTGAAACTTCTGTCTCTCATGCACCAAAAAGAATCATTAATATACAGTCACATCTAATAGTTTAGTAACTCAGCAGTTGGCTATTATAGCAGCCTGTCAAAATGGTGCTGATTTCACACAAAGGCCAAACTGAAGATGATGTCTAATTAATCTTCTCCCTTTGAAGTCGTCTGACAAATGCTCACGCTTGCTCAAAACGTGTTTCTGCCATTATTTTGCCACCTTGTGGAAAGAATTGAGCATTTGCTAAACCCTTCCGTGGCACAGCAATTGTCCAGTCACAGATTAGAAACCGTGACTGGGCACAACATTCCTGTCAAACTTTGGATTTCTTCACATGTTCTTCACATGTGTTGTAGGCTGTAGTAACAGCAATACCAAGCGTTGAATGCAATTTAATATGGCCTTTTTCAGAGAGGCAGTTGTCTTGTAATTTTATCCATGTGTAATATGCCATCATTATAAACAGCAGTATCATGCAAAAGATGTCCAGAAAACAACCGTAATACCAGCTTTGTGAATATGAAAGTGGGTAAAACAAAGCTTGAGTCTTGTCCATGGTGTCTGGGGAATTCTAAATCCAGTATGGATGGAAGATACTTGAAGCAGTAAATCTAAAGAGCCAGTGATATGATGGCTTAGAGCCAGCATCTTTCAGTTTCAAGATCTTCAGGCACAAAGGCATCTGTGGCAATGGACATAATCTCTTCTGGTGTCTGGGGGTTGTTGGTTTGCTGTTTAAAATATATCCAACAAGGAAACAATTAAAGCTGCATACATTAACTTTTGAATGCTAGAGGGAAAAATGTGGAACCACATGGACAACAAAATTAACTCAGAGCTAAACCATCCCCCATGCTCCCCTCCCTGCCTGTCTCCAAACAAAACGTAAATCCACTATACTAAAGTGCCTAAAGTAGGGCGAGCCATTTGCAACATCAGACCATTATGGATAAAAAAAGAACATTCACTCTCTATGTAGTAAAGAAATCATTGTCATGTGTGCAAACATGACAAGCAGAATGGAAAAGTTTACTTAAACAGATCAGGTGTAATTAATTCTTTTTGAGGCAAATTCACTTTAGTTTGAGTTAAGTTTTTTATTTTTATTTTTTTTCTTGACATAATAGCACAGAGCTGAGGGTACAGCATCAAACCAGCAAAGAATATAAGAAAGCTGGAAAGTGACAGACTGGATTTCAGGTCGGTGACAAAAGATGGGACTGCTGCCCTTCACATTGCATGGGGTCATATTACTCAAGCAGATGTCAATGTTAATTTATTCAGCTCTCAAATCTTTATACATATTGAAGCAATTAACTTCTCCAGAGCAGCAGTGTCAGATGTGAGATTGGAAATGCATATCAGTAAAATCAATTTGTGAGAGCCTGATTATCACTGGTATGTCGTGCATTAACATAATAGTTAATGACCACAGAAATAGAAATACACCGGGCTAGATACAACACAGTAGTCCTCTCTTAAGTTACAAGGAATAATCCCTTTCTTTTCCAACCTGGAACTTATCTTCATAGTTTTTAATATAGTTTATTCCCATCAGTTATAACATTTTATAGCAAATTTCTGAGGTCATGTGTATCAGTTTTCACTTTCTGTAAGAAGGAAATAACACTGAAAGTATCATGAATAAAAGTACACAGTGTGAAAGGATCTGCAATAAAATAAAAAAAGTTTTAGATATTAAAAAATGAAAGCTGCATGTTATTATATGCTCAAGCCTACCTGTATTTATCCATGATTCTCTTCAAAAGTTTCCAAATCACAGTTGGTAGATTTGGAGGCCATTCCATCTCGGTTACAAATCAATACCAATACATTATAAATGCTCGTTTGTGAAACTGTGTGTTCAAGTTGTGCTGGTAAAATCTTGATTTGTGGAACCCAGTGTAACCTTTAAATAACTCTGTTTTCCCCGAATGATGACATACCATGTAAATATTTGTGCAGAGACAGACTGGTTGCTCGTAGCTAATGTATTTCGTAATCCACAATTTCATGCATTTTAAAGCATTGTTGGCCAACAACATCCACCCTCACCAGTATCACAGCAAACTGATGCCTCTTGTTGTAGGTGAGAAAGCTAACGAAGAAGGATTTCTTTTGCTTTTTGTTGCTCATATGAAGAGAAGAGATTCCTGGAGGAGATTAGCTTGTTTGTCAATTTATTTTGCTATCAAAAGTTCTGCATCGCCTATGTAGGCGGCTCAACCAATAAATGATGGATGGATGGAGCAGGTTTGTGTCAGTATGGGTTTTACTGTTTACTTACTACAAGGGATGGAACTAGAGCAGCACCCCTTAATAATCTCAAGTTATAAATGTAAAGAGGTGTAATACCCAAGATTGACTGACATACGCAGACATACACATTTCCCCTGTGGGCTGAAGCCTGGAAACTCTGTAACATCAGCAGCAGTCAGTTCTGCAGTTTCTTGTCACCTGTTGTGTTCAATCTACTTGATGCACATGACTTTTTCTATTTTAAAAATCCCTTGATAAATTATGAAATGTTAGACAGTAGAGAGATTAAAAGCTTTGGACAGAGTCATGAAGTTGCATTTGAGGTCTCCAATTTTGGCATTTTTGCTGTTTGTCTGCATGATTATACACTTGGCTGCATTTGACAGTGTTGACATGGTAGTTTTTGGTTTGGATATTTTAGTTTTTACGGGTCACAATTTTCTCTTACATCTCTGTCTTTTCCCTCTCCTCTCCTCTCTGCCTTCTGCTTCCCTCAATACCTGTCCAACTTTGAACATTTCAGAAGATATCATGAATATTGTATATCCATTCCTGTTAACATGATTGGTTTTCTGCCTCCCTCTCTCTCTGCCTCTATTCTCTCTACAGGGGTGGTTCTCAGGAGAAAGACAAGGCAGTGTCCTCATCTATAGTATCCTCTGTTCAGTCCAAAATAACTCAGGTATTGTTCTTTGCTTTTATCCCTGATACGTCCTCTGCTGAACTTTACAGCCTACCCAGTGCAAGCACCAAGCGGTGTTCTGTTTCCACCATGCAAACAGGAACAAGTGCTGTTCATTTTCACACACAAATATATGGCCTAGTTAAATATAACCTGAGTGAATTCATTTTTTATTCAATCTACATATTCTGCTTTATCTACTGCATGTTTGTACAACACATCATGCATTATATTTTATTACACTGTTAGAACCATGAATATCCATCTGTCTTATCTTCAGCTCTACATATTTCTCATCTGCATTAGCTAATCTGTTACCTGAAGTCATTTTCTACTGCACAGGTGTAAGCCTGTTTGTGCGTGTGTGTGCGTGTGTGTGTTTGAGAGAGAGAAATAATTTTCTTTGAATGCCTCTCAGAATTGCATCTTTGTCTATAACATAGTGAATTTTGGCCTTCACCTCCACCAATTTGTTTACATCACAAGTGTGTGTGTGAGTATTTGTCCTCATACATCCCGTATTCAGCGTCAGTATAATCCAATCTAGTACACTGCACCTGCAGAAAAACAGCCTTTGTGAGTTTGAGCTTGACTGTTCATTGCTGAACTAGAACTGTCTCAACTCAAGGTTCACTTTCTCATGTGTTTTGGAGCTATTGGCTGTATCACGTGGTCTTCACCAGCAGATCTATTCTGCTCTTTTGCCTTGGAATTGTAGATCCTGTCCATGATTTTGACATCTCTAGGACTTCTCATCCATATCAACTTAAATGCGGAGCTTGATGATTCATCTCTGACCTTAGAAACAGTAGACAGCAGAACAGTCTGATGGTGATTATTTTATCTGGTCAAAAGCTCCAGAAGAAGCGAGCGAGTGGACCTTGAGTTATGATTGTTTTGTCAAAAGTCTCTGTGATAGGCTATAGTTATGGTGGTGCATTGCATTTTGAAAGGGGCTCCTGGTATTTTGTCTACCTCTACAGGAGGTATATGTGATGTCAACACTATATTAGCCATATGCTGCTATTTGTGACACTGGCTGAAATTGCACTTTCACCCCCTTCATTCTTTCTGGGAGTGTAGCCAAGAATTTTGGAGGAGAGAGGCTAAATATTGCTTGATGCAAGTAGGCCGGCAGGCGAAAGCAGAGGCCACGGCTCATGCCCCTTACTGCAAAAATTATCTCTTGGGATTTCACCTCTCTGCTGAGGAAGGATGCAGAGCTTATGTGCTGCCCTGAAGCTGTTTGTCGTCCGGCACTTGTAAATTCATATGGAAGGGGAGTTAACACTACACTGCTGAGGTACTGAAGGTTAGTTTTAATTAGATGTTTTCCAAAAAAAAATTACTTAATCAAAACCTCATGTGAGACATTAAGTTAGCAAAAGTTTCAGTATTTTCTAATGGAGATTTGGCCTCCTCAGCTGCCGTGTGTCTACATTCCCCCCCCCCAATCTGACCTTTAAATGTCTGTCATGGATATTTGTAACAATGTGTCTAATGACTGACAATGTGTCAAATGAAAATGTAAATGAGATTGGTTGTAGTGATGAGCCAATGGAGGATTATCATCTGAATCTGTGACTCCCCTCAACTTTACAGAGCTTTATAGTGATTTTCAGTTTATTGTTTAGATGTCTAGCCAACACCTTCACAGTTTTGGTTAACTCTTGCTGCTCTCACATTCATTTTGGTGACAGCAGGCAGCTGTTTTCACTTAAAGGCAGAGGGACAGAGTTAGCAACTAGCTGGTGAACATAGTGGAGCATTTAGCAGCGAAAGAGCCAGATATTTCCCTCAGGACTTGGTAGAGAACAAAATCAGAACTAAAAGAGAATGAGTACTGGATCTAAATTAATCTTTTAGCTTGCTGTAGGGGTGGCTAAAAAGCAACTGTTTGCTAACATGATATCAACTTACAAGGTGACGATATATCGGAGTTGTAAGCAGTTACTGCAGGTCTAACAAAAGCATTTCAAAGCGCTGTCACCAAGAGCTCACAGACACCACAGTGTTCAAGAAGGCCTACACACTTCAATCCATAAAAGTTATACACTAGGCTCTGCATGTAGCCACGTTCAGAATGACAGTGCTCTATGCATTGTACTTGTCACATCAGTGTCCTGCTGATCATGTCACCGTTGCACTTGTATTTAACAGCAATTCATTGTGGCACAAATGGGCCTTGACATACTACAATAATGGCCTCCACTCCCTCTGGGCAGGGTTCTGGATGATCACAAAATTTTAACTGGCTACAGGGATTCGCTTCCATTCATCCACAAGAGCTTCAGTGAGGTCAGCTTCTGATGTTGGGCGATGAGGGCTGGCTTGCAATCAGTGTTCCACAATTCATTGGAAAAGGAATGGAGTTTAGGCCAGGTTTAAACAGGGAAGGACCTTCCCCAAACTCTATGTGACATTTTAAACATAGTGGTGGGCTGTGTCTGTGTTTTGTTTAACTATGGAACACTGTTCCCCATTTGAGTGTTCAGAGTTCACCACTCATTAGTCTCAATGTAACCTCACACACACCTTGCCAATAAATTCTGACCCTGGTACACACTCTCCCTGCTCTGCCCTGGTTACAGTGACTGTCTAATTTATCGCTGCTTTCAGAAATACACCACAATCAAATGCATATACATGCACCAGCTCTGGAAGAAATATATGCAGTATGATTGCCCATTACTAAATGGACTGAGGGATGGAAAAAACACTTGATTTTCAAAAACTGCTTGTCTTTATTTTTCTTTATAGGAGCTTTGTGTCACTACTCTCTCTCTCCTGTTGTTAAATGACTAAAAAGGCTCCAAAGGCTATCAATACTAATGTGAGCTGCAAGCCAATGTTCAGCTCAATCAGTCATTATTAAGGCAAAAAATCACACACTGTTCAGTTTACCTTTTTTATTTTTTTGAGTGTGGCTTGCCTTGCTCCTTCACCAATGTTGTGATATACTGTTAATTTGCTTAATTTTTACTGCTGTAGAAGCATGTAGAAACATCTTGTATGGTTAATTTAAAAATCAATTTCACTGATTTGTAAAAACCTTTAAATCAATTCTAAGATGAAAGACACTTCCACCACTGTCTTGTGTCACAAATTGTACATTCTTCTTTGCATTTTCAACCTAGATCACCATTAATATCTTAGATTAATAATTCTGAAATATCAGTAATGTCATTTGTACTTGTAACTCTGCTGCAAGAAGTGATACAATATTTGATGTATTGACTCTCATGCAATTGGTGTGCAACTACATGAATGAGACCAATAGTGTAGGGTTTAGTGTGTAGGTATACATAGTAAATGTGAACTGTAACCTGGGTAATATCTGGAAACTAAATTATTTATAGAACATGTAGTGTTGCAGCAGTTACACCTACAAGAAAACAAGTGTTACACTGAATGTAATGCTGCAGTGTGAGCCACAATCCAAGACGCATTGGGACTTGAGCTAATGGAGGTCAAAACCATGTGAATGGGGAGGCACCACTAGCTGTTTGTGAACACTGATACGACTTGTACTGTGATAAACAGAATTTGGCCGTGGGTGGGTGGGAGAGAGTGACATTGTCTCTCAGAATGAGTTTCCACTGTTTACTAACGAGATGCACTACAGATACAAAAACCACACGTCTCTTGATGCTTCTCTCTCATCAACAAAAAACATCTTCTTTCTTTTTCTCATTATCTCTCACAAACAAACAAGCTTTTCTAATGCCTTCATCCCCAACATACCAACATAAGCTAGCACACTGTTCTCTGCTGTTGCAACATGCGCTGATTCACATCCACTAACTACTTATACCCCGTCTGTGATGTTTTACAAACACATCTTGAATAATTCAGCACATCCTCATCTGCCTAATGGTCTCCTCTTTCCTGAGGGTGCTTTGCTGCTATTTGCCTCATCCTGTCTTTCATTTTCCTGACGTTTGTCTTCGTTCCTCTGTCTTCTGTCCCCTCTCCTTCTCTGCTATATGTTTGATGTGGTTTACTGTGTTTGATACATACTCTCTGCACATTAGAGAGTAGCTTTTAGACTTGCAATGGGTCTAAAAAGAGAGCAATTGAGGAGAACTTATCTCAGGCAAGTGTGTGAATATGTGTGTGTGTTAGATGGAGAGAAAGCTCAAGGTGCTCACTCAGAATATTCCTAACAGTATATTATAGTCTTAATGTTTGATGTTGCAGTGTGGGTATGTTTGCAATTAGCGGGAAATCTTGAGAAATTTCTTTCCAAGTGTGTGATGCAACTTGCTTTCAAAGTGGTCAGGATTTTAAAACTCCTGTAATTTTAGTCTGGACTAAGACTACTTAAGACCACAACAAGTGTTAGATGGGGGCAGAAATTGCACAAATTACTCATTGGGTTAATTGTGTTTCCTCCATCACTGGTCTTTTTATTAAAACTGAAGTTTTGCCACAACAATGAGAAAAGTTCTTTGTGGAGAGACAGATCTCTTCCACACAGAATAACTTTTTGTTTGACCATGCAACTAACCTGCAAGTTTTTGAGTGAGAAGAGAAAGGCAAGACAGATGGAGAGTAATTAAAAAGAACATTTAAAAAAAGCCCAAATAAAGAGAGAGTCTGATTGCTCTGGTACAGCAACTGTACGGTATTATGTGCTCACAGTATTATTGCAGCTTTTAAGTCATGACGGGCAAGGTTTGAGTTCAGGTTGATTTAGCAACAACTGTCAT
The DNA here is from genome assembly GCF_001640805.2 of Lates calcarifer. Classification (NCBI taxonomy): domain Eukaryota; kingdom Metazoa; phylum Chordata; class Actinopteri; family Centropomidae; genus Lates; species Lates calcarifer. The sequence goes on along the minus strand of NC_066841.1, from coordinate 7,770,935 downwards.
CAGTGGTTGTAACTGCAAGTGTGATTTAATAATCACAAACACTGGGAAAGACAAAAGCTGCAGAGAAGAATGACATGGACTATCTGTTGCCTGTTACCTCAGGCTTTTCACATGCAGCACTCAGTAAGGATTGTTCATTTCTAAGACAGGGTCAGTAATTTGGGTGTTCCTTTGAATTAATGACATAGTAAGTAAGCATTCCAATTACAGGACCTCCATGGGTAAAATGTACTGCATCAGATTTAAATATGCCACTGCTGACTTACTGTGTAACAGATCGGTGTAGAGTATGTTGTTTCTTAGACTACAGCTGCAGGCAGTAGTCAGTGGTGGATTTGGAATCTTAAATTGTTTTCAAATGCAGTCTTTTAATGAAGAATATTTAGGTCAACGTTATATGTATTGTTTATTAGAATTCTTTACTGCATCCTCCCTCAGTATTATTACGTAACCATAGTTGGCTAATCCATGTGTGACAGCTGTAATGCAATGTGATATGATTTTTGCTGGACTTTGATTTGCCAAGACACTCTCAGCTGACAGGATTTCAACTGAATTTGAGCAACTTTCCACTCAGTTGATAACAATTTGGAGGGTTGTTTGTCACATTTTGTGAACACTTCTTTGTGTCTGTTTATGTGTCTGTTCTGATACACCAGGGTTTAGGGAGAAACAGCCTTTTGAGTGATTTGATATGACAGCTCCTTCCCTCTGTGATTACAGCTGTTAATTTGTCTCATCTGTCAGCAAAGCTCAAGGGTGGATATTTGTCCATGCATGTATGAATCACTCTTGGGATGCAAATTAACACTTCCTATTCTGCAATGCAAGCACTTGCCCCCTGGTCAGCAAAATTTGCATTTCTACCTGAAGAGGAAAGGAAAGGAAAGGAAACACTAAAAATTGATTTTTAGAGACTCCTCACTCCACTCTCATTATTTCGCTGTTGAGCTCAACTGAACTCTCTATATATTGACAGTGTTTTCCTTATCATTGACTTAATTGCATAATACATTTTCTGTTTGCCACTAAGCAGGTCAGCTTCTAAAATTAATAATTAGATGCCTGTACATAAAAGGAGGTACTTGGTATTACTCTGAACTTATGTCACATTTAAAGATGCATTAAGGATTTCCTGGTGGTGGTGATGCAACCATACAGACATGGGAAAGCAAAACAACTGCTAAAACAAAACAAAGCATCTAAAATCTGAATAGAACTGAAAATTGGAAAGTTGATTCCCAGTGGGAGCAGCATTACTAACATCTCCAGGAAGACACTGCAGGAAGTAAATTGATTCAAATTCCACGTAATCCCATTTGTATTTGGAATCCATTTGATTCCACTTGTCAATTATTACAAAATTGAACCATTTGCTCACTGCTGTTAATAATGGGTTGGTCCCCAGCCTAGATGTTGATTGTAGATCAGCTGGACTTCTTTATTGGTATTGGAGAGGAATCAATAGATGGGTTTAAGCTAAACCAAAACATAGAGAACCATCATCAGTTTGTGCAGGATTTAGAGCCATTGTTGGTTTCAACAACAACACACGCTCTCACACACAATCTGATGTAAATATCCCTCAGGCCCTCATCAGTTTGGCAGTGGCTGCTGTAACCCAGTCAGTGGTATTGTTGTGCCCTCAGGTGTATAACAACTTGCTAGTCTTGTCAGTTGTTACACCACTTTCCTCACACCCATGATGTATGTATCCAAGTGTCCTTCATGATGCCAGAGATGTGAGATGTGTCGTATTAAACTAATCTGTCTCTCCTCTGTTATCAGGATCTGATGGCCAAAGTGCGAGCCATGCTTGCCACCTCCAAGACCTTCCAACCTCCCAATTTGTAAAGAGGGCACAGATTTCCGTTAGCCACGACAACCTCAGCTAACCGGTGGGCGGCATTCTCCAATTTCCTGGAGATTTATCTGATCTGGATCTGTTTCCTGTGTTTTCTTTGATTTATTATTTCATCATGATTTGAGCATCAACAGATTCAGTATGGCTACAGTGTGTCCTCTGTGGCATTCTCAGAGTGAGGTAAAGGCACTAATTAAGCTGTAATATCTGGTTTTACACCTGACCTGAGAAAACATTTTATCAGTGGGGCAATCATGCCAACAGTTGACATATTTTGTTGCAGGGAGACTGAAATGTGGAAATAATCCATATGTTATTTTGCATCCTGTTTTAAGACACTCTACTTTTCTCCCGCGTGTTGACAGTCATTCTTTGCAGCATTACCTAAAGCTGCTGGAGGTCTGTATTCTCTCCTTCTATGAAGGGTAGTGTTGTTTTGATATTTTCATTTCTCTCCACCTTCATCTGCTATCTTCCACTGTTGTTTTCCCTCTCATTCCTCCCCCAGTTGTCTTTTCTCTTCAGCACTTCACATTTACTTGAGAAGCTGTTTTAATTTTCTACTCTGTCCCTCAGCTCTAGTGCGTGGCCTTCTATTTCTGTTCCTGGTTTGTACTGTAATGAATTTAATGCAGAACTACTTTCTAATCCAAAAAGTCAATAAAGTTTCATTTATGATTTACTTGTGGCTTTTACTCCTTTTCTTCTTCTTTTTTTTTTAGGGACAGTTTTCTTGATCATCTTCCTCACTTTGATGGACTCAACTCCCCACCCCGTCCTTCTGGGGTACACTGATAAGATGGAGGGAATTATGTTTTTCTGCCCCCAAACCTTCACCCCCATTTACTGTACAAAGTTAAATGTCACAGCAGCGTTGCTGGTAAACAGTTGACTGGCTAATATCCTCTGGGTGTTCACTGCTGCTGCTGAGATGGCACTTGTGACCCAGTACGCAGTTAAACCAGGGTACAGAAATTGTTGGTAGATTCCTACTTGATGACCTCTTGCAGAGTACAAACTCGTACAGCAATAACCCTTTTAAGGCCATATGCAGCCTTAAAGTAATCAATAAAACATTAAAATCAATTCTGAAACAAACGGGCGACCAATGAAAAGACTTAAAAAGGTGAGATATGTTCCTTTCTCTTCTCTCTGAACATACTGTTGTCCTGTTTTTGGTTACATATGATCTGACTTAAGCCTCACCAACTACTATCCAGTCTAAGAACAGTGTGCGCGCCTGTCCTCACATGAAGAACATCCCAGCTCCTCTGCTTACCTGAAGGCTCTATAGTTCAAACCCCCTTTCACTACAGGAATAGTCAAATCTCCCTTTCAATATCAGGGAAACTCTACAAAAGTATTAGGACCCACACCAACAAAGCAAAGAGCTGCTTCAAGCCTCAGGCCATGAGAATGCTGAATATTCCTTCCCTCCTGACAAACATAAACAGCTGACACAAACACACAGTTTGCAGCTGATGTTCTTTTTCTCCTGCATCATTTTCCCATATTGACTTACTGTTGTCTGTAACCTACTTGGCAAGTTAGAATTGTTCTATGTACACGTTTGATCTACCAGTAACAGCCCTTAGTTTGGTTCCTTTTATAATTCAAGTCAAGTTAATCAAGCTATCAGTACTCTCATGTCAACACTTCTGTCACCACTAGACCGTTCCAAAAGTTTAATTCTCTCGACTTTATTTGTTGTAAACTAGGCCACATCTTAGCCTGTCTACATGGCAGAAAAGCTAAACCACAAATAGCATACTGACTTTTATCACATGATGGTTTCACTTTATCACAAGTGAAACCATAAAAAAATAGTTTCTGACAACTTAGCCGCTTAAAATGTTTACCTTCTGAATTTTGGTCCCATTACAGCACTCACCACTGACCACCAATTCTGGCAAAAATTTCAGTCCGTGTTCATCCTGATTGTAGTGCAGTGTTGTCCAAAGAGTGCTAGACGAAGTGGAAAATTGGGCTGGATTGTTTTTTTGTTTTTTTTTTTTTGGCTCGGGTCTTATCTCCAAGTGTAAAACTACTTTGTCTCCTCTGGCTACTGCAGCAATTGACACAACAGCACTAACGCCAGAGAAATAAAGTGAGTAATTTTTGTTTGAGAATATGTCTGAGAAGTGTTGATTCAACTCAGTGGTAGATGAAATCTTAAATTGGATCGCATTATACTTGTTCTAGCTGGTGGTCAAAATAACAGAAATACTACAATATAATACACACTAGTGAGGTGTTTCCTGGTTATTGATCATAAACATCATACAAACTAAACAGGAAGCATCTCGTGTTTTTGTTTGGTCAATCACTGAAATTCACACTGACACTAATATGCACATAGCATTTAAATAAAATAAACTGAATATTCAAACATATGACTAAAGTAAAATCGCAAATACGATGATCACTCCAACTCGACACAAAACTTTTGATTTAGCCTGCCAATGCAATTTTGCAGTGGTGGATAGAAGCAGCAGTCCATTTAATCGGGCTACAGCAATAGTAGTCTCCAAATTCCCAACAATGAAATACAAGAAAATTAGTGCAGTTAAATGGAGAGAAGTTTGGCGTGGAGTGGAGTCAGAACTTATTTCTCTATGCATTGAACTTAAAAAGGCAAAGACTCCTATCCAACAGATATTTTATAATGATATAGCAACCATTTGCACAATGTCTCTAATCATAAATAAGAAAAACATTTAAGGAATTCAAGGACTAAAATCATTCACAACACAATTAAATCTGTACATACTGTGCAATAGTGACATTTTTGTTCTGCTGGTAATGTTAGAGCCCTCACTATACTTTCCATCCCTGTGTTTTTTCACTTTTAAGTGAGGGAGCTGAACATCTTAGCAGAAAGGTCAAGAAAGAGGTACAGCAATACTGGTGCAAGCCAACAACAGTCTTACATTCGCCAGCACTTTTCTTTTGTATGTGAGGGTTCTTCAGCGCAAGCTGAAAGTTTCTTTAGTATGTTACACTGGACTGTTAGATAACTGTGGAGCTCTTTTAAAGTATTTTAGAATATGTCCATCTGAAGTAACGAGCCATTTGAAACCAATTCAAGTCAGTAACACTGAAATATGAGTCTCATGTCAAGTTACAAGTGCTTGAGGGCAAGCCTCGGGCCTGTCATGCACAAATGAAAGTCCTACGTAGTTATAATAATTGTAATTACAATGGCACAATACAGTAATTGCATTTGCAACAACTCAAAATGCATGTTAAAATTGTGAGAGCAGGCATGGCTACTAAAATAGACCTGTAAACTTAACCAACACTGCTAAAACAAAGATGCTGTCCATAAAACAAAAAGAAAACCATTAAAGGAGTCATTTAATTCACACAACACAGGATTGTGTTTCTATACAATGGTTTGCCTGGTCTATCATTCACTCTCACAGTGGTGTTTCATAGTGATGCCAAAAAGGAGACTGCTTTAAAGTGCTACAAACAACCTTTAGCCTACCCGTTGCTTTTTCAAATAATGTTTTGTACTAAGTTCTTTAAAGAATTTCATAAGCAGGTGTTATCCACCAGCTGTCATAAACAAAACACATGCCTTAACATCACTGACTATTGTACAGCCAGGTTTGCAGCAGCCTTGAGTGTTTCAGGAGAGAGTAGTGCATCAGCAGTTTTCTGCTCTGTGTGATTTGATGTAGCTAGTCTCTCATTCTTTATTGCATTTATTGAACTGTGCTCTGAAGACCTAAGACTTTTATCTTGTATCTGTGACTGTTTTTAAGGTTCCCCTATTGCGTGACTATGAAGAACTCCTTTTGGTTACATGATTCGTTATTTTATTAAGGGTGGGCTTGCATTATCACAGGACACAGGTTGATAATTTTATCATTTTATTTTATTTGGGCAAAGATCATGAGTAATACAGTGGTTCTTATAATTCCCATTGCAATATACAGATGAGAAGCTATCAGTTTTAATCTTCTATATTTTACAGAAATGAAGAACAGCTCTATGAATAACAAATAAGGAATCTGTGAGCCATTATTGGATTCATTTATAAATGTCGAACTCAGCTACAGTGTCTGAAGTTAGTTTTTCAGCAGATGAGTCCAAGTCTCAGCTGTACAGCCTGGGGAAGGTAGGCAGACAAATGGACAGTATGCACTGTGTTCTTGTTCACAAATTTTACACAAGGCCAATAGGAACAGCAGAGGAATCAAGATTTTTAGAGACCGTGACAATTTTTTCTGGTGTATGACTGCAACAAACTTAGACATGCGACCTTCACCATAAGTTTTTGAGCTGATAAATAACTTAAAACAGATTTTTGGCATTCCTCCCTCCTATCCGCAAATGTCTTGCCTTGATACTGTACGACACATGGGTCAAAAATTCAGCAAGCAGTACATCTGGCCAATCCAGAGTGTGTGAAAAGACACTTATTTTATTATTTTCGCCCTTTATCTGTCTGTACAGCTGCACTGGTTTTGATAAGGCTGGCGAGTGATGCCTTATGCAGCATTTTTCAACGGGTAATTGTGCGCTACCACTGAGGAATAGATAAGTATGAGTCAAATGGAGTCTAGTGAGGAAGATTTATATGTGGGATGAGCCTGTATCCCTTTATTACCAAAGCAGATATTCTCATACTCCTTCTAAGCACGTGTGTGTAACATTTGGCTCTTTTGGCCCATATTCCAGATGTCAATAGGAGACAAGAAAAAGGTAGCTGACACAGAATCCCGGTGTTTGCCTCAGCAGACCTCCCCCCCAACTCATTTTATGTATTTAGCATCTGAGTTGGCAAATGGTGCAGAGCTGATTATTCTGTTGTAACTGTCACCATAAATTAGGGGTAATGGCCTACAAGGTTTAAACTTGCTTGTAGAGTTAATTGTGATATCCTGGCAAAAAGCTGAGGGGAGTAGTTTTTAACAATGGACAAACAAGGTCAGCCTGACCTGTGTTCTTTTTCTTCTTCTTGTGATAGTGATAAAGCCAGAGGAAATTATCACCCAACTCAACAGTCCACCAGAGCTGTATGAGCCATTTCTGTGCCATTCAGCTCATTGTTTTGGTTTTACAGCTGGCAACTTTACCGTTTTTTTCACCACTGAATGCAACTTTGCCAACACCAAATGACAGATATGCAAAGATAATGATTTAGCTGGTGAAAATGGTCAAGCATTTAGCTGCTAAACAGACTTTTTTTTTCCATCAGGAGTTGGTGGAGACCAAACCAGAGTAAAAAGGAAAGTCAGTTCAACTTGCATTCATCTTGCGGCTAGAAACACAACTCCTGGTGCTGTGCTAATATTGCCTGCTAGATGTGTAGATAAGCAACTGTTACTTAATATACTCAAACATTCACCATATTAACTTAATGTGGTGATATGTCAGTGTTAAGTTTGCAGCTTGCCGTGACGCCTCCAAGTGGCCAAAAATCAGGTTTAAAAATGGATGACCACAGTATAATATGCTTGTTTATGAACAATAATTGCTTCCCCCCCTTCGTCCACTTTATATAAGGACACTTCACAAGGTGTTGTTGCCTACAAAAATCTGAATTTGGTAGAATACTTCAAAAATAAACAAGGCAAGTACTGCAATCTTGTTGATCTTGACACCCACAGAAACTCAGGAAAACATCAAAGTGTTCATCTTCCCTATAGCTAAAAGACCTGTCTCAAACAGTTGCTGGAGTTGGTATTGAAACATGATGAACTAAACCAAGGTCATATTTATTTTTTAACATCTTACATATTTAACAACATACTTCCAAAAGTCTTTGGATTCACAATATTTTAAATACTACATACATAATACCCTGATACATTGGTGCCCACAGCCCATCAAAAAAACAAATAAGTCATGTGAATGGCCACCTCCGCATTGATACCCCCATCAATAGTGACTATAATAACCACAAGGCCCCAGCCAAACATTAAATCACAATTTTATATGTAATCAAGTCGAGCTCATCACATCTGCACTGATTGATTCTAGACTAAATTGCTGCCTGGCATTTGCAATTTCATTAACTCATGCTGGCAGGGGCAGATTGTGTGTGTGAGTAAGACATTGAAGGCGGAATGGGAGAGTGCGCAGTGGCAGGGGAAAGTGAGTCGGGAAAGTAGTTAGAGAGAAACATGAGGGCAGAGGAGTGATTTGTTTGTTTTACGGGACCTGAATCCATCGTAACTCAGTGAGACGTGAGGAGATGGGGGGTCGGGGGTGGGGGTTACAGAATCGGGTGATAAAGGGGAAAGGTTCCATTCCAAAACACAATTCATGTTTATTAAAAATAATAATGTCTTATACTCATAGACTTTATGGCCAAACATTAAGATGATTCAATCCCGAGGCAAATGTTTTGGTGAGTAAGTATTGAGCTTTAACTGCAAAGTGGACTTAATTCAAGTGCCACATTTTAATTCAAGTGACTCATCCATGATGGCATTTGACATGATGCTGATCTATCATATGACCCCCAGCGCATGTCTCTGTGATGTTTCATTTTGAGGAAATGCTGCTGTACCTTGGTGTAATCATGGTTCACGGCTTCAATATATTCCAAGGAGCACCATGGTGGCTTTGACAGATGTGGTCTGACCGCCAACTAGAGGAGCTACTGCACATGGAGTTAGGACTCAGGGCACCTTGGCCGCAGACCCAGACAGAGACACAGTAGTCTAATTAAAATGTGGCAACAAGAAAGAGAGCAGACTGGCAGAAATCCCAGTGGTAAACAGAGTCTAGGATGAGACAGACATCTACAGATGCTATCCATCTATCCATCTATCTATCCCATCTGATCCCATGCTTTGTTTACCACCACTCTGTTTGCACAGACTTTTTGTAGATTCCTCTCTGCATTGTCGCCACTGGTCTTAATGTCTTAATTATACCACTATGTCTTTGTCTGGGACAAAGTTGCCCTCAGTCTTCACTTCTTGTAGCTGTTGCAGTTGGTGGCTGTAAGTTTGTCCCGGTCATACTCACCAGTGGAGGCGATCTGCTTCATGCCCCCTGTCAGACCCAGTTAACATGATTACTGTCCTTAATGCTCTCCCTGCATTCAGCGTGGTGCCCTGGATATTATTCCATGATAGGTTGAGCCGAAAGGGCTGTTTCATTTAATGTGTGTTGACCTGCTGCACAGTGTCAACATTTTGTGTGGAAGACACAGACAAGGTCAGTGTCATAAGCTAGTATAATACATTCTCTTTGTGTATGTGTGTGTGTGTGCTTGCACAACAAGTGCTGCACATGTTGGTCGATTGCCAACTCTTTAGGGCTTGTGGTAATTTGTAGTCTACAGTATCTGTGCATGAACATGGGTTTACACATAACAGCATGTTTTTGTAAGATGCACTGCTCCAGAGTGCTGCTGTCAGTCACTATCTGGTGTTTTACACCAGATATGTGTTAATCAGAAGTTACTAAGATCACTTTAAAGCTGGCTTCGCTTTGGCATCCATGTCACAGATGTGATTGGACACTCATTACTAGAGTTGTTTGTGGTCTGACCCGCCTAATTCCTCTGCCCACCACCTTCTTTCAACTTCAGTTTAGCTTTGTTTGCTTGCTCACCTTCTCTCTCTTGTGTGCACTCCTTCCTCTGTCTCTCTGTTTATCTCTCTGTTTTTCTCTTACTTATTTTTCTACTTGGTAGCAGTTATTTTTTGTGCATTGGCATGTGGATCTGGAAACAAACTGCCTCTACTGTTTTTAATGCCTCCTTCAGTGTTTATATGGTTCTGGCATCAGGGTCTAAACTACAAATGACATATGAAGCATGCCTTCAGATGAACTGCCTTATAATGTGTTTTTGACCTGATTTAGTCACCAGCCCACTCAGTTGTCACTTATTTCCTCATCAGTTTTCCAATTTGAGCCATTCCTGGCTGCCACCTGTTACTTGTCTAAGACCTGATATTCCTTTTCCTGATTTGATTTTGATGTCCAACCTACCTGATAATACTACTCTGATTTTAGCCTTCCTGGCCATTCCCAAGTATCAAGTCTGTTAACTGCCTTTAAATCCTCTTGCTGTGTATGGGTTTCTGTTAACCTCTAGCCAGTTAACCTGAATTGACCTGAGTCACAGGGAAATCAGGGGAACGGGGGGTTGTGACCACAATGATAGCAGCGAGAGACACCTCAGGTAATGTGTTTTAAATATTTTTCAACTAAGACAATCATTGGATGACAGGACAGCCCATGCACAGAAACCAGTGAAGTCACTGGACAATGATAGAGAGATGGAGCCTCAGTGTGATGATGAGATAAAGCTGGCTGATAGATGTCTTCCAGCTTGAATCTGAACACTAAAAACTTTCATTTCATTTTGATTTGCACAGGTCAAAATAAATTAAAAAGTTTTTTGCGAAAAAAAACAAAGTCATTATGTGTCAGTTTAAAACATGTCTGACTGTGGTGACTATGGTAGCATCAAAAAGAAACAAGACACTGAGACAAATGGGCTGAAATAATACCTGGCTAGCACAAAGGATCACTGCGAATGTCTTATACCATCAACACAACAACAAGACTTTTAATATTTTGTCTATATTATTAATAATATTTTTTTATTATGTCTCAAGGTGGTTTATTGGGTTACTTTGCAGAATATCTTCTGTATTATCTTTTAGTATGAGAAGTATTGAATAAAACTTCACAACAAAATGGGGTGGGCATAAGGGGATCTAATTTGCAGGGCCCTAAAAATAGTTGTTTTGGCTGTGGTGTTTAAAATCCACAAATGAGCTCTTTGCAACATTCCTTTCAATCAAAAATATTCTATATATAGAAATAAAAGTTTCTATCTCAATTCAAAACCTGTGTGGCAAAGTTTGAGTATATCATGCAATACTGCATGTTCACCACACCTGATTGCTGCCAGTTGTAGACCTCTGTGGATACTATTGCAAGAGAAGTGCTCAGGAGTAAATGGTGGGCTGTTGTGATGGATGGGGATTGCACTCTGCTTTCCAGATTTTCTGGCCCACTGCTGCTGCCAGAGTTTAGCTTTGCTTTGGGAGAGAAAAGAAAAAGGTCCATTACCCACCCTGTGTCTTCAGTCTGAACCACAGATCTGTGGCTTTATTGTCTCCTCCTGTTTCTGTGAAGATTATTGTTTAAAAATAAATAAATATGTTTTTCTTCTCCTGATAAGAATTACAGCGCAGCATTTGTCAAATAAGCCTAAAATATGCAGGATTTGAGCGTGCAATTGTGTTTATGAACACAACACTGCACTGACCACTTTGTGTTGTATTCATCAGAAATAAAATAACATTTGTCAGAAATCATTCACACTAAGATTTGTAGATCCACAGACATTTGTATAGATTATGTATTTCACTGCCGGCAGCGTGAAAAACAGTACAATATTCACAAACACACCTGTCATTATTCCATTTATATTTAGTCACATCACATCCCTGTCTCTATGCAACGACAACAGGATAATAGCCCCTGGGATCTGAAAGTCAACAGATCTTTTTTTCACATGGAAGAGTCAGAAAATAGACGGAAAACCACAATATAGGGGAAAAAACAGGTGTGTGCCAAGAATGTAAGTCAAAAACCATTTTTATCTTTGAATGGAGGATTTGGAGGACTGTCATCATTGACACACTCGGTTGTATGGCGTAATTACTCTAACTTGAATCGTGTCCTGAATTCTGTGATCTAATCTTGGCTCCTCTGGTGCTGTACAGTTAGGAGCTTTTGTCCACAGTGACAACTGTTATCATTACAACTCACTTGTCTGTCTTCTCAGCAGGATAAATGCAAACTGGAGCTGTCTCTGACTACAAGTCATCATCCAAGTTTATGCTACCAGCTTGAGTTATGAAGTACTGTTTTTATTGCAGGTAAGTGGCACTGGACAGAGCATGACAATATTGGTAAAGCAGGTATTTAGCTATCATAGATCATAAATACAATGTAAGTACAATGTAAGTATATTTGTTTGAGCATGCCTAAAATTGTTTAATGTGCTTTGTTTTACAACAGAAACCAGAATTTGATGAGGAGATCGATGCCACTCTCATGTCTGTACAGTGAATATAAAGTTATAGCCTGCAGCTAGATAACTTAGCTCAGCACAGCGCCTGGAAACGAGAGGGAATAGCTAGCCTGGCTCTGTCTAAAGGTAACAAAATCCACCTACTTGCTTCCCTTAAGCTAAGTAAAGTGTTGTTGTCTGGCAACCTCATGGTAGCATAAAGACTCGACAAAATAGTCTTTGAGCTAAGCTATGTTAACTCACTGGTTGTTGTAGCTTCACAGTTAATAAACGGTGTCAAGTATCAGTTCAACACAGTGGCTGCTGCAGTATTAAAACTGGAGGTTCATTATTACAGTATAACCTCCCTCACCTATAGGAAAAAGAATGCAACAACTCACTTGCATTCATGTTGAACTGTTGCTATTCAGAAGACCACAATTCATTCTTTACCTTGAGATTAAAAAGTTCATTGTTGACCTTTGCAGCAGTAGCTGACAATCACAATCTCACCACAAGGTATATTTAGTAGCTGCTCCTGACCTTTTGATGGAAATGCATGACCTTCATCTGGAGATGTAGTTCCATTTTTCTGAGCACTGTAAGGACATCTACAAGTTATTGAGATTGTGGAGTTGCTGAGAGTTGACTTCTGCTGAGATTGCTTTGTCAGCTATGTTTTCAAAAGCTAGAATGAACTTTCAACTTCTTCAAACTCAACTTTTAAACCAACTTGGACCTACATGTCCTTAAAGAAGTTCAAAGTTTGGTTTTAGAAGGTTCTGTGATGCAGTCAGAAGCTCTTGAACAACTACTAAATTGCCCTTGAGGTGAGCTTGTTTGATCAGTTATCCTTTATAGAGTTTTAATTAATCCTAAGAAAACTCTGTAGTAACCATGTAGTAATCATGTAGTCTATGTAATAGAAATGCGTTGTTCATTTCATCCAAAGCTGGGCGGAGTCAGATCTTTGTAAAATCGGAGTCAGTGTTGTACAGCCATTTCTACTCTGTGTCTTTGTGTGAGTCTGAAAGAAAAAAGAGAATAATAAAAAATTGGACTTTTAGCAAACTGAATTTTCGAAAGGGCTGAGTTGGTCAACAGCTTTTTGTTTTCTGGGCCAAATTTACATTTCAATGGGTTTGGCAGAGGTCCTAGTTTCAGAGAGGTGAGACAGTGTTCAGAGTCAATGAGCAGGAGGAACACTGGAGATTTACTTCTTCTAGTCTACATTTTATTGACAGTCTGCGAGAAACCCAGCACAGGATTCATTTTGTTCACCCAGTGTTTGACCTTTTGTGGTTTAATTTAAGTCTGCAAAGAAGGTATCCTTTTCAGACACTCTCCTTGTTCACCAGCCATACTTGTGAGACAATTCAAAGATAGAAGGCGAGGCAGTTTTCCTCTTCTGACCAACACTCAATCCCCATCTCCCACAGAAAAATTTAAACTTGTAGAGAGGCATCAAAGAGAATTTCAGTCCCATTCACCACTGAAAGGCACTGACACAGAAGTCAAAAAGAATTTTAGTGTTTGCCATAGAGAATATTTGGTGTTGGTAATGATGCTTGTAGGGAGAAGATGAAGCAAATTCTAGTCTACTGTTATTGCTGAGAGTTGCTGTTGTTGAAAGCTGTCAATGAATATATAGTAGCCTGCTATTTGGATGCTGAGGATAGCACAATAAAGGGATTGAGGTTGGTTGGTTTCTTATTTTCTTGCTGTGACTCACTGCAATTAGGGTATCGATTTTGTTATAAAATGTTAACTACTTTTGTCAGTGCTTTCTTTGAAAGTCACTGCTATTAGTGTCAATCAGATTATCATCCAGTGAACCCCCATTACCTTCCTTTTGAACTGAGCTATGATTTGGGGTCACAAGCTAAAAAAAAAAAGGTAGGGAACAACTTGGTCAGTCTTTGCAGATGCACCTTATAAATTGATTGTATGTTTTTTTTAAATGTAAAATCTTAATCTGAAAGGTAATTAGTGACTCCCGAACCATGATGAACTGCTATATACTTACAAAGACTAATGCAGCACAAAATGCATATGATAGTGATTACAGTCATGTGTGACAAAATACATACATGTTGTATGTTCATGTCAAACATGTATAAATTATAAATTATTTAATCATGTATAACAGATAATCTTGCTGTTTTTTCAGATGGATTAACTGATAATGCCATTACAACATAATGAGTCAGACAGATTATAAAGCGTGTCAGTGACCCAAGTCTCTACAGGAAACATTAATCCTATAGTGGGAATCTATCATAGTATCTGATAAAAACCATCCATCCCTCTGAATCAAAGCCCTACTCCCTCTCCCTCTTTCTCAAACTGTTACCAAGACACATGCACACATATTTAGGCATACATACATGCAGATAACAATAATTTTCAACAACACTGTGTAAAAGCATGAGCAAGATGTATTCCACTACCAATTTTCGGCCCGATTTCAGAAAAGAGCCACTGATTGCAATCCAGAGTGGTACCTAATTTCACCTGAGAATGCATAGTATTGTGTTTTGGCATTGATTTCTCTTTCTTTAGTCATAAAAAAACAGAAAGAGTAGGGTAAAGAAAGTAAGAAAAAAAGGAGTGTGGAGAGGAGGGGTATGCAAGAGATATTTTTCCAGACATAGGAGAAAGACATTTATAAAGAAAATACATCCCTCATTAGTGTTACATTAGGCTCATATACTGTACCTTATTAGTCAGAATCAGCGTAATGTCCAGTAAATGTCCAGTCATTTGTCTTGATGTCACTGCTGCAGTGACATTAATCACGAGGCCCGTGCTGTACCAGGCTTCCAGGAAGAACATACATATATATATATATATATATATATATATATATATATATATATATATATATATATGTGTGTGTGTGTGTGTGTGTGTGTGTGTACTGTAAGGGATGGTCACAGTAAGGAAAACATCTTACATTATAATGCAATCCAGTACAACAATGCAACAAATAAACAAATAAACTCCTCTGTGACACACATGAACACTGTGAGCTTCACAAAGTAGTATTTATCACATTACTATTATATTGGACTGCACAACAGTGTAAAATAATGGTATCTTACTTAGTTTGATATTCAATTTAAATTACATATTCAGTTCTCATATTCAGTTCATATTTAGTGTGCAGACATGAGAGTGGCATTGATCTTCTGGTGAATGTTTGTCAGGAAAGCCGAAAAGTGTATTTCCCAAAATTTTGAACTATTCCTTTAAAATGACCAAAGCAAGCAGCATAATAAAGCCATACTGCCATGAAACCCTTTAGGAGGATTCTGGAGTGGATGGTTGGGCAAGCAAAGCGTGACTGACACCAACTTAACTACACCCCAACCACATCACAAAATGCTCCTATGAGTTGTTTTTGAAGCAGCCATAAGGCTTATTTTGGAGGGTAACAATGAAAGACATGTTTTGCTGTTTAAGGTTTAGTTTTGTTGGATATATCCAGACTTGCTTTGTCTCCCTGTAGGTTAAAACTAAGGGGATGTGTAAAGCTGCCAGGACATCTGCCTCATCTGCCTTACTTTTTCCTTACACCCTTGCCAAGGCTTGGCATCTTTACCTGCCCCCTGCAGTATCTGAAACACCTCGGCTCTATTCCCACTCCTCCACACATTGCCAAATTACCACTAAGAAATCCCACGTAACAAACTGATGCTGAAAAGGTGTTGACACAGCTGCCTGCAGAAATACAAGACTTCTGTGTAAATATGCTATAGTGATAAATCAATGGTATGTCAGTTTGAAATAATATGACTGTTTTCCCAAGGTATTTTTATGTTATTCTTGTTTTTACTGTACAGTCATATTTTGAATTGTTATTTTAGTCTAATTTGGGATCATGTTGAACCTGTGTGTCATACAGTACACTGCTGGGCTTTTGTTCACTGCCTGCATGTCACTGTACATCAAATCCTCGTGGGGGGAACACAACACTCTTAAGACACTCATGCTGAGATGCTGTCATAAATGTGCTAAACATAGATACACACACATACTCTGTTGCACATTCACATGTAGACTACCAGTCAAAAGTTTTAGAACACCTCTATTTTTCAAGTTTTAATTGAAATTGACATAGTTTAAAGATTAAAAAGGAATAAATGATTTCTTTTGCACATTTTTGACTCATTCAGCAACCATACACATCTACAGCATTCTCTCCAGCATGGGAATCAAATATTATTCAGAAAGTTCACCCAACACTGTTTCAGAAGTTCCCACAAATGTATCACACTTGGATGTTGCTTTGCTTTCACCTTCTGTCCAGTTCATCCCAAATCAGCTCCATGTGGTTTAAGTCTGGAGACTGTGCTGGTCTTCTATCATTTGAAGCCACAGACTAGTTTGTTTTCTTCTGTAGATTGCTGTAGGATGAATCCCTGACCAACCAGTGTCTCTGCCTTTGTTACTTGTCTTTTTCTCACTATTCTGATAGCAATATAGAATGGTAATACCTCCAGACAGCTTTGTAAGTAATAAACCAAATTTGGTACACCTGTAGGAATTGTTGCATTAACTGTCAAGGTGTAATTCCATTGCTACAAGAAAGCTGTAAATTAACCAATTTGTTAATGCCTACAAAAGGCCTGTTTTATACTAAATGTAGATGATTTTTCAGTTTGTAGCAACCTAAACTTTTTTAGTGTGCTGATAACTGTTGTATCATTTAAGGTCATTCACTGGGCTTGAACTGCCTACATCTCAATAAAAAAAAACTGGAAAAATTGAGGTGTTCTAAAACTTTTGACCGGTACTGTAAGCACAGCTACTCTTTCTCTTCAGCATCTATTTTACAGCCAGCTGCAAATGCCCGAGTGCCTTGGAGTGCATGCTTCAATTGTTCCACTCCTCTTAGCGGAGCAACACAGCAGGGAGATGTCTTCCCTGGTGCTTTTAAAACCACTTAACTTGTGCACTCTGTACACACAAGTGTAGAACTTGGGTAGCCATTAGTTGTAGTCACAAATGCTCTTTTAGTATTATGAATGAATTTTTCTTTGTCTCATCATGTTCAATACCTTTTCTAACGTCAGTCTTCTTTTTGCCTTTCTAACAGTTTGTCTGTGTGGCACTTTGCCTAATTTTGTATTTTGCTGTTTTCTCTCCTCACTCTCTCTGTATGTGTGTCTTCACTCTTTTGTATTCTAAAAGAAGATGCAGCCCAATCCATCTAAATGTGATTCTGGATGGCTGCGGTATGCTTTTATCCAAACGCATTTTCTTAACAATTCAGCTAGATGTGATCTTGCTATGTAACCTATTTTTGGATGGCTTTTGTTGTCTTTCTCATCCCCTCCCTCCCCTCTCATGTGAGACGGACAATCAAACTGTGGGAGAACACAGGGAGAAGGAACACATGGGTGAGCGCGAGGACATCAGCAGCAGCGGCAGCAGCAACAACGGCTCTGTTCCTGTTTTTAGCCCACTTCTATCCTCTCCTGGTGTCTGTTGCAGTCTCTTGGCATGTTCTCACAGACAAACAGCCCTGCTTCTCTGGACCCCACTCAGTGCAGAGCAGCCATTGTTCTCTTAAAGCACAAACTCCTTCATATCCATCCTCTCAGGCTCCAAACTCTGGAACATGGGCAGTGCTTTCTAAACAATGGCCCCTGAATAACCGTGACGCTGGATGTGCAGACAGTTCCACTGTAATTGGAATAGACCTCTAATGAGTGAGGCTGAATGCTTGACCATGGGCCACTGAGCCTGAAGCCTGGGAGTTTTTATTGTCTTTCTCCTCTGAAGGCTTTGGATGGGACCATTTTGGCATTGTCTGTGTGTGTCTGCTTGCATGTGAGGATTTACTGTGAGAATATTCATCTGGGAGAGCAGGTTCATTTCCACAGTGCACATCCTGGTCTTGGTCTGATTTGCATTCACACTAAAGGCCTTCGCTCCTATTCACTGATCTGTTCATTGGTTTCTCTGTGCGTCCTAACTACCTTTCTTGGAATGCACATGCAAGTCCTTTTTTTGTTTTCAGTTTTATCAAATACTTTTTTTAATTCCTCTTCTAATTCTCTCCCCTCTCCATGAATAGACGTGGTTAAGGACAGCTTGCTGAGGTAATGCAGTTTTTTTGATAATGAGCCTCCAGTCAGCGGAACAGCCCAGTCACATCTAATATCTCCTAATAAAAGGAGAGTGGTTGCTTCCCTCTGCAGGGAGTGCTATTCAGCTCAAACCTGTTGGAGAGGTGGTAGAGGAATGCCTCTTAATTAGGGACATTATTACTCCTGAGGGAGCACTAAGGAGGCTATGGGTGCCATGTGTTCATGTCTCCTGTTGACCTCTGACCTTATATATTGTAGCATCCCACAAACTTTCTTCTGGCTGCCAAACGATTAAAGCGAGACACCAACCTAAACTCAGACAAAACTGAAGCTACTGTACTTGGCCCCAAACACCTCAGAAGCAAATTATCTAAGAATATGGTTACTCTAGGTGTGTTGACCTGGCGGTTGGCACCACAGTAAGGAATCTCAGAGTTACCATTGAGCAGGATTTGTCATTTATCTCTCACATGAGACAGACTTCAAAGTCTGCTTTTTTCACCAATGTAAAACTGCTAAAATCTGGTACACTCAGTCGGACAAAAAAGCTTGTCCATGCATTTGTTACCTCTAGGCTGATTTATTGCAATTCCTTATTATCAGGCTGCCCAAATAAGCCTCTAAATATTCTCTAGCTGATCCAGAATGCTGCTGCACATGTACTGACAAGAACTAGGAAAAGATCTCATATTTCTCCATATTAGCTTCTCAGTTTCTTTGCCTCCTATAAAATCCAGAATAGAATTTCAAATCCTCATCCTCACCTGCAAAGCCCTTAAAGGTCAGGCACCATTGTATATTAAGGAGCTCATAGTCCCCTGTCACCCACTAGAGCAGTGGTGCAGGGTTACTTTTTGCTCCCAGAGTCTTCAAAAGTAGAAAGTGAGGCAGAGGCTTCATCTGTCAGGCTCCCATCCTGAGGGACCATCTTCCACTTTGGGTCCTGGAAGCTGACACCTTCTTCGCGTTTACAGGTAGGCTCAAAACTTTCCATTTTGATAAAGCTTATAGTTGGAGCCGGCTAAGGCTTGCCTTGAACCATCCCCTGTTTATACTGCCATAGGCTTAGAGTGCCTGGGGACTTCCCATGATGCACTGAACTCCTCTCTCCTCCTCTCCCTTCTTCATCTGTACGGATTCATATCCCGTTAATGCATGTTATTAACATCTGTCATCTGTAGTTTTGTGCTTTCACTGCAGGTATTTCTGCCTCCAGAGCTCAGGATTTCAAATCTGTGATTGCAAGCCACATACTGCCCCTACGATCCTGATATCAACAATCATACACAATGTAAAGGTAGGTATTGAATAGCATTTATATTCAATTCAACTCATGACCATATGGGACAGAAAAGTTATCCATAAGGTATGGAAGAACTGTGTCTAATAGATAGAATAACATGGGTCAGCTGTAATAGCTTTACATGTGTATTCACTCAGAAACATTTACTACAGGGCTTGTTTCTCGACGTATTTTGCAGCTAATACTGCACACTGACTCCTCTCTCCACGTACATTAGATAGGGCAGTTTCTGAGGATTGAGAAGCTAGATAAACCCAGGATTTATATTGTTTATTTTTTCAAAGGAAATCTCTCTCAAGTCCTTATATTTTTGCAGTATAGTAGGAAGTGAGATTCCGTCTCAACCTCTGTTTTATGACAAAATGGACGCAGACTGGTCTCCTTGTGCTTGTGACGGCCTGTTTCTCTTTCTCTCTCTCTCTCTCTCTCTCTCTCTCTCTCTCTGCTGCCGGATGCTTTCTCACAGGAGAACGTTGGTTCTCTGTCAATAATATTGTAAAGAGTATGGTCTGGATCTGCTCTTTAAGAAAAGTGCCCTAAAATTACTTCTGTTATTATTTGGCTCTATATAAATAAAACTGGCATGACTTGACCTTTCTCCCCCCCTTGTAACACAATTACATCCTCTGTGTGTCCGAACTTCTTTCTTCCATGGCAGAGCATATTACATGCCAGCCTCTCCACGTTCAACAAAAAGTGAGGTCACAACCTATCTGAGCTTCATTCTGACAGGCAGGCATGATGGCCCTGCTGGGTTTCATCTTAATAGTAGTAGCGTGCATTTGATCTGACTTTTGACCAACTCGCCACATGTGTGTCTATAGCAGAGTAACCTGTACCACCTACATAACAGCAAAGCAATAACAGAGCTGTGACACGGAGTACCTCTGTGTTTCCTACAGGGAGTATGGATTTTCTGTTTTTTTTTTTTTTTTCGTTCAATCTGATGACAGCTGTACTGACTCATTCCCCCACTGTGCTCACTTTATATTATTATTGTATAAATACTCCCTGTTGTCCACCATTAAAATAGTATGGTTGTAATAGTTCCTCTTGACAAATCCTTAGTTGTGCGGTCTCAGTGACAGAATGAGGCAAGCAAAAGTCAGTCCCAGAGCAAGAGTCTTTATGCGACCAGCTGTGGTCTCAGGCAGACAGGACCACTGAGAGTTTAACAGCCGTGTCAGCCCTTAATTAGAGAGCCAGACCAAAGGAAACAGCTCATGTTCCTTGTTAAACATGCTGAAGGCCATGAGCTCGTGACGCAGACTGTCTGGGGGTCAGTGGGTTAGACTGAGATGATGAAGTTTCCCATACATGCTTCCAGAGTTCAGGCTGAGGTGAGTGTCTTTTAGTAGCGTGTTTTATTATTCAGTGGCTGAGATATGTCTGCCTGAATTGAGTGGGGAGTCAACACTGATATGAGAAGGACATCATGATTGCCACTTGAGTTCTCCCCCAAAATCTGTGCATATACACTTCAAATCATTACAAACCCAAACCATCATCATTCTGAATTTTTGAATATGTGGACTTCCGAGGATTCACATTATTTTCCCTTCATTACTTAAATATGATCTTTAAGCATGCTGTTACTGTCTGTCAAGAACATTATGCATGTGTCTCTTTTGAAGTAAAATCTAGATGCTGATTAAAATTTGTAGATATATTTGAAAATATTAGGATTGTGCAACTTATTTCTAACTCCATAAGTAATGTCGCTGTTTAGGAGCAGATACAGCTTAGAGCTTAACTATATCAAATTTTCACTCATGGTAATTATGATACATTTTCGTAATTAAAACAAAAACACGCCTTCTTCGGTTTGGAGACTGAGAGCTCTTGCACTGCAAAGACTTCTGTTTGGTCTCTGGGACATAGACCCAGCTCTTGTCACTGGTGATGATCCTCAGCATGTAGGTTGGGTCATCCCAGGCTTGTTGGCTGTGATCCTCACAGTCTTCGATGCAGTGCTTCTTTTGCTCCATGGTGAAGTTGCAAATGCATACCTGCAAGTGGTCACAAAAACGCATGTAACACAGGTCCCAATGTTGATCGCAAGATGTAACATGGAATATTGACTCAAGCTTACCCCTGTTTCAAGTGCCTTACCATGCCATGCTCTGTTCCTTCGCAACAGAAACAGGAACTTTTTGATTGCACCTCATGTTAGTGTCTAATTTATACATGAAAAAGTCATTTAGTTAGCAGCGCAATTTGATTCAAGACTAGAGTTTATTATTTATGGGCAATGACAAGAAAACAAGCTACTATGATGCAGAGTGACCACGCTACACACACACACACACACACACTCACACACATTTACCTCACTGATAGCTCTTCTCCGCTATAGCTCCATGGCCCACAAGACAATTGTTGTGTGTAATGACCCGCTGTCCTGTTACTCTTGGCTGATCCCTTTCTACCATCCCTGGGGTGTTTTATTTTGCCAGCCTGATCGAGCCTGTGCAGTCAGCTGGATCCACCAGACAAACCCAGACAGAGAATTGTAAAACTTTAGTCTAGGATCAATTGTCATCTTTGTTCGCTTTCGAAACCACAGTTTTAAAAGAAGTGTTCCAGTTGGTATGGATCTTGTTTAATTCATGGTTAATTGTCATCTATCTTCATTTTCTTATAGGATAATTGATGCCAGTGCCGTGATATTTGGAGATTTTGAACAATATTGCACTTGGGAACTTGATGTTCCTAATTTGTGTTAAGCTCACATGGGGCATTTTGTCTGCCAAATAAACCCTTAATTATTTAAGTCCCTGCTGACTAATTACTTAAATGACATTCCTCATAGGATTTAGCACAAATACTTTCTAGAATGGTTTGATGGATTGCTTTTAGCTGTTTTAATTCATTTTGGATTCTTGATGGACAGGTGGGCATATCAGAATGTAATTGCTTTGCAGCTGTGCAACAGACTACACACTACAGACTCATAACCTATAATTTTTTGTACATTTCTGTCTTTAGCACCCCTTATCACACTCTCAGGTAAAGCAGTTTTAAGTAAGTGATGCTTTGGTTTAAACTGATTAAACTGAGAATACCAACATTTTAATTAGCTTACATTGGTTCAGTGGTCACAGTCATAGAAAGATAATGTCAGGGCTATTGGGTGCAATTAAATAAGCTACAGAGAGACATAGAGAGTTTTTTTTTTTAAACAGCAATTAGATATTGAAAAAAGTTTCTTTGATTGAGTAGAGACAAAGGAATGGGTGGAACTTTTTTCAGTTTTTTAAGGAAGGTTAGGAGTGACTGTGCTGCTGTGAATGAGTAGGAAAGGTCATGTGTCTTTGGGGGTGTCAGGAGGAAGAACTGCCAGGGCCAACTTATCAATTCATTGCAGAGAAGAGAGATACAAGTGACAGTAGCAGAATGCCAGTGTTTAAGACTGCACCAAAGCCTGCAGGTTTGGGAATGCATGTCAGTACCAGAGGTCTAAAGTTGACACAAACAGCCAGTGGAGATGGGATGAGGTAGCAACATGGGAGGGGATTGGAGACTCACATGCTGCAGTGCTCTTGAGGAATGGAAGCTGAATGGCTGAGTTGAGACATTCAGACAGAGATTTTTAAGGATAAGATTAGTACTATTCTGTATTTTGTTCGTGTCAACAAATTGCATGAAAAGACCCAAATCAACAATGCATTAGCCCACCTCTCAAAACTTTCTTATTTCCCTACTTTATCTGTGGCACTCAGCCTTAAACCTATTTGTTCCTATTGAAGGGGTAATTCTTTAAAATAGTTGCAAATATAGGTTTCTATTTCAACATCCAACCCGAATTCACTGACTCTCTCACACACTGCCTGGGGGACACCTGAGATGGTACCATAGACAAGCTCAAGGGAATGACTGTATGCTGCCATAAATGGAGATGATATGTTATATTTATTATTTGATATAAATATAATAATTAACCATAATTCACACCTTTGCATCGCTTATTCACGGAAGTCCACGTAATGTCTTTCCCTCAATGGTCACAAGGAGCAAAAATGAGCCCATTTCACACGCAAAAGCAAACTTCTACAAGTGACACAAAGGTGACATACAGGCACTAGATGAGGCAGTCTCAAACAGGGGTAATCGACAGCACTGTATTTAATGCAGTAATTCCAGATTTCCAGATGTCAGAGTCAGTAAATGAAAATGAAAAGGAGAATAGGGTGTTATCAACAAAGTAACATTAGGTGAAGTTATGGGACACAATAACAGAGATAAAACCAGAGAATGGAAACTTTGGAGATGGCATAATTCCAATTTCTCAGGCTATTGATATGCAGGATAATAGTTGTAAAGAAGACTATTCCTCATAAAGTAACTGATTTTTTATTTATTTATTTATTTTTACCAGAGATCAGTATCCTTGGCTGCATTATGTTGCCTGGCTTGAGGGAAATACCCCCAATCTGGCTCCTGTTGTGGTTGCTGGCAGGCAAGAGGGAATAATCATTTTTTTCAATTCTAAATGGAAATGTAATCAAAAGATAATGAAAGCATCAAGTCTTTGTATGAATCAATCTGCATTTCAATCCTGTTTTCATGGTGCATTGGTTTAACCATGCTGAGAATAAAAATGGTGTTGTTTTCATAATTCAACTTGATTTATATGCATGTTTTGTGAGAATGGGAGGCTGTTTGCTCTAAGAACTGTGCCTCAATTAAATCATTTGATGTCTCTTAAATAGTAGTTTCAGAATGTTAAGTGCAAAACCTTGGGCGGAGATGAATACCTTGGTTTTAATGCAGCTAGATTAGTGCACCTTTACACAGCCTCTACTACAATAGCTCTTATCCCCTCCGTGAAACAGGGCTGCATGCAGAAGCTGGTTGCCACTGGAACTAAAGAGCAGTCAAATCCTCTCCTCTGATCCCATTGATGTTTAAGCTTAACTCTAATTGAGGAGGTGCTCACTTGATAGAGCACAAGTCCCTCCTATATTACTCACTTAAGCAGCTCTCCTTGAGCTGGAAAAGATGTCCTTTATTCCCTGGTGTCTTGCAGTCAACTTTTAAAAGATCAATTGTAATTTGGGCTGAATAACCTCAGTGTCTTCTGATGGATTGCTTGCATGGGCTCATGGGGATCAAGGGATCGATACATTTTAGAAAATGAAATAGGTGAATGAGTGTTCTATGTTTACTGCTGTTGAAGTGAAACATATACTCTATTTAGCCAGATCCCTACTGAGGCTGGCACTGAGTTACAGATGAATGAACTCACTAATAACACGTTGTTATAAAGGCATGGCTGTTTCTCACGTGGGGCCGTGGGAGTTTGTGCTGCTATTTGTTGATTTTGAGGTGCTGCTTGTTGACATTCATGGTGATTTGGTTAGATTGTAACCACGAGCAGAACAGTGTGTGGAGTTTGAAGGAGTTTTTGTTTGGGTTTAGATTCATGATTGATTAATAGAGAAATGGAACTGCTTTTTCTGTGTTAATGCCTGATCACTGTTGAACAGACAGACTAGCCCTAGAAAAAGGTAGATGTTTGGACTTGTGTTTCTGGCTACCTATTTAGTTCAATATTCACTCCACCAGCTCCTGAGAGAAAACATCTAGCTCTGTAGCTGCTCGATGTTCCACTTTCTTCAGCCAGTGGTTGCTAGCTTTCTCTGCTGTACACATAGGGTACACTGGATTTGTAGAGCATACCTCTGAAAATAGCATCAACACTATGAGAGTGGTGAGACAGAAACCAAGCAAGTAATATGTTGCACTTCAATCCAAACAATGAGCTGAAAGGTGCTAAAATGTTCTATAGAGATGAGGGGAGCTGCAGTGGGGTGATAATTGTCTCTGCAACATGTTGCATATACATGGTCATTTGTTGATATTAAAATAATGTTTGTGCAGCTTTAATCACGTTGTTTTAGTTCCCTTAAGGTAACCAAACCTTAAAGGCATGAGCAAATAGGTTGTAAATAAACCCCAAAGTCAGACTTATTTGGAAGAGAAACTGAAAATTATTACTGAAACTGTGCAGTGTAAACATCAGTCGTAGTTTGCAGACATATGTCTTGGGTCAACTTTACTTTTACTATAATCACTAATGGTTTTATTTCCAAATGAGGTGGTATAGATAATCTGGCCAAAATGTTTCAGCCTGAATGATTGTCTGACCTCTGCTGTTTGTTGCCCAGTTGAAACGATTTTTGCGCTGCTGCAGCATCTGGAAATCTCAGCAGTTACTCTAGTGCTTATATGTTATTGTAACAGATAGAACTGGTGTCCTGAGCTATGAATTATAATAAGCTGTAGCTGTCCTTCAGTACTAGAGGTGGCAGATCAGAAAGCACATATGAACAGTTTGTGGTCATATGGGATGTTTTGGTATGAGGACTTGTTGGGATTTGTTTCTATGTGATGTCCATTCTTATATAGATATTCTTTTCTGGTCAAAACAGTGTTAAAAATCCTAATAATCTAAGGTTTAATTATTTTCTGTCATTTTATTAACCTTACATTGCTCACCGTGATGCAAATTGCCCAGGAAATAAATAAATGAATTGATAACAATAAGCATTTTAAAAGCCCAACCAGTGTGCAGGAGAGCATTGATGACTTTTTGACACGTGCTTTGAAATATTAAACAGTGGTATGACAGCTGTTCTGCCAATAGAACATGACTATGTGAAACACAGGAACACTAAATTCCCCCACAAGAGTCAGTTATTACAAAGAAATGTCTTTTGCTCCACAGGTACATAATTGACAGAGCTTCATTTAACAGCTTCTCACCCATAAGGGATTACTGCTGTTACCCTCAGCTGGAAAAAGAACGCCTGTTACACAGTGTACAAAAAGACATTTAATCACAGGGACAAGATCAGTGGAATATGGAGTGACTCTGTGCTGCCAGCAGCACCCACACTGGGGAATGGGATGAAGGATGATGTATTCCTCATAGATCCTGTGGGCAACTGATCCCTCTGAGAGGAAAGCACAGATGCAATCATGAACTTGCTTATTTTCAGATAAAGTCACAGTAATAGGGTACACATGCACTCAGATGCTACAAATCAAGGAGCTTGTCCAGTGAACCAAACTACAACTCAGCTCAGGATTAAGGGCTTAAAGGATCAAAGGTTGTGAGCGTGTACATGAAAGATAGCATGATCTCTATATGTGTCTTTACGGTATGTGGCAGCATCAAACGCTACAGACCTGACATCACCTTAATACCCTATCACCACAGACTAAGACCGGATAAGTGTGCGTTCTTCGGGCATCAGCAGAGCAACGATGGCTTCCTCTGTGCTTTAGCTCTCAGCAGATGCATCATGTAGTTGTTATTGTATCTCAGATCCATTCCACCCATGGCCAGTGATGCTCAGCTTGTGGTAGAGCCACCGGCCCATCGCATCTATTATTCAAAAAACCATGTGTTAGCAGCTGTTTCCAGGCTCATTAGACAGTGATCATACCGGGACTGATGATGCAAGTTTAGTTGTGATCTGACTTGTTCAGTAAGGCAGTATGGATGCCACAAAGCTCATCCACAATACTATACAGAGACTGAGAGGGATGGATATAAGCAGATGTAGCTGTTTGCAGAGACATGCCATATGACTTGTCACATGCCAGGGTATCCTTCTGGTGTGAAGTTTTTGAAATCTGAGTTGGATTGTTTGTAAAATGCCTTTGTTGTTTTTTCAGCAATGATGCCATTCAGTTTGAAGACATCTTAAGCATGTCAAATGATCAGTATGTAGCATTTGTAAACTGTGAACTTTCATTTGTTAAGTTCTGAGCATGTTAACTTGGAAAATTCAGCCACAGATAATTTATTGATGCCATGTAAACATACAGCACATGTTTTCAGGCCTCATTTGTTCAGCTGCCATTTTACTAATGCTTATCCCGTATCCTCCTGCAAGATGCAAGCTATCATTTGTGGACAATAGAAAGTATAGGCTTCTATAGTAATAAAGGGGATGAGGTACATTCATCAACAACATCAATGTAATATAATGGCATGCTCGGTCTGTAACATTTAGATTAAGCAGCTGCAGCCAGTGAATGGTGATATCACTCTGATGGAGTATTCATAGACTATTGGAATAAAACTTGGAACTCTCATTACCAATAAGATATTTATCTACTACATGATGTATCGTTCACCACAGACTAATTCAATTATCACAAAATAATAGTAAATAAAATTATGTGCTATTCAAAGGTTTAAAAATGAGTGCGAGTACTGGCATTAATCTTCATCATAAGAAAAAATAACAACTACTTGTAAACAAGGTCTTAATCACATCCTACTCACCATACTTCTGTCTTAACAAACTGAGAACTGGGAATCTGCATTTTAATTGGAAGAGGTCTTGGGTGTCAGCAGGAGTCTTAATTAACACCCAAGGCCCCTGAAAACCTCAAAATCAAATTTTTGACACTATGAGTATAAGTGGTACAAACTTGAGAATTAGAATGCACATGTAGAATAGAATTGGATAACAGCTATGCTTTTTATGCTACAGTAACAACATAATCAGTTGGAATGCTGAGGTGGAAGCATGCATATAAATTCTGGTGCCTGTGGAAATGAACTCTTACACACTCACAGTGGAGACCTGGATAGCTCTGAGGCGGATCATGGCAGAACCACCAGTCAAAGATTCTGCAAACGGTCAGATACAATAATACTCGACTGACAGCCAGTATGGTGATATTTAAGGGATTTGTTTCATTTTCCATGACTGTGGTCAGGCTTTGCATCTGTCCCAGTAAGGCTGAAGCAGAACTTAGTTAATTTGAAAGTTAAACAACGTCCAGTCATTAAGGTTGAAGCCTCTGGCTATTAGGCTGAAAAATTCAAGCTTTTCAGATGTCTCAATTACACATTTAATGTTGTTTCAGCAGCATTTCACAAAATGATGGAAACTATAAATGAAACCTAATCCAATAAGCATTGATGATTTTCAGTCTAGATGTTTAGGTTTAGGTTATAATGCTGGAATTTGCATTATATTTCACACTTTTCTTCTGGGTTGGTGCTGCTGTGTTGGAGTTCTCCCTGGTGAACAAGAGAGTTGCTTCTATGTGACTGTATCACTGAGAGAAAGGCTCTGTTATTTGTTACAGCCTTCCCCCATGTTCTGTTGGGAGACTTCACTCTCATGTTGCCAGTGATGAAATTTGGATTGGGCGATTTGGAGGAATGGCCTGTCCGATTTGAACCTGAGTGGTGCTAAGTGAATGGATTTCCGTTGTAGTCATGGAGTAGCTGTGACAAACACAAGCTTAGGGTGATTCATAAGTGGCACTACTTGGTACTAAACCATTGTAGGTCAAGGATTAATGATTGACTTTATAGTTGTATCATCTGATCTGCTGTGTGTCATGGCATTGAAGTGAGGAAAATCATCTGATCATCCCCCAGATGAGTTCATGGGTAAACCCAAATGAGTACTGGGGATGGACTTGGAACATCTTGGGAAGACCCCTGTCCACAAGATCTTCATAAACTCCTGAGAGTGAGTAGACTGGCTGGGTGCACCCTTAGAGATTGCTGCTCCTTTATGTCAAAAAGAGCCAATTGAGGAAGGATTGCTTTGGGCTTCCAGGGCATGTCCACATGGAATCTTGCTTGGGAACACTTTGAGATTCCCCAGAAGGAGCAGGGAGACATTGCTTGGGAAGAGGGACATCTGGAATACCTTACCTGTCCCACTGACACCACAACCTCACCCCAGATAAGAGGCAGAAAATCAACGGATGGCAAGTCTTTCCTTCACTATTTTTTTCTTATCTTGTCTAGCTCTCAGCAGTCCCGTGGGGCTTTGGTTTTGCCCTCAATTACCTCCAATGTCTTCGGTGTGGGCCAAATTAATTGCAAGTGCGTAATGACTCATAGGAAATGCAAAACAGGAAAAAGCTAAATGTAACACTAGGCATTATTCAGAAAGGTTCAAGCACGCAACAAATGCTCTGAGATGCTGTTACAGGCCCACAGGTAATTTACTATAATTTTCACCCTTGATGATTTATTCAACCTGCTTTATGCTTCACATGTAAACTGGTTAAGGTACTGGAGCCTCTGCAACATAAAGAGATACGGTAGCTGCAGAAAAGTTACAAGGATGAAGAAATTCACTACTTCCTGCTTTGGTTGTGTGGATTATGGACTTTATTACCCATGCTCTTTGATGCCCCTCCTGTCTCCTCAGATGGCAGAGTTAGTGGGGTAATTAAAGGAAAAGCCCCAACCCCCCACAGGTCCTTTCTGGTATGCTCCGCCCTGCCATTTACTTGTATCCAGCTGCTAATTAATGAAGTGTTGTGAAAGGGTTACCCAATCAAATCAATGGATACATAAATCAAAGACTCTTTTGTATGGGATACTGGCAGTCTGACTGGCATCAGAGAAACTATTCAGCAAAGAGATGTTATATTAGTTTACTTGGTTACTTAGATGTGTTTGAATTTTTCTGAGAGGGTGCTTTAGCACAGGAACATTTCTATTTGCAAAGCTGCTCACAGTCTGCATACACAAGTGCAAAGGTGCATGTTTGTGCTTTAATTTTTCTCTGTTTTTTGTGTATTTGTTTTTCATGGCCTGGTACATATGCATCTTTGTGGCACTCGCTCTGCTTGGTTGCGCAAAGGATGGGCTGCCCCATTAACCTGATTAATTTGAGAGATTGGATGAACGTGGAGGCATGGATGACGGGAGAGGGGACAGAAACTCTGACAGGAAAGAAGCAAGGGGAGGGTGAGATGGGTGAGAGGAATGACAGACAGCTGTATGGGACAGTAAAGAGACTCCAGAGGAAGGGAGAGAAACAGAGAAAGAGAAAAATATAGAGCAATTATGAGAAATAGCAAGGGAGGAGAACACACTCATGGGAGAAAGAGACAGAGAGAGTGAAAACAGGTGGGCAGGAGAAAATTAAAAGTGAGACAGAAAGAAGGAAGGGGGATATGGATGTTGGATCTTCATGTGGAGGATAATGGCTCCCCTCTCCTCTCTCCTCTATTGCTCACTGAAGGGCACATAAGTGTCTGGGCAAATGTGTATCAGAGTCTGGGCAGCTTAGGCAATTTCATGGAGCTAAAGAAGATGATGATAATCCAGTTAAATTGAAAAATGGGAATGTCTATGGATCCTCGTTCATCCTGTAATTAATCCTTTCTTACATTCAGGCAGCCAGATAGTTTATGTGATTAGGATTGACTGAGGATAATACTTCCCTCAGTGCTGCCCTGCTGAAATACTGCTCACTGCCTGGTGATGTACAAATGAACATTTCTCTCAAACTGTGCATTCAACAAAATAGGCCTGACTTTGTATAGCAGGGTTTTAAGTGTTCTTCAGTGATGCTCAGCCATAAATAAATCACTACATTTTTGTAGGCCCTCTAGTGTTTAATGGAACAATTAAATGGTGTGTCACTGGGACAGACAGGAGAGCTGCTGGGTGTGCGCGTGTGTGTGTGTATGTGTGTGTGTGTGTGTGTGTGTGTGTGTCTGTGTGTGTGTGTGTGTAAATCAGTTAATTGGGTAAAGTGTAATTGGGGGCAAAAGCAATACCCAATTTGCTTTCACTGCACTTGTATTCAACATGCAGTCAGAAAAAATTTGCTTTTGTTGGGTTTAGGATACGATTACAGCAAATATAAAAGTAGCCAAAGTAAAACTTGTCAAGGTTTGAAAGGTAAAATGTGGAGTGGTTGGTTGCTTTCACAGTGTGAGCCATTTTATGCATAGTTACAAGAATTCTCAGAGTGTGTGTGATGGATTATTTTTGCTTCAAGCATGGGTGAACTGATTTAATTTGCTAGCATATTTTGTGATCATGTTTAAGATTATTGTAAAGCAGATTTCATGGCGGCGTGCATGCATTTGCAATCAGTAGAAACTAGTGGACGTTTGTGCTAATCACCAAGGGCTGAGGCAAAGGTGTCTTTATTTAAACAAAATATTTAAGTTTATCCTGCAGCTGGAAGACTCTACTTCTTGAATATTCAAAAACAGAGAAAACTAGAATTTCTAGTTAAGTTCTGAGTCAGGGCAGTGCAGTTTATGCTCATTAGTGTCTGGGCAGACATTAGTCCTAACCAGCTAATGCATCCTCAAGGTTTCTATCAGTCAAGCCCTTTGGTTATTTAAGGCTGTGCTTGTTGTTTAAAGATCAATTACAAAGTACACTCTACTGCTCATATTCGTGCCATTAAATTGAAGCAAATGATAGGTGTACATACAATGTGAATACCAATTGAAACATAAATGTACTATCTGTGGATTAGATATACAGATCTTGTCCTTGGTGACACTGGCATTGAGACACATTGATAACATTGCATGTTTAAGAAAGGAAACATCCAGTACTGTTTTTAAAAAAATCACTATGTATTCTCCCATCAGCCTAAGAGGTAAATGCTATTTGAGATTTTTGAAAGATAAGAATGAGCTCACCTTTAATGATATTGCTGCAAAGAAGCTGAAGGTTGCGAACTATATCTCAACAGAAACCTTTGCCTTAGTAAATATAGTCTCCAGTTATTTGTGCCTCAAAGAAAGCACAGAGGACATTCTCTAGATTTATGGGGAGCAACAGCTTCTTAGAGAAGCTGCTTAAAGATTGCCAGTGGGTTATGCTTTACTAAATCTAAGAACTGACATTTTGAAGGTCTGACCCTTCTGAAGGGTACATTTATCTTTCCAAAAGCATCACACGCTATTGTGGGGCCACCATGTGCTCTATCTCAAGTCAGGTAATAATGGGAACCTCTTAAAAAGGCAGCTCTTCTAATGTTATCTTTTAAAGAATTGGCCATTCAGTCTGGGTGATTGATTATTTAGATAAAATCGCCTCAGATTTTATTCAAATTCTTTACTTTTTTACACAATTTGATATATTTTATACTCAGTAAAATGCACCATTTGCAATCAATCTGCACATCATATCCATTACAAAAGAGACATATTAAATTGATAGCACATGATTTAGAAAGGTATAATGTAAGTAAATAAAGACAAAATTCACAATACATTTCAGGGCTAAAACATGTCTTGCAGTACAAAGAATTCTTTGTAGACCTCTGACTTGAAGCAGAGATCCTCACAAACAAAGGGAATAAAGAAACTGCTACAGCATGAAAGGTTGTTGGGAGCACAGTGGACTTCATTATTGTAATGATCATGAATATGTAAGAAGTGTGAGCCCTCTGGGATTCTTTCTAGAACTGTCTCTCTAGCTCTGACAAGATAAGAAGATTGCTGGTCAGAGAAGATCCCGATGACCACTCAAACCTCTGAAACACTGCACCAGTCAAGAAATGGTGGAGTGGTAAGGTTCTGAACTCTGAATGGCACATGACAGCACAACTGGGACTTGCAAGGCAGCTTGGCGCATGAAGGAAATTATTTCTGGCTCCAGTGACAAGTAGTGCATCCAAGGAAAGTCATAGATCATGCATCCCTGAATGGTATAATCTCTATGTTGGAAGTATGATGGATTCACAGACCCTCAGCCGGAAAGGAGGATGTACTCTGAAAAATGCTTAGTGGAGTGCACTTCAGCGCCACAATAACAATGCTGGACTGGCTTAGGGACAAGTCCCAGTATGTCCTTGTGTAGGACTGTTAAAGCCTGGACTTACAAACCTCCATGCCTCCTCTGACAAAGGCAAAAAAGATCAACTGTGTGAGCACCTCAAAGTATGAAAAAAGGTTCAAGGATCTGAATATTTTCAAAACTTGCTGCAGATGTGGTTGATGCTGTTGAACCACTAAATCCACAAAGCAGTCTCTCTAGGCTCCAGGATGATTCCTCTCATGCTTCAATTGACTGAAACAGCCAGAAATATTATTTCTTTGCTCTTTATTTACTCCCGTAAGCAGCCTGAAACAAACACTAACAGCCATTGAGCAAGCACACCAACACATAAATAAGCAGAATTTATAAGCTGGACTTGGGGTGGAGAATAACATTATTTATTTATCAAACCAAATGGAATTTTGAAATGAGGAACTGAGTGGACGGCCACGTATCCCTGTGTCAGAAATAATAATAATAATAATAAAGGCTCAACAAATACAGTTAGTGGCTTAAAGCTTGAACACAGAGTGGACACTGAGGTGATGGATAAACAGCAGAAAGACCAAGAACAGATCGGTACGCACTCAAGCAGCACAGAAACGCTGTACTCTGTTTACTTGCACTCTGATGCTTCCATTAATGTTAATTTAAGGGAGAAATCAAAAGAGGAAATGGAATATTTTAGAAAGCCCAGAGCAGGGCAAATTTATCTGAACTGTGTTCATATGAATAAGTAATCAGGGAAAAGGTTAAGATGGGTTATTCTTGTGTGCATGGGATGAATCTCAAAGACCAGATGGACAGATTTCTTAAGAGACGATCGTATCAATAATAGGATCCAGTGTTACTTGGAGAGTGCCTTGTATCTCCAATGAGCATGCCGTTTTTAAAATATTGTACATGTGTAATGTCTTCTTATCAATATTTAATTAGGGAAAAGGTTACAATGTTATGTTAATTTATTCATGGAATGGCTGTAAAACTCCAGAGTAATGATTCTTGTACCAATTCTGACAACCTTTTTGAACTGTGCTGCTGACAGACAAACCTTTTACAGAGGAAACAACATCTGTAAACAAGAAATTGACATATTTTCAGACTCAAATAACAGCAGCATTTAATTACAAAATCAACGCAGTCTCATTTTCAAAACATAGGGTTTAATAATCTTCAATCCAGCAGAATTTACTTTCAAGAAAGTATCACTACAAAAATATTGCCTTTGGGGGTTGTGTTATCCAAGCAATTCAGCATAAGTAACATTTGAAATGGATTTGCTACAGGTGCGGTAGATTTTCAGCAGTTCAAGGACTCTTTAACACCTGGTGAGGATCATTTAAATGCCACAGTGTACCTCAGCATTGTACACTAGGTTTATCCCTGGTCACAGTGTCCCTTTTGGATGCTTCTCCGAGAATGATACACCATGGTGCAAAGTATTCATCATTTTAAGATGTTGCAGCTTCGATGAAAAGGCTTCAAGTCCTCAACCAACACAGCGCCTAGAGATTGGAGTAGGAGAAGAAGTTTGCAGAATAAATGTAAAGATGAAAATATTCATTGAATGATAGCATAATTTATTTTCTCAGCATAGAGGTAAAGAGGTCCTACCTAGCTGCAGGGGGTATATAACTATTAAAGCCTACTAAATATCATATTTCAGCATATCAATGCAGCTAATGTACTGTATATTTAATTTCAGTCCAGCTGTGTGTATATAGAGTGTGTATGCTGGTTTCTAGACTTGACTTCGTGGAATATCTTGGGCTTTTCTCTGATACTTTGTTATTGAAGTCAAGAGCCGAGAGATCTTGTCATGCAAATGTTATCTTGTGATTACCACATTGTGAGTCACGGGCTTTCTTTCAATTAGTTGGTAATTAGCTGATATTCAGGTGGGAGCAGGTCACAGCAGCTTTAACACTCAGGAACTTTGTTCAAGATTTCACTGTATGATGTTCCTGTTTCCAAGAACTTTGAAGAGACAAACACGCTTGTATTTCTATTTAATGCCTTTAAGCTTTATTCAGTAGAACAATTTAACATTATTGTATCTCACACATCAGTAGAACAGGGACAGGAGACATGAGTTGGCGAGAGTGACAAGTCTTCCATGACTACAACACAGAAACAAGCTTTTTAAGCACCCTTTCTTGAGGCGTTTTATTCTAGTTAAGTACAGTACTATTATCCTTCATGGATGTCATTTCCTCATCTCTCACAGATTTGGACGAGGACACATACAGTAGCAAGGCGCTTGGCGGCCCAGTATAGTACAGTCAGAACTTTCCGGTGTCTTTTCCCTTATCAGCATTTGCTAAACTTTCAGAGGACGTGTCAAGCCTTTAACACAGCCTGCAAAACTGTCAAAGCTGAAACATTTGGCATTGTAAACTCCTCTGAGTAAGTAATGGGCAGTGCCTTATGAGGACTCTTAAAAACAATCTCTAAAGTATCTCTGTCTCATTCTCTTTCTCCATTCGCTCATCATTTAGCACTTCACTTTGTTTTCTCATTGTGTCACATTGTATCCCTTCCACAAATTATTTAAGTAAAAGTTTGGAGGGTTGAAATTATAATATCTGACCAAATCTGCACCTCCTGCATTGTATGCCATGATAAGAGACAATGTACTTGATAGAAATGCAGGTCTTTCAACATGCCACTGTGCAAACCTGGGTTCTGTAGGACTCACAGTAAGCTGCAGGCTGGTAATTAAGCTGGATAACTAAATAGCTATTAACCCCACTGTTTTTACTGTTACTTGCTAATATTAGAGCCTTTAATTGGACTCCTTAGGGTGTTTCCATGGCCTAATTCTGTCTGTTCCATAGAAAGTGAGAAAGCACTTTACTGTAGAGAACCATGTAGTGAGCTACCATGATAAATTATAAGCAAGCCTTTTAGGGGACCATGTATTTAGTTCTGTGCTTGTAATAATAAAAGACTCATTAAAACGCAGGATTTTGTTTTCCTTTCCATTTTTTCTGTGTCTTAAATATTCTTTTAAGTGGTTACTCCTGTACCCATGTCACCTAAAGAAATTCCTAACAATTATTCTTGCTCATCTGAGTCCTTTTCAGGGGCAGCAGAACTCCTTTGGTTGTAGAATAGCTTGTAACCTTGTAGCACTTTGGCACTGCCTCACATACAGAGACTATGCAAATGAGGTAGGATTGATCTTTTCTTTGAACTGCTCTACTTGCTAAACACTAGTTGTCAATGTTTTTTATTGTCTTGCATGCAAGACACAGCAGGTCTTCAAAGGCAAACAGCATACACTGACAAATACAAATTGTGGGAATGACATGGGCAATGAAATAGGATGTGTGAAGAGCAGATGAAAAGAGAATATAGAGAAGAAGACGGGCAGGGTGACTAGACCATTGCTTCTATGATGCATTGCTTTGCTGCATCCCCTATGGTGCAGCTGTTTATCTGTCAGAGTCACAGCGCTGTCGAACTGAGGGATAGCAACTAATGCTAACTAGCCCTCCCTGCATTGACACTTATTAACACTGAATAAGTAAAGCTTAGTAGACCACCCAGCACCTAAACATATACACAGAGAAGCAAACTAGTGCTTAGTTTAATGTCCTATACAATCTGTCCAATCTAATATTCCTTTTAAGCACTGTGACATGACATGACATGACATGACATGACATGACAAAAATCAGCTCTACAATATGAAAAGGTGCCCTAAACACTACTGCATTTAGGAGACTTGGGAAAGGGGATTCAAATAGATTGAGCATTTTGCTCACTGACAGATTGGAAAGTAAAAGTTGTTGATGCTAACTTTGGCTATGTAGCAATAGCAAAAATGTAAATATACCCCCTTGAAAAAAAGATAGTGACCAATGTGGTCACCAAAAATCCACTTTGCCCTCTGTCTAAACAAACCTTTAGAATGACCAAGCAAACTAAGATGCATACTGTGTAACCTTGGTGTCCACCATCCAAGTTTCATTTTTGTTAGATATCATTTTGCTCATTGTCTCCCCATGTTTCCTGACTCTATGTACTCTGCACAATCAGATAGAGGCAAAATAGAAACAAATTGTCCATTGGAGTCCCGTATTCTGTGGAATCTGACAAGAATCTAACCAAAAAGCTATTAGAGTGAAAGAAAAAATATTTTTATTACAGCTCATTAATTACACTTTTTTAAGCACAATAATTTACCAGGCAGTAAGTTCGATTGTTAAAAAGATGGTACACATTGTTAGGGAAGAAGAGAGAGTGAGTGGAATGAAGGGCCAATGCTTGTTGTCCCACTGTAGGAAACCAGAGGAGAATTGATAATGTTTTAGTGATGAATGATTGTGCCAGCACACCTGCGGATCCTGTTAAGGAGCGAGGAGAGTGCTGTTGATCTAAATCATTGATGACTCTCAGTGATGGCTCACGCTGAGGTCCTAGTGATGAGACGAACAAGTTTTTAACACAGAGCACGTTTTCTATTAGAGCAGTCATTGTAACAAGGTGGGAGCAAGTGTGGTGCTGTGTGTGCTGCTTCAGCCGCTGTAACGCTGACAGTAACAGACACCATCTTTAGAGGACAAGGAGGGAATCTTGTTCTGTGGATACAAGCATTGTTTCTCTCACAAACACACCTCACATAATTCTTCCTCTCTGGCTTCACATTATGCTTACATGGTGGATGATTAATTCTCTTTTTTGTTTTATGTATCATTTGTTGCAGGTCTTAAGGTCTTTATAATGTAAATCATATATCATTGTAATGCATATATGGGATTTTAATCTAAGTACTCAAAAAAGTAGTTTGACAGAAATATGCTTATTTGCTCTCTTGCCAAGAGTTAGATGAGAAGTTTACTCCCTGTGTCCCTGTGTGGACAGGTGAGTCTTCATAATAAGACTTTGAAATTAGTAGAGTAGTAGATTTAGATGTAGATTTATGAAATGATAAGGCATGACAAGGGATTATAGCTAATGATTAAGCTTGTTAGTCTTTTTTTAGCTGTTCTATGTGTAAATATTTACCTGATGATGTCACAGATATGCAGTTTAGCATGTGATGTAATCTAGCAAAATCCATTTTAGCTTCCCATTAAAAATAGTTACACTGGAGATGGTTAGCTTAGCTTAGCTTAACATAAAGACTGGAAGCAGGTGGACAAGAGGTGCTCCTGGTTCTGTTTGAAGGTTAAAAAAAATTGCCTACCAGCACCTCTAATGCTCACTAATTAATTAATACAAAAATAGTTTTCCAGTCAGTCTTTATGCTAAGCTAAGCTAATTGTCTGCAGACTCCAGCTTCATATCTAACGGACAGATATGAGAGTAGTATCCAACTTCTTGTCTAACTCTTGATGTATTAACCTAATCCTCAAAATATTTTACTTTTCCTTTAACACAATTCAATTATAATAGAATTCCCATAATAATTAAAGTAAAATCTGTATTTCAAGAGATAAAGTTCCTCTGACCCTGATTCCAGTTTCGATTTGGTCTGTCTGTCTGTCTTTGGAACAGTAGCAGATATTAATCAAAGTGTCTTTGTTGCAGGGTGATGGGGAAATCCAACAGGCTTGCCCCCTATAAAATATAGCATAAACTTTATTGATCCCACAAGGGGCAATTGTAAAAATGACCCTCATGAAGGACTTGAATGGATACTCTGGTATTTGCAGGAGACAAGGCTACAGATAAATCCCCAAACTGCTTTTATGATAGTGGTAAGAATAAGGATAATGCTTTATCATTTTAGTAATGGATGTATGGCAGCTACAGCAGTTCAGTGTAGCTCAAATGTTATTGTTGGAAGACACACATAGCTACACACTCTCATCACTATAACACATGTAAAACAACCTTGTGGTGGAACGCATCTCTAGAGGGGCTTTTAAAATGAGGCCCTTACCTTAAGAGGAGTACAGTACTCTCCATAGTGAAGTGGCACTTCTCTAGCCCTGCATAATGTCAGCTTTTCTGTTTGAATAGAGTAGTTTTTCTGACTATGGACAGCAAGCAATAACAACTCAAAGTCGTAAAAATATGTAGCAGATCCTCAGCACATACAACAATCCTTGGCCAACAGATTCTGATTTATTGACTGGGCTTTTCATCATGTAGCATTTACCACATATCAGTGCTATCACTGCTTTAGGAGCACTGAAGATAAAAAGTAAAATGAAACCATTTTTACAGAAATACAGAATCGAGGACAGAGTCGAGTTTTCCTCATTTAAACATACCCAGTGTGACAGATGTTGGATTTGCATTTATCAGAACTGAATTTCTCTTGACCCACAATAGACCGATGACCTCTCCAG
The DNA here is from genome assembly GCF_001640805.2 of Lates calcarifer. Lineage (NCBI taxonomy): Eukaryota > Metazoa > Chordata > Actinopteri > Centropomidae > Lates > Lates calcarifer. The sequence goes on along the minus strand of NC_066841.1, from coordinate 7,731,789 downwards.
GGTGATTTTCTGCATTCTCCACAATGCATGCTGGGATGAATAGATATAATTTTGTTTTTCTAATGCCCTGTGCTTCTTTTGTGGCAGACAGGAGAAAAACTGCATTTTGAACAACTGAAAAACAATGTGTATTTTTTTCTTGCCGCTACATAAGAGTGGATGTGAATAGAGTATATAGAATATGCTCAGAAATGTGACAAAAAAGTGCAGTCTTTTGGAAAAGAAAAGTTGAAAAAGAGTTTAGACAATATGACTTGGTTTCTGAGGACTGGTGTGGGAGAAGCCTTTTAATAAATCCTGTCTCCCATCCACATAAATAAATAAAAAACAGACAAACAAAATGGTTGTTTTTTATTTGCTTTGACCCTAGAGGCACTCATATATGACTGACATGATATTTTATGCCCAGAGATCTGGGGTGAATTTCTAGTCAATGGTGAAGTGTTATGGAAATTCAGTGAATGACATTTCCTGAAGTGGAGATTTTTCAAAACATACTAGAATTTTACCAGTGTTTATGCTTGTGCATTGTGTTGAATTGTGGTACACTGTACTGTAATGTGTTTTTATACATGATGTTTACTACTTACTGTTTCTTAGATGAGATCAATTGATGAGACAATGAGACAATTTTTTATCTATTCTACTCTGAGTTGTGAGAGTGTGTGAAGAAAATTCAGTTGCAGTAATTTAAGTGATTACTTTAGTTGTTTAATTATGGAAAATAACACAAAATTACATGTTTATGAAAAAAATATTTTGATACAAAGACTCACCTATAGGTGCGGTGCAAGTATGGTTTTTGACAAGAATACTGACAAATGACCACACAATCTCTCTGATTCTGCATTTTTAAAGGAGCCATTTATTAATTGTGCTATCACTACATGGCTAACATTAGCATTAACAGGTGTTTACTCACCAGTCTAGAGGAATTGTTGTGAGTTCAACATCAAACGTCATTCCTTTACTTGCCAAGAGCTGCCTTCCTTGTATTTAGGCAACCTGTCCTATGTGGTCAAAGATGTTTTTCAGTCATGCCAATCTCCATAATCATCAGCTACCTGTGCTTTTGATAAACTGAAAATACAAAATACAAACCCTTGCCAACAACAGGTTGAGAAAACTTTTGTTGGTACAAACTGCATTTGGATGTATTACGTGTGTTGTTTTTTTTTTATAGCAATGGAAAGTGCTACTATTAGTAGTAACATTTTAAATCTGCCAACAATGTCTCCTCTCATTTCCCAAAAGAGCGATAGCACATTTGCAGTTAGAGCCCCTAATCTTTGGAACAGTTTGTATATCTAACAGCCAAATCTGAGATCTTAAATCCAAATCAGTTTTCCCATTTAATCCTTTTTAAATACCTTCCTTTGGGTGCACAGGGGTTAAATTCCCAGTTCCATAGAGACCCAAGGTAAAATTCCTGTTACATTCAGCTTGGACATCTGTTTTAACTAACACAGTTAGCTGTGTTTGTTGGAAAGGAGCTGGTGTTAGTTCAAGTCCTTATAGCTGCAATGTCTCCTTGTATCGCTTAGTAATGGTTAGTAATGCAATCAATATAACCTTCCTTTATAAACATGCCTTTGACTTAAGTCATTTTATTTTCTATTACTGTTTGCAATCTATTTATTGTTTCTTTATTTAATCTTTTTTATATGATGATTGATACTATTGGATACTATTAGAAGCACCACAAACTCAAATGACTGGAGAAAAATACTGAAAAGAAACAAGCTTTGGACACAGTGTATTTCTACCACTTTAACAAATAAATGATGGTTACAGGCAATTTTCATTCAGCTATAGCTGTTTTCACAAACAATGAGGTATTGATGATGCTGGATGCTCTGCTGTTTTTACTGAAGCTTACTTCAATTAATCCTCACAAACAACATCAGAGAAGTGGTGAGTTTCAACTAGTATACAAGTTTTATACAAGTTTTCGCAAGTCTTAGAAATATTATATGCAAAATAATACCAAAACTTAAAAAAAAAACACAAGTTTTAAATTAACCCCATATCCCAAATAAAAGTGTTACACACACAGCATAGATAAGACAAGGAGATTAATGAATGCTATGTTGGTTTTTAACATCACAATGTTAACTTGACTAATGGGGAAGCCCATTAAGTAGAGCTGACAGTGTGAATGCAAAATGCATTAGCTATGAATTATGTTATTAACAGTTACAATCAAATACTGTCTTCATAATCAAACAACATCCCAGTAAGCCGCACAAGTTCATTCACATCACTATTCAGTGATAGTATATGACATGATTTGATGGTATAGAGAGATACATGATGATTTGTACACAGGTTTTTAACCTCAGCAGTGCAAGAGGTCTAGAGCCAACTTGACATCATATGCTATAACAAATATTAAACTGCATGTGTTACGAGAGCAGCCAACAATTTCAATTCAGTCCATGTCCACACTGGGCAATGAGTTTTCCTATAATTATACAATCTGACCAAAGAAAATGAGCTACATTTCTCTGGGAAATAGTCTGAAGGTGTCGAAAATTTCTTCAGGTAATATGTGCACAGCAGAATGAGATGAATTAAACGGATGTTTTAACCTTCTGTTAATATAAAACCGAATGACTGAAGTTTCTTATTGCCAGAAGACATGCCCCGAGAGCCCACACAATATTCAGATGCTACAATTATCATAATGTTGTGGCTATAAGTCCGACCAAGACTGGAGGCAGTAGAGTTCAGAAGTTTTAGGCCTTCAGCAATAAGACAGCAGAAGTTAATACTACTGAGCAAAGAACATATTTTTCATGTCTTTCTCCTCTGGACCAGTGATGAATGACTGCTGTAAGGGTTTGGAATAAGTAATGGATGTATGTACACATCTGTGACCTTTCTGTGGATTGATTTATTGATTAACTGATTGATCACAAACTGTCTCTGGATTATCTGGTTAATGTTGAAATTATTATTAACATAAAATACACTAATAATTGTATTAATCTCTCCTCAGAGGGAGGAAAGATTGGCTGTGAGAGTTGCATTATGCATTGTTTTCCTCATTGTAATGTTTTCATGCAGATTATCTCTGCAGCTCAGCAAATTTTGTGCTTTCCTTTGGTGTTTTGTCAAATATAATGAAAATAGCAGTGTGATGAGGGGTACAAAATCTTGGATTTCAGAGAAATGTGCACTTTCTTCACTTAAAGGAGCAAGCTTTTGCTGATATGTGTATTTAATTGGGTGTCAATTCTTTCCTAAGTGTTTCCCAGAACATTGTGGGGCTCCTTGACTGAGTCACAAACAGCCACATCATTTGGCACCAGTTGTCTGGACCTGCCTGTGGAAAATAATGATATATCTATTAAGTATTACACAGAAAACTATTTGAAATGGAAATGTGATTGCCCAGCAGTGGATCAACTGGATAAACTTAATTTGTGTATGTGGGTGCTCGTGCCCATACACTCGTTATGCATTTCTTTGCAGTCGAGTCATGAGGCTGTGGTATAATAATGGAGAGCTGTGAATTATTAGTGACAGTGCAGTAAGGTTAAGGAGACTGTCTATCAAAGCAGACACAGAATAGTTAAAATGCTTGCATGTGGTTGTCTGCATGTGGGTGGGCACTGAGGTGTGTGTGTGCATCTGCATTTTGATTTAAGATTTAAATGGATAATTCGCCTTGATGTTGTGCAGGCAGTTAACGGTGATTCTGAACAGCACTAACAATAATGTTTTTACTGTTTAAAATTCCTACTGAAAATGTTCTTTTCATGTGCACCCTCCACAGGGAGGTCTGAGTGCAGTGGTGCAGGGTTGTCTTCAGGTCAGTGCCGCTAGAACTAATAAGGATTCAGAGTCTGGGAGAGGACATTTCATGAGGGTGGATAATTGCCATATTGGGGGCTTGAACTTGGTTTCTCAAGTTGAAGAATCTTGCTTGTCATTAAGCTACCATGGTGTGCAAGGTTTCAAACTGGGAAAATAAAATGTAATTGCTTGTTGTTCAAGCACTTCTAACTTCAGATGTTTAATTAGCATTAGGTTTCTTTTTTACTTCATCTATTTTAAATGAGAATTTTAGGATGTTTGTATAACCTTGGGCATAGCAATCATGTCAGTCAGTGAGTCATATCCAGCAACAACACAGCAAAACTGAACTGTTCTGGATGAAACAGGTGTATTTTTTTTAAATTATTTTTATCATGAAACCAATATTAGTCAGCAGTAGCCACAGTTATTGGTTATATCACTGATGTGTCATCTATTTTCCAGCATCATGTTACATTACATTACTCCTGTAACAACATGGCCATTCTATAATCACCTTCCTTAGGACATTGACTGTTTTATCTTCTCCAAGACTCATGACTGAAGGCCAAATAGATTAAATAAAAGGTGCCTCAAGCCGAATTCAAACTCTCACAGCTGTTTAAATTAAGTCAGAAAAAACTCAAGGCAGCATACTGGAAGTTTGACAATTCGACTTCAAAATAAAAGCACCCACTAACATTTGCAGTGGATCGGCGTGGGGAGTTTATGTATTTTGTGTGACATCATGAAAATCATCATCTTATTTTATATTAGGAAAGTCATTTTGCAAACACAAAAGTGCACTGGCCATGTTCTTATGGGTCAAATTTAGTTATTAGTTATTTTGCATATATTTTACATGTTCCTTCATTTGTTTACATTATGTTTGTAGACAAAGAAAATGTATAAACTGGCCATATGTAATACAGCATATGAGGGGGAAACAGTCAGGAAGAAAGTTCTGAACAAAAGTCTAACCAATTACAACAAATAATTATGTCCTTCAGGGCTATCTGCTCAGTCTCTTCATTGTCAAGTTGAACATTTTGATGACTTAACTTGACTAATAATAATAATATCAATAAAATATCAAAAGTAGCCTCATGTCCATCACAGGTGATCACAATCAGAAGTGTTGTTTGTGTTGTTCAGAACCTTATATTGAGAACAGTAAAGAACACTGAATGTGCTTGATATATATTAGTAGTAATAATATTTCATATTCTCATTACTGTAATCAGCAACTTTCTTAGTTTAATGTGCCTTACACAACACAAATACAATGACTGGCTATTTTTCATAAATTATTTCAGCAGTCTTTAATACTTTAATGACTTTAACAATTAGAATTAGTAATTGTAAAAATGTTATTATATCTGGCTATCTATGTCATTAATCACGCTGGGAAGCTTTATCTGTAATAATATTACATTTAGAGACTTAAAACTCTAAAACGTTAAGTTATATTGCGCGCGTATCATTTTTTTCTTTCTTTTTTTTTTTTTTTTTTTTTTTAATCTTGTAGGTCCAGCAGTCTTATTTTGAGAAATCTGTCCGGAAGTTGAATAGGCTGTTGTGGCTGACTTGAGGGTGATCTCTGCTGCTCGCGACACAACAGCACGCAGCTGCTTTCATTTTCCAGTGCTCGAGACGCAACCGCCGAGAGGGGAGCTCGTGCTTCTTTGCTCCGGGGATACTACCTCTGATGGACTTGATATAAGATAAGAAAACGCAGTTTATCTCTGATAATGAACACTCAGGTGTAAGTTCTAAGTGCAGTTTTGCTGGAGATAAATTGCTCCAATGGTCTTAAGTGTTTCTACCGGCGCCGGTTTTAATGTGTTTTATGTGTTTGCGCTCAACAGTGAGGTAGACTTATTCGGGCAAATTTCACAGGAGTGTCGGCGTGTGATTTATCCCGTGGATGCGGCTGTCGGGGTCGGTGTCTGAGCCCTGCAGGATCAGCCTGTCGTAGGGCATCATGATTTCTCTGGTTCTTCACAAGTGGATGAGGAATATTTCTCCGGAGATGCTGCTGTTGGTGCAGATACTGTGGTTTTTACCTGTGACTGGAGCGGCTCCTTCTCTGACTACCGAGCAGCTGGACATGGGGGTGGTAAGTTTTCTACCTTTTCTACCTACTTGTATGAACAAGGGGCTCGGAAGTTTTTTTTTTTACCTGCTAGTACCGTGTCGTGCCCTAGCTTACTGTGGGGCAGTGGGGTGACACCTGGGTTTTCTCTCCTGTCCTAGTGGAGCTACTCTTAAACGTCCAGGATAGAACAAGTGCTTTCTTCTCCAAATACTTGCTTTGAATGTTAACACCGCTCTGCAGTCCAATGAACGAGGCAGAGAGGCATTGGACAATGCATGATGAAAAATAAAAATGTTTGTGAGAAATAACCTCACTTGTAAAAGAAAATAATAATCATAACAAAGATGAAGTGGCTTGCAGTAAGTAAATGCATGTGAAGGGATTTGCCTTGGCATTATGTCAACCTCTTCCACAGCATGCTGACACACATATCCTGTGCTAATGAGACGACTCACTGAGCTCACTGTGCCAGACTAAATCCATCACACATCATAGGTTATTTTGTCAGTCATTCCTCTGAAAGACCCCATGCCAAGTTCAGACAATTGATGTGTCTTAAAATGTGGATCTTATTCTGTAGTCTGTGGTGGAGCAGCAAATAAGTCAGTTTATTAAAACAGTTTATTAAAACAGGCAACTTTTCCATCTGAGGGATACTAGCAATAAGTTTGAACTGTGACTGCTTAAGACCAAAGGTCTAAGCCCTAACTGATCATATAGCAGATCATCCCATCCCATATATCTTATATTTTTATGTACATGTTTTTGTGAGTGATGAATGGAAGCCTTTTGAGACCCACACAGGCTGTGAAGTGGTCAGTATCAGTACATCATCATCACCACTGACCCACAGCATGTGTGTCATGCAGTCAAGACTGAGGTTAAAAGAGCAAGAAATCTTCAAAAACCAAGAGCTGTAAATGAACTGACATAATGTATATAAGCTTATACTGTGTCTGTATTCTTGTGACTTATCCAGATCAAGGGATAATGCGTTGTGTATGTTGCACATGAATATGACTGTGTTTTCTCTGTAAATTTTTAATTTTTGGCTTGTATAGGCTGATTATCATCTTCAGAATTTCAGCCCCATTGAAGTTGCATTGTTCTCCGGTCTCCTTCCTCCGGGCAACATCGCTTTTTCTTGCTGCTCATCCCAACTTCTGTCTCTCCGTCTCGAGTTCTTTCAGCACTCCAACTCTCTGCTTTCTTTCTGAAAACCACACTTGGGGATTAAGTTTTTTCCTAACAAAGACTAGAACAAGAACACTAAAATAGATCCGTTAGTTTTAGTTAATTTTCTTTATTCTTTGCATCAGGTTTCTTCCACCTTGAAGTGCCATGTCTGTCTCTTTTACTTGCTATGTTCTGACACATCTTACACACCAGACACTTTGATTTTGAGTTTGTATGGGCCATAGTTTTTAATCTAACTAAGACTGTGTGTGGGTGAGACAAAGAGAGTTTGAAGTTAAACAAATGCTGAGTATGTAGGCTAACTAAATTTGTACAGAAGTTGCATAATTTGAGAAGTTGCTCTTAAAACAACACACACAACAAGCCCACTAAGCTTGGATTATCCACTTTTTCCATCAGTATAAAATACCCAGTGCAGAGGTGGATGCCAGCAACCCTGACATCAGGACATGGTCTGTTGCACCTTAGCTCTGAATCAATTTTTTCTGGTTTTCCAAAAGGTCAGTTCGGCCTCATCCAGCAGGGTTTTCTTCAGGACCTGTACACACTTCTTCCTGTGTAGCTTATGGCCACAAACAACCAAAGCCTTGAAACTACAGACCATTACATTAACAGAGCAGCCTTCCCACTCTTGGTCTTTAACTTTTTGTCTTCTTGTATTTCCCTGTCACAATCTAAAACTTTGCTGCTACTTCTGAGCACTAACCATGTGTTTTCTTTCTTCTTTAGCTGTAGCTTTTACTAAACAATACCAAAGCTGTCTGTTTTTTTAAAACACAGACATGAAAGCACATCAATGCACCTTTGCTGACTTACCTTCCTGGGTTAGGATTATAAATTTAGTACAGTAACTGTAGCGCAAACTTTTTTATTTTATTTGCTGGAGCTGAGCATGAACTCTGACACTACAAACACAGCAGTATCGCCAGATGAAAAGCTGTGGTAGGAGCAGCGACTTTCCTCCATTTACTATGGCAGAGAAAATAATACTTGAGGTGGAAGCTTTCCTGGGTTTTTAGATAGAGCTGTATGAAACACACAGTCCAAAGTGGTCCTGCAGCCTCCGTGCAGCCTGTAGTCTGAGGGCCATTACTCTTGTTGTGCCACCTTGCCCCACTTCATGTTCAGGTAAATACAGAAGCAGCACTGCCAGTCTGGTGATGGATACATACCTGAAAATTGTTCATTGTACTTGCACTAAATATGTCTATTGGCGTGGGTCACACAGTTTGTACAGTAAAAGTTGCCACTTCCAGTTTCTCTCTGTGTTTATCTCTCAATGCATCTATGTTTAAAAGAATATTTTCAGTTTGGCATTTGTATGCCTAAATGTCTCCTTTGAGTATCAAACACTCACAGGCTGTAGGCTTGTGTAGTGTCTGTGATGTGGCAGTAGTTTCCTTCTTCTAAAAGAGCAGCGTTTGTGACAAGTTTTCACTGTGGAAGAAAACCTAGAATAAAAACATCCATACTTCAGAACTTCAAAAATACAGTATTGTAGCAAGGGACCACTTCTCTTCTGTCCCTTTGCATGTTCAGAACATTCCAAACAATCAGTGTTTCACCAGGATGGGGCTTTATGCACTGCTGCTTTCACATTTTCTAGTAGGATGTAACAAGGACCGTTATCTGTGGCGTACTGGTCATCGATGGATGATGTTGGCTAGACAGAAGAATCCTTCTTGCACCCTCAGTATATTTCTCACTGTGTCCACATGCTTTGAAAAATAGAGCATCTGAAAAGTAACTTGCTGTACTCTTAAAATCCACCCTAAAAGGCAGAAGTGTTGGAACTTCCTGTGCCCAGATACCACAAAGACATGAAAGTGTCTTTCAAGTTTATCATTTTGTACCACTCACCCAGCTTGACCACTTCTTATGAGTAAGTATGTGGAATGATCTTTGTACTGTGCCCACAGGTCCAGGACAGGTCCCGCATTTCCACTTCTTTTTTTTTTTGGTGGGTGCTGAGAAATAGTCAGAATACAGACTCTTTCTTCTTTCCTCAAGAGGAGGCACAGAAATAAGTTCCCTTTGTAGAAACTCCTGAAGCTCCAGGGAGCGGGTGTCTTCCTGTCCGCCCGCTCTTCAGAGGCCACATGTGACTCGCTCACTCTGGAGATCAGGCGAGGAGCAGATAGAGAAAGTTAAGTTCATATTCGTAACTCTTCTACTAAAATAAGCGATCGCACTGTATGCTGAAAAGCCCTGTTAGAAGCATGGATGAAGTAAACCTTACTGCAGTATCTCTTTGGAAGAGGATACACCTGATGAATGGAGAAAATGTAATTTAGACATCCAGTGTGCTCAATTATTCATTGTAAAAACAGATATTTTTGTGTTTGATCACTGATAGTGAAGACAATTTATTTAGGCAATATAATCTAACTGCAGCTCCTAGTTCATCATGAAAGACACAAGGAGAGTATCAGTGCAGACAGCTCAGATGATGATTAGTTGGTCAATGACTGATTTCATGTCACTGGGGAGCCAGAGGACACACACGGAGAGCATCATTCTGCGCTGCTGCAAGGGCTGTAAAGTGCAGATAGGATCAGATGATTGTACACATCATTTCTCCACAGTGGATGTACGGGTGTGTGTGCGTGCATGCATGGGTGTTTGTCAGTGTGAGTCTGATCATAACTGCTTTTCAGTATGGACTTGAAACATGAAATGGAAAAAAAAACATAACCACTAAACAATCCTCTGATCTCTATCATTGCTCCTTTCCAGTTCCATTCCACTTCATAGCTGCTGTGTTTCATCACTTGGCATTTAGTTTAGATTGTGAATCTTATATATGGCGTGTGTCTTCATAACAGCCACACAGAGTCCTTAAGTAACCGAACCACACACCCGAGCACAGATCAGAAGTATTCGTTTTATAGCTTTGCTGCTCTCTGGCTTGATAAACCACTGCGTAGCGCCAATTTGCAATTTCAGCACTTGAGGGAACTGAGTCATAACGACTAAAATGTAATTCGCCCTGTATTTTCTGCTCATCATATTATTTTCCTTGTGAGGAGAGTTTTCTCCACCAAAACAGAACCACCAGGGTTCCCAAAGGAGCCACTCACCTCAACATTCAGGGCTTTCCTTTTGATAAGCAAGGGCGAGATGACCAGATTAGCGGCTGATAAATTGCCTAAATTACTGTATATTCAGCCACCTGTGGAGTTTTATTCATTAAAGAAACATAGCCATTGCACATTTGAGTAATGATCCTAAAACCTTAAGAGTGTGTGCACGTGTGTGTGTATTTGTGTGCCTGGAAGGGTAACCACACCCCACCAGTCTCTTTCTCACTTTTATTTTGTCGTTTAATTTCTTCAATGGGGACTCCATCTGGCTTCAATTCCTCTGGAGCAGTAGGCACTCCCCTTCTGCTGCTCCCATACCTCCACCACTCAAAGCAAAAATGATGAGTTCTTATTACGTCTTGTAATTGCATTAAGGAGCAACAACAAAAAAAGCAAACAAAAGTAAGTAAAGTCCAGTAGTTTGGAGAAAAACTGTCGCTAGTGAGTCCCAGGATCCTTTTTGTGGTTATTAAAACCCAAAAATTTCTCAAACTGTGGTGACTCCTGATGAATTCTGATGCAATCCTTTTGTGTTATTTTGCATCATAAAATATTACAAGTTTGCTAAAAAGAAAATGTAGATAGGGCTCATGAATACCCATAATATGTTCTGTAATTAGGTCAATAATTTAAATGCAGCTTTTGTTCTTAAGAGAACCACAATAATGACTCAAAGAGCATTCAGGACCATTAATCCTCCATCCTCAGCCCAGCAATGGCTCAGGAGCTTTTAGTTTGGATTTCAAGTTGGAAAATGTGCATTTTAATAATTCAATTTTTGATCTGAAAAGTATAATAGGGAAATCTGTTTCTCATATTACCACTCTGGCCGCCAACATTACCACCGTGCTCATTAGTGCAATGTTTGCCTGAGATTTGTGTACATTTTCACCAGCATTATATTCAGTCCCTTCATTTTCTTAGTCTCTCTCCATGCCTATTTCCTTCCTGCACTTCACGTAGGAGGCTTTTCTTTCTACCTCACATCATGGCTCTTCTGATTACACTCAGAGGACCAGGGATAGAGGGGGCTCAAAGAGAAAACGGGAAGCAGTGACAGTTGAGGGAGAGTACGATGGAGGGATTGCTGCAGTGAAATAATAAAGGGTCAAAAAAAGACAGCATATGCTTAATGAAGAAGATTCTTCCACAAAGAACATGAAGTCAGAAGTCCCTTTGAGCCTAATAACCCAGGTGATTCAGACCTTCGGATTGATTGGTTGATTGTTAGTAATAGTTAAGTAGGTGATGAGTCTTGGTGGAATATTGGTGTAAATATTAAACACACCAGAAAGAAAAAATGGATGCTAGTTTCCCATGTAAATCTGTTATTACGCTCTCAGCCTGGATCATTAGGATACTTTTAGCACCACTGTCCCACTTCCATCAAGCGGTGTGACCTTCTGTCTGTAGAAACGCACTGCGGGACTCATATTCAGGGCAACTAGATTATTTCAGGAACAATGTCATGTGTGAGAGGACTTGAATGTTGGAAAGAGGTATTATTTCTCTGTAGAGATTGACAGAGAGCGAATGTTCAGCGTGTAATATATAGCACATTCTCAGCTTCGTGGGAAGAGGGAGAGCGGTCCCTCAATCCGCTCCTATCTAATCTGTCACCTCATCCTTGTTAAGACTAAAAGTTCTCCAGAGACTTGCAGGTTTCTGAGAGGACTGTCAGCATTACTGGGAAGTTTATGATTTCCTCAGAAACCAATTCAACAAGGGTCTCAGGAGCCCTGACACCTCATTGGGTACCACTGTACCATGCAGCTGCATGACTTTTTCAGACAATGACAATGCATCAGTTTCCAGATAAGGTTTGACAGCATGTATAGAGAACTTGATTGACTGTAGGCAATTGTTATATTGACTCATGAGTAGAATAGAATAGAGTAGTAAAATAAATCTCAGAGGACTTTTGGTGACATGTTCACAGCATAGATTTGAAGCAGTTTTAGGCCTGAAGAACCATTAGCAAATTTTACATTAATTATTAAATCATACCATATGTAAAATGCACTACTGCAAATATTTAAAGTAAATATTTTAATATTTTTAACTACAACAACTAATGTATTTAATATTTCAAATAGAGTGAGTGCTCACCTGTGGCTTTTGCCCTAGCTGGCGCTCCCTCCTTGGCTGCTGTCCTCCTCCTCCTCCTCTCCTACATCTCTCTTTCCATTAGCTAGAGCTATCCCTTCCTGACCCTCCTTGCTGCTTCAGCTGCCACAGCAGCACTGGTTGAAGACTGAGAATAGTCAAAGCAAATTAATTGGATTGCTAATCACACTGGTCAGACTGTTACGCTCTGTTTTGCTAATACCTCTGGTCTAGACTGTCTTTGTGCCTGCTCAGGAAACCCCTTTGAGTCTTCGAAAATTATTTTTCAATGGGCATCTTCAAAAGTCATCTGGAAGAAATAACAGAGCAGTTGATACTGACTAGCAGCAATGCACAGCATGCCTGCCTCAACAACCCATCTGTATTCTACCATTAACTTAAAGCTATCCTTACAAGCCAGGCTCCTTACATCCTTGCTAATATCTTAGTTGAAGAAGTTGGGTCTCCGAGATTGACAGCACTGTGGTGAGAATACAGATTCACTAATCTGAGTTAATGTCAGTGCATCAGTTTTGGACAAATTTTTTGCAGTGTTCATGATACCAATATGTTCACCATATTTGAACTTTGGATGGGAAAAGCCAACAACAATCCCTCCTCCGCCACTTTTGGAAAAGAAAAAAAAGGCAATGATGCACAGAATTGATGAGTCCTGGATGTGTGAGGCAGGAGTTGCTCTTTGTCATCCCCAGGCCAGAGAAGAATTGAGAGTGACACAGGATTGCAAGGCACCTATGCCAGAAAGGGCTCTTTTTAGGTGGAGGACTTTTCCCCTCCAGAACCCCCTGAAGCGGACATTAGTGCGGTGAAGCACCATGGTGGTCCCGAGCCATATCAATTTGAGCCATTGGCACCAGCCCCAGTAATGCCCAGAGCTGGAACTCTCTGAGCCAAGGCATTATAAGTGAGATGGGAGCACTCTCTTGAGTGTCAAAAAAAGTTAGAAGGTTAACATTTCTAAGTGTTTTAAGTTGTAAAACCATATATGTACGCATGTATGGGTTGGGGGAGGTGGGCTGCCCACCTCTGATTAGAGCATGATAACATTCTTTTTATATACTGGCCTTACAAGGTTCATGATAATTTGGTAGATGGCATGAAATGCAGTGTTTTATAAATTTAGTAAGAAATGTCATTATTGACGCTGACATTGATGTGTTTCATTGCAGTACAGTCATATCATTTAGTTTACAGCTCATAAAAACATGTTTAAGTGTGCAGTAACTCTTTATATTAAATACACTGAGAGATCAGGGGAGCAGATAGAGGTATTGTATCTGCAAACAATTGCTTGAAGCATGCACATCCATCTATACCTAACTGGAATGGAAATCAGGGCTGTGCAAGAGTGCCTAGTTTCACAGTGAGTGAGAGATATAAAATAGAAGCATGCCTATTTGTGTCTTAATAAATGACAAAGATTTCTAAGAGTTTTAATCTTGTCTACAGGGTTTTGGCCCAGCCAAATATCAGAGGAGGTGAATTTACAGAAGTATTGGACCAAAGTGTTTTCCTCAGCTGCATATGATCCTCCCCATCTTTCATTGGCTGTCGTGGGTTAGAGGCAAACTGGCTCAGTTTCTGACTCCCCATGCAGAAAACCCCAAATCAACTCCATGTGGCTGTCCTATTTTAACCGAGGCATCCCGCCCACTTCTAGTCATATACCAGATCAAGGTTTTGGTTGCCAATGCTATTCAAAGGACTGACCAGATCTTGTAATTATGGTGGTTTCTGGAGTTGCGCTGCTCGCATGTAAAAGTTAAAATAATCCAGAGGCCCACCAACTGAATTGAAGGAAACCCCAAAGCAACAACAGAGCTCCTCTGAAGTTCACCTCCTGAAACCAGCAGAATTGTAATAAATGCAGCATGTATGTGTGTTTGTATGCCTGCAGGGATAAAGAAAAAGGCTCTCTGGAGCAAGCCACACACTGATTTTCATCTCTGACATTGGCACAGGAGTGATGGGCACTTCTGGCTTTTAGTTTATTTCATATCAGACTGAAGGACAGTTAGTGCAAAAAAGGGAAGGAAAAGAAAAAACTGTATAAGCTTTTGATGTGTGCTTTGGAATTTACTTTCAGCACTGCATGCTCTCAAAATGACGGCACATTTGTCTGTATGTCTGAGTAAAATGAAGAAAGGGGGAGAGACAGACAGAGAGACAAACTGCACAACCGGGAGACATTGAGTGTTTGGCCAATGTCTGTGACTCGTGTGTTTATAGAATTACAATAAAAGCTTGGATGCAATAAGCATTAAGAAAGAAATCTGTCTTTGCTACTGAAAGCAGAATCATTTTGTCCAACAGCATAATACACAGCCACATTAATTTGGAGAGTGACTGTTACATTCAAGATTGTATCTTGAGGTGCCTATTAGCTCAACAATTATTCATTGGCTAATTAGGTATTTGCAGTGTTTTTTTCTCTCCAGCCCATGGGAGACAAACAAAAAGAGTTATTCTCAGTGTGTTTCTCCCTAAGTGACAATTAAACTAATTACATATCCTCCACAAAAGATCAAGCAATTTAGTGATCAGACTGTAAACTCTGTGTGAATAAAGCAGAAATGACATCAGAGTTCAAGACCATGACTGAAGAACAGAAGATGTTTGTGGCGGGTAGCCAGCATACACTTATTGCACAAGCAAAATAGAATTCAGTTTGACCTTGATCTATTACCAATAAATTGATGATGACATTTGAATAAGACAACAACACTGGAAGTGATCTCAGGGGGTTCAGGCTTGTGCCTTTACTCTTATAGCCCTTCTCCACCAATATGGAACAAGTTCTGTTCTAGTAGGTGCACTTCATTTTGAACTGTTCGTAGCAGTTCAACCCAAAACAAATTGGCCCGTACACCTGAAACTGTGAACTGTAATGACATCATTGGGTGTGTCATATTCTACAGGTTGTGAAGAGAAGATGGAGAAGCTATGTAGGAAATCAGCACAAAAAATTACATATCGTAGTCTACCGACAAATGTCTCTAAAAACAGTGCAAACGCTCAAGGGTAATCAATGTGAACCACCTATTTTACAACTACTCTTTGTTTTCGCTGTACATTGTGCAGTGCCCTCACTTAATGAAGCATCCTTGATTACAATGGTTCTACTCAAAACTGGTGGGAATGCAGGCTGGTTTGCTGGGTAGCACCAAGGTTCCAAGAATCAGTATCAGTTCAAGAACAAGAGATAATTTGGTGGAAAAATGGGGGTATTAAGGAGGTATTCATGGGTCCAGAATTTTGAACCCAGTGTAAAAACCTACCTTAACCCAACGTACATAAATTCATTTTCAAATGACAAAAAAAACAAACAAACAAAAAAAAAACATATGATCTGAAAGGACCTGAGAACAGTCAGACCCGAATAGATCCAAGGATAATTAGACCTGATCAGTGGAGGTACACCTGAACAGACCCAAACAGAGAGGGATTTCTTCCCACACTTTACAATTTACACTGTATTTCACCCCATGTTGCAACAGAAAATCAATCATTTTTTTTTTTCAGCTAGTATCCGTTTGGGTATTAGACTTATTGAAAGACAGACCCAAGACCACACTGCAATACAAAGATACCCTACCTGACAGGTTTGAATGGAATATAATTTGGACCCTTCTCGAGTTCTTGAACTGGATACTCACATACTAGGAATGGAATAACACTCATCTCAGTAGGAGTGGGAATACATACATTGTTCGTCATGATTCTGTTTTGATTGATTGGTGCATTGATGCAGAAAACTTCAGTCATAAGTCAAACACGCTTCCCCATGCATGGATTGCTGACTAAACAGTCATCTACTCACCTCCGACTGTCAGATTATTTTAATACACCATGATGAAAGTATGAGGGAGTATGACAAAGTTATTAAATGATTGTGATGAATGTAGTATTAATAAGTCACAGCCATTCTGCTCCTTGATCCTATTTCGTTTAACCAAGTTTAATTAACTGGTCCTGATAAGTGTTCTATGGCTCTTCCAAGGACTTAATTCTTTATTATCCTTACTGACAAAAACGTAATTTTGTGCAAAGGGAATATGAGTATGATATAAACTTTATAAATAAATGAACACTGTATTATTTCATATAGTTGGACCCAACTTATTAGTCTCACACAATGGACTCATCAAATAGCTCTTCTTTCTTTCATGTGTTTTTGACTAAGTTCAGATTTAAGCCAACTCCTGAACAGCATCAGCAGCCTTTTCTTTCTGGCTTAGTCTGAGCTGTCTTTTTAAAAAATTCCAGCAATCTAAATGGACACCTTTTGGAATTTACAAATTCTAGGGGAGAAATTTACTGGATAAGAGCCATACAGTATGTAAACTGGGTCATGGTAAGATCAAATATTTCAGCGATACAGTCAACATTGACATTTCAAATTCCCACCTGGAGCTAGAGGAGTTGTTGATGATAAGCAGAGAACCCTTGAGCAAGTGCCAAAGCAGCACACATTTTGTTGTCTTGATGAATATTCTCTGTTGGAGAAACTGTTTAAGAAAATGATGATTTCAATGCAGCCATAACATACAGGTTATCTTCTGCTGTGTGTTTAAATGATAATGGAAGTAAATACTTGTGAGTTTGACATTTCAGTATAACATGTGATCATACATTGAGCAAAACTACTGTATGGAAATCAAAACATCAGTATCCTTTTGTTGTTGAGTCAGAGCACCATGCTTTGGTGTTCACTGTATTTTCACAGGAATTGAAAATATATCAGCATTTAACAGGCTATGAGCATGTATTGATTTTAGTTTAGGTGCTGACATTTTTTAAACTTGTAGGTGCAAAAACAAATCCTCAGATCTGACAACCTTTTTGTAAGCCAAGGTTGCCTTGACACTCACAGTCATTAACATAGGCACAGAACTGAAGCGAGACTCAGAGTAGATAGTACATCGTGGCCTGTAGTGCTCTGTGTTCAGCTTGAGCAAGGCAGAGTGTCCATAGCGAAACAGAGGATGTGACAAAGACCAACATATGTAAGCAGAAGTTGACACATCGCTGTGTCACTTATTTTGTTTGACTTGAAGTAATAAAACTCAAGTAAATCCAGTTTTCATGTTTTAAGATGAAAGGGAAGCTGCAAGTGATTTCCAGGAGTGGCTGAAAATGATAAATGATGGACATATTTGATAAATTACTTGAAATAAGTTACTGATTTAAAAAAGAAAAAGTCAATTTATTTTCCCTTAGCTATTTGCTTAATTGGCCAATCATTTCAAAGACAACATTATGTACCCTGTACTTCTGGATATGCTAGAAGCACTTGTCCGTATCAAAGTGGAGTCACTGAAGTGCGCTGCAATTTTTAATGCATTTGTAATGCATGTAAAATTAGAGTGAAGGTGCATTTTTATCACTTTTTATCACTCTGCAGAAGCATCCAGATATTCCTCATAACCGCCCTGGCTTTAATCTGCTCTATTGTTTGAAGTACTGCTGAGGTAAACAGTAATCCTGTAGCTCCACAAACTCTCTTATACTTCTTAGACTTCTAGATTTCTCCCCACTCCTATCAAGTGGTCTAATCAGATTGTGGCAGCATGATAAAAAACATAGTCATTATATTCCAGGACTGTAGGGCTCTCTGTCCTTTATCTGGTTCTCCCTGTCTGTGTCTTATGAATACAGGCTCAGTCTGAATCTGTACCTTTGTTTATCCTGTTCTATTGTCAAGCAGATTTGGTTAGATAAGGAATTCTTGCCTAAGGTGACTATAGCAAACCTTTCTGTTTCTGTTCTGTTCTTCTTTTTTCTGTTATAGTTTGGCAGCCTTATTGTGGAACAGGTGTTTTGTGGCATTCACACAACTGAAAGGGAGGGTGGGGATGTCCCTCCAAGATAATTGATTGTGAAAGTGCCAATACAATATGGATCATGATTTGTGTAATGATTGATTTTTTTTTTTTTTTTGTTATTTCTGCATGAAATTCTGTTTTTACATTTTTACTTGGCTTTTGGTCATAATTGTTGATAAACATCATGATTTTCAATGCCAGAAAATTGGATTTAACCCAGACAGGTATTGCATAAAGTCACATCTCCCCATGCTAGTTTTCTTTCTCTGTCAAATATTTTTTTCCCCGACCACCAGACTGTGATAAGTGTAACATGAACTCTACTTGGATTTCTCTCCCACTGCTGGCTAGAATTGTTCTGATATACAGTTTCACACTTAGCTATGCGGCAGGGCTGTGCTCTGCCCGTAAAGCATCTTATTACCATACACAGCTGTATCCCTAAGAGGTGAAGTGAAAACGCACACACACACACACACACACAGCACCATCCCCTTGACGAGCAGTGTGGAGAAAGATATGCAGTAGGAATGAAGACGTAGTAGAGTAACAGATAGGCAATGAAGTAAATTGGTTCATACGGTCACACACATGGACAAGCTGGCTGTCTCAGTGTGGAGGTGTGGCCAAGTCACAGCACCCCATTTCATTCCCAGGCCAGAAGTACTGCTGCAGTATGAACTCTGACCCCATTTCCAGGCTACAGTCGTGTCAAATTACAAACCAAGCAAACTCCCTCTGCGCCTCATTTTGTCCAATTCAACTCTCCATGTTTCATCCTTGAAGTTAGGCTTTGTTGCCATATGAACTCACTACTGCAGGTTTCAGTGTGTGGCTGTGGAGGAGTCAGCAGATCCACAGCAGGGCCGTTTTATTGCTGTAGGTCCAGCACAGTTCCCCTCAGCTTCTCTTCCCTAATGAAACAGCACATATCCAGGCAGATCATGTCTTTCTGCAGGTGCAGCGCACACACACACACACACACACACATGCACTGACGCACCAACATCCCATCTCTTTTTCCCTTCTGGTACTACTCCTCTTTTCTCGGATAATCTAAGCCAGCTCCCCTTTTTCAGTGTCACAGTAACTGCTCATCACCAGACAGTGTGTGATGTACTTCTCACAGCTGGGAGCTGTGGGGGTTTCTAAATAAAATCCTGACTTCTTTTTTGTTCTTTGTTTGATGACCTTTTTTGGAGAAGGGGGGCTAGACTACAGCAGGTGGCGACGTTTTTGCATGCTGGAGGGCGAAACTGCTTGTGTGTGAAAATGAACTAACTGAAGTTTGAAGCCTCGTAGGGATGAGAAGTGTGTTTGACAGGTAAGAAGGTATTTTGCCTTTGTTGTCACAGCAGCACGCATGAGGTATCACAAAGACAGACACCATACACACATACAGAATGTTCGGCTGCATTCAGAGTGACAATATCTCTTTTGTGTCGCAAAAAATTAAATAAAAAAATATAAAATGGGATTTGTTAAACTTTTGCCAGTTTAATTCACTGGACTATTCAGTATATGATTATGCTATTCCAGGTAGATTACTTTGAGGCATGTAGCATTATGCTAGTTCCATTATATACCAGACAAGCTTTGTGGTGGATCAGCAAATTATTGCTGTTATAGTAAATAAATTAACAGACCAGAACAGGGCCACCAAAATCCATCATGGGAAGAGATGTGGACAGTGTGCATCTGTGTGTCTCATACCAGTTGCTACCAGTTCTCAGTGTGTGTTGTCATGCAGTGGCCTCATAGCTAAACCCTCTGGCCTATAAATTACATACAAGATCCACAAATACCCTCATATATATTCCTACAGCTTGTTTGAACTACGAGCCGATGGATACCATCTCTCATGACTTCACATGCAAAACCTATAAGCAAAACTAAATAGAGAAGAAACAGATTTGTCTTAATTCATAGGAGTGGATTTATTTTGACTGTCACGCATAAAAGTTGGTGGATACTAAAATCCACTCACCCTCTCGGACACACGCTTAAAACTTAGAGATTATTCCTGGCAGAGGATTGCATATGTGACCGTTGAGCGCATCTGTCACGCAGTCAAGTGCGCGCGCGTGTGTGTACACTTGTGTTTATATGCATATCTGTATGTGTGTGACTTTGCATATTTCGTCTTTATTGTGGCACATGGGATGAATGCCACAGCAGGGACACTGGGCAGGCGTTATTCAATCCTTGTGTTTGTGGGCTTTGGCTGGGTGCCATGCCACATTACCGCCCACAGAGAGCAGGGAACTTCAAAGAAGGTTTGGGGGCTTTTTCCCCGAGTGGAGCCGCTGAATCTTCTGCCTGTTAAAATAAACTCCAGTTACAGGGGCATGTCCTAATTGGCTCCAAAAGCCATCAGTTTGTTTATCTTTAAACGTAGGCTGACTTATTTTTACTGTGTGCATTCTGTGTGAATCCCCTCTGGAGCTAACTTAAAATATATCACTTGGTGGATAATTTTGTCCAATGTTCCTCAGAAGTCCATGACACTCTGACAGCTGTACAAAGACTGACACCCCTGTAGTGTTAGTGTTGTGCTTTACCCTTTGATGGGACCATAAGAACAATTCAGAAACCAACACAAGCTCAGACACCTAACAAAATTGATTTTACTTCAATTTATACTTAATGTTGCATTACAATGAAATTCATAAAGGCTTTAATTAACTGTATTGATATCATTATGTTGACTGCACTTTTTTTTTTTTACCTTTAAACTCTTTTCCGTTTTGGTCTTCAAAGCACACACAGATGTGATGACGTGAAAGATGGCAAAGAGGGACGTGCAGCAACATCCTTTTCGGAAGCAACGGGATTCCAGGTTTTAAAAGTACAAATCTCCATGTAGCACTTGTATGGCAAAAGCTTTGTTTAATTGGATGCAGATTGTAAAAGAGGAAAGAGTCCAGACCTCAGGTTTTCCAGTAAAAATAGTAAAATACTACCCACTAAAACAGTGCCTCATGGAAACATGTTATGGCTTTTGGCATGCAATAGGAAGGACTTTATGGCAGGTTTAAATAGTTGTTGTTTACACTACACATTTGGTAGACATTTACACCCACAGTCAACACATTAATGTAATGTGTGGTGTTGGACTGGTAATCTTGACATTACTGCTACATGGTATAGCCTGACCACACTTCTGTTTCTCTTTTGTCATTTTTCTTGGGAGGACGGTCTCTGAGAAATGCAACGAAGATCAGCGTGATCATCCAATACAACATTTATATGTGGTTAAGTGACTATAGAACGCAAATAAATCTGGTGACGTTATTATTGAGCTACAAAGTCCACATAGGAGGAACTCCAGGTGGACAGGTACACATCACATAGATGCATTGAGCACGGTTTAATTCCTGTTTGGAAGACTTTTGTTGCATACTTTTGTTACATCCCCTCTCTATGTTTTAACCCAAATTATAATTAGATCAGAAAATGCTTTTATGTGTTTGGATTTGTATAATTCTCTTGAAAAAAATCTTTTTGGATTTTTCTCTAACCCTCCAACAAGTTGAGCTGTAGTGACAACCTCCGATAATTAACCTCTTCTGTTGGCTTCAGAAACCAGTGGAAAAATGGATAAAATCTCCATTAGCTGGGTGGCTTTTGGCTGGTGTGGCTCAAGTGCCAGGTCAAGGTGTTCTTGAGCAAGATGCTGAAAACCAAATTGCTCCCCAGGAGCGGGCTAGCGCATTGCAGGGCTGTTTGGCCACCATCAGTGTGTGACTTCATTATATGAAAGGTGCTGTGAGGTGCTTTACCCTGCTCAGCTAGAAAAACACTCTGTACTGTAAGTGCAGTCTATGTACTATAGGGATACTGACAGTGAATATGACCTGCCACCCTGCTACATGAAAGTTGGGTTAAAAACCGGTGGTCACATGTAGAGGTCTGTGCAACCACTAGGTCACTCTGCCCAGTGTGCACAGCTTGAGTCATTACATGCATTATGTTACATTGGTGTCTTTGTCAGTTACCTTCAGCACTGCTGCCTTTCAGATCAATTCCCTTTATTACCAGCCGTCCTTCAGTCCCTCTATCCTCCCTCCTTTCACTGCTCCATATTTAACAGGATTGAACAAATGGCAGCCTCCATTAACCAGGCATGTCTAGGTCACTTAGTGTTGAAGATCTAGGAGAGAGAGGTACCAATTTTAAATCTCTCCCTCCTTCTCTTCCACTATCAGTCTCTGTCTCTCTCTCTTTTTCTCTCCTCAACAGACAGGAGTTGTGTCTCAGCTCACAGTAGAACCAGCTGTCTCTAAGCCAGGGATTAAATGATTCACTTACCAGCCGCATTTTAATCCTCGCTGTCACACTCTTGCTCCCTCTCTCTCTCTCTCTCTCTGACACACACACACACACACACACACATACTTTGTTTCTTTACGTGGGTCCACTAAATTGAATTATATTTGAATTATATCCGAGAGCTAGATATATGTAATTAAAACATTGGCATTCAGCTGTGAGTGGAAACTGGGTGTTAAAGCAAGCACATCCAGCAGAACATATCCTTACAACAAATCAGCCATGTGTTCCATTATAAGTGCATTAGGTGCAAGTACTTGTCTAATGAGCCGATTGAGTGCTTCAGCAGGCTGGGGTGTGTGCCATCTGCTTGCAGCATTGTCACTTTGAATCCAGCAGATAACTATTATTATATGTCACTCCTTGGATGTCTTTAGTCTGCTGCATGTACAGTAGTTTAGTGTGATTTTGATAGGTACAAGTTCTTATATGTTTGAGTTTTGACTGTTGGTCAGACAAAACAAACAAACTGTTGGTCAACAAACACAGCATGATATTTTGTAGAGTAAAGAGAAAAACATTGAGATGAGTATTTTTGAATAATGCTGTGCAGCCCAAAGCCATGTGAAGAAAATGGTAAAATTAACACCTTTAATCAAGAGTCTCTACCATTGTCTTATGACTAAGTAGTTTCTGGTGAAGAGGAAGATAAATATTTGAAACCATGACTCATAGTGATTCTGGTGCCAACCTTGGCTCCCAGTGTTTTGGTGATCCTTCTTATTCATCATTTCCTTCTGTGGTTGTTGCCATGTGCTTCTCGCTCATTCAGTGCAAGCTTCTCAATGTGCCAGCTTGCATGGCTCTTGATTCTGTCCCAAGGATATTATATGACTAAACCCTGCACATTTGGTGAGGAGGAATTTTAAGACAGAGACAAGAGAAGAAAGGACAGTGGTGCACTTCACTTCTGGAGAAAAGAAGAAACCGATTTCATGCAGTCTTTGGGGCATGTTGTTCAGATGCCATCGCGCTGTAAAAGCAGCAGCCAGCTCTCCTGCACCACAGAGCTGTTTACTCTTGCTATCCCCTGTGTGACACTGATAACACTGTATGTCAGGTCTGGAAAAGTTAGCAGATGATATAACCTTGCTGGCCTTGCAGATGTGAGGTGGCTCACTTGACAATGTAATGCTCTGAAAAACAAGACAAAAAAAAAAACCTTACAGGTCAATGCACTTAAACACTTGAGTTGAGGATTGACTTCTGAGAAAACCTGTCACATCATCTTTCTCTTTAAATCAGCGACCTTGGGGGTCTTATTCATGGAAATCAACACTTGCCAGCTCTCTGTTATGAGAGGAAACCAGCTCACTGCCTCTCTTAATGCGCCATCACTGCATGACTCCTAATAACCTGCTCTTGCACTGAGGACCAGGACAGCATGTAGTGTTGCTCACAAGGCAGAGAGGCCAACTGGCCACCAACTGCTCTCAGTTGAGAATTGGTGTGACGGCTGAGCCAAGAAATAAGCAAGAAAGGTGCTCGGCTGACCCTTCCCACCCAGGAAACCATCTGTTCCTGAAGTCTCCCTCAGGAAAATGATACTGTTCTATCTCAGCCAGCAATATCTACCTCATCAACAGCTCCTTATCCACTTTGGTCCCTGAACTCAGCAAGCCAACTAAGATGAAATGAAGTTATATCAATGGAAATACTGTCAAGATTAAATTCTGCTAATTGCAGCTCTTGTGGCAGAATAGAGCACATGGACCTGCAAAAGTTTTTAAGATTTTTCAGATATTTAATCCTGCATTAGTTGTGTATTTGGACCATTAAATGGTTACAGAACACTTTCAAAATGTGCCCAGACTGTATTCCTCTTTAACCTCTTGGCATAAATACATTTAAAGATATGTCAAAGATCTATGATGATAGCTAGCCTCATATCACTTTGTCAGTAATTAATGTACAGTATGGCCCCAGCTAAGTAAAGTCTTTATTCAGTGGTGTAGTAGCTGGTCTGATCATAACACACACATGCACATGCACACATACACAAATTATTGTATCCTTCCCCTGTTTTCCATTTTACTGGAAGGCATAAGTAGTGCACTTTCCTGCTACAGTGTTAGTGATTATTTTCTCTCTGGTGTCCACTTGTAAAGGCACATAAGAGCTTATATGTATCATCTCTGATGCCTACATTTTATTAGATAATGACTGCAGTATATCAGAACTGGTCTGTGAGAGCACTATGGCTACTGGAAGCATATAAGCACGCGTGTGTTTGTGTGTTTGTGTATCTGTGTGTCTGTGTATGTCCTCTGCTTACTATCAGTTTTCTTTGCACATTCACCCCAGTGTAATGTTTTCTTCGTGTGGGTAAGCACACTTAGCAAAACTAGCCTCCCAGCCTACTCTTTTTTTCTGTGCTTCAGAAAACACATTATCAGAGTGTCTCTATGCAAATTCAGAAAGTAATAGGTTGATAGTGTTGCACTCCGCCTACAGGGGAGGTGATGTTAGATTTATTTATTTAGTTATTTTATGAGGTTTGGTCTTCATGCACATTTTTATTGATAAGAACGGTAGCAGAAGAACACAGTGGTCCTCATGCATAATAAAACAGAGAGGGAAAAAATAAAAATAATAAGAGTCTGAAACATGTGCAGACCCCCTCTCACTTCATCTGAAATTCTAACTGTGTGCTCAACACTTTGCAATTAGCTTCAGTAAACACCCCAGCAAGCCCAAATAATAGCCGCAGATGTTAGTATCATGTCGGCAGCAACAAACCTGGACACAGAATTTGGCAGAAATAGACAAAAACTGGACCACTATCCCTTCAACACTATCCCTTCTAAGTAAAAAAAAAAAAAAAAAAAAAAAAAAAAAAAATATATATATATATATATATATATATATATACACACACACACACACACACACACACATATGTAAGTTTGTGTGTCATGTAAAGTTTTGAGTTTTGATCCAAAAAATGAAAAAAATGAAAAAGCTCTAGATAAGCACAGACTATGGAATTAAATCCTCACGTGGTTAATGCTGCATCAGCTGGAAACTGCACAAAGAAATGAGTGTGATTTAAATTTTTATGTATATATCTTGCAGCCAAGAGAGGCTAGGAGAAGGTCAATGCATTAGAAATGGATGAGATATGGATGATGCGAATTTGAAGAGGTTGCATTGATGGATGTGAACTCCAGTTGGCCCCCGGGACTGAACTTATTGCATTACACAACAACAAGACTACGAAATGATGAAAAAAAACTATGAGAAAGTGACTGCGTGAAGAAATTAAAACTTTGAAGCCTCGGAGAGGATTTTGGCTTGCCCACTTGTCTTGTACTTTACATGCCCTTTTGAAATGAGTTTATTATTTTTCGAGTTGAGTAGATGAGTGTTGTTGATAAAGTAGCAGTAGTTATTTAATAATGTAAAGTAGCCTCTAAAAAAGTTTACTTAAATATGGCACAGAGTCCAGCATGATGGAAACTTGGTGAAACTTGTGAAATGTGAGGATCCTTAATTTTTTTTCTTACCTATGAGCAAAAGATAAATAAGATAATGATGATGAATGCATGTAATGACTCCAATATTTCAGTCCTGGGAAGGAGGATTGCTGGGCTCTATGTGGATGCTGAATGCCTCCTTCATGAAGCATGAATCTCACTGGGCCTTAGCTGGCTTAAAAAGTCAATAAAGTATGAAGTCTGTGCTAAAACTTGCTTTGGTCTCAAACTTTGATGATTATCGTGCACATTATAAATTGACTTAATATTTATGTGAAATGACGATGATGTTGAATTCAGGCCAGAGTTCAAATCCTTTCCTGAATGAATGCATGACGTTGCAGTCCGTTACCCATAATTCCTCCATTGTGTCTGTCCTTTTCAAAGCTAGAAGTGATTTGCCCTCAATCTGTAGCCCATAGCCTGTGTCATTTCTTTTTATTCCGTTTCCCCCCTCTGTTCCCTATCAAACTGTTTCTTATTTCATCTTATCTACTGTACCCGGCTTTGCCAAAACCACATTCCTGCATATCAACTTCCTCACCACGCTGTCTTTTATTTCTGGAAAGCTTTTGAGAGAGGTCTTCCTTTGAGAGAGAACTAAACTATAATCTAAGATATGGAGGTCAGCTTGACTTTTCAAGAGCTGCATGTGCCTTATTAGAATAATTATTATTAAGTTGAATGGACACACAGTGGTGCAGGGGTTAGCACTGTCACCTCACAGCAAGAAGGTTTGCGGTTCAAGCCCCAGTTCACCCGGGGCTTTTCTGTGTGGAGTTTGCATGTTCTCCCTGTGCCTGCGTGGGTTCTCTCTGGGTACTCTGGCTTCTCCACAAAGTCCATTGCCCATAATGTTATGATAAGGGCTGTTGGCCCTGTTACACCCTGTATGAGTTGGGGATCCACACAGGGGTGTACCCCATCTCTTGCCCAATGTCAGCTGGGATAGGCTCCAGCCCCCCCGTGATCCTCAACGGATAAGCGATATAGATAATGAATGAATGAATGGCCATCCACTTTTGTAACACTTGCCCTTTGTCATTCGCTACACCAGGTGTGTGCACACATTTGAGGGTCCACGCAATTTTTTGATTCCCGCAACACTTCCCTCAGAAACAAAAGTAAGAGGAATTTTAGGAAGTTTGGTAAAGTTTGGTAAAATCAGAATCATTGTGTGATCAAGCCAAAGGCAAATGTTTAAGGATTTTAACTAAAAGGGCTTTTGCACATCTGGCTTTTCTTCCTGACAAATATGAAGGAATGTCAGGCTTGAGAACTCAAAATGAAAAAAATATGTGAGTGCAGCTTTCTACACATCTTTAATTTTCATTCTAATTGTATCGTATTTCAAGAAAAACCTGAGTCGAAAATATTACATTTGGGTAATAAGTTTGAATATGGATGGGTGGAGAACCACTTCACTGTCATCAGCAGCCAAGTGTTCTTTCAAAAATGTTTGTAATTCTATTTTAATCTGGTACATCAGTCATACACTTTCCTAAAATGTGCCTGCGAAACCTCAAGAGAGAGGGAGACTCACTATTCTTGAGCAGAGGAATGATGGAAGGGTGCAAAAAGACAGATAACGTCTAGACAGGCATTAACACTTTTTGTTGCCTGCTCCAATTTTAATGTAGAGTTTAATGCGTCTCCAAGGCAGCACTTACATCACCATTTCAAATGTCAGTAACTGACAATTTCCTGTGTATTTCAAAGAGATCTACATTCTGATGGGTGACATGGACTGTCAGAGTGCAGCACACAAAAATAATGTGACCCACTCTTTCAAAAAAAAGTTGAAAATGAACAAAGTTTTGACAGAGAACAGATAAAATGTATCCACTGATTTCAAGTTTTGCACAAAGTGTCCTATGTGAACACTGCCTATAGCTGTGACTATATATGACATTTCTGGTTTGGTAACACGTTTTACCTCAGCAGCACAGCTGTTAACGTGACCCAACATGGCAGACCACCTTAACGTAAGCCCTCCAAAGCAAGGATATATTTTGCCGAAGTCAAAGTCCAAAACAAAACAAAACAAAAACAAATAGAAAAGGCAATATTTCTGGGAAGCTGCTCATGACGAATGCCCTTTTGTTTTTCTATTTCATTTTGTTTTTTCATTACATGCAGCCATACTAACCCCATGCTGTCTTAATACCTTAAAATAGTTGATATTATATCTGTAACAGTGCAGATTTTTGCAACCAAAAAAAAAGAGCCCGGGGTTGAGGTCCGGTTATTTTCTTTTTCACTGTTATAATAAATGTACACTGTGAATTTACAATTTGAAAAAGAAAAAAAAAAAACTTAGAACAAGAAGCTGTATTAATGAGCAATTTCATTATTTCTGCAACCACTATAACGATGTGGAAAGAAAGGAAATAACTTGATACCTCATTTGAATCTATAGCAAGTAAATTTGCTGTTTTGTCTCCCTGTCTCAGTTAGAAGTTAAAGGTCTCATTTAACTGCATGCCATCACATTTGGTTCATAGACTTGAAAACCTTACCCTAGAAGGCAGTTGTGTCTGTGATCTTGCAGAAAGTTGCTGAATTTCAAAAAAAAAAAAAAGTGAGGTATTTTATTCATATCACTCTTTCCCCCTGTCTTCTCATACCTTATGAAAAATCGCCAGTTCACTTCTGAAGTGTGTTATATTCTCCCGGAGCCTTTTTCTCTAAAGCAGATAAAACTGCATTGCTAATATTCCCATTGTGTTCTGACCAAGGCAGGGGGCTCATCAATCTTGCTCACTATCTTTCTTAACCTTATGTGTATTGCCCAAGACAATGAATGGAAGGTGGTGTTTAAATCCCCTGAATCTCCCTTTCACCTTCACACCTTTCCTCTTCCATCTCACTGTTCAGTTTGAGTCTTGGGCAGGGCCCCATGGTGAGGACAGTTGGCTCATAAGCTCATAAGGACAGCATTAGGAAGACAGTGAAGGAAATAAAGGGAAATTCTGAATGTAAATAGTAGTTAAAGTTGCAGTAATTGATTTACTTTTGGCCCTTTTGAGGCAGAGGAACTCCATGGCACGCTGAACACGCAGCCACAATGTCATTGCTTTATAAAGTTGTGGTGAAAGTGTCAGCAAACAATTGGCCATTTGCACATCCAGCAGACAAAAACCTACATTAGCATTCATTTGGAGTCATGGTTCTGGCAACATGATGAATGTAAATCAGATATTTGCTCCCTCTGCTCAATATTCCTTCTCTGGCTCCACCAACTGTTTAGAAAATATCTGGCACTTCTTACTAGGTGCTTTGGCTCTCTATGATTACCAGCTAGTTGCCAACATTGTTGAGTTTATTTGTTTTTTATGAGCTAAAATGACATTTGATACAGTGTTAATATAGAAATATTGATTATTGGAGCTTAACATTGTAGTATGTAAAAAGAAAACTGGTGAGTAATGGCAGAAAAATTCAAATCAATGCAAGCGCCTCAATAATGTTCGTCCAGTTCAAAGATGTGAACAGTCTCTGTAGTACAGTCCCTCCAACCATCCTCACTGATTCTCTTTGTGCAGGTTTTCTATCCTCTAAAGCACACATACCATTAGATGAAGAGAGAAATGATGCGCCTCTGCCCAAGTTTCCATTTGACTTGTCACTCTTACCCCCTCTGACATCATACTTGCTACACACTCAAACAGAGGCCCATACTGTAGGAACATCTCAGATTAAGCCTGACCCAGGGGTCAACATATGCCTGTTAGTGTAGCGTGCACATGACATGACACTACTGTTTCACACTGCATCACAATCTCTAACCAGCTACACACAAGGCATCTGGGAGCCTTCCGGAGAGGATATTCATTTACATTTTAGGAATTCATGAGTTTTTTGGGGATTTGGATTTAAGCTATTCTTACATAAAAACATACATTCAGCACATTGTAATGTGACAATCAAGAATGCTGGTAGCATAGAGGAAAAAATATGACTATAAAGATGATTATGGGGCATAAAGTGAAGTATTGTAATTAAGTGTACCTCTGCTCTGCACTTAAAGACACAAGGGCCTTTGTGATTTTTCAACCTTTACTTTTTCTAGACTTGGCCATGAAATAAAATTACCTCCATTTTGAGCAGAGAAATCAGAGTAGAGAGAAATGGAGAGGGGGGAGGTTAAGTTCAAGTTTAGGCAAGTTATTATCATCTGTATTGGAATTAAAGCAGTGCATATTAACGCAGTGAAAAGCCTGTGCCTTGGCTACCCTCAAGGACAACATCCAAATGATCCAAGAAGATGTTTTGTACAGTCACAACAATTCAGTATATTTGCTACAGAAAATGCACTGTGGTACCATATGTTGTATGCACACAAATATCCAGTCTGTCTCACCCTGAATCGCAGCCAAGCCCATTTGCAGCCTGATTCATTCAAGAAGTGGTTAAAAATACACAACATGTAGTGGATAAAAATCGTATTGCAAGTTGACTGGTGGTGACTCGTATCCATGATCCTTTTGGCTTACCGCCTGTGGATAAACTCAAAGCTATGGCCCAAAGCTATGATTACAAGATGGTGATAATGTTTTTTTTTTTTTTTTTTGATTTTGAATTTTGAGTGTATGTTGCTTTTAATGTTGACCTACACACTCTTGCTGCTACGGAGAAAAAAATATTGCTGAGGAAGCTATTCATTATCATTTAAAAAAAAGCATTTTTGGGTACTATATATCAAAATCTATGTCCCCATTTATGGCGACTCATACAGCACTCAGGGGTATGTATATAAATGTATGTAATTAAAAGCGATTTGGGGTGACCAGCCAACCTGCCCCATCATATAAAACTGCACTTCTTGACTGTGTGAGTTTTTAGGCATCAGCAAGAGGAGCTGTATGGGCTGGAGGTGTGTGTGTGTGTATCAGTTGGCAAATCTTTGTGCTTGACAAGATTTGTGCTCGCTTACTCATGCCCTCTGTTGAGTGAATCTCTGAACAATTTGATCAAATCCCTCTCCAAATCCGGTGGTGGCATATTCCATTTCACCTGGGAAACGTGTCTCATTGAAGCCAAAAAAAACCCAAAAAAACTCAAATTTCCATTTAATTGTGTCTTTAGAATAACAAACCATGCTAAATCTAAGTCTGTTAAGTGGTAATTTCTACTGCACAATGCAGGTTATTGGAAATTGGATGGCTTTCTATTTGCAGTCAGTGACTATCCTGTGCTGAGAAAGAGATCATGTTTACACCACATAGAAGAGTCCTTCAGTTCAGCCTGTAAGCATCCTGATCCTTGTCGTGGGATCAGTCCAGTCATCTGCCGGGTGTTAAATCACAGATGTGGTCTGGCTCTCGAGTTGGCAGAGAGTCCAGTTCATCTTTCTCTGGCTAGAGAGTCTGGCTCTCTAGTCAAAAGTCCTATTTGTTTGTAAGAAGTGAGATGACAGGTGTGGGGAATGCGGCACAGAAAACAGATAATATCTAAGCTCAGTTTAATTCTCACTTTCTGCTGCCTGGGAGCAGTGTTTTGTGATCGAGCATGTTTCGAAGGCTGTGCAGCCGTCCCTGTATGTCACCTGCAGTTTCTCTCTCCCGCTATTTCTTATATCCTGTTTCTTCCACCTCCTCTGTTTGCACAGGTGAGACTAAATCCCTCATTTCTTCGGGAAACAGTGTTTGCCTTAAAAGTCAGCCGCTGGTTTCGGGTTTTTATGAGCTCCTTAGTCAAACACACAAGCTGTCGTTGCTTGCCTGTTATATCATCCCAGTGTAATGCTTTAAGTCAACGATTTCTCAGAATAAGCTGGTGATATAAAATGGAAAGCTGCTCCAACTGCTTTGGAGAATGATAGCATTGCTGCAGCTATTGCATACACTCCCAGGGTGTTATGGCAAGAAACGGTTTAGAGAAATCGTCTGGCTGAGAGCAAAGATTTTGTGTTGATTGATGTGACACAGAGGGGGCAGGATTTTCTTTTATAGACTTTTTGGTGGACTAAGAGATGTTTTTTGAAGACAACAGTCAATATTTTGATGTCTTATTGTGTGCCATTTTAGAATAATACCATATCACATACAATATAGGAGTTACTGTAAGAAATTCTGAATTTAAGTAAAAGATAAACATAAAAAATATGTAAAATATAAACCTTTAATCATGTTTATGTTGACTCACAAAAATATAATTTAATAATTTAGGAGAGCTCCAGCCATCTCTTAAGTTAGTTTGTGTCTTAATTGGCTGTAGTTACATAGACAAGGTGAACACACTCCTTCAGGGACATGTCTTGGAATTACTGCAATAAGAGCATTCGTCAAGATGAGCAAAACATCTGCAGCATCTGAAGCAGTATGTATAATTCAGAATTTTGTAGATTTATCTTACAAGTTGCAGCTGGTGCTTTCTATTTCAAGCTGTTGGTACTGTGGATAGGATGTTACTTTGCTATTTTTGTGCATTTATTTGGAGTAAAAATGACAAGAATAAATAATCACTGATTTAGGTTGCTTTCCCTGCATATTTTTTTGTCTGCACTTGTCACTGTAATGGTAGATTCCTCTTTTTGTCAACCAGCAGCAAACTTTTCCTGCAGCTTTGCTCCAGTTTTATTTTTTCTTTGTTTCAAGTAGGCAATTTTTTATCATCTTTATTTTGTGTATAGCATGTGTTAAAGGCACCCTGTGGAGTTTTTGATCACTGGTGGAGCGGGTTTCCATGTTTGACTGATCCTAAAATCGGTTTCACACTGTGCCATCAATGGACAGTTGGTGGCAGTAACGCCTCAACAAACACAGTAAATTTATGGGCGATTTAAAATCCATCCATCCATCCATCATCTATACTGCTTATACGTTAAGGGTCACGGGGGGCTGGAGCTTATCCCAGCTGTCATTGGACGAGAGGCGGGGTGTGATTTAAAATGTTTTTTAAAAATGAACTTTGTAAATATTTCATTTCGAAAGAAGCTCACTCAACAAGTTTGCAAGACCTCAAGAATGCAAGCGTTGTGAGAAAACTCCACAGGGCATCTTTAATTTCAACTGGAGACTTGAAATTTCACACAAAATTAATAAAACACTGAGTGCTTTTGCAGGATAAACCCCCAAAAAATGTAAGGATTTTTTCTTTGAAAGAAAGATGAATAGAAATAGGTTAAATCCTTGTGTCTAATTGGCTCTTCCTCTCTGAGCATACATATGATATATCATTTGATCACTTGAGACTGTTCTTAAAGGTTACTCCTACACTATTAACTTTTTTTTTCAGTCCTTAGTTGGATCTTTAGAGAGTTTCCTAGATGAATTTTCATAAATATAGCAGATGAAAACTTCCAGCAAAACTTCATAAGAAGTACTTTCTGTCAAGTGCTATGTGATATGAACCCTTTTCTGTCTGCTTTCTATCAGCACTTCACTGCTCTGTAACCTTGTAGGAGACAGGAAAGAAAGGTCTGCCCTTGTCCCTGAGGCATTAAGGAACAGTGTAAACACTGAAGTGGCCACTGCTAGTTCATTGAACTTTGAGAGACATTGAGGTCGCTCAGGTTAAATGTCTCCCGGTGACTCATTTCTTGTCAATAAGACCAAATTTGAAGCGACTCAGCAGCTGTTCATCGGGGAAATACAGAGGGAGGTTTTGTCAACAGGAGCTCACAAGCAGGAGGGACGAAACAGATTGAGCTTTATATAGAGGCTGAGGTGAACTTTGACCTTTCCAGAATCGAGAAGAGAGTTCCTGCCGTCTGACAGGATGTGTTGTATGATGTTCGAATGACTTAATAGGAGGATGAGGAGATGTAGTGGAGTTAAATACAGAATGCTCTGTTTTTAATCTGCACTGCTCTCATCCCCTTCTCTTTTTTCTATTCTCTCTCCATTCTTTCATCTCTATGGGGAGTATCACTCTATTTTCATCACAACATGCCAATATACTGGAAGCATTGCCTGAACAGATAGGGAGAAAGGTTGAATCCATGGAGAGGAGCAGAAGTGAAAATGAGAAAACAGAGGTAGAAAAAGAAAAGTAGAGAGAGATGGAGAGGTAAAACAGAACAAGAAAAATCTACTGTAGCCATTTACCTGCTGTAGTCCTTACTGTATAATAGGATTACAGTGACCAGGGCGCTAGCGTTTCAGAGTAAACAAATTTTATTTCACAGATAATGTGGCATAAAATAGAACAAACAAAACCTGCGATGATTTAATACCCACTTTAGTACCCATTGACAATTTGTATGAGTGTATGAGAGAGGCTGAGAAGCATAGAATAGAATAGAAAATGTGCGTTTGTGTATGTGTGTGTGAACTATTAAATTATAGCAAAAATGCAAATGTTGCTTGGATTGATTGTCAACTCCTTTTATAAAGAAGTGTGGATAAAATACAAACTGGATTTGTTGTTTACTGGGGAGAGCTTTGGAGCTGTATCAAAAGACACTGGTGACTTACTCTGCATTTTCAGAGATGTTTAAAAGGATGAGACCTGGACTGACGACCACATGAGTTCCAGTAATGTTTCTAAGGAGATAGCTTAAGTGACAGTATCTCCTAATGCAGTTGTTCCCAGAAATTTTAGCTATTCATGCTACGGCAAAACAGTGTCTACAAAATCCTTGGCCAGTATCTTTTTACAGACATTGACACTGTACCCAAAATACAGTGGCAATAATTGTAAAGATGCAGTCAACTGTCCTCTCAAGAACAAATTTGCTCAGAGCATGATAAATAAGCAATTACATGCTGCATAGCCATGGCCTGTTAGTGTCGTTGCATTTGTAAGTGTGGCTGCATGCTCAGGTAGTCTGTGCTGTCTACAGTGGCGTTGCAGTATAATAGATGGTCTAACTCTCTGCTGTAGTGTATAACATATATAGTGTAGCTCCCTTCAATATTGGAGCAGTGTGTTTTACAGCCACCCCATGAAAGGCAGTGCATAATGCCCAGAGATGGGAAAATATAATGACATTACATAATCACTATCATTAGCAGTGAACACTTTGCTAATTTTTTTTCACCCTAGCTGTTTGCATTCATTGCTTTTATTAAACCTTTTGAATTCTGTGTATCATTGCATAACTGTTGCACTAATCCGAGAACTAAGTGGTTTGATGTGTTGCAGACAGTGGCACATAAATTACCAAATACGACGATGCTTGCAAATAGGAAATCTGTAAAGCTACTATACAAGATAAATAATTGAGCTGTATGAAGAGCTGTGTGGATAAAGGAACAGATGTGGTGACAACAGGGAAAAAATGCATTTAAAATGTTTCTATTTGAAGATACATTTTAAAACATCTCTGCATTTATGTGTTCCACATTCCTTCATCTTTACTTTACCCTGATGTCAAGCTCCTACACATTGCTTCATTTCTAAATTAAAACAACTGTGGGAGATCAAAGTCTTATTAGTAGGCAGATATAAATCCTACATAAAACAGCAATATGTCAGACAAACACTCATTCAAAACACATTACACAATGAGTGCAATGAGTGACTTTACAATATTTAAACATGTATATGTATATAATGCTAATGTTATCCTGATTGTGATGTAAATTCAACCAAGTTCTGCATACTGTACCTGTTATGGTGCAGGTAATGCTCCTATCCAGCTCAAGATGTATAGTGCGTCCCTAGGTCTGCTATCATTGTGCTACATCACATCCAGCCCTAAAACTTCTCTCTGTCTGAGACTCCCTCCCTGTCTTTGTTCTTGTCCAAGATCCACTCTCCCTTTTGTCCATCTGGCTCCTTGACCTGTGAGCGATAAGGAGGGGCAGCTGACAAAATCAGCCTTACGTTCCCGTCTCTCAGCTGCCCTCACTAACTTACTCTTTTCTCTTCAATCCACCCCTTTTTCCACTCTGTTTCTTTCCTCTTTCTCTCATACCTCTGTTTCGTCAGAGTGATTCAAATCATGTTCACTGACTGACCAAATGTGCAGGAGCAAGACCAAGTGAGTGTGTGAGGGGGAGAGAAAGATAGTATGGGATGAGGCAAGGAGCTGAAGATGAAATAGATGGAGGGCAGAGGTAGAAGTAAAATGATTTAGTATGTTTGTCCTAGTAATTCAAGTGTGCTAATAAGCTTAGAACAGCTGAGGTTCATGGGAATGTCATTCATTTTGTGCAGTCTCTAAATTTCATGGCATTGGATAGTTGTTGAGATATTTCAGTCTCAACAACTAGGTGGTGGTGGAACAAAAGACTGACATTGCCATCCACAGCTTTAAAAAGTGAGGAAATGAGTTGGATCCATACTGCTTTTCTCATTTGCTGATCAAAGAAAAGATGTCATTTACGCACACATCCTCAGCCAGCACGTGGGCTGTCACTCTCCTTTTGCACGATGATCCCTTCTACCTACTTCTAAGAATCTATCTGTTTATCAATTAAAACATCCTGTTAAGATGATGGGTCCATGTGTGCTTCTCAAGACTCTTTTCTTTCCTTTTAAAAAAGCTAGTCTTTATTGGTGCAGGCACTATAAATGGTAAAGCTTTAACGTTATTGATCAATACCCATTATTCCCTCAGCACTTTGATTCAACTCTCTAAAATAGAGACAAATTACTTTTTGTGTTTATCAAACTCTAGAATGAACTATAAAATCACCTTCTTATAAATCTAAATGCTCTCTCAGTTTTCAGTTGTTTCTCAATAAATTCCACATTGATCTATTTATATTTAAGATACTTTTTGCGTATCTAACCTTAAAAGATTAAATCTGCCTTTTTAGTACACTCCATTTTTTGGCTTGGAAAGTGGCTGTTAAAAGGTTGGGTGTCTGGCCCTTTCTGAAAAACAGCAGTTGTGGTCAGCTGGAATTCAGTTGTCAGTTGAATAGGAAACATGGTTTTATGATGAAAAAAAGTAGTGAATGCCCACAGAAACGTATAAAACCACTGTGGTGATAGACTACCAAAAAACACCCCCCTTTTATGACTTAAACGCCTACGGCTGGTATTAAAATGCATGAGAAGATGTGGCTACCTGTCTCACACTGACCTGTTGTCCCACCTTGAAAGACCATACATCCGTTTTTAGGAGGGTCAGCTGGATTAAAGCCAGTAGGAAGCACTGGATGCCGCTTATGTGTGTATGTGCATCTGTTTCTTCTTTTTTTGAGGGGCGATGTTACTCATGCAGCTCATGCATGACTCACATTTACACACTCTCCCTCTCTCTCTTGTGGTGTGTGAAATCATAGCCAGTGGTTTGGTTTGATGTTTACAAGGCTGTACAACAGAAGGCTCCCTTGAGGATGAGTAGATCTTAAGACTTAAGAAGACCTTCTCATCAAAAGTCTCCATCTATTCTAGCTCAGTGCTTTTCTCTCTTTTTGTGTTTACCCCCTTCTTCTCTCACCTCTTTGTTTTGTCCACTGTTGAGAGAGGTCTTTTGTAGGGTTAAGTTCTGACTTTGCTTTCACACACACAAACTCTTACACATACGTGCTGATACTCAGTAACTGTACAGTCACCTTTCTGAACAGCAGGCAGCCCTGACAGTTAGATAGATGGCAAAGTTTGGGGTTTTTGACAGTTCAGAACAGTGACCTTGCTGTGTGTCCACAAACACACAACACAATGACATACGGCTTTTCAATAAACAGCCTCATTGAAAGAACAACAGAACATTGATATTGGCCAGTTCTGCAAAACTTCTTGCCTTTTTTGTCTCGACCTCCACACTCCTACTGCATTTTCTTGCCTTGTTAAATAAAGGTCACACTGGGTCTTACACTGGCACTGAATGAAATTACGTGTTACTGGAGTGCTGATAATAGGAATTACTACTTGTAACTTATGTCTTATAAGGGCAATTTTTGGGTTAGCAGGTCTGTGTGGTCCAGGCTGAAATAATTTAGTGCTAAATGTCAAATGTCAGTATGCTAACATGCTAAACCAACCCCGTAACCCAGATAATTATCATCATTTTAGGTTTGTTATTATGAGCAAGTTAGCATGCTCACAGTAGCATTTAGCTCGAAGCACGGCAGTGCCTCAACACAGCCTCACAGAGCCGTTTGCGTGGTTGTTGTCTAATTCTTTAATTCATAAGGAAAACTCCTCCAATGAAGAGTTAAACCCTTGTGGAAAGTCCATAAGGCATCTAGGCCAAAATACATTAGTTTATTAGCAACTTGGGACCCACAATGATACCTATGCTGTAAACAGAGACAGTTTTTCAGAGACAATGTAAACATGCATGTCTGCCAGTCTGAGGGAGAGTGAAATGAATAACTATGGAAAACAGTATCAAACAAATCAAAAAACTGTGTCTTGAAATAACATAGCTTTTTTCTGTTTAATTTAGCGAAAAAGAAAACAACGTGTAAGATTGAGCAGTCTTTATACATTTCTTGTACCAAGTGATAATGTGTCAAGAGCAATTATTCTTTTGTTTACCTCTACATTTTTCTTAAAGTCTTTTGAATAATGTAACACAAGAGCCTTTAAGTTTTTCAGGCAGTTGTTTACTTGTTTGTCAGCTCAGTTGTTCCTTAGTTCTGCTCCACAGCTCATGAACAAGCAATGTAAACAATCTACACTTTTATGCCGACCGCAGCAGACCTACCGAAACATGACAGTGTACTACAAAGAGAGATTTTATTGTTCAGACAAAGAGCTCACCAAAGTGGCAGCAAGCTTGGCAGGGTGGTGTTTAACTGAATACGTTTCTCATTTGACATACAAGAAAATGGGAATGCTAGAGTGTTAGACATCATTCTGTGCCGCCGTTTTCTGTGTCTCTTAATAATGGATGATTAAAGAAGACCAGAGTCTCGGCCATCTGCGTCAGCCCCCTCGCGCTGCAGTTAATCACAGATTTAAAGAGAATAAACTCACACGGGCAGCTTCAGTTCTTTCATCATATACAGCATTTTCTTTCTCTGCATAAAAGCACAGTGTTTGCCCTCTTTCACACTACCTTTTTTTTCCTTTTTCTTTGAGAGCTTAGCGTAATCTAATGTGGCCTTTAGTTAATACATTTTACTACTGAGCATTAAGTTGCGAGGCATCTGAGCATCAGCAGTTGCTTACAGTGCCAAACACTTGATCTTAAGAAACTCACAGTGGTTTACACATGCTGCTGACTGATGAAATGTGGCTTGTTACATACTGTATACTATATATGCTGATCAGCCACAACTCTAAAACCACAGACTGGTGAAATGAATAACATTCATTATGTCGTTACAGCACAGTGTTCTGTTGGGAAACCTTGTGCCCTGGCATTCATCTGGATGCTACCTTGACATGCACCACACACTTTAACACTGTAGAACAATGGAACATGACAAAGGCATTAACCTGGCCTCCAAACTCCCCAAATTCCAGTCTGACAGAAGGGTCAGGGTCAAGGGTCAGAGCTGTTTTGGCAGCATGAGAGCACCTACACAGTATTAGGCAGGTGGTTGTAATGTTGTAGCTGATCAGTGTATGCTTCTCTGTTGTTTTCACATAAAGATTTTACAAAACCTAATAGCAACATATGACCTGAAGTTTTATGGCTATCTTTAATGTATTGATTTGTTTATTCATAAGCAGCAGTAATCTTGTTTCATCTGATTTAATTTCTACTTACTTTATCTGATTAGTTTCCTCTTCTGTAAATGTACTAATGCATTTCCGTGCCTTATGTAAAGCACACTGGGTTGCCAGTGTGTTTGAAATGCGCTATATTGCCTTGCCTTTTGTTGTTTGACATCCAACAAAGACAGCACTGCTAGACACACTGGATTGATGCTTTCTTATCGATTGCAACATCAACCTATGTGCAGAAGATGCTCAGTTGTAGTCAAGGTATCCACTAATGCATACAAGCCTAGTGTGGCTATATTTGCGATATTTCTTTTTTCTCTCTCTCTCTCTCTCTCTTCATTTGTGTAAAGCGTAGAGACATTTCTCCTGGTATGCAGACTCTGGTATTAGCTGATGTAACACTCAGATCTTTCTTTTCTGGACTACATCCAGATATACATACATCAAAATATGTTCTGTTTAGCAGTAGCGGGGTGGTGAAGTGAAATCATCAAAGGGACTAAGTTCAAGTATTAGCAAGCTGGTCTGTGAGCAAGAAGCTGAATCTATAGCAGCTACAGGGCTGTTATTCTGTAGCTGACCCTGTACTGTGACTGACTCAAAAACTGACATGGAAATTTAACAACAGGGATCAATATTGCCTGATACAGTATGATTTTGTTTTTGCACATTCTTCCAGAGCGTTCAGTACGCTGACATGTCATTCTGTCACTGAAATGTGGGCTGGGTGGCTTTTGAACCTGAAAGTGCTTAGCTAGATCCTCCTTCTCAGCATACCCTGCCCCTGGATCCCGGTGCTTTTGTCCCAGACCGTATACAGTGTACCACATGTCAACTCCATCAGGTCAAACCTTTGATGCTTTGATGCTGTTCAGAATTTTGAATCAGCTTTTTTCTTTTTATCTTCCGGTTTTTCTACAGCTGCTGCATTTTTCCATCATTAATTTTCTTTTTTCCCCTCATCTTTCTAACCTTTTAACCACCTGATATGTGGTAAAACACTTACAAAACATCCCAATCATAAACCTGCCCTCATACACCTTTTATATCTAAGCTGGGTTTAACCCACCTGGCAGGAGTGCAGATACTAAAAGCACATCATCACACAGACTGTTACTTCAGTTTTATTAGTGAAAGAGAAGTGGCCCGTCCTCCTGACATTTATCAGGACATTAAAATATAAGGTAGTGTGGATAAACACTGAGTTGTTATTTTGTAGACATCAGAAATGTAATTCACAGGAAACACATTGGTCAATGTGTTTCCATGCATTGTGATTCAGATAAATAGAGCAAAAACAAAAATTAGAAGATTTTTCTTGTTAGATTTTCCCTGTTTGTTAAGCAAAGCCAAGGATGAGGGGGCAAATATCAGTCAACAGACAGCTTTGTAAGAACTAAAGTCAATTATTTAGTTAATGAAATTTTTCCAGTGTTGTCAGTAGAGAATGGTTGCCTTGCTATCGATCTGTGCCACTCAACTCTGATGAGCGCTGATCAAAGACCCATTAAAAAAGACTGCAGACTGGCTATCAGATCATGGAGGTGTGGAGCTGAGATGGATAGAGGACAGACAGAACAAGAGACAGCAAAAAAGAGAAACAGCAAGAGCGAAAGGCCACTATAAACAGATACAGCCAGAATCAATTATGAGAATAAAGGGAGTGGATTTGGCTGTAACTGGAACAGATGATAATTGACTGGAGATGAAAATGAATCTTTCAGGAAACTAATAGTTTTCACTATTAAATTGAAGCAGCTTCTGTAAATAAATATCCTCAATTTTGATATAAGCAAGCAAAGGACAGACTCTTAAACACTTACAATTTGCAAATATCATTTTTGTATGCGCTAATACTGGGGACAGTCATTCAAAATATAAAATTCCACAGATTGCAAGTTGACCAACATGCAAGTTGCTACATCAAGCAAAACCAACCCAACTGTAATATTGGGCTGAAACAGACGAATAGCCATTCTTCACTGGAGACGTTTTAGCATATCACAGTAGGGAAAGCACGGGTGTAAATAACAAAATGACCTATAGCTTAAATCAGACAGTAAACAGGAACAGGTGTCAGACCTTCTCAGCAGCAGCAGATACTTGGAGTCTTTGAAATGCCTGGGATGACTCTTGAACTCTGTGTCTACTGTTTCCCCTCCAGGACTGGCTGAGCAGGTTTGGCTACCTCCCGCCCCCTGACCCAGTGACTGGTCAGCTTCAGACCAAGGAGGCTCTGACCAAGGCCATCAAAGCCATGCAGAAGTTTGGAGGGCTGAAGGAGACCGGAGTCTTGGGTATGTGTGACAGAGCTGGTAATGTGACTTGATGGAAGCCCTGCGTGTGTGTTTAATGCTTGACTTGAGTATGTGATTGTGAGAGAGAGAGTTGTATTTTAATGTTAAGATTTGCAGAAAAAAATACAAGACATACCTTACAATACAATGCAATATAATGCAATCCAGCCAACAAAAATACAAAGTATAGCTTTAGAACCTGCCACTGAGTTGAAGCAATATCAATCTGACACAACAACCACTGAACATGAGAAAGGTCATACTTATTTCACTTCTTTTGTATTGGAATGCATTAGATTGCAAAGATGTCTGCACACCGTTAGACACATTGTAAGCATTAATCATACTTGCTGTCATATACATGGTAGAATGATAGTGCTGCACACTATGTGACTGATAATAGTGGTATGTATAATATATAATTACAGTATATTGATTGAGTATTCCTTCTAGTATTTTTCTCACATAGTACACCCATCATTTCTCACACATAGGTATTGAAAATCTCACTCACACATTCACACCGCAATCATCCTCCACAAACAATATCATTCTTTCTCACTAATCTGTCTCACATACACGACCATAGAGGAGACAAAGGATGATATGGTGTGTGATTGATTTTAAAACAGTGCAGCGGTGTGTGTATGTAAGTATAATTTACAGCCTGAATGGTGGTGTGTGAGAGTGTGATTGTGCATGTAAGAGGGTATCTTGGGAAGCATGTATGATTTATGGGCCAAATGGCCTCTCATAACCTACTGTACATGCACATATGTATGCATATGAGGACATACAATATGAGTTACAGCTCATGAGGCAGCTATTTTCAAACCAGTTGTGAACTGTGGTGGTAGATGGGATGCTTTCCACTTCATACCTCCACTTTAACTGCATTTTCCAGCTGTCTTAGAAATAAAGTTGAAAAAAATTGTAATCATTGTGTTATAGTAATATTAGTTCTACTTAATCTGTCTAAGTCTAAGTCTAAGTCTAATATATCCATTAGTTTATGTCACATTTACCTCTCCTCTCTTCCTCTCCTCTTTAGACCAAGACACACTAGGTCTAATGAAAACACCCAGATGTTCTCTGCCAGATGTGTCTGAGGCTGAGGGGACAATGGGCCGCAGGAAACGAAGCTTGAACCCTCAGAACAAATGGAATAAGAGGCATCTATCCTGGAGGTAGGGGACAATTAGACATCATGAGGAAAGAATGATCAAATGATCTGAATATCCAGAATCATATTTGTCATTGTCAAACGCATTGAACCACACTGAACCAAAATCATTCACCATTTACATCCATAGTAATGCTGACTGCTGAAGGGTGCACATAGCTGAGACCACTGAGTCAATCGAGTCAGAATGAGATATTATCTCAATCACATAGGTGTGTTTTTTGGCAGTGAGAGGCATCTTGCTGTTGCCTGGCAACCACATTATAAGCTGTCAGTCAGTAGTCGAGTATTGTACTTAATTACTTAATGTGTAAAGGTACTTCAATTTCCTGTCAATAGAAACTAAGGAAATGATTTAATAATTTACCTTCACAGCACTCTGAAGGTTAACACCCTTCTCTCTTACATATGGACAACTTAGTATTCATGATACACTATAGAAACACAGATTAGAACATCAGCTCATAGCAAAAATATCAGCTCACCATCTGTGTCAGAGTCATAGCCTTGATGGAAACAGTCATTTGTTTGCTTAAAAATGTAAACCCTTGTACAGTGGAGCAGAGTTTTGAGGTATTTGTACTTTACTTGAGTAATCCCATTTGATGCTATTCTGTACTTCTACAACATTTCAAAGGGAAATATTTCTTGAAAGTTTTGAGAGATCATGCTTTTTTTTTTGACTCCCAGAGTGTATAAGCAGTGTATCACTGCTGAAAGTGTGTCCAATTCGTCCTTCTTACTTAAAGGCTGGAGGGAACAAAACACTACAATTCAGGATACAATAACCTACATGCTATTTTATAAATACATACTATACTACAATGGTTCAATCTGTTTCTAATGAGCCCAGGTTATCACAGTCTAAAGCAGACCATTTCGAACCATTGCACTGTAAAAATGTTTTCTCCATTGTATGCACCCCTTGATAGATTATATTAGGCAACTCTTGCTCAAGGCAGACATCTTTTGGTTTCTGGATCAATTTTGGCTCAGAGGAAGAGCTTTGTGTTTAAGTGGCATGCTGGTTAGAGAGACCAGCGGCATGCAGCGAAACAGCAAGAGCTTCCCTCCGCTCAGAGATTATACAAAGAAAGAAATTCCTGTTGCTGTATAGAGTAAGAGTAATGGATGGAACAGAGAGGTTTTTACACACATACAGTAATTGCATCTCTTGGTTCATGTACTCAGAGA
Organism: Lates calcarifer; assembly: GCF_001640805.2. NCBI lineage: Eukaryota > Metazoa > Chordata > Actinopteri > Centropomidae > Lates > Lates calcarifer. The sequence continues at coordinate 7,687,655 of NC_066841.1, read as the reverse complement.
CCAAAGTCATCTGTATGATTCCTGTAGAGCAAAGGATTCATCACAGTCATTCTGCAGTTTATACAGTACAGGATAAAATAATATGGTCATGTTAAGTGCAGCTCGACCATCTGTCAGGGATACAGCTTAGTGCTTGACAGCAGTGGAGGAGGCAGTGAAACATATGGTTGCCCTATGCTGATTCACGCGCTATCAGGAGTGATTCAACAAGCTGATGATCTAAGCTGCTGTGTTGGCTAGTTTGTCTATTTTGTGTGTACCCTGCTGAAAACAGCGGCCGACACATTAATGCAGTAGATACAAACATATGCACGTCCACAAAGAGCATATGTACATAATACAATAAAAAATATACCCACACTGTCCCCTCACACGATAGCTTGTATTCCTCTCCGTGTTCTCTCTCTCTCCCAGCTGGTGAGAGATGTTTGTAAAGGGTCAGTGCTTCTCAGACTAAAGTCATGACAGCCTACAACTTGTGATAAAATCTCCTCACTGCTCTCTTTGCCCATTCTTGGGCAGTGACCCCTCCCAGATTTCAGCCAGCCGTATTGTTGCTGATGAGATGAGTCACACTTGAACTAATATGTCTGATGGAGTGTTTGACCAATTATTATCTTATTACCAGTTGAAATGATGTACTGTACAATACAGTCACCACTAGTAAGTGCCTTACTGCACACCCTGAAACTTTGAGTCGCTGTTTGTTTGAGACACACTGCTGTTTGTGGCCAGAAAATAGAATCATGTCCTTTTTTTCCTGTGTTGAGTAGATTACCATAAAATATGGCTCCAACATTCACATTCCACTCAAGATGAATTGTCATAAGTTTGTTGGTCCCTTCACCTTCCATCAAGCCCCATCAACAGGTCAAAATTTTAATTTGTCTAATACTTTGGTTTACAGTTTAATATCTGCCAAACTAATGACATTCCCATCCGTCTCCACTGTATGTTGTGTTTAGTGCTAATTAGCAAATTTTAGCATGATAACATGCTCAAATATGAAGTATTTTAGCTACAAATGCCTGTACAAGTCTTGCCTGTTGCTCAGTTGCTCACTTGCCCATCCATTGACTATACCTCAGGACAACTAACAGCTGTAAAATGCATTGCATTTAATTACACTAACACGAAAATGGCATAAAAAAAAAAAAAAACAACAGACCTACAGCAGAGTTGATCTGTGTTATTGGACACCACAGCTCTGCTCAGCATGACCATACTGTCATCTTTCTGATTTAGTTTTATTATCATTGTCTTAACACATGCTCTAGTGTTGAGCCACTTTTCACTACTTTAAGTGGATAAATTACTTTAACTCAGATGAGGAGCAGAGTGTTTACAACTGACAGGTCAGCACGGCATCTCAGTTTAGTGAGGTGTTGCTTTGCCACGAGCTGCTGTGTGTATCTGACAGCAGGAACACTGCAACAGACAGGTAGGCTGTGAAAATCTTGGCTATGCTTTCAGAATATGTGATGTGAAGTTTGGTTTGCAAGTATATTCACAGTGTTTCAGCTGGATTGAAGAAGGTGCTGGTATTGCAAACTAAAAACGTGACAAGCTGCTTGTATGGGTAAGGGGTGTTTTTGTCTGGTTTACACAGATGAAATGACCTCTTGTCAGACATAAAAACCTGTGTCATGAAGCTTTAGAACAAGATCAAAAGCTAAGTAAGTTGAGTTTGCCAGTTTGTTGCTGAAAGGGTCTCCATTTGGGAGACAGCCCAGATGAGCATTCTGTGCTTGCTACAGTCTTCATCAGTAAGTTGCAATATATACCTATATGTACTAATGTAATGTAACTGCTACCAAATCAAAGGTAGCAGTAATCAGTTTGGTAGACAAGGACTGGTCAAACAAGTGTTTATATACCCAAGGAAAGACTTTTTATTTCAGCCAGACCAACCTGGAGCTAAGGAGAGTGGGACACACAGGCCAGATGGGCCAAAGCAACAAGAATGATGAACTGAGGAGGCTAATAGATCCAAGGTAGGACAGAAGGAAAGCAAAATGAAGCGAGATGCAAAGGGAAAGCAGGACGTCAGGGCACTGGAGAATTGAAGAAAAACAGGTCGATAAGCAGGAACTCTCAGCTGATGAGAAGGCTGTGGGAGCAAGAGGGAGTGAGGGGGGCTGCAGTAGTTATTGTAAGCGCAGAACAGATAATAAAGCAGAGCTCAGACTGAGAAAAGACGGTGAAGATGATGAGGCAGCAGGATGAATATGAGTTGTATAATGTTGAGTTGTGCTCTTTTCTAAAAGACAGACTTAACGAAAGACTTAAAAAGATATATGGCTCTTTTTTTTCCTTTACTAATCCAAAGAAATGAAAATCAGTGTAGTAGAAACATTCTGAGTGACCAAAACCCTGAAAGTAGCTTCTGTTTTTACCAGACCCAGCAAGAAAACCACGCCCCAACTACAAATGTGCTATGAAGTCTGTTGTTACTAAAGTTATCATTGTTATTCATCAGGAAAGATGAGTGTTTCCTCCCAAACCTATCACTAAATAGAACACTGATGTTGGACAAATCTGCAAAATGTAGGACGTACTTATGTCATTCCGTTGGTCGGATAAGCATTAGATGGATTGTGATGAAATTTTGTATAGACACCAATAGGGTGAAGCCTGCTGATTTTGGAGGTCCCATGACAGTTCCTCTAATGCCACAATGATATCATCATTTGTACCTCAACAACTATTGAATGGATTGCCATGAAAGTAGTTTCAGACATTTATGGCGAAAGTCAAATTTGGAATGTGTCCAACACTTTACTGCTAACATAGTTGCAGCCTCTTAGTCTTGTTATAAGTAAGTGGCAGATACAGTATGGTTAAGGTTGAGATTGGTTGGGAAAATTGCGCTAATGGTGAAGAAACTATGGCGTTAAGGTGAAGCAACTAGAACATTACAGTTTGGGAAAGATTGTGGTTACAGTAAAATAAATAAATACTATTTGTGATAGGCCAACAACACAAAAGTCACCCTGGCCTTCACATCCTAACTTTGCACTTGGTTACATAAATAGCACATTACTTTCTCCATTAGCACTGAATCTTATCCTTGAACAGAAATCGTTAGGTGCAGAAACATCTAATATAAACCTAATTCCCAGGGGTACTGGGCAGGTTGATCCAGCCAGGATTAACTGGGAAGAGTAAGCTTCTTCAGCAAAGGGATTGGGGAGACTTTTCTGCTCCACACTGGTTTTCAGCTGCAGAAGTAACAACTCAGACTTGCAAGAGGGATGAGTTCAGAGGGATGAATCACTTGTCCCTGAGGGCAGGATGGGTTTGGCTTATTGATAACAAATTACCTGGTGACTTTGTCCCTGTGGCACTGCCTTGTTGAAATAATCCCTCACATCCACCCACTGGAGGCTTTCAGCCAGAGATAGAGAAAATTCTTTTGGGGTCAGGATGTGATTGCATGGGGGCTCTCATAAGGTGGGAGCCGACCTGGAAAACCAGGTGGCAGCAGTCCAGCATCACACCGCACACAAACTGTTGACTGTACGGAGTCAACATCTGCTTCAGGGGGACCAGCAAGCGCACTGCTGTGAGGACTTGCTGTTTTATGACTGGAACATTTTTCTTTTTTTCTCATCACTCGTTCTCTTTCTCCCTCCCTCCATCCCTCCCTCCATCCTACTACTGCCAACCTGCTCTACTGCCAATCATTATGCCTTATGCTGCCTTCAGCTTGGCCCCACTCAGCTCTATGAAGTAAGGCAGCCTGTCTTTTCAGTGCAGTGAAGCCACCTTTCTACTCACAGCTCTCGCATTTGTACAGCGCAAAGCGGCCAAGAATTACTGGAAACTGAAGTGTGTGAACTTTGTGTCTTTTGTAGAATTTTTCAGCCTGGAACTCCTGCCAAGAAACAGATGGTGAATTTATTGTGCTTTTATTATACACATTTGTGGATTATTTGTCGATTTCATATTCAGTCACATTTTGAGAGGTTTCCATATGGTGTGGTTTATCAATAAAGTAACATAGAAAGCATTGATATTCGATATATACTTGCTGCCCGAGGAGTGTTTGGGTATAATTTAATGAAAGCATTTTTTTTATCCAGGTATTGTATGGTTGCTTGCTCACATCTTTACAATAGGTATTTTACTGTAATTTATTGTGCTTAACTTATTTCTGAGGTGGAAAATCACCACTTAAACACTCAAAAGCATCAGCAAATATCTCACACCTTCTATTGTCAATTGCACCTTTATTCAGCTTCAGGGTCCCTGTGCTGCTGATGACTCACAGAACATTTAAATTCATCTGCAAAAGATGAAGTAGAGAGGCACTGAGTTGTGCTCAAATACTTTTATGCCAGCTAAAAGTTACTTGAGATGGAACACACCTCCATAGACATGGCCTTATATGTGTGTATTGAAGCAGTATCCCAATATAAAAAAGCAATATATTGTAATTGGACGGTTTTCACCGACCAGGATTACCATTAGACAATATTGCGTAATGGAGTCTGTAATGGCAAAACTAATTACCTCCTTATTACATATTTATGACTAAGTTTGGCAAAAGACCTCACAAAGTAATGGTTTCACACAGGTTATTTCACATTAGGACGTTTTACACTTGTCAGATAAGATGTAAAACTTTATATAAGTGCACAGCCTCTCTACAGCTGTGAAAAAGATCCCAACTCCCCACAGCCATTTGATTAACATGATAACTAGAAGGTTTATCACATTAACTTGCGGTAATTTAGTTATTTTCCTGGCATTATCTGGACTCTTGGGAAATTCATCTCACTCTGTTCAAGTCCAATAGAAATGCAGCCTATTGAGAGAGTTCACTGTTTACTATTATAATACAAGGGCATGTAAGACTTAATGTACCATTCTTCCTGCCCTTCCATGAACCATTGCTTTCAGCAGCATGGACTTTCTTGTAGGTCCACTCTGTGTGAAGGTGGTCAGATGTTAATTTGCCCAAATAATGCATCACACATAAAAAGTCATTGCAGAAATCTTCCTCCTCCTCTTATTGATTTAAAGGCAAACACATTTGAGCTGTCTCCAAAAGCTGTGTTAATGTCCATTCAGTAGCTTTTCTTTCCTCACAAACTAGTGAATGAAGATTTCCTTTTCAGACAGGGGAAATTAAGAGAGACCAAAACCTTAACAAATCCAAATTCTCAGCAACAAGCATACCCTGCTTTAAAAGCAAAATAAAAGCAAGTTATTATCTACATTCTGATTAGCCCAGTTGGCACAGCATTTATGAAAAAAATCTTTTTATGTGGATCGATACATTTATTCCTTAAAGTGATATTAAATCCAGAATATAGTGTGTTACTAAAATGACAAAACTCATATCAACTTGTTCTCTCAAGAGTATTCAGCTACTTAAGGAAAAAGAGTAAAAAATAAAAATAGCTTCACTAAAAATATCCAAAAAAGATTTTTGACAATGGACAATTAAGCACAGTAAATAGTCAGGTTTTCATTTTAAAAAATGTAGAATGATAGCACTTTAACATGGTATATTTCATCTCTTCTACATTCCCAGTTCCATCAGCCTGTAACAATGCTCCTTTCTCTCTCCTCTCTTTCTTATCCATGCCATTTCCTCTCCTTCCATCTTCTGTCTGTTAAGCACCATGGAGACAGATTCACAGTCTGTCCAGGTCTGCCTGCTCACTGGTGTCAGGGCATTCTTTGATGTAAGCAGTTCTTTATGTAGGTATTATATTTGATTGATGTGCAAACGTCTGACAGTACGCTCTGTTCTCATATATTTATTTGTGAGTCAATGATGCAAACTCAGGAGCTCTGTTGCTGCTAAACAGCCTCTCAGCCACTGAACCGCTGATGACTCCTGCTTTATGCTGCAGCCAAAAACACTTAGATCTGCACTTTTTTCCCCCTCCAAACTCTGCTGGCTCTTGTGCTTATCACTCTCCAACTGCTCATCGGTCACAGTCATGAAATTTCTAGAAAATGAACATTTACGCTGTGATCATGCAGCCAAATTTACTCTTTTTGAGCTGAGCTGAGAAAACCATGCAACAATATGACCTGTGACTGCATTCAGAAACTTGACCACAACCATCATCAACACATCTTTCTTTCTTTGTTCCCACTGAGGTGACAATAGTTCCATGAATAAAAGTTGAAGCCAAAATTTGTTGCAGGGAAAATATAATATTATTAATAAATATTCAATGAGCCAATTAGCTTGAAATTGATTATTATATGACCATCAAATATATACAGCATTGATGTTTGGCATTAAGGCTTTGATCTGGTCATTACCCACATGGTAACAAGCTCAGCACAGCAGGTAGTGGGGATTGATGATAATTACTCCACCCATTGGAGCACAAACTGTTTACAGGTTGGTGCTAGGGTGTAAGTGTTAGCATAGCTTTCTAGTGAACAGTGTGGCAACAGGCATGCAGCAAAAGGGTAAGCACGCCATTGGTGGCTAAAAAGAATAGTTTAACCTTTTGGAAATTTGGTAATTCAGTTTTCTTGCTGCAAGTTAAATGAATCAATAGAATCACTTTTGTGTCTTTAGGCTAAATATGAAGCGAGAACCAGCAGACAGTTAGCTTAGCTTAGCATAAGAACTGGCAGCAAAGGGAAACAGATCAAAAGAAACTCAGCCCTCCAGCACCTCTAAAGCTGACACATTATATCTTGATTGTTTATTCTATACAAAAAAAAACTTCCTGGAGTCTTTTCATCACTGTAAAGTTCTTAGGCAGCCAAGGAGACTCAGTCAGAAAAGAAAGCTAATAATTTTTTCAAAATATCAAGCTATTTACTCGCTTGATTTTTAAAAGGTTGCATTTAAAAAATGTTGCAGTGAGAGGAGCACACGAGTGTAGCAGTGGACAGACCGACCTCATAGGTTTCACTTTATTAGACATTGAAAAGTTTAGCTGTATGTACTGTATGTAAAACTGGAATTGATTTATTGACACAAGAATTTATTATCTTGTAGAAATTGTTGAGATAAATTAGTTAGTGTTGTATTTGCTGTATGTCTTGTTCACAGCTATCTCAAGTAAAATAATAAATTCAGGTTAATATAAGGTAAATATATCTGCTCAGTTCACCTGTGGAATACTTAAAAATGCAAAAACTCTGGGAATAACTTTTATTTTTACCTCTTCAAAATGTTTTATTGTACAATTAAAAATGTTTTGACCCAGACACTCAATAATTAAAATAAGAATACATAAATAAAAAAATTACTAATTTTACTGAACAACTGGCCAACTGAGGTTTTTTTTTATTAGATATAATATTGAACCAATGCCCAGTATATTTTACATGTTTCATTTCTTTCAATTCATCTCTGTCAACAAAATAACAGAATTAAATTATCTCTGATATTGTCATGGACACAATTTTTCTTCATAGTCTATGTGGAGAAAAAAATGACAGGAGAACAAGAAGATTATTTAAAAGAAACATACTAGCGTGGACTTGATGAGGACGAGCTGTTTAATAAACATGAGGTGAGACTGCAGGTGGTCTCTTGATTAAAACATAATCAATAAGGTTGTTAAAATCAAGGTGCAAGATTGACAAACTGACAGGATCCCTGCCACAGTCTGTGAAGTTAATCAGATTTAAAGGAGGCACCACAGCAAAATGACACCTGCTTCATTTTTCATGCACTTATACTCTCCCTGTGTAAACACCAGCAGTTCCCTGGGACTGTTGAGTTCATATGAGATGCAGGGCAGGAATGGTCTGACCTTGGCGGACTTACCTACAATTACATACTCACACGCACACTCACAGGCTGACACACACACACACACACACACACACAGAGGCTGACATACACATTTGGATAGACGTACATACTTACACACTGACAAAACCATGCACTCTGCCTCTCCATCTTTCTCTCTCATCAACATTCTCTCTCACACACACACACACAAATACACAAATACACAGATACACAGATATACACAGTCGCCCACCCTCATCTGTCTGAATTAGAACTAATAAGCAGGTGAATTGTCTGTGGAGGTTGAACCATTCGCAGTGACCTTGGCTAACTGTGGTTAGCAGTGAGGGTCATGCGCTCAGACAGTATGAATAAGTGGAATGCAGAGGCACATTTTTGTGAGCGAATCAACACAAGGAAAATTCATATTTACTGTACACCACAGGTCACCCCTTAGTATAGGTGATCTGATTAGACATTAAGGTGAGTTGTAGCATACATTTGCATATTAATGAGAAAAAACCCATTTTCAAACTTCTGCCTCCTTATTACTTTCAGCTAATGTTGCTAATACCGCCCATGTGTTTTGTGACAACATGTTGACATAGACATATTTGCTAATTAATCAATTAATTAGCTGCTCTAATCAACTCATTCGCATCACTGGGTGTGTCAGAGACATAACAGCGGAATGACAGGCAGCTCAAGTGTTGAGTGCAATGACGAGCTGGTGAAAATATCAGTTAATGTAGGCTTAAACTATGGATGTTAGGGAGATAACCTTGAAAGGATTCTACTGGAAAGAACTGATGTGAGGTGACTTTAGTTTTTATAGTACAGGGCTGGACATGCACAACTCCATTACTGTTTTCTATACGTTCATTAACATGAAAGGTTCTTCATTAGACTATTCTTAAATGCTTTCATTTGTACAGAATAGGAACAGTCATGGCAATAAGCGTAAGATCCAATAATGGCTCTGTATGATTAGAGGGTTTTGCATAAAATTCAAAAATAATGCTATATTTGGATCCATCGTCTCTGAGGTAGAGGTGGTTTTAACACAGAAAAGGGACAAGAACACGAAAGCCTGCAAAAGCAAAAACCTTTTCAGCTCTTCTGGTGCCTGAAAGAAAATCAGTCATATGCTGTACACACACACACACACCTTGTGCTTTACAGGGTGAAATAGGGAAATAAAAAAGGGATTAACTAAAGAGGAGAAAGGGTAAACCCAAATTCTGTGAAGGAGAGAAGAATAACAGGAAGAAGAAAGGAAACAAAGGTTGAGAGAGGGGAATAGATGAAGGAAAAGCAGAGCGAGTATAAAGATATGAGTTATCTATCTGTTTATCTGTGTGGTGGTATTGAATTGAACATGTACTGTAACAAAATACAAAACAAATAATATAAATGACCAATGAAAAGTGGGTGAATAATAAGCAGCAAGGGCAAAAACTGAAACAGAATTAAAACAGGACAGAACTTGCTTACCAGTACAAGTGTTCCTTGAGAAGCGATTAAAAAGATTAAAGAGATCTCGCTGGTGTGAGCTCCTCTGGCAGGTGCTCAGAAGTTTGACTTTGACAGTAAAGGTCCAGTCACCCTGAGCTACAGGCTGAATCGGAGAAGCAGCTGCTGCTCTGGCTCATGTGGGGATGAAAGGTCTGAAACTTCACAGTGAAGTTATCAGTGAGACACTTTGATATCTTTAAAAACGTCAGCAGGTTATCAGGATGGAAAAGGGTGAGCAAACCTCCTATGAGGTCTAAACACAGCTCATAACATTGTTTGATAGGTTATCTGTATTTATTTATCTTTTGACTGGAGCTCAATGAATTACATAGAGCATTGTTGTCCATTATACATCAGCTGCATATAAAGTAGATGTTTTGTCACTTGATAAGTTGATAAAATGGTTCAGTCAGGTTAGTGCATATTAACTTTGATATATTAGAATGGATTGATCCCTTTCTTTTGGACATCTAATACTTCACTTTCTACTGATGATAGATGAAATATAGAAATCTCTGAAGTAAAAGTAGATTTACTTTTATTGGCAGCAAAAAATGGCTATTTTTTTTTAACTCTGTCCCTTTTTATACTGTACTGTACCACAAGGAGCCCAGAGCTTCAACAGAATAATCAAAAAATGTTTCTAGAAATCCTGAAAGGTGAGATATGAAAGGAGACAAGTTCTTTGGTGGCTTGGTTAACACTGGCAGTTTGAAGATCACATGGAAGAATTCTGGATGCTTTTATTTATTATATTTTATTTTTCCAGTAAAACTTGGGTTTTATAATGTAACTAAAAAGGATTGGGATTGGTATATTACTTTAAGTGTTTAGGTACAGAGGATATCTCTATGAATTTTACTCAGGATACATGTAATAATACTTGTAAGGAGAGGTAAACACAACACACCTGAGACTGAAATCTGCCACCTGATAATCCTTTGCTTTCCCTTTTCTTCTCTCAGAGTGAGGACGTTCCCCAAGGATTCGGCCTTACTGGGCAGGGACACCGTTCGAGCCCTGATGTACTACGCCTTGAAGGTCTGGAGCGACATTGCACCACTCAACTTTCACGAGGTGGCCGGCAGCGACGCAGACATTCAAATCGACTTCACTAAGGCCGACCACAATGATGGATATCCCTTTGACGGGCCGGGAGGCACCGTGGCGCACGCATTTTTCCCCGGAGAGAGGTTCACTGCAGGGGACACGCACTTTGATGATGATGAGGCATGGACCTTCAGATCACCAGGTGAGAAGCTTGACTTGTAAATGTCAGGTGCTGTATGCAAGCACTTGAATATTCATGCGTTAGTGAAAGATAAGTCGAAGTTAGAAGGATGGCGAGGGAGAAAGGATATGGAGTGATATTCTGGGAAACATCTTACCAAAACATTTCTCAAAGACTCCCAGAGTACTATAAAAGGAGGAGATTTAAACAGTCAGTGTCTAGAAAATGAAAACGAGTCAGAACACTGTTTCGCTTGCTTGCCAAGGTTTCTATATCCAAAACTAGAACGCTGACTTTGTTTTGGAGCTAAGCTGTGCTTCCACCCTTTGTTCATGTTCCAGATTCTGTAATTAATATTTAATGTGTTAGAACTATCAATATAACATACAATGGCCTCAGATACAGGGCTCAGAGTGGTGACTAAAGCAATGGTAATTATCACAAGCTTATTAGGTGGCATAAAAGGCGCCCTTTCATTTCTTCCAACTGCCACAAACAAACACTCCAAACTAATATGCCACTGATACACATGAAGTCTTGTTTTTTTTTAGCAATTAAGAAAAGATATTGAATTTTACGATATTGATCCCACTTGATTGCTATCTTATGCCATAGAGTTTTCACAACAATTGAGTCTTTTAAATTTTTTAACAGATGAATGATTGGTTAAAGCACAGTATTTAGAGAGATTGAAGTATTTTTATTTGTATCTGATAGCAGAGTGTTTCCTTTGATCTATGGCAATGAAAAGCTGAAAGGAATATGCTTCAACAAGATCTCAAAGCAACACTATAATCTGTGATGTCAACTAAAGCGACTCCAATGGCAATCGATAAAAGTTGTGTACATACTGTTTTGTGCAGAAATATCAGTCTGCAACTTGGAACATTGGTGGAAAGTTCATCTAGTCAAGTATTGTACTGAAGTGCAGTTTGAGTACTTGTACTCAACTTGAATATTTTCATTTAATACTACTTTTTACTCCCATCCCTCTACATTTTAGAGAGAAATATTCTTTTTTGGTCACTAGTTAGCCACAGACTCTTACACAAAATGTTCATATCTTGTAAAATATTTATGTATGGTTCACATTAAACTATTAAAATTATTAAAATTAGATGCAACATTAAAATGTTGTTTTTGCTTATTAATGAATCACACGTTTATTTCGCTGCTAATATCTAATAAAGTCATTTTTTTAATTCAGTGATGGAATAATTTTACTCTATAGTAACATCTCTACACTCTAGACTGTAGCACTGCTATTTTTAATTAAAGAAAGTTTATTAGTTTTCTTAGAGAGAGCAGTATGAGCAGGATGTAGGATTCATACCACTCTCATGTCTGTAAGGTAAATATAAAGCTATCACCAGCAGCTTACTAACTTAGCTTAGCACAAAGACTGGAGACAGAGGGAACGTATAGCCTGGCCAACAGCCAAAGGCAACAAAAGCAGGCTTTTTGTATGGGTTAAACAAAGATGTGCTGGTAGGTAGAATATATTATCTTCGGACAGAACTAAGCTAGATGTTGCTTCTGTTTCCAGTTTTTATGCTAAGCTAAGTTGGCTGGCTATTGTCTTTAGCCTCATATTTGGCACACAGACATGTGTTTGGTGTCAATCTTCTCATCTAACACTAAGCAAGAACGCTATTTAGTGTATTTCCCAAAACATTTAAATAATTCCATGTTAAGAAAAATGTGCTCATATCTGCAAATGGTACAATGATCATTTGATTTTAGCCAAATAAAGACAAGATTCTTCATGCCACATACTCCTGACATGATTGTGACTAAAATCACTGAGAGATAGGCTCCTCTGGCCTCACAGGCTCACCATGCAGTCTTACTCCCTAGAAATGGTACTTAAAGCTTAGCTGTAGCAGGGGTGTGGATGATACTGAATGTACCAGCTGGTGAGTCTAGGATGTAGCCAGGACCTGTATTAATTTCCATTCTTTGCTTTTGCACTATTAAAGCTGTGGACCATATGTTACAGCAGCTCAATCTGCTTCAATTAGACCTCCCAGCGGGTTGCAGCAGTGGCAGGACATGATAGCATGATGTTGTAGTAGCCATCTACATAGATGGAAGTTTGGTTATTGGAAGCAGAGCAATGAAGGAGGTTGGGGTCAAAGGTGTTCTCTTATTCTTTTGATGTCAATCAATGTCTCTCTTCAAACAATCTGATTTCCAACACAGACAGATGATGAGACAAATCAAACAAACAAAACATGTTTCTAGTCATAAATTACTCAACAGCGGTGACAGTCTGTTGGAAGACAGCCATAGTGTAAAAAACACAGCACTTTGAGCGAGAGTGAAAAGATGCTGGCAGTAAATCATCTCACTTTTAGATGTTTCTGCTTTCAAGGCTACTTCTTTCACTCATCCCGATGAAGGGTGGGATGTGCACCAAAAAAAAAAAATCACATCAGACTTTTTCAGTTGTAAATCAGGCATCTGCCTTTTTCTCTTTGGCTGTTCTCTGTAAAGGCACCAGATCCCTGTGTGTTTCTCATGGCCAGTCAATGGCGATAAAAACAACCCTACACTCCTTTACTCCTGACTTTGATTTTGTAACATTCTTTTAGCACAGAATTAGGGTTTATGTGATTTTTAGATATAGATAGCATAGTAGAGACAACATTGTTCCTACGCTATAAAAACAAGATATCGATCCTCTCCTTGAAAGTTTTGACTTTGCCCTTGCGATCTCTCTCACACTCCTGTAGTTTGAGACTGTCTACTCATATGCCTTAAGCAATTTGGGACTTAGCTCTAGGCCAGTAAGGTCCTTAGTAATTTCAAATCTTCTCTTTTCTTCTAATGCTCTGGAAAGGATAATAGCTGGGGATAAAAGCAATTAACTGTGTAACTACAAAGCAATGTGGTATTTTAAATGTTTCAGCCTGACATTTATGTCATTTCACAGCACTAATAATGCAGTCTTAGTTTTAATTCTGGTTACTTTTGTAATACTGTAACAAGAGGCAAAAGTGATTCATACTGAATTCTAAAAAATCCTCGAAAAGTGTTTTTCACTAAAGAAGCATTATTTTGTCTTCATTTTTTATTGGCTGCAACATTTTTCTTTATCAGAACATAGTGTACCTTACAGGCATGTTTCCAGAGTCTGTTGGTCAGGAAAAACAACAGGCTGCATTCTTTTCTTCTTCCTCTGTGTTTGCTCGTTGATTGTTTTGAGCCAGATGTGCCTGTGTGTTGATTGTTTTTCATTGTCACAAACTGAAAATGTATTAATTAAATTTGGACCATTGATGTGACAGTCCCGCATCTCCTGTTTTGTATAGCAGCCATCCAGCCCACTCAATAGCTTGAAGGATAATTTTTCTAGAGCTGCCAACTTGCCCAATTTAACACACTAAATATTCACAAAAGGAGCTTATGCAGACTTCCATTCCTTTCAATTAATTTTTGACATGACATAATAGCTCTTTGTATCTACTTTGCCTTGGGCAGGCCAAAATCACAGAGAGGGACGTTGTCTCCAAACACATATGGACCAGGTGAAAAAGGAAAGTTACTTGTAATAGGAGGGATGACGCCCCTGTCACTCCTACTCCATGTCCTGAAGGTCTGTTCTTGCATTAAGTAACATGGATTGATTGAATATGTTCTACACTAAGAAGTGCATAACTGAGTGATGGTAAGTGACTCAAACTGCTTGAATAAGGCCCACCAAGCTCAGGAGTAATGCTGAACTGTAGATCAGTTAAAAAGACTTGGACTTGGAGTTGGTCATTAAAAACTGGAGTCATCTCCGATATTTAGCAAATTAACTTTTAAAATATCAAGAGTTTGGCATGTTTGTTACAGCAACAGCACTTCCAGCTCTAGGAGCTGGGGATCATGAGGAATATGAACTGCTCTGCCATGTTTCAGTTCAGTTTCTGTTAGCTTCTAGGGGTACACTGCTTCCAGTACGCTTAACCGCTCATACTCTGAGCCCAACAGGAGCAAAGGTTGCTGTTGCTCAGCAAAAGTTAAATAGTGTTGCTTTAAGGTACCATACCTTCATAACCAAAGGACAGGGGTTTAAGAATCTGATTTCAGTTTTAGCACTTGGCAGCCTAGATGGAGTTCGGTAAACTTTGATAAAAGTGCAGAAGTCTACTTTTTATTTCTCTGGACACCCTTTTTCCCCACATATTTCTGCATGAAAAAAGGTTCATTCCTCTTCAGGAATTAATGACATGATCAGCTTCACATAACTGTGAGTAAGGCTTCACTATATTTTTCAAAAATCTAGTATATATGGGTAATGGCATCTTCACACTTTGGGTAAAAGCAAAAAGGAAAAAGAAAAAAAAGAAAAAGCAGGCACAAAATATGTAGGTCAGCTTTGAGTGCAGTTATCACCAGAATTGATTTTTAGGCAGTTCATGAAATGATTTCAGTCTCACAAGATTATGTTCAATCAATACATATGTTCTTTTGCTTGCACAGTTCTTCCATAAAAGTTAAGACCCTGTAATGTTTATCCTTGGCCATTTGCACTATGTTAAACTCTCAAAATCAACGTTTGTCGTAGATTCAGTGACTTCCAAAATATTGGCTGTCATTTGAAGCTTCCATCTTGTGTCACTGCAAAATTGGGAGTGCACAGTATTTCACTTTCCTGTGACTGTGTTTGCAAACAGCTTTACTCATATAATTTTTTGTTTCATCTTATTAATTATACAATCCAGCATATTTCCAGGCCTGCGATATAAACACGCAAATGGGGGAGCTGCTGGAATTGCTGGATCATCATCCTCTGTTAATTTCACCCACATGCTCCAGAAAGAAATGACGTGAATGTTTTGTTTCATCCCGGCACTGTCACCATGGTTTTACCTGCTTTAAACAATTACAAACCTCAAATATTCTGATTAAAAATACTGATTCCAGAGTCACCACAGCACAAGGTAATGCAAGGTCACAATACTACAGAAATTCACATGAAATGAAAAGAATAGCTCCTGGGTAGTTGTGCCCCTGCTCCTTTCCATTTACCATATGGTATATCGTCCTTATTAAACTTTTAACCAAATGCCACAGGCTATGTTTGTAGCATTCTGGATACATGCTATATCCAAGGTAGAAGTACCTCTTGATGTTTTATATTTACTGTGTTTCAAATAATGAGATTTTTTTTAATACAATATCTTATGATACCCTGAAAACAGTTCTTTTGGTTGTATATATGTCACTGATCATGCCCTCTACAATACAGTGATATCATTTTGCCTCTGTCTGTTGACACTAAAGCTTTCTTTGTGTCTTCCTCTCTTTCTCTCCTTCCTGCTCTCTATCATTCTGCCATGGGTGTCTAACTCTATGAATCTCGTTCATCCACCCAAATCTCTCAGCTCTGACTTTGTCCGCAGGCATTAGGATTTTTTTCTGTCTGCCTCAGATGGACTGTAAATACAATGACATGGTGCCTACTTTGTTCTGAATCCTTGTTCTCTCCCCCTCGATCCCTCCTTTGATCCACCTTTCTTCCCTGCACCGTGTGCTCCTGTAGATTAGACTTGGCATTTGGCTTCTGAGTATCCCAGGTGTTGTAAGCACAAGTGCTTGTATCCAATTGTCCTTTGTCTTTTGACAGAGCACAGCACTGAGATTTTCCCAAGTCGGGGCCAACATGAGGTTAACTGAATGCGGACTTGAGCCCAGCCACCAAGGAGCTCTAAGCTAGCTTGGCTTGACACGCCAGCGCTCGCATTTTTTTTGCAAATATAAATCTCCAAGCCCAAGGTTTTGTCTTGCTTTGCAGAGCCAGACAAGGAGGCTTTTCCTTTTCGGTTTTAGAAGACATCGATGGGAATGTGCTTTAATAGCCTGCAGCCTCTTTAGGTGTCTTTCCGTGCTCAAGTTTTGATTGGCAGCCGGGGGAATTGGGCTGTATTACCACAGTTATCTCACTACACCACACACCTAACAGCACTCAAAGCCACCAGAGCTGTGCAACATGCCTCTTAACTTACAGTTTATAGAGTTCACTCATAAAAGGGATAAACATGTGAACGGGGGTCGTGCTGTTTCTACACAAGTCACAAACTTTAAGCTGCAGGGTGATCTCTCTCAAAGATGAAGGTCAGAGAGTAAGAGTTCAACTAAAAGTGTTAAATAATATTAATATTTAGAAGTGAAAACCTTGTTGTTTCCTCTTCCTGCCCAAAAGGACGTGAGTTCATTTTGAAATGTTAAGAGTGAGGGAAGTGGAGCTGTGTCTAACATTTTGAATGAAGTGATTTTCTACCAAGCTGGTCAGTTAGGGAAGAAAAATATGCTGTGTGCAACATTTTGTAGCTGCTTCTTTGATTGAATTGACTGCTCCAGTTTAATGTGGAGGGTGTGTTTCTTCATGTTTCATTCTAGTTCCAAGTTTCCAGTTTAGAAATTATGTTTTTACACGAATAGACACATGACAAACACAAGAATATAACAGAACTTTTTATTAATTTGTGTTTATTTTTAAAGACACTGGCACTTAGCTTCTATTAGATATCAACTAATGCCACATTGATTGTACAAACAGGAAAAAAAAAACATTGTTAATACAAACTGCCATATATTAAAAATGTGATAAATCCCCAACAAAAGGCAACAAATCTCTAGTGGTCCTTTTAAAAATACAGGTTAACCTTGAGTTAAGAGTAACCGCATTCATGATCCATTTTGAGTTATTTCCATGTATCTATTTCCTCAAACAAAGACATAGTTTTAGATATCATGATGATGACTTCTCTCTCTTTCAATATTCGTCAGACTCTCATGGCATGGACCTGTTCGCAGTTGCGGTCCATGAGTTCGGTCATGCCATCGGCCTGGTCCACACCTCAGCCATGGAGTCCATCATGAGACCGTACTACCAGGGTCCTGTAGGAGACCCTCTGAAATACGACCTACCCTATGAAGACAAGGTCCGCGTCTGGCAGCTCTACGGTATGAGGGACATCCATCCTCTGCTCTGTGTGGTGTGTGTGTGTGTGTGTGTGTGTGTGTGTGTGGGACAGAGAGAGAGAGCAATTGATGAGCTCTTCAGAGCAAGGTTATTGATTAATGAAAACACAGACTGAGTTAATTGGACCTCTTTATGGCATATGACCTTATCACACCATTGCCTGGTATAGAGAGTAGCAGTGTGCGGGGGAGAGACTAATGATCATGAAGGCAAGAATGGAGTGCAGGGAAGAATGCTCAGGGACAGGACTGCGAGGGAGGGAGATGAATTGAACTAAATTAAACATAGACAACAAGACAAAACTGCTATACTGTTGTACCATAAGAGGAATGCAGATTATAATGCCAAAGAGGAGGCAATTGAGCTCCATCTGTCCATCCATTTTCTGCCCTTCATCCAGAGTCAGTCACAGTGGCAGCAGGCTAAGCAAGGCAGTCCAGACATCCCTTTCCCCAGCTATGTTTGCCAGCTCCTCTTGGGGGATCCCAGGGTGTTTCCAGGCCAAATGAGATATATTATCTCGCCATAACTGAGCTAAAAAAAATCTAAATCAGCAGAATGTCTAATTGGAATGATCAAAAAACACAGAAAAAAATACCCCAAAAATCCCAACACAAGTTTGTTATAGCACAGGTTTATGTCTTAAAATTGCACACTATGTTTTCTTGATAAATGAATTATACAATTAACTGTCTTGTCTTTTGATTGATCATTTGATCTTTAAACACAGGTGTCAGAGACTCAGTATCCCACACCAATCGACCAGGCAACCCTTCCCAGACAGCTGAGCCTCCCGTGCTTCTGGACCTCCCTGAAAACAGATCAACTCTCTTGTAAGTAAAAGATTTGGTGTCCCTTTTGTGCAACTGCTCTGGTAGTCAAACACATGAAATTACGTGACTCCCTCAGTTGTCTCTGCCCGCTTGCCTTTGCAGAGATATTAGCGCAGAGGCTACAATAAATGTCCGCTATAGATGACCACAGACAGGCAAAGATAAAGACCATCTAATGGACCCAATTCTGCTGTGTGGAGCCTTTAGCATAGTAGTTCCCAACCTTTTTTGCTAAACATACTCCTATAGCCCTGTCACTTACTTAAGTACCCCTTCATCAACAAAACCCATCATGTTCCAAATGTGTTCATTTGAACTGATTTTCAAGTGTGTATTGTTCAGCCAGTAATGACATAGAAGTGGATATAATGATCAAAAATTTGTAAATTGCTTTCATAATTTTGAATATATATATATTAATCATATCATAATTTCTGTGATATCAAATCAGTTGAAGTACTCTACAATCTTTCTAAAATCTAATATAAAGATTGTCTTTATAGGGTTCCACACACACACACACACACACACACACACACACATACACAGTTCGTGAGCATGTGTGTGTTCAGTGTCATGGCAACATGCTGGGGCTAAAAGCAGATGGATTACCACAATAACTAGGTTGTATCCTCTGGCCACCACGACTAAAAATTTCATGAACATCTGGGCTTATCATTCAGCCTCAGGTGGGCATTAGAGGAGATAATGTAATAGTCAGAATGATCAAAAATAGTCAAGACAGCATAAATATGATGAGTGGATATATATAGGTGGATATTTTAGCACCAGAGAGGTGATTGAAGACTGATAACCACAGGGTTCATCCTCTGTGGACCAATAAAAAATGGTCCCACTGACAATCTGACATAAGGGTGGCACTACAGGAAAGATAAAGATGTCAGAATCATTAGGCTTTATCCTCAGAGGACAATGAATATCAAAACAAAATTTGTTACAGTCTTTTAAGTAGTTGCGAGGATATCTCCCACCAGATGAAAGTCCAACAGACCCAACCCAGCCCATGAACCACAAGTGAAGTTTTTGAGGGATGGCCTCAATTCAGGAGTCTTTCATTTGCTATTTCACACAATTCCTCACAGTAGCAGCCACCAAGAATTATCTTACTAGAGGCTCATATCAAATATATATCTAAATATTGTTAAACTCACAGGACAAAAAAAAGAAAAACTATCATCCCTTGTCTATGCCACACATAATTACACATAATTATTTAAACAGTAAACAACCACTCCTTTGTAGTTTTTATCAAATTACCATGGTGCTAATCTCATGGATTTAACATAAGCAATGACTAGTTGCTTTGCACGTGAGTGATCAAACTGTGCTTCAGACTACATCAACAACAACGCCCATTGCTCACTGACCTCCATGCATACACTCTCACCAAAATGCAAGGAGTATACAGCAGCTTTTCAGCACCCTCACTACTCATTTTTTCCTACTCATGGTGTGTGGAAAAGCTGGATTATGCTCGACAAAGGTCGCATAATACTGACCACTAGGCAGCGGTGTCGTGTTAATTGAGCTCTGAATGGAGATCTTTGTTGATAATACAAGGGCTGGCAGCCTCCCACTCACAGTGGTAGCCCTGTGGTGCTAATGGCTTCATCATTGGCAGGCCGACCACGTCAGTGCTTTAAATCACTTATTAGCCCTGGGGATAAATGCGCTGGGGGACCTCACTCTGTCAGCTTGAGAGCATTTCACCTAACATTTAGTCTATTTAATTGAAGGAAACACATGCACATGCATCCACACATTCAGACTCTCTCAGTAGGTGAGTGCAATTATCACATAGTTGTTGTTTTTTTGGTATGCAAATGGAATTAACTACAGGGGGTTTTTGGTGAGCAGTGTAAGTGAGGTATGTATTGTATATATGTATTTATCCTCACACACTCCATGCTCAGAATATGAATTTGAATTTAATATCTTCCTTGGTTTTTGAACCAATAAAAAGTTTCTGCCTTCCTCTTTCTCTGTTCTGCTCTCTTCAACTTTTCTTTCCTCCTTCCTCCAACTTTCCTCCCTCAGGCTGGCGCGAGATGCCCCAGACAGATGCACCAGTCACTTTGATGCTGTGGCCCAAATACGAGGGGAGGCCTTCTTTTTCAAAGGTATTCAAGCCTGAAAGGAGAAAGTGAAAAAAGGAGATGGACGGACAGACAGATAGAGAGTGACAGTGAGAGAGAGGGAAGAAAAAGAGGCGAATGGAGAAGAGATAAAGTGAAAGAGTAAAGGACAGGGGCTGGGCACAGGACAGAGTGGTTGCTCCAGCGATCAATAGAAAACCAAGTCATGTGTGGCTCCTAGGGCTCATATCACGGCCTCACACACCATTGCATATTCTGCAGTCTAAACAAAATGTTCCTTCAGTTGCCAGGCTGTCTTGTGCTATATATATTATCTGCTAAGTTTGAAATGGCGCTTTTTGGCTCATTGGCCAGTCTGGCTGGTATATTTACAAAGCAAGAGAGCTTTCAGTTACCAAAAGTTGTTAAATAAAGTAAGATTGAAAATGTATCTCCTCCTCTTAAGCACAAGTCCAACTACCTTATTGCCAAATACTCTTGTTCACAAGTAAATTTTAAATATGAATTATAAATTACTTTGAGCTTTAGTTTTTCTAAAGGCCAGTTGTGAGGGAGAGTTAGGACTTGTGATATTATTATTGCAAACACAGCAAACATGGCTTTTCTTGTAATAGAATTTTTAAATGACAGTGTGAAGAAGTTTCATGTTCTGACTTGTTCCTGTTTGTCACAGGGAAGTACTTCTGGAGACTAACTCGAGAGAAGCACCTGGTGTCTCTTCGCCCGGCTCAGATCCATCGTTTCTGGAGGGGCCTTCCTCCCAATCTGGACAGTGTGGATGCTGTTTATGAGAGACCAGGGGACCACAAAATTGTGTTTTTTAAAGGTAAATATCTCCATCTGATTCCAAGTTTGTGTGGATTTAGTTGACTGACTAGGCATGACATATTTTTATATTTAGAAATATAATAGGTGGATGTATTCCAAACTATAAAGGCTTTATTTTTCCCTTTAATTATTATATCTGTGTTTACCCCTCAGGTCTAAAGTACTGGGTATTTAAAGACAACAACGTGGAAGAGGGTTACCCTCGTCCAATCAGTGACTTTGGCCTACCATTGGAAGGCATAGATGCAGCCTTTGTTTGGCTCCACAATGACAAAACCTACTTCTTCAAGGACAGCCACTACTGGCGCTATGATGACCACCAGAGGCGTATGGACTTGGGCTACCCTAAAGACAGCACACTTTGGAAGGGGCTGCCACCACACCTGGATGATGCCATGAGGTGGTCTGATGGTGAGTAGCCTTAAAAGCAAACCTCCTTCATTCTTCTTCACTTAGACATTAGACATTAGTTTTAAACCAAACCAAAATCTAAACCGAGCCATAAACTGAAATTTCCTCATCACTGGAAATGTTGTAAAAATGTGAAGACAGATTTATAAAGTCTTATGTGGTTCTTACGGGAACTGTGAAAACTCAGGAAAAATTGCGTCATGCAGGTGATATTAACTTGGAGTTGGAGGCAGCTTTTATCTGAAACACATACTCAAACAAACTGTTGTGTTTAACAAATAACAGCATCAATAAAGTATTTTATCATGCAAATAAACATTATAAACTAACTGCATTAACTCATACATGCTGTGTAGCCACACAAAAACAAAAACTCACAGCCACACACATATATATAGGCTCTTGGCAAATATGTATGGCATATGGCATTCATACACAATAACTAATCCATGACCCATAAAAAGTGAGCTGTGGTTCTGGAAAATGAAATGTACAGCAGTATGTTTGCCTTTAGGGACCTGTTGGGTCAAATTTCCAGGCAGCATACTTTTTAGATTACAGACACTGAGTCAGTCAACCAGAAAGAAGTTGTAAGACTGGCATCTCAGCTTTGCCCACAACAGCCTTGACCTTTACACTGCAAACATGGTGGAGAGCTGTGTTGGATGTTATGAATCCACAAGCCAGTCTCCCCTTATCAATCCATGCTGCCACTGTGAGCTCAGCTGGGTCGGTCAGATTGATGGGGAGCAGAGAACACTCTAGACAACACAACAAGATCACTAATCTAATCAAGGAGGTCCAACACAGAATGTTCCTCCCACATTAACCTCAGCACAATCAATGTCTCACAGTCGATCCTGATCCGGTCTGCCTTGCTCTAAGAAAGAACTGAAGTTTGTCATTTGAACAGTCCAGCAGTCAGTCTGTTTTCAGTTGTCCTCTGTAAAAGACCTGAATGACACCAGAGCAAGAAAAAAGGCAGTGAAAGAAACTGCCATTTTTTTTACTCCTGGTGATGCAGCCATGCATATTACAGACTGCTCTGTGACATACAGATTCACACTATCTGTCTCAGCATCAGTTACTTTCCCCACAGCTATCAACCTTCTCAGCCATTCTCCACCCTTTCGCAGTGGCTTTCTCTCTCATACACATGCCAGTAGACACACACACACCATATGCACCACATTGCATTAACTGATCCATGCACATATATGAATGGGTACTATTGTGAGCCATTCAGACCAGTAACTTATTTCATTTTCATGTTTGAGTTTATGTTCTTTATTGGTTTATTTTTACTTTTCTTGCCTTGATTTGACTCGTACCTATTATCTGAGTAAATGTATTTGCCAGATTTAAAGCTGCACCATTCAATATTTTTATATTAATAATGGATAAAATAATTACTTGTAAACCTGTAATGTGAAAGATTTTGCGTGTAATGAAAAACTTAAAAATAATTATCACCCAACTCTGCAGTTCCCCTCAGCTCTATAGAGCTTTTTAGCCTCTTTCAGCTCATTGTTTTGATTAATAAGATGATATGTTAATGTTGCTTTTATAGCTTGTTCCCAAAATTGGAAAATACTGCTTTAAGATTATACCTGCAGTTTGACATGGAACTTTCACATGCACAAATGACAATGTCGATTCAAAATGAATGATGTGTTAGAAATGGGGCCAACTAGAGACAGCGAATGACTTTGCTTTCAAAACATTTCAGCCTGATAAAGTAGACGTTTGGTGGCGATTCAGTGTGGCAGCATGGGCACTGCCTTCTGTTCATATATAATTAAACAGGTTCCAGATTATAATTATAGTCTGTATGTAATTTCTGAAACACATCGGGGAAGAAGTGTCAGTGCCAGATGGACGACACAAGTCTTGTTCCCTGCTAACGGCCTCAAATTGGCTTATGCTTCTTATGACATATGGTCGACCACTAAACAGCAACTGACGGTAACCTGAAAAAGACATCACTAGTCACAGATGACCTTTTTCAAATGTAAATTAGTCAATTATGATCTTTGATCGGCAATCAGTGCAGTTCTACCTTATAGTTATACACAGTAAGTACAAACTTTCCATAGCAAACGATATTGTGTGTTTTTTTTTTTTTTTTTAGAGTCTATGCAACATAAATGATACATTTTGTGCATCTGTAAACAACTCTGTCAGACACAGAGTGAATCAGCAGGATATTAATTTCAGATCTCAGAGCTGTGACCCATGTTTCACCTTCTTTTATTGAGTGTTTCTAATTAACAACACTCAGCAGAGCTGAAGCAATGGAAGCAATGAATGCATCTTGGGGGGGTGGGGGGGTGTTTGTTGTTGTTTTGTTTTTTTTGAAGACTGGTTACCTTTCATTACTGGTTAAGTTTTGTAATTTCCTCCATGGGCACATAATCCTATCAGACATTTGCCACAGTGTCCAACTGAGAGAAATAGTTTAGTCAATAATAATTGGGCCCTTAATTTAAGAAAGCCCAAGGTGATATTTACGCACAACAATTTTAATGAACAGTTGATACACCAATGTAATGCTTAGTTCGAATGCATATTTATCTTATATTACCAAATTAGTATGTGTGTGCGTGTGTGTGTGTCAATGTGTATGTCCCCCCCACCCCAAACCTGTGTCCTAACCTCCCCCTCTGTTTTTTTTACACCTCCCTGTTCTCTGAATGTGACGAGGCTTTATAGGTGGAGGTGAGGTAATGTGATCATTACAGGAGCATGTCACGCCTGAATCTGCCATGTCAGTAATCTTTAGAGACTATGTGCATCTGTGCCCGTAAAACATTCTGCTGTTTTTACGTTCTATAAAATGTCTAGTACCTTCTATAAAAACCCACGCAGGCACTGTATGTGAGCGTGAAAATGTTATGTGTGTGAGAGAGCTCACAGCTGGCCCTGTGTAATTATGTGTGGCATTAGCATGACATTACCAATTATGAGGAGCCATTATTGGTATGCACTGGAAAATAAATTGTGATAATAAGATAAATTCATCAAAATGTACTACTTAAAGCTATACTCTATCAACACGGCTTTGCACAAGAGGTTGAATGTTTGTTAAGGTGGTGTAAATTCTGTCAGACTTTCACCAAATAGTTCTGTTTTTGCTATGTTTGCCAGTTAACACAGTTTGATGCATCTTGTCTCTGTGTGGACACGTTTTCCTTTTAAGTGTATTTTGATTATAAACATAATCTGTACATTTCTTGTCTGCAGCTTATTTGTTTTGATGCTTCTCTCAGTTGAACTTGAAAAGTTAATTAATAAGCTCTCAAAGATTTAGACTCTCTGACTAAACAGGATGCAAGCAAGAGTCTGTTTCATAACTAATCACTGTGCAGCATAGGAGGACGTGGAAGACAATAGTATAAGACTTAATGAGTCCCAAAATAGGAAATAAATCAATAAGGATGCTGTTATCCTGGTCTCTGAAAGTCAGGAATAATAAATGTAATGAAGGCCATTTTCACAGCATGGACATTTTTTTTCAGTGCTTTGAGAAAAATCCATTTAGTCCCATATTTTATTGGGTTTTGTGTAAACCAACCCTTTCAAACAGGCCAAAAGGTCTATGTTTGCTCCTTCCTCAGGTGTACAATATTTAACTATATATATATATATTTTAATTATATATTTAAATATCTAAACGATTTTTTTTTTCTTTTGTTCTTAATAAATCCAGTGCAGCCCCAGTGGAATGCCAAGGTTAGTTTCCAGCGTTAAACTGAGGCTAGCCCTTAAATCCAATGCTGTATCTCACTGGCAATCAACATATCAAAAGCTCTGGTCCTTCACAGTGAGATGAGCGATCCCGCTTAGTTGTAAACCCTTTGTAAACGACTACATTTATATAGCACTTTTCTAGTCTTAACCACCACTCAAAGCGTTTTACACTACGAGACCGATTCATCCATTCACACAGCGCCTCTATACACATATACAACACTGTATCACACACACTCATACTGCAATGGTACGTTGGGGGCAATTTTTGGGGTTCAACACAGTGAACGATCCATGCTGATATGGTCATCCAAGTGATGTGCACATTCTTCTTAATAAGGAAAGAGAATGTAATGGGTCATAGTGGTGGCAGCAGCTCTCATACAAATAGTTGTTGATGCTATTAATTGGTTATGATGATTTAGTACTACTTAGGGAGTAGTCATTGTTTTGACTCTTACCCTATCAAAACTTTTGAAGGCTTTTATATATAGAAAATTGCAAAAAAAAAAAAAAAAAAAAAAAAATTCCGGCCTTGGGCTGAAAGTATTAAAAAGAGATATACTGTGACATAAATCTTAACTTTAAGAGGTAATATATTCAACCAATTTTATGATTGAACAATTAAAGAGATAATATCATATATTGTAATCATTTTGTTTAAGAAAATGACACAATTTATTATATTAGCATGTTCGCTGTTCCTAAGTAATTATGAAATGTTGAGGGCATGATTTTCCCATAGGGATTAATAATGTTTACTTTTTTTTGCATTGTCTCAGCAGCCTTTACCACCAAATTCCCTTTAAGAAATGCTTCCACCAGTTGTCCAGATTAAGCTTTGATAGAGCACTTGTAGATGTTGGAAACTGGCACAAAAACAACTAATTAGCAGGAGGTACTCAGTCCTTATTTCAGGCAGCTCACAATGGGAGCAAGCAACATCACCTCTCTCCCCTCCTGCGGCAACTCCCAGATGAATGTGTGGAGCCTTTTTTCCCCTCTTAGGTGTTTAGAGGTCCGTGTTGTGTCTGAGCTTTCGCCAGCTTCACAGGTCCTGCTCCAAGCTTTGATGTGTGTGTGAGTAGGAACGAGCCAAATGCAAAAAAAGGGGGGGACATTCCCAACAAAATCCCCATTTCCACGGAAAGACACACAAAAATGCATGCATATACTGTATGTAAACAACACATAAATTCACATATATGTCCACCTCTGGACCAGGGAACTGGAGTCACATCAGAGCATAATATGCTTTAAGGCTGCTTCCAAAAGGCTGGGATGACGAGAAAATTGTGAAAAGAAAGAGAGAGAGGTGAAGACGATGTGGTGACAACTAATGGTGAAGAGTGAGTGAGAAGAGTGTGAAGGAGAGACAGACGGTGCAGAGAAGTCACAGTTTTAAAAGGTGGAATGGGGAAGATGAGGAGAGGAGAGAATTGGCATACGAACAATGCTGGAGGGAGAGCAGAAACTAGGTTAAAGGAAGGAGCAAAAGAGCATCCATATAGCTAGTTATACATTTGTCTCTCTCAAACAAATAAGCCTGCCTCATGTGTTTCTGTTGCCTGTATTTTAACACCAAAGATCGACTTTCCAAGTAATGTGAGGTTTAGTGTTAATACGTTTGCCAAGGAGGTTATGTTTTCACTTGTGTTTCTTTGTTAGTTCGCTCATTCAATTGTGTATTTGTCAGCAGGATTAAGTACTAAACCGATTCACACCAAACCTGGTGGAGGGATGGGACATGAGCTACAGAAGAACCCATTTAATTTTGGTGTGGGTCCAGTCAAAGAAATGGATATGACAAATAAATCATCTAGGTTATCAGACTATTTCCCTCTCCTTCCTTTTTCCTTTTATTTTTCTATTATAAGAGGTAGAGTATGGCTGAGGTATACACTCTAGTAATATATTGTTTTCTGATCCATGTTGTTCTGTCTCTATCTCATAGCACACACTAATAACAACCCTCTATCATCCCTTCTCTCGTGTAGGCTCGTCCTACTTCTTTAAGGGGAAGGAGTACTGGCGAGTGCCAGGCAGCGACATGGAGGCGGAGGCCGGATACCCCCGCCTCATTGCCAAGGACTGGCTGCTGTGCACCGAGATGCAGTCGGACTCTCCGGATGCGGAGCCCAAGAGCACGGAGACGAGAGTCAACGTGCACCGTCACCCGGACCACGCAGAGAATGGATACGAGGTGTGCTCCTGCACCTCTGACACCGCCTCGCCTTTGGGCGCCCGCCCCTCCCCATCTCCCCTCTGGCTGCTGCCGCCACTCTGGACGCTCTCGCTGGCCCTCCGCTCTGAACTGCTATGATGCCAAAGCATGGGACAAAGTTCCTGAGCTGGGTGAGAGAGAGAGACTCACTAGGGGAGGGCCAGTGGATGCTAAATACAAACTGAAAAATTTTGTTTATACAAGTATCAATTGGTATGTTTTTGCTATTAATTTGCTGTTATTTATTTCACATGCCATTTGATGGTCATCTAAAGCGCCTTGCAGTATGGGTAGTGCATACATTTATCATGTTATTATACTAGGGTATCCCTAGTAGACGTCAATCCACTGACAGTGACAATGCTAGTACCGTACTTTACAAATTGAGTTACACAGAATCACAAGTTCTATTCTTTAGTTGCTTGAATGACTAAACTGCCTCTGCAAGGAAAGCTAACTGACGAGTGAGACTGATGAAAAATGTGTTCACAGAAGACACAACAGTATTCTAACACCACAGATGATAATTACTTTTTTCATGTACAACAAGTTTACAGCAATAATGAATGGCATTGTGGGATGTAAGCAGATAAGAGATTGGTAAAAAGGTATGTTTTTACCTTAAAGGAATAGTTCCCTGTTTTGGGGGAAAAAAGTTCTGAGACTCAGATGAGAAGATCGCTACAACTCTCATGTCTGTATGCTAAATACGAAGCAACAGCTTGGAGCTTGCTAGCTTAGCTTAGCATAAAGACCGTAAACAAGGGGGAAACCACCCTGTCAGAAGATACAATAACTCATTCCACCTATCAGCACATCAAAAGCTGACTAATTATCACATTTTATCTTGTTTAATCTGTGCAAAAACAGAAGTGTAAGATGGCATGCTGTTATTTTGGTTTTACGGGTAGTTATGTGCTGGTTGGCAGATTTTGTTACCTTCAGACAGACCCAGGCTGTTTCTCCCTGTTTCCAGGCTCTATGGTAAGCCAAGTTAACCAGCCACTGGGTCTTACTTTTTGACACATATTTCATATAGCTTTTGGGCAAGAGCATAAATAAGAGTAATCCCCAAAATATCAAACTATTGCTTTAAATAGTGCCTGGCAAGCAGAACTTCCTGTCAAGCTGCTTACTGCCTCCCAGCATTCTCCTCCAATGAAATTGGTTGGCTACAGTTATGATTACCGTTATGGCCACGTTTGGGGTCCACCAATCCAAAAGAAAGAGAGAGGACATAAACTCAGTCTGACAGGAAGAGCTGCCTGAAAGGCTTAAACCAAGGCAAAGAGTGACATTTGGAAATATAGATACTGCAGTCAGACAGGTGACTGACATCCTGGTATGTATCAGAGCAGACAGGTGAAAAGTATCCAGGGATGTAGTGTGGATAGATAGTTAGGTTTACAGATGAATGGCCCCATGGGATTTTGAGAGGAAGACACATGAATGGCATGCTGGGATGTCGACAGGTAGATGAATGGCATCCATGGCTGCAAACAGGTAGACAAGTGAACTACATCCAGTACAGCTACCTAGAGAAAAGGGCACACTGGGAAGTGGGAAGTGAAACAAACAAAATGATTTCCCAGCAGATTTTCTTAATGTTGCTTAATGTCATTATCCTCGCTTAAATACCTTACCTGTACTCCCACGCTTTTCTGAGGAACTGCGGCTCATATATCTCCATGAATTCATCATTTCCACCCCACCTGGTACAGAAGCATTTCCTGCCATTATCAGAGGCAGAATTGGTTTTCTTGTGTTTTTGTAATAAATATGGATAGATTGTGATTCCATATTGCTTTGATCAGATTATAGTTCACTGAGCCTTTTATTCATCAATACAAGTTCCTACTGGTGACGTCCTTCGCAGGCCTCACGAATACAGCAACCTGATTTATTCTTGCTGATATATTTACCTACAGTTTAAATATAGACACAGATATATTTGAGTTGAGATGTTCCATGGTTACCGTGAAACCAAGTGGACTGTGTATATTTCAAGCTGTGTTTTTTAATGTAAAATATTTTTGTAGAAAAATAAAAGAATCTGAATGACTTTATCGACTAAAGGTGGTCACACGAATTTGTATTGAGACAGATCATTTTGAGTAAGTCTCGCAGCTGTGTGGGCCGAGTGTGTAATTATTTAGTGTCAGTGAGAAGGAGTCAGGGCTTGAAGACAGATGAAGGTAACACGACAGCTTGCAGACACCAACTGGGAGATGCTCTCCATCTCTCTGATGTTCTTACGCATGTTTTCTCTCGTAATGGTCACTGTCACGCAAACCACATCACGTCAATCACCACCACACACTCACACTCTGAGTGGCCTTTTGAACAGATTTGCTGGCATAGGAGTATATATATATATTCTTATAATTTATTATCATGTTACTTCGAAATGAATTCATTGTTATTCTCCCAGCATCTCCCTGTTGTCATGCCGTGCAGGTCGAGGTGTGACACCACTAAGAGCAGCAATTTTTCTTCCCTCCTCTTGATACACTTGAGTGGTGTTAATTAACTGGTGTGGTGCAGTGGCCACCAGGAGAGCACCTGCTCCCCGGCATGAATGCGACGGGTCGGGTCACTATTCAGCAGATAGTCTGACTGATCCTATTTGAGCTGCTGTTTGAAACACACCACACTGATAACAGTGTGTATGTACTTTAGTTATTTGATAAAGGAAGTATAATGAGCATTATGCAAATTGTATTTTTTAATAGAACTGTTCAATTTAAAGTTATTACTTTTTCAAAAATCCTTTTATTTTTATCAGCACTTCTGCATTTACTGTATTTAATTAATACATCACAACCTAGCATGGTCTTGATTGGCGTGGCTGTCTCACAACTGTCGGAAAAATTTCCAGCCAGCAAGGTTTGCATTAAAATTAAGACTTCTCTGTTCTGTTCTTCTCTCTTCTCTGTCTCCCTGAGGCCCCTGTACTGTGACTCTTTCATGTTTGAGCAGCCTATAGTATAATCCCAATTAATAGCTGTACAAAAACATACACATAACACATACAGACACTATATCAGAAATTACATTTCTCCCTTTTATGCTGGTACTGTTTTGTGGAAATGAGTCATAATCATCATGTTTTGCAGTGAACATCTGGATGGAACCTTCAATAAAACCACTGATACAGCTCTGATGATGAAGTTTGGGTTTTAGCAGAGGGGCATACAGAAAAAGAAATGAAAGACGAATAAGCACACAAACAGACGTAAAGACATTTGGACTGCTATGGCTAACATCTGTAGGAAAGTAAATAACTGGTAGATTTTTAAAATATATATATATATATGTTAGAATCAATGAGTGTTCAAACAGTGAACACTCAACAACAGTTTTTATCTTACTTAGGAGGACTCTTGGTTAACAGCCTCACAAACTTTGCCCACTACAGTGAGACAAAATGCAGTACCAACAGCCTGTGCAGAAGAGCTGACCTGTGGAGTCCTCTGTTAAACAGTTTGTATATGTAATTGTGTGTGTCCGTGCACCAAAGTACAACTGTTCCCACAGAGTCGCCGCACTGTGGAAAAGTGATGCTGTCAAGAGCCCAGTTCCCAGTTGATGCATGGCGGTGAGGTAGAGGGGAGGGTCAGCAGAAGGAGCTGTTTCAAGCTTGAATGGTGAGAGAATCATTCGGCAGACTTGTCAGACCGGGCTCTGGCAGCTCTCCTCTGTCACATTCCACAAAAGGTCATATTGAATTTGACTCTTGGCCACACAAAGTCAGGGTGGGGGGTGGAGGGTACGGCAGGAAGGAAAGAGGTGTGCCGGTTAGTTTCTATACAGTCCAAAGTTTCAGAAGAACCACTGCCTCCACTCTTGACACCTGGTGTGACAAGGTGACAGACTTCACCTTGGTGGAAAGTGTGTGGACTGGTGCAGCAAAAGTAGACACAGGGGACAAGCGATGTATGAAAATGTGGGTGCTCAATCCACAAAGTTTTGTTTTTGTCTTAACACCTAATATCAGTAATTTCATCATTATTCTGCCACGGTTTTGCCGACAAGAAGAGCAGAGAGAATACTCGGGTTGACATTATTGTGACAAACAGGCAAGGTGAGATACAGGGTTTAAAAAAAAAGAAAAAAGAAGAAAGAAATACAGGGCAGTGGATGAGAGGACACACACTCCTGATCTCCCTGGACCGTCAGTCTGGCCCTCATCTGGTGAACAAACTGACACATTTTATCAGGCAATAACTGTAAAAGGCCCCTAAGGCCCTTCATCCAGTCAAGATAAAACAGCAGCGAGTTGAATGTGACTCATTAATGCACTCACAGCAAACAAGGTGTACTGCGTGGTCTGTAAATAAATTAAAGCTGTGTAAGCATGTACATGCCAGTTGCTTGTTTGACATTATAATAGATGACAGCATTTTTTTTCTGATCATATCTCCAGCTCTCCATTAAGCTCTTTGTAGATTGAACATACATTAAATTGGTCATAATCATGGTGAGATAAAAGATCCTAAACTGATCTGACCAAAGCCCCAACTTCATCCTGAAGTAGCTGGATATTGAGACTGGTTTAAAAGAAATAAAAGCTACCTGTTAGCTTAGACACAGAGAATACAGTTGGTCATGGGTTGTGGAGAATGATCATCAGTTGTGACAGCATTTATCAGGGTGTCATTTCAAGCAGCTACTATTATATTGTGCTGCTCTGGGATGTAAGACAACTGAAGTCAACAGTGGTGCATTTAATGACTTGTGTTTCCAGGGGGAGTTGGAGCCACTTGATGCTTTAGAAAAGCTTTACATCCAGTCTATGAATACCAAAGTCTCCCCTGAGTCCAAGGCTCCCTCAGTTGTAATAGAGTGTATTGAATTTCCCTGAGCTTCTCAGTTTAATTATCTGGCATGACCTATTCGTGGGGATCACGCACTTAAGCATAGCAATGCAGTATGCAGACAAAACTATTATGCTGATCAAGTCTTAAAAGTTCATTTCAGTGCAGAGATGGGTTTGAAAAAGCAATGACCTTCATGGCAATATTTGTAGCTATCCATCTACATGAAAAAGCTGTCAACCATTCAGCTGTGCAACTTTTTCACCAAGTGGATAGTATATGCCTTGATGTTAGGCAGCTGAAGAGATAAAGCAGGGCACAATGCCACAATACTCAGTGTTGGCTAAGTGAAGGGTGACCTTGGAGGAGACTGCTGCCTTCAAGCCCTCAATCAAGGAGGTGTGTTCTCTCATATTAAACATGGTTTACAATGCATGAGGTATGAGGTAAAGTGGTTTTAAATGAGGAGAAACACAAAAATATAGCTATAAAGATACATGTTTTTTTAAGACATATGTAGTAAGCTAAAAAAAAAAAAAAGTAGAAATGAAAGAAAGGTAAGAAAGGATAAAGAAGTCTACACTATCCTTACAAATATGCGTGCATACACATATTCACACACACTTGTTACTCCTGGTTGTAAAGAATTGTACTGACCGTCATTCAAATGTAATAAAAGACAATGTTAACGCTAAATATTTCTTGTGGACTAGTTTTCCAGAGAGTAATACAATGTCATGTTGAACAGTAAATGTACATGTACACATAATGACTTTCATCATTTCATTCAATATGAATATATTGATATATTATAACATAATACATTTTAGCATTACTATAGTATTATTTTCTATCTATAACTAAAGTCATGTTTTTTTTCACATGCATAGTTGTCCTTGAGTTATCATTAGTGTGGTTGACCACTGTTAAAATGCATTACACACACACACAGTGTGCACCGATAAAACAGGTCGTTATGCCCTTGCTTGGACGTGATGAGTTGTTGTACCCCTGTGTGTGTGTGTGTGTGTGTGTGTGTATGAGTGTGTGTATGGGTGTAGTAAGTGTGGATACATGTGTGTTAGTGTATATGAATGTCAGTTTAATTAGAGCTACAGAAGGTGTAGATGTTTAATACAGTCTGTGTTACAATAGTATAGTAATTTAGCAGTCAACTTACATTAAGGTCGTATGCAGTTTGCAAGTATATTAGGACACTGCTGGCTATGGAGTCTCTTCTCTAACCAGAGTAAGCACCTCAAGGTCTTTGCACTAACTGTCACCAGCAGAGACTTAATGTGGGCCAGGAAGAACCAATCGATCATTCTGTAGGAACCACAGAGCAGCTAAAATATTCAAAAGCAGAGCAAACCCCTGCAGAGTGGACACCTGCGACAGTGGCTGGTGGACTGCTTACAGCAAAATACACCAACTGTCCTGTATAGTCAAACTTTCAGACACATTCAAACACTTACTCTACTGCTGAGAAGCAGTAGAGTATAAATTGTATCAATATTTTTTTATATACATCAACACATGCAGAGCAGCAGCCTTAGCCTGTTGACAGCGGTGCATCATTACGCAGACTTGCACAGTGCTGCCAGTGTAGCCTGATTCTTGTCTCAGGCAAGCTACCATGAATCATTCATGACAGCATGAAGCAGTACTGCTGGACAATACTGCACCAGTATCATACAATAGCTGACTGTCATTGAACTTTCTAACTGCTAGGGTGCAGCAACAGTGGCCGTTTGAGATCAGATTACCAGTGAGACTGAAAGTGTGCAGAGAGTGGGATGTTTCAAAGAAATTTTACTGGTCCCTTAACTGTGTGCCAAAGTGTGAAAAAATGTTTCTCGATATTTGACAATGTGGTAGCAATGTTTCTACAACTCAGCTTCTCAAATGATGTTTTAATAACTTCGGACAGTGTTTACAGGTATAATTCATTCCACGAGTCCACTGTCATTGATTATGACATTTCCTGAGTGAATGCTTTTTTTTTTTTTTTTTAAGGAAAACTAATATCCAAAGGGTAAAATGACATGAATGGCAAACTGACAGAATGATTTATGATTATAATCTTTCCTTGATGTTTTTGCACTGTGTGTTTTGCAACAGTGAAACACAGACCTGGTCTGCTTTGCAGTCCTCTACTGCCCTCCTCTGGTATTTTAATATACAGAAAGTGTGCCATTAACTCGTACACAGATGACCTGCCTCCACATCACTGTATGTTTGGAGAAATCTGTCAGGCCCACTGGCAAGATCCACATGTGAAATACTAATTAATTTCAGAGCAAAGGTGCATTAGTAAAAGCTTTGTTCTATCTGCCATACATGGACACTGAACAACTGAAAATTTGTTGTTATGAAGTCACATCACAGTCTTTTTGCTATGGTTGTAACATATCATCTATACCTGGCTGAGGAAAGTCTTTTCTCTCAAGGACAATCATTAATCTAATATGACAATTACGGAGGCTGTGGTCATCAGAAATGCATCAACTCATCCAACCAAACAGAAACAAAAGTACCTTATATTAGATTTAGCCTTTAATTAAATTTTTGCACTTTCAACTCTTGAGACCCACACAATTAATGGAGTGTCTTGGGAGATCTTGTCCAGTCCATAACCAACTTACATTACTGCTATCAACATAAATGAGGACAAGCTAATGCTACTAGGCCAAAAGTGGAAAGAAATCCGAAGTAGGTCAATGTGTCTGTGGTCAATACAAAGGAGGAAGTAAAAGACTGAAATAAAGTAAAGACAGACGTCTTAAAATTTTACCCTTAGGGAAGCATTAACACTACAAGTGGCACACTAAATAGGCCATTTCCATTGTGGCCCACATAGTACACAAGTGAATAAGAATTAACTGATGGTCTTAAGTCAGTCTTTTGTCTTTTGCTTTTTCTTGTTTGCATTAGGTGTGTTTTTTAACAGATCATTTTTGTTTCTTCATACAGTCATCATTGTCCGTGTGGGCCATGACCCTGTGCGTCTCTCCCACAGCAGCCCTCTTCTCCTCCTCCGCCTTGCTTTAAAGGGCCTCCATTTTTCTGTCATCACTCAATGTTCACTCAAACATCCTCCAGCCTTTGAAGAGCCCTTGGAAAGCTGCCTGCTCAGAGGAATTAAAAGTTGATTAAATGGCCATTACACAGCTTCCATAACACTGGACACAGATGCAAATTAAGGTTACCGGAACAATCTGAATATATTTCATGGATAATGTACAGTAAGTGTTGGCCACTGTGTTCTCATGAAAGCCCTCTAGATCTTGCTGTCATCTTCTTCCTATAGTTTTTTTGTACATAACTTTAACGTTTTTTTCCATTTGCAACTGCTCCATATGTCTGTACTATCACCTTTTCCCAGATATTCCAACTTTGTCTTCCATCTTACCCCATCATCCCATCTTCTGTCTCTCTTCTGTCTCCATTTAAACATTCAGCAGTCTTCCTTCTCCTCACTCCTCTTCACTGCCCCCATTTGCCCCAGGGGTGCATGCTTTCTACTACTTGTTCCTATTTCTCTTTTTCTTTGGACACAGGAATCTCTTCCTCTCCTGTGATCTGTGAGTTTTAGGATGCAGTGAAAGGTTTCTTCTTTCCCTCTCCTCCTCTGTACTCAACTCAGGGACAAAAACTGTAATAAAAAAATTTAATATTATAAGTAATCAACCAAATTGACAGTTGTACACACAACAAATAATACATGGAGTTGGAAACCTCCCTCCACAGCCCATGATCGTGATGACAGTGATGATGATAATGATGATGATAATGATGATTATGATAGTCCATCTCTCCACCTAGTGGTGAGGTTAATAAAAGTAAATGTGAGGTCACTAATTAAAACATTAATCAAGGGAATATGGTGTTATTCCCTCTCATTCTCTCATTAGTTTGATTATAATATACATACTTGAAGCAAAATCCCTGAAAATCCTCTTTTTGTTTTCTCATTACCTCATTATAAGGACTCCTAAGAAGCAGTCAGAAAAGTGCTAAGACATGAAAATCATACTGACAGATGTAGCCTACTATTTTATTCATTATTTTTTCCCCTTTTGTCACATAATGTGACGTTCTACTCACGTTTGTCTCATATTTCATTACCTTTCATCATGTAGCTTATGCACACATTCAAACAGACATGCATGTGTAGTTGCCTGAATTATTGTTACACGTTTTAAATGTTTGATTGCGGTACTTTTTCTTTCGCTTTTAAGTCTAAACTAGTTTATTCTGGCCAAAAGAAATGTCACACATTCATTTTTTTGACTTGGGACCGCTGAGGACCCTGGTCCGCTGACGTCAAATCTACAGCTGTAATTGCCCTGCGCATGCGCATTGTTGCAGAGGCTAGACGCCGTCTGCCTTGTCGGGACCATCGGTGCCGAGACTTTCGGCGACTCAGCTGCAAATTTCAAGCGATTACGAGGAATGTTCACATTTTTTGTGGGTTATCAGCCATTGTTAACTTCTTTTGAGCTCACATTCAGCGCTTGTATCGCCGTGCGGACGCTCCAGACGACAGAAGTGAGGACCTCTTGTATATAAACAAAACGCAGCGAGCTGCTTTTAAGGTGGCACGTCAAAGACAGCTGCACCAACAAGGCTCGTCCGATTCTCGTCTTTTTGTAAGTTAGCTAAGTTCGCGTTGACCGCGCTGTCAGGGATGGAAACG
Organism: Lates calcarifer; assembly: GCF_001640805.2. NCBI lineage: Eukaryota > Metazoa > Chordata > Actinopteri > Centropomidae > Lates > Lates calcarifer. Next base: position 7,650,528 of record NC_066841.1, on the reverse strand, counting down.
ACCATACAGCTTTGTTAGGAGTTAAACTCCAAAACTTATGCGTGCGAACATGAGAGAAGAGGACGGTTTGTTGTCAGGAAGGCAGCTCATGGCAAGTGAAAGAGGGGGTGAACATCCCTGCTGCTGCCCCTGCTGCTACTTCACAGAGGAGAAAGGAGCACTTGCTAACACGAAGGGTGACCTGAGGCCTCCTGGTCATTTGTCCAGGTCTTAGTAGTATAAAATCAAACTTTGGCACAATATGGAGACGGTGGGGAAATTTGAGTTCAGTCGGAAGGACCTGATAGGACATGGCGCATTTGCTGTTGTCTTTAAAGGCAGGCACCGAGAGGTCAGTACAGTTCCTATCTACTGTTGATATTTATTTAATGTGTAGAATATAAATGCAAACATTGACGAATTTAAATGTCGTTTAAATGGTTCGGTCGCACTGTTAGTCGCCTTTTATTAGCCACTTGGTGTATTTGTTTTCATTGTACGGCCTTAAGAGGCCTGAAAGCTCATACAGGATGTTTCTCAAAATAACAGCAGTTAATGGATAAAATGCTGAAATACTCATTGCATTCTTGCAATATCCTCTCTTAATACACGATTGTCACTTTGTAAGGTTCTTCACTTTTCAGCAGGCTTGTAATGCAGATGGTGCACGTCCATAATCGTGGCAAATTTAAATATAGGCCAGCAGACATGTATTGTTTCCATTAGCAAGTTCGACACTGAGGCCATTAATAAACATGTTGAAACATGTCCTATGCTTGTAATGAGAGTATTACTGCTTCCTAGTAATGTGATAACACATTGGTAATATCATTTATCATATCTTCTGAAGAAAGTATGACACCAAAGGGGAAATGCAGGCCTGTAGCATCCTTGTTGCTTCATTAGTAAATCGGGATACATATAAATATCATCATCCCTAATAGAGGACAGTGGAATCTAACAACACACATTTCAGTACATACAGATTACATTGCGTTTAAATATGTTTTAAGGCCAGGAAATGCACTGACACAGATATTGCATTGGGCTATAAATATGCAGTTTCAGTAAAAAGTCACAGGCTGCTCTGCAAAACTGCCTCATAGTAACCAGACCTCCTCACTGATTACAGCTTCAGTAGGTGATAAGTAATCAGTACCAAATTCCATTAGGAAATCCTTGTAACCAACTGCATGGAGGAGAGAAACATATAGAATGAACAAATATGATTTTTATTGTGACACCCAAATAATGTGATAGAATACAAGAACAGAAGATTCTCATTTCATCGCTTTATCCACTAAAAAAAATGATTTTGCATGTGATGTGTCTTTTTAGAAACATGACTGGGAGGTGGCAGTAAAATGCATAAACAAGAAGAACCTGGCCAAATCCCAGACACTGTTGGGGAAAGAGATCAAAATACTCAAGGTAAGTCAGAACCTCTGATGAATTAGTCTTCTCTAAGAGTTCCCAGATTTCCAATTGTTTGGTTACTATATATACTTAGAAACATTGATGTTGAGGAACACGTAAAACACAACTGAGGATGGTAACCAAGGAAAAAACAAACAAACAAACAATAATTTGTGTCCAGAACAGCAGGGGTAAACCTCAGAATAACTCCTATCAAATGGGTCACCTTGACATTTCAAAGTGTTATAAAGTGTTTATTAGCTCATTTGGCTGGCAGTGTGGTAAAAATATATTTTATTGTGTTGACTATGTCAGTATCTAACGCTGGAGAGGTTCCAGATGTTAGAGTGAAATATGAGAAATGATTATCTCATCATGATTATCTCCTTGAACAAGGAGATGTTGTTGTGAAAGTAAATATTCTGAAATTAGGTACAGGTACAGCATGAGGCCCAAATGACTGTACAAGTCAAGCTGGACATCTCTTAAGATATGTCCTTTAGTGTGACACTTTAAATATCCTGGTTTAATAAATAATAGAATCATTTAATTCAAAAATAAAGAATGAAGGATATAGAAAGCATGCAATAATTTTCCTTTTGGTTTCTGCAGGAGCTGAAACATGAAAATATTGTTGCATTACTGGACTTTCAGGTAATACAAATGGCATCTGGATCATGTCAGGTACAGGCTGATTGCTGAGTGTTAAGGCTCCTGTTTACATGCATAATTATCACACCTTTTATTGTCCTAGTTTCCCATCAGTTTGTACTCATGAAATAGAGCAGATGGGTCGTCTGTTTCACATGACCCACTTCTGCCTCATGCAGCTTGAACAGTTTTGTTTTCCCCTTTCGTTAAATGAGGCTTCGCTACATTTGTTTTATCTGAAAAACCATTTCTGTTTCATCCCGTTAAAGCACGTTTTCCCCTGCTCCTCCGTGTATGACAGAAATCTTGCAAAGTTTCAGTAAATACTTCTACTGTTGAACTCAGTCATCATTTCCTGTGTTTACATTCTGTCTATGGTCACATGGCCTGTTCCTGTTGGTCCCTGATTAAGTCTTTCTGGGAAGTGTAGTGTGTTCATGTTTTGCCTCAAGTATTTTTGCTCAAATTCTGCTCTTAGGGTGCAGACTAGGTGTTACGCTCATGTACAGCCTATGCATGTGTAAATACTGAGATATAAATACTAGTAATAGTATAATAAACTCTTCAAAACACAGTTGCAGAGTGCTTTAGAGTGAAAGCATTAAAAACAGGGCACTGATACAAACACAGAATGATCCATTACATGATAAAAATCCACAGTCAGAGCAGTCATGTTCTCGCCTGTAGCAACCAGTCTGAAGCTCACTGTGACCACCCCTTCCAGATAGTTAAAACAGCACCCTCCCCACAAAAATACCTGTCTTAACTCACCAGGTGTTTCTTTTGTCTTCTTGGTCCCTGACTGACACAGTGCCATCTGGTCAAAAACATCTAATGCACAGATGTTAATGCTAATTGTTACATCTGACAGTATTTGACAGCAATGACAGCATGTAAATATTAGGCAAGGGATGTTCTGCTTTTGGAGGAACTTGTTGGGAGCAAATGTCTTTGTTTAAGCTTTACAACATTGTTATAATGTGTTGCAAAAAGTGTTGCAGGAATGCAGACAGACAATCCCACTGTACACTGTTTCCTCAGAGTTCAGAGATGTTTATTGTCCCCTGAGGGACTTTTACCCAAAATATTCCTCATCTCACTGTGGCTGTTGAACTTTTTTGATTCCATTTCAAATCTTATATTTGAAAATAATATGAGGTGTTTTTGAGAGCAGATATTGTAGCTTTCATTACCAGACCTAGAGATTTGTTTTATTGATTCCAGTTGACCTTTCATCATCTACCCTTATCTTTATTGTCAGAAAGCTTAGTCATCTTGCAAAGAAACCTAACAGAAAAGTCACAACCAATGACGCATACATTCAACTGCTGTAACACTGCATTATAGTCACCTTGTTGCATTGGTGGCATCAGTATCTATAAGAAATGTATTTGCAACCTGTTATCACGTATATGCCCATGCAGAAAGCCAAAATACTCCACTCCCTTTTCTTTATACCTACTCACAGTGGCACTTCTCTCTGGGTATCGAGGACAGTCTGATCTGGGCTCTAAGATTACAGGTTTGTTGTCACACAGCTGCAGACAGTGTAGATGTTCTGAGCAGGGGATCCTACCATCCAGCTATCTAATTAGGTCAGGAAGAAACTGAAACCAAACAGTGGACACCAGAGAAATGCCTTCACTCAGCTTTTCACATTTTATCTGACTGTCTTGTACAAAGTGACCTAAAATTACTTTGAGAGTTGACTAATTTTATTGTTCCAGATTGTCTAAGATCTGCAGGCAAACACTTATGTGACTGTCACAGCACCACAAGATTTAAGCAATGCAACAAGTTCCTGTTTCTCAACAGGAATCTGCCATAAGAGCAAATAGCGGATAGGGCTGACTGAGCAAAGGTGGTAATGTTAACACAAACACAGGGTGTCTGTGCAGTCTGGGACACTCCACCTTATGAACCAGGAAACAGTTTCCACCAGAAAAGTGACACGTTCACTCTTTAACTGAATGTAACTGCTTGTGCATGTGCTTATTTGAACCCCCACCTGCTCTGGACTTAGTATTCTATTTCAAGTCGTAGTGCCATAAATCCGTTAGTTATGATATTTCACAGCGAACTGTCAGAATAGTACCAAACCTATGTGGTGCTGCACTGCTCTTGGATAAATGCAACACAGAGACAGCCTGTGGAAACCAGATGGCTGGCTCTCTGGCTGAAACTAAATAACTGGCTGCCTGGCTGGTTGGTTGCTATCCATCTCCAATAAAACTAAAAACAACCAACTTAAGAAGGCCTGACTCAGCTGAACTATAGCAACAGTCTGGGCTCTGCTTGGCTTCAGTGAGATACTGAGATGAGGTCAGAGTGAGAGACCACAGTCATCTGTCGCCATGTGATAAGAAGGGTTTTTTTTTTTAAGAAGGCCGTACTTAGTTGTTTTTCCAAAACTTGTGCCTCAGGCATGTCATCTAAGAGACAGGATAGTAAAAGAAAGCTTTTGAAAGAGTTCCTTATCCCCACAATGTGAAATATCAGAATTATCCAAATTGTTTAGCTCTGCAAATGAACAGACTTTTATTGTTTGTTGGTGTTGTTATGGGAGCTTATGAGTTAACATTTTAGACAGTTGAGTACTTCTCACTTGCTCTCTCACTGATTTACCCTTTGTTTTGATAATTCTGCTGACAGCTGAGCCAACTGTTCTGATTCCCTAATAGTTTTTGGCTCAGTATTAATGTAGAACACTGAATTGTTTTCACATTTCTCGCTAATGGCAGGCATGCTTTTACTTTTAGATTTGCTTGGAATGCAAGCATATGCAAGCTCCATAGGAAAGAATGATCTCTGATCCTGAATCCTTGATTTTTATGCAACCCTTTAGGCTGTTGTATATTCCTCCAATCCAAATCACCAGCTTAGTTTGCTTGGACATGATCAGTGAGCACAAGTACCACCTGTTCCTTCCTTTGTCTGTCACTGACATGTGTTTGTTTACGCCCCCTCTTATCTCCTCTCTCTTTAGGAAACTGCCAGCTCAGTGTACCTGGTAATGGAGGTAAGCTTGCTGTGATGTTTGGCTTTGTTTGCTCAGCGCTGTATTGTCTCATCTTTTGCAGGCAACCCTGACAGGACCTGGGCTATAATTAGCTGTGTCCTCAGGCATCAAGGAGGGGAGGGGGGTATGTGTAAATGGCCATCAGTCAGCATCCAAATCCCACTGCTATTATTTATTCTTTTGTTGTGGTTTGATACTGTTTCCCTGATGATGAGCCAGAGGGAAAATTATATTTGTGAATCTTCTAACTACTGATGTTGTCAAGCAGCCGCATCTAGCTAGGCAACATACAGCAATGGCCAAAGCCATCAGATCTCAAAATACAGTGTTAACTTTCACAATGAAAACTAAGAACTGTAGGAAAATGATAGACTGATTGGAATGTGTCTGCTAGCAGAAAAAATATTCATATTTCATTCGCATCCTCTGTGGCTTTCAGTAGGTGGTAGTTTTTCTAGGGTTCACAGAAAGTAATAAGTTAAAATAAACAGCAATTAAACATCACACAACTTCAGTGAAACTGACATTTACTGGGTAAATATTGTGTCTGAGGGAGATTTACCTCAATACATATAATATTCACAGTCTATATAATTTCCATAGTAATGCGGACACAGTGTTCAAGTTGTTTGGTAGAGTGTTTCATGGTACTCTGAAGGTCATATAATATTCCAAAATGGATACAAGTGATAGCTGCTGGACGTAAATAAAGCTTGAAAGGAACAGCAGATGCATTTCTCTGCTTCATCTGACTTATTATCATCATTGTTCTGTGGGTATCTCTGTGTCTTAGTAAAGGAAATGACTTGTAAGGCAGCTTTTCAGCCCGTCCTTTCCTGGGTTCATTCATATTAATGCTGGGAATGAGAGCAAGGAAATCTGTAAACATATCACTCTTCAGCAAATCACCCCTCTGATCTCTGTTGCTTTCTAGTCCCTTCAGAGATGGGGTGATGTCAAACACTTAATCACTATGGTTACACATCAGCCCTTGTTGTTACCTGTGTTTTCCTAATGTTATTCTTCTTCATCTCCCTCTTACTCTGTTTCTCTTTGCTCTCTCTTTCCCTCCATCCTTTCCCCTCTCTCTTCCTGATCCCAGTACTGCAATGGGGGTGACCTTGCTGACTACTTACACTGTAAGTGCAACAATTCATCTACTAAAAGCTCCAGGTGCCTCTCAGTAGAAAAATCAATTGAATTGATGATGAAATGTCAACTTTGTTGCTTAATGACAAGGAGGCGAGAGTCCTTGCTCTATAAAAACAGTACCTGGATGCCTATATGAGTGCTGCTTTGTTGTTTTTTTTAGGAAGGAAAACATTTAGTCTACAAATTTGGCATGGTGGTACTGCTTTTTATGATTTTTAGACCAGAGGAGAGTGAGTCTCAGTCCCTGCTATGTGCACTTTGCAATTGGCTTTCAAAGTTAGAAATGTAACAGAGTTTCTTACGTCTTTACATTGAGGTTCTTGTTCTTTAAAAGGCAAATTAAGAGCAATTTACAATGAACTCACACTGTTCAACAATACGATACCTCTAATTAGTGACTGAAAATGCTAGACTCAGCCAGTTAAGTCCTCCAAGTCATAAAACCAACTCTCAATAATTAATCAAATCTTCTTGGCGTCCAAGAATAATGATCTTTGCAAGGCAACAGGTAGTTAAGACATCAAGCGGTGGAAGAGGAAGAATTATTTTTCAGTTCTCTTTCAGTGCCACAGAGATTTAAAAAGTATACACCCCAAGGCAGCCATTCAGGTCACAACTCTGTTGTTTTAAGCCTTCCTGTATGACCGTAGGAAACAGTCTTTTATCTAGAGCTATGAAGACAGAAACAGATATGGTGCTTCTGTAACAGCTTTAGGAACTTTAGAGTACCTAAGGCTTAAAATAGACTTTGACTTACCATGTAATAAAACCACAGAGAAACTTCCCTGAAGTATTGTTCTGTCTCTATTCATCATACACAGTATGTGAGACCTACATCACATGCATAGAGGACACTACCTCTTGCAAATGTTCTAATGTTCTAACTCAACTGGGAGAATCATATAATCTGCAATGTTTGCCTTATAAATTGCAGGCCTCTGAATTTTCGTAGGCCTTTGCATGACAGTGTGTGCAGGGTGGGAAATGAGACATAAGTCACTAGCTGTTTGCTGACAAATTACAGCTGTAGCTGCTAATTTTGGCTGCCAGGTACCCAGACTTTAAATAGACCCTATTCCAATAATAGTCATTTCTGTCCTAGTTAAAAAAAAAAGTTTCACAAGTGGTTTTGGATTCGCTACCCACTGTGGTCAATGAACTAAACTTTTTCCTGGCTCAAGTCAAGCCAGAGCTTGGCTTCTAAAAAGTGTGTTGGAGGGAAGGTGGAGTCAGAGAGAAATTCAAAACATGGGAGGGACTCTCACATAGAACCACACTGTACCACTGTGGGATGAGGGAGATGATTGGATGGAAAAAAGAGACAAGGAGCAGAAGGTGACAGTGGGGTGATGTCCGCGAACATAGACATTTTAACAGACACTTCAGAGGTAAAATACTTTGTGTAACATGAGCTAACTTGAGATTAAGATTTGTTAGGAAAACTAGTGTGATTTGCATAGATTTCATTCAGTCCATATATGTCTACTATAACCCTACTTTGTGTCCCATATCAGTGCTTAATTTCATATGCACTGTAGGGTATGAGAATCACACTGTATACCAAAGTTGTTATATATATATTTACATCTTTCTTCTCTGCAGCCAAAGGCACGCTGAGTGAGGATACTATTCGGGTTTTCCTGCAGCAGATTGCAGGGGCCATGAGGGTTCTACAGGCCAAAGGCATAATCCACAGGGATCTTAAACCCCAGAACATTCTGCTCTCCTACCCACCAGGACGCAAGTCACACTCAAACAACACTTGCATCAAGATTGGTAGGTTTGATGGTGAGAGAGGGTGTGATCATGTACACACAGGTGACAGCATGTGAATGTGATTGTAAATATGGTGAATGTGGATGTGTGGTTGTTGCCTTTTTATAAAATGGCATTATCACAAAGTGCTACAGAGTGAAAAGGATTGTAAAAGGATCGGTAAAAGAAAAACTACTCAGATGGAAAAAGCAAATGTCAGTGATCATCTCAAGTTAGCCAACAATGGACATATACAGTAAATAAACAGATTGAAATGGATTATTTTGGATTATTTTGTAGCACTGCTTGCTCTAAACCTGTAGTATATACTCTCAATATGGGCGAAAAAGTATATAAAGACAGCGAGAAATAAAAGAGCAAAAAGATTTTTAGCATTTCAGATATGAACCCACAGCATGTGGGTGTGCCTTGGGATATAATGGAAAAGCAGTAGAACTCTCTACAGGAGCAAAACCTAATTGAATCTCATGAAGCTTCATATGGAAGTCCCTACAGCACAGTAAAGCTCTTTGCAGATGCTTTTATTGCAACAGGACCTAATAATGATTCCCCCAAGGTAATTGATCCCATTAAGTTTGTAAGACTAAACTTGTTAGAGGAAATTTATTAGATTATATAAAGGATTTTTACATTCTCCCTCAGCAGTGTTTGTCATCTTCCTCTGATACAACACGCCACTGAAAAAATACCAAGAAAGAGAAAAGCTCTTTGCAGATACATGATGCATGTGTCTCATCAATTTTTAGTTTGACTGATTTGACCCAAAACAATGATGCTACTGTAACAAGAAGTAGTCACCATAATGAAAAGTGCCATGAGTGAAGAAGAGTGAGTGTGTGTTGTTCAGCTGTGTGGAAACTGCTAATCCTTGAGCCTATTAATTCTTTTTCCTCTGGAGAGAATTGGTCTCCCAGTGGGAGTGAAGTCTGAGGCTTGTGTCAGTCCCAGTCACGACAGAATGTTATAATCCCCATGACTCTGGGAAAACCTGTTCAGTCACGCACACAAACAGACTGTTCACACACATACAGTACACACATTGTCCCTAAACAGATGCAGATACGGACACACAAAGGCATGCACACCAATAATGTTGACTTGTTTAATAGGCAGTGTGCTGGTGCTTAAGGACATTAGGTAACCTTTAGAGAGTTTGTCTTTGAATTTAATATAATTGTATATTGAGCCAAATATTATGACTAATTATGACCAATACGTTTTGCGACTGTGCTTATTCTTCCCACTAAAAAGTGAGCTACACAGCAACGATTCTGATTATTTTCATTACTGATGTACTCTGCTCTAGAAGAGGCTTTCCTAGAAGTACGTATTTTACTTAAGCCATAACACCCAAGGGGGCGAGCTGCAGTGTGATAGTGTTACATTGTCATCATACCAGTGAAGATCTCCTTCTCAGACATTAGTGCCAGAATATTATGATGTATGGTTTTTATTGGTTTTAAAAATAGACGATTCAGCTCGGAACCTGTAGCAGACAAAAAAGACTTTTTCAGTGAACTTCAGTGGACATTTTTATTCATTTTTTGCAGTCATCTGCAGTTTTTCTTCTTTTCTGTTTTTCTCTTATTTAATCAGATTGTGACTGTCTACAGGATCTGCACATTGTCTGTATGAAAATATAGCTGCATCCACTTCTTGCAACAAATGTTAACTCATCCTCTCTTGCCTTTTCTTATTCCTTTCATCCCCTTTATTTCCTTCTGTTCCTCCTTCACTTCCTCTCTTTACAGCGGACTTTGGCTTTGCCAGGTATCTTCAGAACAACATGATGGCGGCAACGCTCTGTGGCTCCCCTATGTACATGGTAAGCAGATTTTATAGGGGTTTTTCTAAATATATATTTCCAGCATACTCATGTTTCAGATGTTTAATAAACTCATACCAAAGGCAAACAGAGTCCAGGGACAGAGGACATTTTTCGTTTTCAGTTTAAAAATAAGGGTATTTTGTACTTGATGATGGTTTAACAGCTTCTTCATTATGTGAAAAAGCAGAGCTCTAATTCTTTTAATTCTAAATTGGTAATTGAACCCAGCCTCTAAAACAATACAATACAGCGATATAGCTAACTCCTACAGCAGAACCCAGTCATCCCTTTAAATGTTCATCACAGAGTTTCAAAGAAGTGCCACACTGAAAACAACCATCTTCTGTTTCTTTTCCTCACCAGGCTCCTGAGGTCATTATGTCCCAAAACTATGATGCCAAGGCTGACTTGTGGAGTATAGGAACCATAGTGTTTCAGTGCCTGACTGGAAAGGCTCCTTTTCAGGTAACTACTTTCATCTGTTGTATGCTGATTTTTTTCTCTTTCTGGGCAGATTATGCAGGATTTTGCAATATGACCTGCCTCACACATACAATATATCTACACAGTCAAATACAGATGGACCAGTATCACTTCAAAGTGTTATGTTGGACCTGATGTTGTCATTGGCTTTTATGAAGTCAGTTATACATTAACCTGTGTGTAAGTCATGTGTTTGGGAATTTAAAATGATAACAAAATGAAGTGTATTTACTCAAAACCTTCCTGAATGTTCCTTTAACATGTTTTCATCCTTGTCAAGAAACCGCAGCTCAGTCTGTTTGTTTAAAGTAATTAGACAGGCTGTCTCATCTCTCCAGGTCATGTGAGAGATGAACAAGAATCTGACGGTTTGTCCCAGCTGACTTAAGTAATACTGAAAGAGATGAAAGATGAAACACATATCTTATCTAAACTGGCCCAGCAGCATTTCTGAAACTACCACAGTAGCTCTATTCTTTGCATCCACTGACAGGCATTTTCAAACATGTTCTCTGGCATCTGTGTGACAGCAACATACTGTGCCATGAAATGTATGCATGTATGTGTGTTCATACACACGGGTACATTGCATACATGTTTTCAACTATCTCTCTTACCTTGTGTCATCTTCAGGCTAGCAGTCCCCAGGACCTCCGGCTGTTCTATGAAAAAAACAAGAATCTCAGCCCCAAGTAAGGAGTTACCTTAAGATGACAGCACATTTGTTTTGTATGTAATCAACAAATGTTATGGTAAAAGTCAAAAACAGTGTCATTCCTAATTTCAGAAATGAGTACCTTTGCTGTGATGCATCTTCAGAGTAGAATCATAAATGAAAAGTGATGTTCTGGCCAAAACTCTTCTAGAAAGACCCCAATATCTTTGAGAATGTCTTTGTGTCGCTACAGTGCTAAGAAAATTTTATATTTAGATTAGTCACCAAAAGTACATTTTGTAAATTTCCCTTGTAGAGAGATGTTACCAATCATGACAATGCCAGCTGGACTGTTTTAACAGCTGAACAGCAGTTAGTTTACAACATAGTCCGAGATGACAAGCCCCCAACAAATCACCAACAACCCACTCTTTTACAGCACAATGTCTATAAAAGCTTTACGTTTCAGTTAATCACAGCTGTGCAGTGAAATCCTGCCTGAGAGTCCTGTTTTCAGCAATGTTGACAGCTGCGCTAATAGTTAGATATAAGATAAGATAAGATAAAATAAAATAATCCTTTATTAGTCCCACAATGGAACAATTTACATTGTTGCAGCAGCATAAGTGATTGAAAAGATAGAAAAAGACAAATACAAGTAAAGGCAAGATAAAAACAAGATAAGGCGATAAAAAATATATAACATACATAACATATAACACAACAGTATAAACATGACAATGTAATAAAAAATATTAACAGAAGAGCAATATGCACAGGACTTTATACACAGAGACAGAAAATGAACTAAATACAGATATTACACATTTGAAAATGGAATTGCACACAGTGAATGACTGATAGCAGCTGTTTTGGATTAATTAAAGTGCAGAAACAGAGTGAGAATGTATAACGTATATTTGAAAATATCATTAATTTACTTTTCTGTAGGGAAAACAAATAGATAACCATGGAAATGGTTGTGGTAAAAACACAGAGAGAAAATCAAGTGCAGCTGAAGGTGTTGCTTTATCCGTGGTAACAGGTGTCTGTTGTATTATGTGACCTTTAGAGATTCCATCAAGATGGTTTTTTTCTGCACAGCAAAATTTATTTATTTATTATATTTTTGCAGCATCCCCAGAGAGACTTCAAGCCATCTGAGGCACCTGCTGCTGGGTCTGCTGCAGCGCAACCACAAGGACCGCATGGACTTTGGTTAGTGAACTTTACATGAAGTTGTTGTCACAGTAAAATGAATGAGACAGGTGACTATATAGTATTGATGCAGATTACACTGATAACTTAATAGGACTTTCTGCCATAAATGGCCTGATGTAGTATTTTGTAGATAGTTATCTAGTTACATTACCCAGGCAACAAATGTGACAAATATTCCTGTGAATGTGGTGTTTCCATTTTAATAAAGAAGTGTTAAATTAATACATTTTGTTTGTAGGAAATTAAACTCTTTTCCATTTCCTTCTGCTCATATATCTTTTCGTGTCTTGTTGGCAGATGAGTTTTTTTGTCATCCTTTCCTGGAGGCTAGCTCATCCGTGAAAAAGAGTAAGAAAGAAGCACTTCTTTTGTGAAGCTTTAATATCTTGCACACTAATTCACCACATGAATATAATACATAAGAAAATAAACATATCACATACCAAAATAAAAATGTAACCCTCAAAATAATGCAAGATTGAATTTTTCATCCAAATGATACACTTGTTTCATTATAGAACTGGATGTACTGTAGTTGTGAAAACAGCCATACAGTTATGAACCTGATTAGAAGCTAGTGTATTTTTGTTAGCAAAACAACACACATTTATGGCATGATAGGTGCCCTGTTGACTTTTTTGGAAACTTTGTTTTTCTCTCCAAAATGCACTGTGTGTGTCCTTGAGTTTTCTAATAAATGTGTTATGTGACTTTTTTGTTCCAGTAACTCCTACTGTGACCATGACCTGCTTTCCAAGCTCTGCATCAGCCAGCTCTTGTAGCAGCTCTTCCACCTCTCATCTCGCCTCACCACCGGTTTGTTTATTATTTCTGTGTTTTTTCCTTGTTTTCACTTTGTTTATCTGTGGGTACCTCAGTAATGAGATTGTGTTTTTATGTGCAGACAAAGAGGGCAGCCAAGTCAATACCTGTTTGGCCTTCCCTCAGTGTTTCCTCATTTATTCTTTCTTTTGTGCTTCCTTTCTTTGTTTATCTGCTACTCTCCATCTCTGTGTCCCTGCAGCAATCTCTTGCTGAGGTTCAGCATTTGCGTGCCAAAGCTCTGGCCTCTCCTACCCAAGAGGCCACCGGTTTTCTCCTCAAGGACTCGTCTGGAGGGGGCGGCAGCAGCAAGAACTCCTCCTCCTGTGACACAGATGACTTTGTCATGGTGCCTGCTCACTTCAACAGTAAGAAAACTTTTTTTTTTTCCCATTGGATCCGTACCTTCAGTAAATGTCAAATGCAGCTGTGCATAGTCCTAGCTTTAGCTCCAGCTCTATATAATGACTGTCTTCCCAGACTTTGTTCTTTATGTTTCTCGTTCATTTAATAGAATGTACAATTACAAGAGATCTCCCTTTCACTCTTCCTGAATTTTGCTGTTGTTTTTAATTTTTCTGGTTTTCCAGCAGGTGAGCTTACATGTGAGAGTAAAGTGCTGCAGGACAGCCTGATGAATAGTGGGTAAGAAGGATTGACCATCACCTGTATTACACTATGTTGATGTATTTTTGTGACAGTGTTACATAGTACAGCAGATAAATAACAATAATTGACCATCAGTAATTTTATTTACATTAAAAGTGAGAACATAAACTGTATTCCTTTAAAAAATAATGACATGTCTCCTGTTTCCTTCCTCGACTTTAATCAGCTCTCTTCTGGCTTCTGCTGGTCTGTGTAGCCAAGCCAAAACACCTCCGCACTCACCTTCCTACAGTGGCTCTCCAAGTCCTGTCAGGTAACAGCACAAAGTTGAATGTTTTGCAGTGGTTATGCATGTGGTGCTATGTAGTTCAGAGGTTAATTGTAGAATGTAATGGATTAAACTAGCTGATATCTCATAAATTCATCAATTCATGTTAAAACATGGACTAAAGTGGTGTAACCTAAGGCACAATACATGTACATATCTAAAGCAGTAATTTACATTTTTAGTTCTTTGAATGGAATTGTATGATGAGAATAGCCCCAATAGATCTCAGTGTTTAATCTGCATAAACGTGTCATTGTCTTTAATAACATCAGATCATGACAATGCAATTGCGATGTTTGGACACTACAAACACTGTACAAGTTTGGCAGTACTGTCAGTAACACTGAATATCTCATATAAATATTTGACTTACCCTCTGTGCTGGAAGTGGTAAACTTGACTGTGTCCACATACACATACACACACTAACTCTCTCCTCTTATGTCTAACTGTTTCCCCTGGCACACTCTGTTCTTCTCACTGTTGTTGGCAGGCCCACTGAGTTCTCTGGAAGTAACTATGGTGGTAACTATGGAAACCATGGTCAGTCATTGCCTATCCCAGTCCCCACTCAGGTCCAGAACTACCAGCGCATGGAGCAGAACCTCCATTCTACCAAACAGGATGGCTCGCCACGGTCTGTATCCACAAAGACACATACACAAGTCACATGCACATGTTGGCATTTCTTAAATTGACTGCAGTGACTCATGAACTTGACATTATTAGGCTTTCGACACCGGTGCGTCGTTGCAGCAGTGGAAGCTCATTGGGCTTCGCTCGGACCGGGCCATCGCCACCCTACGGGCAGGCAGCAGTTACCAACACCCGCAGGCTGTCCCTGGGAGGTGGCAGAACTTTCCAGCTCTCACCTCAAGGTAACTCAGAGGCTAGTCCTCACTTTGCAAACCACTTCCACAGATACAGATCACACTTCATTCACATATTGACTATAAATTTGAACAGTTTAACATGATTAATAATCAGTTAGGAGCTAACTGGTTGTTGGCTTTATTGTAGTGGAGCTGTGGGAAAGGTGGCTTGTGACCCCTCATCATAGGTTACAGAGATGAATTGTGTGCAATTCAGCCAGGGAGGCATTTTTCTGTCTCAGATGTTCCATTTGAAAGATTTTTAGAGGCTTAAAGAGATTCAATTATTTAGTATTTTATTTATTTACTTTAGATTTATCTTAGGTTGACTTGGGTTGTCCTGACTAGCAGATTGGTTGTTTCATTTTAGGCTTTGGGAGCTTGTGATTAAGAGTTAGCTCGTCAGTAGTTTTGAAAGTTACTGGTTGCAAAAATGAACCAGCCACCCACATACACAAACACTCTGCTTCTCACCACCAGTTGCTCTTGTCTCCTCTGTGCCTCATACTGGCATAGTTTCTTAGCTGTCTGGAAACGCATGCCAGCAGGGCAGTGGGGGAGTTAGACAGGACTTGTCTATCTCTGCTATCTTTTAGAAGATTTGTAGATTTCTTGTCCTGTCTGACATTTAATTTTGCGATGCCACCTGCTATCTAAAAGCCAAAATATTCTGACCCCCTTCTGTTCCTCTTTCCTTTGCAGCTCCACAGCACGTAGAACCCCGGCCGACCGCTCAGCAACACCAACAGACGACAGGATTGGGTACACGGCTCCACAGTGCCCCCTGTCTGTTGGAGTGTGTCAGTGGTGGCGGCAGGCAGAAAATCAGGAAGCAGCACTCAGACCCAGTGGTTGCCCCCTCGTCAGGCCTGATGACTGTCCGCCCCCTACACTCTTCCCCCAGACTGAGTGAGCTGATGCAGCGCAGCCCCCTTCCCACAATCCTAGGCTCCCCCTCCAGGGTTAGTCAGCTGTGTGAAAGAGAGAGGAATGTGTGTCTGTTTAATTCACTTGAGATACACAGAACAAGAAAAGACTACCAAGCAGTCTGAACTAACCTCTGCTACCTCTCTACTCTTTCTCTTCACTTTCTCCTTAGACCATCCCTCCTTTTGAATTCCCTAAGCCTCCCAGCTCCCCGAACCTTGTGACCTTTCTTACACAGCAGGGTTTGGTCATTGGCTCTCCTTGCAGCAGGACTGCCCAAACAGAGCCCAGAGAGCCAGGACAGCAAGCAGCTACACAGGTCACCCAACCTGTGCAGTGCATCCACAGACTGAATGATGATACTAAGGGCTTTGGAAGGTTAGAATATTGTTTTTGCTATGTTTTTTAATTATCATGTTTACCCTGCTGATGCTGTATATCCAGCAAGAATTGTTTAGACAGAGTACACAGGAGGACGTGTGCAATGACGAACAAACTATTTTGAAGCTGGAAATGTTTCATCTTCCTTCTTAAACCAATTTTAAATTTGTGTGATTGTACATTTTTTTTATAAAGCATTTGTTTTGTTATATATGAATCCTTTTACCAAAAACAAATGATGTTACTGTGTGGAAGCTGGAGATCTGTAGCATTGAATTGCCCCTTTCACTTATTCTTTTTAAATATGGAGAGAAAAGTTGAAGACGGGGATTAGGGACCTAAAGGAGAGGATAGAAGGGCTGTTGAATATAGCTAGCAGAAAAAAGTAAATAAAACAGGCAGCCAGTAAAAATATGGTTTAAACTGGATGTTTGTGAAATTCATATCACTTTCTTTCCTTCCATGTTCTCTGCTCTGTGTCTCTGTTCCCTTGTCTCTTTGGTGCAGGTCTCAGAGTGCCGGTCGTCTGTCTGACATGCTGCTGATGGCTGCTTTTGGACCAGGAGGACCTGTGGGTGAACGAGGCAGCACAGAGAACCTGACCTCTGAAAAAGCCATAGAAATAACAGGTTGGCATGTCTGTCGGTCAAGATTCACAAAAGTTAATATGCAGTTAGGTTCTTCTGTTTGCCTGACAGTCCTCTCCAGAATTAGATAGGCTCCACCACCTTTTAATCATGACTCTTCTCTGTTCTGTAGTGCCCCCTAGTGGTGGGGTAGGGCTTACACCTGGATCCAGCCCAGCACAGGTGGTTTTCACTGTGGGCTCTCCTCCCAGTGGCAGCACTCCACCTCAGACCTCCAGACAGAGGAAATACTCAGGTAGCACATGTACAGCTTACACACACACACACAGCTAAATACAAGTTGTTTATCTCTGTATCTCCTCTGCAGCAAGTGGGATTCAAATTCCACTTACACAGCAGCATTAGTGTAATGCTTTGCACTTCATACAACATAAAGCACTGGGAAGCTGCTTTTTTCATTTTCCATGATTTGGAAACTTAATTAAATGTAATGGGGGAAAGCACAAAAGGTTGATTTTGAATTAAGCCAAACTGTGGAGAGATTTAGTTACATTTAGGGAGTAATAACCCAAATACCTGCTTTTCCTAACACACAATTTTCCAATTGGCAATTGCCACTTAGAGTATTTATGAAAATAAAAATTCATGGCACTGCTTGATCATTTACTGGAATGCATCTCCGCTTAGAAGCATGAATGCCAGAAACAGCAAGCAGCATAGCTGAAGTCCACTCACTCTTTGTACAAACCATTTATCTGTAGTTGCTCATGTTGATTTTGCTGTTTATTGTACAGCAATTGAAAATGTGTGGCATTTAGTGAACTAATATTTTAAGTCTCATACTGCATCTTGCCTTCTCTTTGTTTGTAACTCCTGCAGGCTCATTCACTTCAGTCAGCCCCGCGGGCTCCTTCACCAGCCGGTACCCCCAGACAGGCACCTATCTGGACGGCTTTGAGGCTCCTTCTAGTCCTCGTTACAGTTTCACTGATCCTATCACAGCCAACATGGGAGGTCATGTAACCTTCGAGGCTCCTGAGCTGCCTGAGGAGACGCTGATGGAGGTGAGAAGCAGGTTTCCCACACAGCTCCAGAGAGTGGTGACAAACAGGGTCATCAGCTTGACTCTATATATTCTATGTAGGTGTGCATCAATGACTTCTTTTGTTGTGTTCAGTCAGGGGTTCAGTTTCAGTATCTTAAAATGATCATTTGCATTCCTCCACCGAGTGTGGAGAAAACTAGAAAAAGAGAATATGGTGTAGTTGAAGTGTCCTTAGTCCAAGTCATTGGGGCAAAATAGCCTGAGGAGGAATCCAAGAGCAGAATAATAAAATGCACTGAATGACCTGTCTCCTGTTAAAGCTTGTGATCTTCCCACCAATGCAGACTGAATGCGAAATCACATTCTAGTGCAAAATCACATTCTAATGTTCAAATACTACCATGTCACTGTCTCCCTCTCCTTTCCCTCTCGGCCTGTCTTTCTTCGTGCCTCTGTCGGAGTGCAGCAGGAGCATACAGACACAGTGCAAAGCCTGCGTTTCACGTTGGATTTTGCCCGTTGTCTGATGGAGGTGGCTGGAGCCCGTGGCGCTGCGGCGGCAAGGGAGCAGGGGGAAGTTTCTCATCCCTCCCTCCTTCAGCAGCAGAGCGTGGTAGCAGATCAGATAAGCTCACTGAGCCGAGAGTGGAGGTAAGGCCTTATCAAGTGCTGCTGTGAGTCTTTGTTGATGACAGTGATACCATTTATCCCCTTCAGATAGAAAATTATTTCAAGGTGGATCTCCTGGCTTTGCACTGTGTAAAACCGCCTTAGGGACAAAACTGTTTTGTAAATTAATTTAGTGAATTGGCAAAAAGATCAAGTGAGATATTCTGCAGACAGTAAGCAGATTTGTAAAGCAAACTCAGGACTATTGACTGAAATATCTCAGACTTTATTTTGCTTCAAGGTGAGTTTTAATGCAATTTTGCACCATAACAAACAAACATGCTGACTGAAATGCAATCAACGGAGGCTTCTCTGTACTGTGTAGAGTTTGAATGCAGAGAAAGATTATGCTGAGACTCCTGTTAGATCAGTGGTCTCAAATCTGGTCCTCAGGACAGTTGGTCAAAGATTGTGTCTGCACTCTACATTCCAAAATATAATAGTTGCTAGCCTGTGTTTTGATGCATGCTTGTGCGTTAACTATACATCTACTATACAAATATATCATGCAGATATTTCACCAATTGTCATGATTGAACTTCAACATTGTATTGTTTGTTTTTACATTTGTCAGTTCATAATTGAGTAATGTGTGTGTGTGTAATTGTGTCCCCAGTCATGCAGAACAGCTGGTCCTCTACCTTAAGACTGCAGAGCTCTTGTCCACTGCCTTAAACACAGCTATGGAGCGAGTTAAACAGGGCAAACTCTACCCATCTGCTACAGTCAAACAAGGTATGACCCATTTGATCTTGTAAGAGACAGGGCCTTGTTAAAGTGTCTGAACATTAAAAACAAATTTTGATTAAAACAGAGTGCACACTGAGTGCCTTGGTTAAATTACATTTTCTGTCCGTATACAGTGGTAAGGAGGCTGAATGAGCTGTACAAATCCAGTGTGGCATCCTGTCGCTCACTCAGCACACGTCTGGAGTGCTTTTTTTCCAGGAAGCACCGTTTAATGGACCAAATCACCTCCATCACAGCAGAGCGGCTACTCTTTAGCCACACTGTTCAGATGGTAAGCCTGAGGAAAAGTTATACAGTTGGAATTATCTAGATGCTGTATCTATGGGCATCCAGTTTAATAATTAGCCCCAGCATTTGTTATCAACTGAAGTGCGCGAATGGTGAAAATATCCCCCCTATTGCTCTTCATTTCCCTTTTTAAACTCAAACAATTATTAACTTGAGCCTTGTGTTGTCACCTCAGGTTCAGGCTGCTGCACTGGATGAGATGTTCCACCAGGGGGAAGCATCAGTCCTGCGCTACCATAAAGCTCTGCTACTGATGGAGGGCTTGTCTCTGCTGCTCACTGAACAGGATGACATCCTCAGTGTTAGCAAATGTAAGTGAGTCTGTGAGCTCATCTCACACAAAGTGGGGATGTCTCCATTCAGCATCAGTACCCACCATGCAATATTCCTGCAGCTAAAAATATTTTTTAATGAATAGATTTTAAAAACAATTATAGTATTACTTAATTCAAAATGTTCCATCAATACAGTGATATTAAATTGAATATTTCAGCCTGGACAGGTAGGCAATTTATTACAGGGCAAATATACATAGACAAAACTCAGCTAACCTGAACCTCTTCATGGAGACGACTTGTTATGCTGAACCACCTACTAACTTCTTTTCTGTTTTGTTTCACTTTCCCTTTGCGTCTGCAGGTAAGGAGTGCATTGAACGCCGCCTCACAGCTTTGCAGTCAGGACTCTGTGTTTGAGAGTCCCACGCTGCTTCTTGGAGTGTGGATATGATGTCAGTCATTTTTGCACCCTGCACATTACCAAGGAACCAAATCTCCACCCACAATACATGGTTGTCAGTTAGAACTTTTCCAGTTTTCACTAGAAAACCACAAGATCTCACTTTTCACTGAACCTCCAGAGTCTGTGCTCTCTGAACGCCTCGCCGTTCACGTCGAGTTTTGCTCAGAGGCAGTGACATCCCCAATGCTGAACTTGGACCAGTGTTGGACATGAAGCACTTGTGCTGTGAAAGAATGTCTGCACCCTTGTCTGTGTGAGAGGACTTTGCTCCTGGCACGGAGAATGGTATTTTTTGCTAAGAAGAAGATTCCCCTCACTAGGCGTAACACATGCAGGAGCAATTATTGCCAAGTAGTCATGCACCCACATGCAGTGCTTATCTAAATATAAACACATTGCATTGTAAGATGGACAAATATACATGCTACAAGTTTGCTGTAGGCAAATCTATAGACAAAATCTTTTACCACGATCAGTAGCTGGAAGGGAAGTACAGTATCTGCTGTACACCTACATAAGGACATTTACTGATGAAGACCAGGAATGGCCAAGTATCATTCTCATCAAATGTATGTTTGTCTTATTCCCTTTATTTGCTTTGCTGGGTTTATTTTATCTGTTTTTTAAAATCTAATTGTTACTTGCTTGCTGAAGGGAAGTATTGTTACAGCTGGCAGCCAGAAGCGCATATAGGCACTATTACACAACTGTTGCCAAAATGACTTTAAAAATGTAGTTTTTGTTCTTGTGTTACGTTTTATTTTTGATTCACTGCGGGTAACTATGCTGGTTTGGAAAAAAATCCCTGTGGTTGACACTTTACTGATTCTATACTTGCAAAGACCAAGTCCCCTCAGTGAAACAATGACGTAGTAGGGATTTAATTTTTTTTAAACGGTGGCAGGTGTTAAATCAACAGGTATGGGTCCAGAAAACACTCACTACCCCACTGCTACATGGAATATATAGCTTTTAATTCATGGGGGACTGAAACTGGTCTGTCAGCATCCCTGATCACAATCATGTTAAAGATGCTGCAATAACTTGTGATGTATTTTTCAGGTATACAGAAGCTTAGGTGCTGCTGTTGCTGGTTATCTCATCACAAGATTCCATATTCTGTCTTTATATGTTTTACCTATCAATAATGGTGGAGTTTAGCAAGTATAATCAAATTTGAATGTAGGGCTGACAGGAGAGAGACATCGTAAATATTAGCCAATGTTAGATGACTAACATGTAGACTGATCCCAGGGTCTAACGTCTGAATGTTTTTGCACTGTTGAAGTACTGTATAGAACGATCTTGAGTGGAACATGCTAAACATGTTCAGTTTTTGTAGATACCTAGACAGATTTGGCTTATTTAGAGATTTCTAATTCAATACTTTTAGTGCTATTTTAATTTAGTGTTATAGTTACTGTCAAAAGGTATGTATGTTAGATGTGCAAATGCTGACAAAGAGATGGTATAAGCTATGAAACCTTAGAAAGATTTCTTTATGGAAAAAAAGGAAAAGAAAAAATGCTTTACACTGAAAAAAAAGATTTGCATTGATTGTGTTGTGTTTTATTTCAGAGTAGTCAGTGGGTGGCAATTGTGTTTGATTTTGAAAAGTGATGTGTTGATTTGGAGTGCTAGTTGAAAATGTGTATTTTACCTGAAATATTTCTGCATAGATAATAATGACCTTAGCCATATATCCCAACAGGATCCCTTAACTCCCCTAAATTGTGGGTCAATGTAATGGGTCAACTTCCACTTAAGAAGTTTATGTGCATGCATGCATGCATGTGTAAAGTGGTGTTGTTTGAGGTGTTAATGGAAAGTGGGATTTGTTCAGTACAGAACCAATGACATTGCTTTGTAACAAGATGGGAATGATGTGATTTAGAATCCACCTGACTGCGTGGATGTGTACACATGAAACAAAATCCACTGAAAATCAAGGGTTCCATTTGTGTAACCTACTACTAGGCCCAGGACTACTCTTTTCCCTGAGGTGTATTTTCCTTTGTCAATTTTTAAGTTAATTTAGATGGTGAACAAACGCATATTTTAGAGTAATATGGCGTTGATGTGGTCATGGCTGAAGATAGTTATTGCTGAGATCATGAAGCCAGTATGGTAGCTCTGTCAGCAGAACAGAATGGAGAGTTTTTTTCTAGTGAAGATTTATTTGAATATACATGATGTGTATTTGCTTTGTGGCCTTTTGTCTTTTGTCAGTGAACTTTGTCCGAAGTTTTCTTTGACATTACTCTACCGAGAACATTATGTGTATGTATATAATGTTTGTTTGAGTGTACATTCCTGATATCAGCTCATCCACAGATGTCTCTACACATGCTGTTCTGTTCAGTCAGTAGTCTCAAAACATGATACAGGTAGCAGAGAGTGATGACCTCTTACCTTTTACAAAACTGATGCATGTGTCACTTTTTATTGTTCCTTACAGTCATTGCTATTAGCCATCTTAATGATGATTATCTTGGGTAGGAGTCAAAAACACCATAAAGGTTTTGTGCAGCAGTTGAAACAATGAAAGAATACAGTGGTAGAGAACAGCAGCTCGGTGTAGGACGTTCAGAGGCAGTGCCCTATGACAAGCACTATCCACTCTGCTGAAGTGTCCTTGAGCAAGATACTAACTCCCTACCAGCTCTCCGGCTACCATTCAAAGTATCACATGACAATAAAATGAAAAGTAACCATCATGAAGATGTAGTCCTTGCTATGTGCACTCCCAAAGTAGACCTATCATTGATTTGGATTACTCTTTTTGTATGTTTGCAAAGAACATACCTGAATGTTTTCATTTTGCGTTTTTCACTTTACTAATTCTGTATTACCTGTAAATATTGTAAATTAAGTTATTGTTGTTATTGTATACAGTATGACGCTGCAGGCATGGAGAGACCAGAACCATAGCACCTATACATTTCCAAAGAATAGGCCTTCTGCTGATCTTCCATATTGTCTCTGTCGCAAAAGCATTTTAATGTTGTCATATCTATGACAGACACACTATCTCAGCGTCTCTGTGTGTGATATAACCTTTACTGTTTGAGAGTTGCAACATGAATAAAGTGAAAGGACAGGTAATTTGTCTTAAAATGATGTGTTTCCTCTGCTGTTGTATCACCTCAGTTATTTCAGTTGTTTTACTTTACATAAAAATCTTCATAACTTTACAACTTTTTAAGCTTTACATGCTCTTACAGAAATGCTTTTCTCCAGATTTTATGATCCTGAACTTTTTCAGTCATAAACCTTGCAATGCCCTTATTGACCATTGTATAGTTATTACTAAATATTGAAATTAATTATGTTTAATTTATACTGAAGTTTTATGGCATATTACAACACATTATACAATAATGAAAGTAAGAGTAAGTAGGTAAATAAACTTCCTGTGGCTTGTTAATACCTGTAGCTATCGATTTAGTGTAATCACTCTTAGCGTTGTACTTCACCCACTTAAGACTAAAGTGTGTGATTTTATTTTATTTTATTTTAGAAGTCTGAAACGCATACATTCTTAACAGAATTTGCATTAACTCCAATTCAACCAAAATTAAATATCAGGCACACAGGTTAGAGCGCTAGCGAGGCGGTGTACCGCCCTTGACTAGTTCTACCAATCAAACACCTGTGTTTAAATGCTCAGTCACTTTTGGTTGGAGGTTGCGTCTGGCAATCTCTACCCAGGAGGCGGGACTTATACGTAGCTTGCCTGAAAGCTTTAACTCAGGGCGTAAACTAGGCCAGAGGTTGTCACGGCAACGATTTGTATGAGTGGAGCGCATGTCCAATGGGAGCAAGCAAGTAATTCAGAGTAAATGAGGTGTTTTCAAGCAACAAACTTTAGCTAACTAGGTAGCTAGCTGGTTGTCGGATAAAACCTGTAAGTTAACCCAGTCTTCACTGGAATATAACGGTTATAAAGGCCACAAGTAGCTAATGGAGCTCGTTTTGTTGCTAACTTAATTTGTGTTTGAAAGCAGTCGTCGCTGCCATTCAGAGAAGGCTAAAATGGTTCGTTAACCGAGTGAACCAAGGCGATGTCAAGTAGTAATCTCCCACCGGTGCGCCATTTGCCGCACTGGACCCGAGTTGGGCGTCTTGGGAAACCTTCTTCTCCACGACATTTACCGGCGGCGAACCACCTGCAGCCGCTGACTGCTGTCCCGTCAGCGAACAGAGGAGTCGGGAGAGCGGCAGAGTTGTCCTGTCACACCGACATGGACCCCCGCGTCGCATCACTGCAGAGGAATATCCAGTTCCTGCAGCAACAACACACGGAAACTCTGGAGAGGCTCCATGCAGAGATAGAATATCTCAGACGGGAGAATAAAGGTGAAGAAAGCTGTGCTGGGGAGGAGAAATATTCTCTCTCCACTAATGAATACTTTCACCTCACTGGAGGAGTTCCCTTCAATAACGACCCAATAATTTGGGATAATTACCACAGATTATTCATATTTGTTGACAATTAATTTAGAGGCCAGTTAATGGTTCCTGCTGCTTTGCTGGATTAGCCACAGAATTATGTTTATATCAAAAGGGCAACTCGGTAAACTAATTGTTTTCAAAACAGTAGTTACAAAATACTTTACAGAATGCCAAGAACCATATAAGATCAAGAAAAAGTCAAAGAAATAAGTCAGTTTTAAGATGCTTTTAAATCACTGGCTCATTTGACCTCTGAGACTATTCTTTTTGATAGGTGCTGTAGGAACTTGTGATTTTGTGGACAATTGAAACATTGCCCCAAAAGGGCAACCAATTGACTGTAAGGATCCATATGAGTATTTTCCATATTTACAAAGGATGAACTCAGTAACCTGCTGTGGTGTCCACACCCTTCATGTAATGAAGTCAAGTCAATGACAAAAACCTGACTGTCTCCTGATGGGGTGCTGACAAGAGCGACATTCAATCTGGGTACAGTGGTCACATAGCAACTCCAGGGTTTTGATGGTTTCTCAGTAGGAGGTGGACACAGATCCGGTGTCACACCACTGAACAGGCCACATGCTGTTTCATATAACTTCATCTTACTACCCACCAGGAGACTCCCCAGTCATCTGTCTTTGTGCCATCACAGCAGACAGGCCCCCATGGATGCACGGGCTGTTTACTGGGACGGTGTTAGAAGATTGTGCCTCTTAGGTGCTTCCCCACAGTATATCATGCACTAAAATTCTCTTATTATGGATGTTGCAGAGTTGCAGTATAAGCTGATAATGGAGCCTCCCAAGTCAAGTAGAAAAGGTAAGATATAATCGTGATATACTGCTGTTTATGTTTTACCCTGTAATGCACAGCTGATGTTCTTGGAGGATTGGGATAGATTAAGTAATATGGATAAATTCCTCTTGGAAGGTATATGTATTTCTGTATTGTAATTTTGATATATCACATTTTGAAGAAAATCAATTGAGAAACTGCTTGTAGATAAAATAGCCATGTGGGAATGAGTGCTTTTGGCCTAATCCTAGTGAATCCTCTAATCTTCTAAATCCAATATTACCTCAAAGCAGTCCTGCTTATCAGTTTGTAAGATTGCCAGCAATTGACTAATACAACCAGAGTTATTGAGAGGAACTCAAACAGGGCAACATGCCAAAATCTGTCTGCTGTCAGATTTCTATTATCTCACACAGTGTATAACATCATGTCGCTCAAACCCCTCCCCAAAGGCACCCCAAGATTTAAGAGTCTAGGTTCTTGCTGTTAGTATCTGAAATTCAGGATGCCAAATAATGCAAACTTTACAGACTATTTTTGTCTGGTCGTCTTTCTTCCAGGACCGACACACAGTCGACGAAACATTAGACCGCCCACTCAGGGAAGTGAAGCTCATTCGGGACTCTACCTTGAGGAGCCACTGCAGGACACGCGACCCTCACAGGACCAGGCACTGAGGTGAATTTCCATCCATCTACATCTGATCCTCATTCAACACTGCACCTGTCTACCCAACGCTGATATAGTTCAATTAACAAAATTTCAGACAATATCTCTTCTCACAAAATATTACACATATATATTCCAGCTTTAAATTAAGTTGTGGCAGAACAGTGATAAGAAACAGTTGTTGGATGAATGTTGGTTGATAAATGACTATGTAAATACTGACAGAATGTGCTTGATATGAGACAAAATTAAGAAACATTAACCACATTTAGGTGAAACATACTTTACAATACTGACTGATACAGTATATTGTGGCACATAAAGCAAATGAGATATTTATGTAAAATACCATCAACAACAACAACAGTGTGTTTAAATTTTTGTCAGTTCAGTCTGTAGTCCTGTCTTGTAGCTCCTGTGATTATCTTTCATGGGTTTCCCCTTACAGTCACGAAAGATCTGCATACAGAAGGGCTATAAACATAGTGTTCATACTATTTGAATGTTTAATTAGCCCTCAAAGCCATATTTGTTTAAGTACTAGCAACTACATGTTCTTATCCATGGGTTTTAATATTTGCTTATGCAAAAGTCCTACTGAGTTTGACTGTAGTGAAGTTAGCCTGCAGCCAGGTTGTGACATAGGAAATGATGTGAAGATATGCCAGTATAACTGCATTAGGTCTGCTGCCATCCAAATATTGAACAACTTTGCGAAGGTAGTATAAAGAAAATGTGAAATTATGTAGTTACAATCTTTTTTAGGCACAAAATATACACTTTTGGGCCTAAAAACGGTTTTTAGACCACGTTTAGACACAATTGAGAAATGTCCTTTAAGTGAACTTCGGATGGTAGGTTTATCAGGATTAGACTGCAAGCTCTTAAACTTAGCAGAGCTCACAACTCCTCAGAGCCCAGTCCACAGACATATTGTACATTTTGTCTTGTCGTACAAACAAAGCCAATGGGTTTGAGTCTCGTTCTACATTTGTAGAAACTAGACATTTTCAGCCAAAACTGCCTTTAACAGTTTGTATGTTACTTTTGATTGATATTATCTCACTGCACTGGGGAGAAGCATTGGAGAGGGTAGCGAAATTCTGGGATCTGCCAGGCAGGACCATGTGTCAGAGGTGAAGGGGGGCCTCATCACTTCATTACAGCCTCTGCGAATTCACACCGGTCCCTCCCATCCACCACGCGCTCCCACACTACAGGAGTGTGAGGTTATCATCCGGCAGCTCTACAATGCAAACAGTTTACAGTCTCAGGAAGTAAGTACCCATCATCAAACATAGTTTTCCACTGTTGTGCAATGTAAAAGTACTGTATTTCTGTGGAAATGTTTCAACTTAATGACAACTCTGTTTTACACAGATCATACGTGTAAAGGCATTGCTGAGAGATATTGTTTTGAGCAAGAAAATCACCCCAGAAAACTACATTCTGACCAAGGCCTACCTTGTTGATGGAACTCGGTAAAGTGATAGAGAGCATTATCATTCTCATCATCACCAACATGGAGTATTCCTTGAATATAGTAGCACAGTTGCAATAAGGGTTTATCTTTTTTGTACTTTTCAGCAAATCTTTTGAAGAGAAGAAATTTCCAAAACTTGGTCTTCAAACATATCCAGAAAAAACGTATGTACATCCTTCTCTGCCTACAGTGCTTCATTTAATATGAAATGGATTTTCAGTTCCTTTGCTTCTATTCAACATTTTGCTCAAACCTCCATAGTACTGCTATTACTGACACATTTAACCAAGAGAGACACTTTTTAAGATACCATTCATATCAGAAACTATTTTTTCTTTCCCAGGTCTGGACCCTCTCAGTCTGGTGTGGTCCTCCCGGCCCTCAAGCAGAGCCTCAGTTCAACTGTTGCAGAGCGTCAGAGGAGGACCCGTGCCATGCAAAGAGACCGTTTCAAAAGGACGGTGCAGTGATAAGATCAAAACCACCACAGCGTCAGTTACATCCACCTCAGGACTGGGGTTCTCACGATTCTTCTAAGAAACCTTAGTCACAAAAACCGTACGACCGCCACGAAATAAATTCTCAGTAATCAATATACATTTCAAATATTTATGTCCAGTGATTACATGTTTTTTAAAAGATGATTATAATGGGTACAGAAATGTACTCATGAAGGACAGATAATATGAACAAAAAAAAGCAAAATGACCTAAACAAACAAACCAATCAACAAAAGAACAAACAGAAAAGAAAGTCTGTAGATTTAAAAAGCCTTTAATTCTTTGCACAAAACAAGGAGGAATGAATGTCACAAATCTAGCTTTTTACTGGAAATGATAAATGTATTTATTTATTCATTATTACCAAATATTGCATTTTTGGACTTTTTAAAAACTACAAGGCAGCAATGGCTGCTCATCTAACCACTGGATAGTGAACCGAGTCAGGTGTCAGGAAGTTTTACTTGGATTTTCACTGCACGTGTTGCGATTCTGCCAAAATGATGGCAATATTGTTGCATGCGACTTTGCAACTTTTAAAACAGCCAAGTATTAAAACCTTTTATCAGTGCAAACAACCAAAGTAAAGCCTCTAAAAGCAATGCAATTAATAAGACACAAGAAACTACCCGCCACTTCTTGTATTGGTCAACACTGTGTAGCAGTGTCAGACCTTGACTGGCCAAGTGTCAGCAGTCCTGGACCTACAGTACAACTGAGCAAGATCCACTCAAACCAGTAATAAATCGTCTTAACACAGAACAGCACTGTCAATGTGTTTTTTTCCTCCCAGACTGGTGTCACTTCCTGTTCTTTTTTCACAGAATGTTTCTTTTAGCAAGCAAACAGTATGCGCAACGTACTGATGTTGTGTGTACTAAATACCGAAATATGACACAAAATAAGCGAGATGGTTACCCTGCCTAAAATAATTATGTCAGTGCTGGTTTCCATGTTCACATACTAATGTAAGTTTTTATTGTGTTAATGTAACCTCATGTCACAGACGATGAGAGAAGTGAAAACATCTTTCACAGTGAAACAAATCAGTTCCACTGGTTGTTGGTGACTTTCCAGGCGATTCAGCATGCAACTAAGATTATTAGTGTAGATTTTCCTGCATTAGGAAATTTGAGGTTTTCATTTTTTTGTTTTGAAACAAACCTGTTTAATTAGGTCTGTCTGCTTACATGGTCTTTTTTTCTGACTCATAAGCCACATTTCCCACACTCTCTTTTTCTTTTTGAAGGGGTTGTGCTAGATTCTGTAGTAGTTGGTTCTGTGAACAACATAATGTGCTTACATACACACGTATGTATGTATAGTATGTAGTGCAAATTCTGCATTAAATTCAATAGTGGCTTACCTGAACACCTCAAAAGTCCCTCTCTGACTTGAAGAGTTGTCAGTCCCACTACTATAGGCCTGCATTAACTCTCCAGTAGCTGTGTGCATGAAAATAAGTGACAAAAATAAAATCGCCTAGATTCTAATATGTGTGGAAATGGAATATTAGTCTGGTTTGAGGCCTCTGAACGCACATTTGCTGCAAAGAATCTGCAGTTTAAACTTGTTTTGTGTAGAGTTTAAGCTAAAACTATGAGGAAGTGGTTATTTAAACCGTAATCACAAGACACATCAAATTGAACTTTGAGGAAGGAGTGAAATTGTTGCTTGCTTGTGTCTCTGTGTCTCACTCTTGTAACTTCTGTTCTGATACGTGCTATAAATAACATTATTAGAATATGTCATGTTTTCCAAGGAAAAGTCTATGATTCAGATCTCGCACAACTTTTTTTAGCATGGATTATATGCAAAAAAAGCAATGAAATGATCCTAAGATCATATTAAAATGTTTAAGCAGGTTTTAAAGAATTTGTTTCTTTCATAAACGTGTCAGCGGGTCAGGATTCAGTTACACTGTTATTAATAAATAAATACATGAATAAAATGTAGAAACAAATGACCTGTCATTCTGTGTAGTACTGATGAATTCAGTGCCCTCAGCAATGAGCAGCTTTAGCAGTCATGTAAACATTTATCAGTGGGATGGTGCACAGTCATGTGAAAGTAAACAAATTTAAAAGCACCTGGCCTTATTTCATAACAGGAATCAAAACTTAGTGTGTAGTTGTGCAACAGCATAGGGCAGGTTAAGAACTGCATGCAGCCAGGTGGGGCAGACAGTTCCTGGAATTAACCTGGCTTAGCATACTCTACCTCTAGAACCTTTAAGAGGAAATATCTATTCGTTCCTTAATCAAATGATTATCTGGTAATCCATCTCTGCATACTTAGCACATAGGGTCTGATCTAACTGGCTCATGCAAGATATTTATTGCAGATAGAACGACTGAGGTTGAAGTTATGTTATTCACTTCACTGGAAGGTTCCAGAGAAAATCATAAAATTCCAAACTGCACCTCTCAGTGCCAGTTCTCCTGTGCTCATCTGCAAAACACCTGCACTGCTCTGAAATTACACGTTCACTTTTCCAGCAACATCTCCAGCAATAACTGTGACTTTACCACCAGTCTCACCCAGCAGGCTTAAAATGACCACTCAGCGCTCAGTTCAAAGCTCAACTTCCTTGCATCCTGCAAATCCATATCATCATGTCTCCATAAGATGTAGCCCTATCCTTTTCAGTTTACTGAAAGTACCTCTGTGCAGGTGAACCACTGAGTGAGCAGGTGTCCATTCAAATTCATAACTCTAATGGAGAATTACCCGCAGCATTTTGGGCTACCATGACCTCAGCATAAACCTGTATAAGACATCTGCCTTTTCTTGTTTTCATGGCCACTCATTTTCTAAATCCATAACTGACAGTTAAATAACACAAATTGAAAAATATATTGAATAATATTGAAACCAAGAGTAGTTTTGTGCAAATAAATCCCAATGAGTGGTTATGCCTTTTTGATTGGTGAGTTGAGCCTAACACAATGCAGTTACTTGCATATACTCCAGCCCATGAGGCACATTCTTAATACAGCAGCGGTAGCCAGGGGGTGCTGGTTAGAAAGGCAGTCCTGTGCCTGAGGGGCACAGATTTTCCTCCTAGATAATTCAGAGGAGGAGTGAGCGGGATACCCTTATGTCTTTTAGCAGGGATTGTGAAGGTATCCTTGTATGCATTTGTACTCAGGCAGATGTGCTCAGGGCTACAGCTGTGCTTGACAGCTCCTGTGTCTGTCAATTTATGTAACATTTAATCTGCCTGCAACAATCTACACAGTCTAAAAAAAGGTATAAAACATTAGTGTCACTGACTGGACTATTTCCTCTTGCTTGTACCCACTAGATGGAGGTGTTTCTGAAGAAACACCCCTTCATTCACAGCCTTCAGATGTTCATCAGCAGGTCATGTATAGGTACATACTATAAATTACCATAGCCTCACTTCCAAAACTTCACAGAAATGGGCTTTACTTTTATTTATGTCCTATTCAGCATGGAATTTGTGTATTTTGTATAGTGACAAAGGCAAAATTAAAAAAGTCCAAATTATCACCTCCCAAAAAAAAATCCACCTTAATGACTAGCTGTCATCATGTCATGGTAACTAAACCAAAATATATGGTTAAAACAAAGGACTAAACAAACTGTATGGTTAAATTGTCTTTTGTGAAAATGTAGAGTTGAACAATTTGTTTCTATAAATATCAGTATTTTTTACTTATACTTCTGAGGAGGAAGAAATGCTGTTAGGTTTTTTTTTCCTCTCAATTTGTTGCATCACTGCGTCTTTGTGGAAATGTGGGAATTGGCAGGCATTAGCCAGTAAGACCCAGTGGGTGCAAATCTATTAAAATTCAGACAGCGTTGCAGTGATGAGAGCTGCTCTGTGCCAGCTGCAGCCTCATGAGGCAGGGTCACTGAAAACTTCAATAACCAGAGGAACAGAACTACCTCTTTATATGTATTGCTGTCATCGGCGAGCAGAAGTCATCCCACCACATTGGATGCCTTGTCGTGGCAGTCAGTGTTTTCCAACGGCGTCTTTTGTTTGTATTATTCTTTATTAAGGCTTCTTTGGAGGCACTGTCCCCTGCATTTAAATTCACTCTCTCCCTTTCAGCATATTGTGTTGTGGGTTGGGTAGGTTGTGGAGTTCCAAATCGATGTGTCACAGCTCTGTGCCAGATAATACTTATTATGAGATTGAATGGAAGGGAAGTTGAAGAGCAACAGGAAATGAAAATAGGGAAGTATGTAAAAAAAACAAAAAAAAAACTTTTTACTGGTGATATTACATAGCTGTTGACTGAGCAAATGTACTGTACTTTGCAGTTCAAACATATGAACTTCACACAAAGTCACAGTAGAAATGTAGAAAATCACATCATAAATACAGCAGATTCACACTAGAACTTGTTCCTGTTTAATATGATGTAATGACTGATAGGATTTGAGTCATCAGACATGATCAGGCGCAAAACTGTCATCAGTTGTAACGATTAAGTCTACAGTCACTCATTTGTCATCCATCAGCTTATAGTGAAATTAAACTGACTTATTCTTGGGCACCATCTACTCCATTGATCTTGAATCTATGGCCATAACATCTTTGACTAAACATGTACTTCTACTTTTGATACTTGAAGTAGATTATCTATTTTGCTGATAATATCTGTATTTTTACCTCAAAAACATTTTAAATGCCGGACTTGTAATGGAATATTTCTACATTTTGGTATTGCTTCTCCTTAAGGATATGAATATTTCTTCAATATTGGCTGGGATGTAAGACATAGAAGCATATGGTTATCTGAGGTTTACCCCATCTTTTATGCTGATATAAGTTCTATCATAATAATGCTACAGGAGGTAAATTGAAAGTGATATGTATGGCAGTTCTTAAAGTTTCAAAAAAACGATAATGATCAATAGGACTGCGCAGAATAGGCAAAAACAGCATAGGGTTGGGGTGCTGTTAGAAATCGGCCTGTAATGTATTTCACTGCTTTATCATTTTTCATTAAAAAAATAAAAAAAAAAGTTCTCTAGCTGTGTCATGGAAACATGATTGACACTTCGCTCTCTGCACGGGGGTGTGGGGCCGTCCGTGTCTCGTCATCCCGCCCACCACCTTACCTCCTCCCACCCCCCTCCAGGCGTCAGTGACGTGCAGATAGAAAGCGGGACCTGCCCTCCCGTCGCCATTTTTCGGTCTCGTACTCGCACTTCTGGTGGCTCGGGTGAGGGGGGGACGAGCAGAAATAAGGGAAAGTATAAAATATTGAATCGTTAAGCCGGAGATCCCTCGTGAGCGGTCGGGAATGCACGCGAGAGCTACAGCATAACGTTCCAGGTCCTGAGATGCACGCGCAGGAGACAAGCCGCTGCTGCTGAAATAATTTTTTGTGTGAAGACGTGTTGCGGGCCGCCATTTTTTTGCTGTGCTGCCTTAAAAGTCTGCTCCGACTCGAGAAAGGGATTCAAAAACGCATTTCCATGACGCGTGCCTTACCGTAAGATCAAGAAGATACCAAGTAATCATTTCGTTTCCGACCCGCGTCAACTGGCAGCCTTTTGCGGACATGAGGATTTATCAGATGAAAAACTGAGGCCACCTTTTCCGTTCTCACAACTGACACTTAGTGGAGGAGATAAATTATTAGAACAGAAGTCTGGTGTTTTCTCGGAAGGCGGAACGAAAAGGGGAAGCTTCATTGATCATTTGTTGCTTCGGCCTCCGTCGATGTTTGTCGGAAGTTGTTTTATTTTTTTCTATTTTGGCCGCTCCAACAATCACTCAGCCATTGACTGCTGAACACAGGAACCACATTATGCTCCAAAGTTGGATCAAGCCAGTCGCAGCCTGCCTCTGAAAACGTCAGGTTGTTTTTGTTTTTTGTTGTTGTTTTTGTTTTGCTTCTTTCACAAGAGGTCTACGGAGCCTGCAGCGTCTGTGCAGAAATCACTCGAAAAACCTCACAGGGCGACGAATGCCCTGCCCTGCATCTTCCAAATCCTCCAGTTTGCGGTGATTGTGATTGGCTAATTCCAACACGCATACACGTTATAACTTATTGTCTAGTTTGTTTTGATCATTTTCTTTTTCTCATTTGTAGACTGATACTAACTTATTTTTGAACAGAAATGTCAGCTGCTCGGTTTGATTCGTCTGATCGGTCCGCCTGGTATTTTGGACCCGTGTCACGACAAGAGGCACAGAATAGGTTACAAGGACAGAGACATGGCATGTTTCTCGTTCGAGACTCGTCGACCTGCCCCGGCGACTACGTGCTGTCAGTATCTGAAAACTCCAAAGTGTCTCACTATATCATCAACTCCTTGCCCAGCAAGAGGTTTAAAATAGGCGATCAAGAATTTGACCACCTCCCTGCTCTCCTGGAGTTCTACAAAATCCACTACCTGGACACGACCACTCTGATAGAGCCAGCACCCAGGTAGGGAAGTCACCCAGTCACCCCTCTACTAACTGACACATTTGTAGATGACAGAGGATATAGCTAAAGCATGATTAAAGTAACACTTCACTGGAATGCGTTACTGTAAAAGACCATGTGATTAAGGTTAACCAGGCCATCTGTTTTTATCAGAACTAACCCACTTTCAGTAAGATTGCAGTACCCCGCAGTTATGCTATGAAGCATTCAGTTTGCCAAATTTGAAAGTGATAGACACACCAGCACGATCACACTTCCAGTTTACTGTTTTCATTAAGGCCCTATGGTGTCCCAAGACACCAGATTGGATAAATAAACAATCACCAGCTAAAACTTAATATGGTTTGTAGGTTTATGTAGTTTATTAGCAGTGTTTGCTTATGTATAACCACAACTTTAGCCAGGTATTATGTGTTTGTCCTCCAGCTCTGATTGTACATGCTACAAAGTGTGTTTATATCATAGTGTATGTGGCATTTTTATTAAGATTGCTCGTATTTAAGCCTTTGTCACTTTTACAAATGTAAAATGGGCAGTTTCAGCTATTATTAGCTTTTATTGAACACCATTCAACAAAAAATATGTGATGTTTGAGTGACTCCTGTCACTGATTATGTAAATCCCTTAGTTTTTCAGAATTTCCATGTTATCTTCTTGACAGGAGATTACTTTTTATGGTAACCACATTTTATCTCCTTCCTTTGCCTCATTGATGTGATCTCCCAAGGTACCCAAGCTCAGTGTGTGCTCCCATCCAGCCCATGGGCGGCCCAGAGGAGAACCTGGAGTATGTGCGGACTCTATACGACTTCACTGGCAGCGATGCAGAGGACCTTCCCTTCAAGAAGGGGGAGATCCTGATCATCCTGGAGAAGCCAGAGGAGCAGTGGTGGAGTGCCAAGAGTAAAGAGGGGCGTATCGGGATGATCCCCGTGCCCTACGTTGAGAAAGTGGTACGACCTCCGCCCCACTCTGGCCAGCCTTCCCATGGGTCTCGCAACTCCAACAGCTACGGGATCCCAGAGCCTTCCCACGCCCTCGTCCACGCCTACGCTCAGCCCCAGACACCTTCACCATTGCCCCCCAGCACACCTGGAGCGGTTATCACCCCTCTACCGTCCATGCAGAACGGCCCCGTCATGGCAAAGGCCATTCAGAGACGAGTGCCATGTGCCTATGATAAGACAGCTCTTGCTCTAGAGGTATTGTAAAATGGATTTTCATTTCATACCTTCTGTTTTATCTAAAATGTGCCTTTTATCCGTTCTCTTTATCTTTCCTGTCTTCCTCCTTCCCATTCCAGGGGAGCACATTGACTTCACCTGCTGTTCAAATTACGCTTTAATAAAATGCTGCTTTTGTTAGAGATGAGGTATTTCAGTCGGCACTGAACCAGTTGGTCTTTATGAAGTTGGTCAAGTATTTGTGAATTCTGGGGAGAAAATTAGTGTAGGACTTTGAATTAACTGACTTTTGGTTCAGAAATCCACCTTACTGTTTTCTCACGTAAGCTGTACATCTTTTGTTTAGTACTATGTTTCATATGTAGTGCAACATCATGCAGTAAGCGGCTGAGACCCAACTTTTAGCAGTATACACAGTATAAAGCTGCACTGCCTCATTTTGACTGAACACTTCCTCCAAAATATTCAAGATGATGTGTGCAATTGTATTGTGCAACAAAAGGCACTTGGCATCCAGCTCATCCTTGCCTAAACCATTGATCATGTATCATTCAGTACCCCAGTTTTCATTTTTTAAAATTGAAGCATAGTAGAAGTTTGTAGTGCAGAAGTATTTTGCTTTAGTGAGAGCATCTGCTACAGATGACACCAGCTCAGAAGTTAACAGAATCAGACAGATCCCCAAGTAGGAGAAGTTGTAAAATTCCTAGGTCAAGTACATAAACAAGCTGACAGTCAATTACATGAGATAACATTCTTCTATAATTCTTTATTTTCACCCTGTATTTTTGGCAATGTCTCAAATGTGAGAAAAGAACACATCTAAAAGTCCTTACACTTAAACTAAAATAATAATTAAACTAATGATAGAAATGGTCTGTTTCACACCTAAAGCATGAAATTTCTAGCACTGCACCATTTCTTGGAATGTTTAAATGTACTCTGCATTGAAATTGCAGTTGTCAGTAACTAGCAGTGAGGCTAGGGGAAAACACCAGTGCTGCCTACAGAGTTACCACAGCAGCCTTGTTGGTTTATGTGTGAAAGTGTCTTAAGATAACTTGTGGTGCCTCTCCAGTCCTCTAGCATTTAAGACTGTGCTCTTGCTACAGCAGCAGCTCCAGTCACTTGCTGTTTTGTGTTGTCAGGGGGTGGGGTGTGAAGCTGTGCATCAGATACCCAGCTATTTTCCATATCATCCCTATTCATTCTTCAGTTAGCAAATGTGCTTAGATTTTAAGGTCTTTAGGAGAATCTGTACCCTTTCTTCAGGTTTTAATATTAATTTGCTTTTTATTGATGTTTGTTGCCAGCCTTCATTGACGATGAATGACTGCCAGCCACATTTATTTGGTGTTTAACAGTTAGACACTGATTCTAAGATGTGGTTGGGTGAGGAGCAGGTGTTGGAGATGTGTGTTGTATGTCTATTTGACACCATGTTGTGATATATGTTTTTTGTAATGACATCACAAGAAAAAACAGCCAAAAACACCCATTGGCTGCTGTGAATTGAGGATTGGTGGGTTTGTGGTAACACTAACCACACTATTGTGACTTCATTTCCGCTGATGCTCAGTTGTAGCCCCAATTCTACCAGTAGTTTCCTGCATGCAGTGGCTTCAGTCTTTTTGCTAGCCACCTAGCTGCTAAACAGGCGACAGCACTGTTGCATTTCGCAGCTGTGTTGCATTTCTCAGCAGTGCACTCTGGCTAACACAGATCTGCTTTGACAGTGGTAACATGTTGAAGCATGTGATTTAATGCTCAGTGTGCACTTCACATATATAGTTGAGGCTCCAAAAAGCTGCGCTCTGATAGCAGGCTGAGCCATAGTGATGCCCTCAGGGGAGAGATGAAAATGAATGGTATCTTGGCCTACCTCTGCTGCCTTTCGCTGACACCAGAGCACGTCATTGGATGTAGGAAGTAATGCAGGCTGCTACAGCTGAGCACAGTGATACACTTGCCCCTGTGACTTTTGTACACCAATGAGGGTATAAATTTGGGCCATGAGCAAACCTGGTGCACAGTATTCTTGCTCAAGGTTAGACAACTCCATCTAACAACATTATTCCTGTCTTCTCTGCTCTCTCCCTTGTGTCGCTTTTTTAATAATTGGCAACTGATAACAACAATTAACACAGGAGATTCAGATGCTAATGGCTCATTCAAACTGACACTGTGATGTGTGGATTGATAAGACATGTCAGCTGCCCAGTGTCTACATCCTCCGTTGCCCATCACTGCTCATCTTTTGTCAACAGCTGCACTGAGTAGAGATGGAACCTTCCATTTAATAAAGACGATAACTAATTGTTCATTTAACCAACTCTACAAATTGAGACAGAGAGAGGGCAACAGAGAAAGAGAGAATCACACTAAGTCAAGCAAAGCAAGCATGTGAGAGAGAAACTGAAACTGAACTTTAGTTAGTACTTACACTATGCTACTCTCTGTGATAATTCAGTGGGAAAGTGAAGTGTATGGAGCTATGGTTGCAGGCCGGAGACTGTTTTCTAATATACTGACCTACGACATACATTTGTTTCCTTGTAAAAAGGAGTTATAGGCTTCTTCACATGCAGTTTCCCAATTTAGTGCGCCCAAAAAGTATTGATTCAAGAATTATTGCCATAGCAAGGACTCATTTTAACCTTGTTTTGATTTGGGCACTATGTATTGAATCAGCAATGCCTATATAAAGCCCAGTTAATTTAGACTCTTTCTTTACACCTCTGTCAAAATGTTAGAACCTATTCTTAACATGCAAGCAAAAAGCAGAATGACAATAAAGATGTCAACTGCGAAAGCGAGCATTGGTGCCCAGAGCTGCTGTAAGATTATAAGTTAGTCATTTCTCCTCCTTTTCAGCAGCATTTCAGCTACATTACCACACCTCAAATGTGCTGCTGTTGTGAAAACTGTATCCGAACTTCCATATTTTGCTAATCCTGCGAAAGAGAAAGAGAGGGTGTTCAAATGTGTGCTGCTGCAACAGCTTCAGACTGATGCCGCTCTATCCACAGACATATAACAGGATAGTAGAAAGAATCTAAAGGATGCAAAGACTAGTCTTTCTTTACACATCGTTGATCAGCTGTAGAGGGATTTATTTTTATTTGTTTCAAATAATTTGTCAGGGTTGATAGTGTCCACTATGATATGGCTTGGTTTTGTGCACTTGCCCTGATTCAACTTCAACTGCGGCAGTGCTGTGCTTGAAATGAACACTGTACTAGTGTCCACTTGTTTTTAGTTTCTTCCCTCTATCTGAAAGTGGGAACAGAAGCTGTGTTTCTAAAGCTGTAGGTCTGTTTTTTGGTACTGTTTCTTTCCAGCAAGTGCAATGCAGGCTTAAATATTTAGTGTGTAGCTCTAAGACGGGCCAAACTGAAGCTGATGCTGCAGAGGCCTAATTTAGATGAATGAATCCTTTTGCTTGACTTTTTATTTTTGTTTGCTACAATTAAGAAATAAAGATGCTGTTGTCATCGCAAGTGGGGTGTGTTTATGGTCCCCTGAATACTAGTAAAATTGTGGCGCAGCTAGAATTGCAGCTCTTCTGGGATGATTTTGTTTCTCACTTCCCCCTTACCTCAACCATGTGCCAAAACAGGAGTACTGAGAAAAACCCTTACTCAGTTACATCTGTTCTGGGGTACTGTGAGTCCATTGTTGGTCTGCGACAATTCTAAATGTTAAAGCACTTTTTTAAAAGAACATTTTGACTGATCTTACAGTATCTTGGCACTTTTATAGTTTTGGAAATGGATGCAGGAAACAAAAGAGACAGGGCCTAAGAAGATTGTTTCCAAAACTATGAACAGAATGCAGGATTTTGAGTGACTGCACTACTGTATTAATGAATAATCAGTGTTGTAATTACTTGAACTGAGAGAAGAAAGCCATCAGATACACATTGCTGGAAAAGAAATGAGTTAAAACTTAGTATCTCATGTGCTATTAGCTTTTAGTATTGTATTTTCGTTTTCCCCTGAAAACACATACCATACCACGTCTCATCTTGTCTCTTCTATCTGTGTCTGTCTTTGGCTCATAATAGGTCACAGCTTACAGCAAAAACCCTTGAGTTTTGTACTGTGGCTATTTTAGGGCCTCGGGGGTTCAAGAAACAGAAGCTCTGAGTCATTATTTATTTACATCAGAGACAGGCACTCCCCAACAAATGAAATCTGATTTTGTCCTCTATGCAATGTGTTTGATATTTAGGCTATTTGTGTAAGTTTTTATTGCACAGCACTGGACTGTTTTTTCATCCCTGCTCTCACAATAGTTAGATATGAATCTGATTTTTTTCCCCTGAACTTTTGCATGATCACAGTAAATATGAGTGAATATGTTAGGATTTATTGTAATTCCAGTTATATCTCTAAGTTGACATGGGGTTATTCAACATGCTTAAGAATTTTAAACAAAGTCTGCATTCATAACAACAGACATTTTCTGAATGAAGATTCCTGTCTGTTAACCCCTTTAAATACAATGAGATGTAATTCCACACCTGAAAATCCAAACTTTATTGAAATTTAAAGGTAAAAACAGCGACTTCTCCACCGTAAGTTTTTTAATTTAATGTGCGTGATAGTAATCTAATTTTATTACACCATGATTCTTTCAAACATGATTTTTCAATGGAAGTTTTTATTATATACATATGTATAACTCTTTGGTAGACATATTTCACAGAAGCTTTTATGACCAAGTAGCATTCTTGTCATTCCAGAGTGGCATAAAGGATTATTGTTACAGATGATGTCTAGGACTGGATGTCCTTGAAGCGTTGTTCTGAAGCTCAAGCTACAAATAGTGCCCTCACATTCACTTTTCAATCATGGCTTTCATGATGGAGACTTTTCCCTTCTAATCCTGATAAAGAACATATGGCTTTAACAGATTGGGGTCACATTCAGTGTCACAAACCCATCTGAGCGACTGCTCTGTGCTCCTCTGTTATCTGTTTAAAACATTGTAAAGTGCCTGTGGAGATTTTTTTTAAGTGTGTTTTAATAAATCAGTTGTACCGGATGTTGTGGAGGCTTACACATACATTGGTTGTGTTGTTTGGAGCAGCTTTTTGTAATAATAAACA
Source organism: Lates calcarifer (assembly GCF_001640805.2). Lineage (NCBI taxonomy): Eukaryota > Metazoa > Chordata > Actinopteri > Centropomidae > Lates > Lates calcarifer. The sequence goes on along the minus strand of NC_066841.1, from coordinate 7,609,708 downwards.
CTGGTTGTGTGCCAAGTGCTTTTTTTTCACCCCCGAGGCCACGATCTTGACTCTTAACAATAGAGTCTGGTGCAAGTCCAGATTAACTCTTTGACTTTTGGCATTTTATCTGCAGGTGTGTTATGTGAAAATTTTCAGATTTCAGATTAGTTATATAATGACTTAACAGTGGACCACACTTTGCTTCATTGATTATGTCATAGAAAGTGGTGTACTGTGGTTAGATGTTCATCTTTAATAGAAATGGTGATACTTGAATGGTGGCTGTATTGTGGAATTTACTTGTTTGGATATTGCGTTCTGATCTATGTAAAATGTCCAAGTGTGTGTGTGTTCAGTGTGTTTCTTAGTGGGTTGTAGTGCAACAGAGCTTAACCTGTGATGCATGGGCTGGTTGAGTTACATTCATATCATAACAAAATGTAGGCACACATATACTGTAAGGTGGTTCAGTAGAATGTGGCCCTTTTAAATTTTGCGATGCCACAAAAAGAATATCTTGTGACTATTGAAATAATAGTTAGTAATAGTTATTTTTTTTACATACTAACAATATAATCATACAGTACATCATTCCTGCTCCTCCTGTAACTCCTCTTGTCCTTTTTCCCCTCAGGTTGGCGACATCGTCAAGGTTACACGCATGAACATCAACGGTCAGTGGGAGGGAGAGGTGAACGGACGACGGGGTCTCTTCCCATTCACCCATGTCAAAATCATAGACCCCCAGAATCCGGATGAGAGTGACTGACCTTTGACCGGAGCCTCTCACCAGTATCAGTGTGTACCCGAATCTGCTGGCTGTCTCCACCTTTTCCCGCCAGTGTCACCACGGTTACGTGCTTGCCTGCTTGGGGCTGTACCATGATAGCGACCCCTCTGTTGTTGCCAACCGTTGCAAGGCTTTCTGACTGTTTACAGCTTTGGACATTGGATCCAAACTAAAACCTGACCCCACTTCTCCCCAGTTCCCTTTTCCCGTGTCTTGGTTCCAGGCTGGGCAGTGTTTTTGCATTAGTGTCCTTTTCATTTCCAGATCACTGGGCATCAGTTTGAGTGTTTGTGTGTGCGTGTGTGTGTGTAGGTGCAGGTGTGTGCGTGTGTGTGGTTGTGTGTTCACAGTAGATATTTACCACATTACATCACAGAAAACATGTCTGTTTTTTATTTGATTTCTCTGAATATTTGTTATGTTTGAAGTCTTGGGGACTTTAGAAAAGTGTTGGTGTGCGTTTGTTTTGTTGATGTGAGGATATTTGTACGAAGTAGGGAAAAAGCAATGTCCCTATGGACTTGGGAGAGCACTGAGGCTATGAGGAGTTAACCAGCCAGTCAAATGTTAACAATCAAGTCACTGTTGTACCTTAACCATCACACAAGCACACACATGTACACACACTTACTGGCCATGAGGTATTCAGGTTGACAGTTCTTTGATGTGTATGTGATGTGCGACTGGAGCCAGGAGGAAGCAGAGTAGATGGGTTTGTGGAAGATCTCGCTTGTAACTTGACATTACAGATCCCATAATCCCATCCAACCTGGCACAAGTTTGGCTGACGAGACTTATTTATCTTTTGTTAATAAGACATGACACGGCCATATGTGATTTCTTTTTTTTTTTCTTAGTTGTGCCACATGATCAACATTAGTTTTTTGTTTATTTGTTGGGGTTTTTTGTGACATGGAGAAGATTTATGGTAGAGGGGTAATTTTGCATGTCTACTTGGTACCTCTCTTTCCTGTCATTCTCATCATTTTGAACTAAATGGACATTGCTTAGAGATTAGCAGGTTTTAGTGCCAACAGCACAAAGCACTAGAAGATATATTTCAACTTTTCTGCATAGGAGTGCCAAGCTTTGAACAGGTTTCCAAAAGTCAAATAGCAATGGCAGTAGCCCTGGCCAGCACTTCCCACGAGCATCTGACTACAAGGCTAGCTGCAAACACAGTGTGGGCACTTGGGCTAAAGGCTTTCCACTGAGGTGAGAAGCTCCGCTTTCAGTGGTGTAGGGTCAGGGAAGGAGGAAGTGTCTCAGCAAGCCAATGAGATCCCATTAATGCCTTTTTCAGAGAGTAAGATAAATGCATCTTTTAGTGCATGCAATCCCCCTCTCTAACCTTATGTTTTTAATGTGATGTTAACTCCTGTCAATTTAGGATTTCAGCCTGCTTTATTCCTTAAATATTCGGTCTGTGCACAAGTTTTTGACTCTTTTTATGCAAACAGACTCATTCGGAGTAGTGGAAAGCGTCTTTGTTAGTACTGTGCTTCAACCAATTCTATTTGACCAGTAGGAGCCGAGGATTAAAAACAGTGCAGACACCTAGATTTCTGCTGTAAAAATGAACCATTTCGCTCACTTGTCCCCCCCCCGCCTAGTGCTCTCTGTTTGAATCACTGCTCGGCCATTCACTCAGAGTAATGAGCAGCTTTTAGTTGTTTCCCAATTTTGTTTTTTGTTTTTTTATTTTGTCAGTTTGTAGTCAGCTATTAAATCAAGCATTTTTGTTAAAATGAGTGATGTTATTAAACAAAAGTACCTAAGGTGACATTTACAAAAGGGAAAAATGCCTGCTGGTTGCCTCTGTGCATGACCTCTTGGCTGGGGAGATGGTCCTCCCCAGCCAAATGCTGCTTAATGTCATTTATTTCCTTAAATAAAGGTTTCTCTTATTTTAACCCCTCTTGGTCTGTGCAAACAAACCAGTGTGGGTTTTCCTCATCAAACATAATGGAATCTACTAATTAAGCAATACACCCTGATTAGTTCCTTTCTTGAGGTGAACTCGCTTTTCTCATGCTTCTGAGTTGTTTTGTAAAGGCATTAACAGTATTACTGTGCTCTCTTCTCATATTCTAGGAAAGCCTGTCTTTTACTTAAGAATTGAAAATTGTGCCTTTTATTTTCTTATACCATTTACATGTGTTAATATTTCCCATGGTTAACACCTGTGCTGGTATTGACCCTTTATGTACAGAACAAGTAAATAAAATTTACGTCTACTTCTTTAAGTTCGCTCCGGTGTCCTCTATGCGCTTGTTGTCTCATTTAACACAGATGGGTGGGTGTGGACATGTTTGCAGCAGCCTGGCGTCACAGGTTGTGTATCTGGAGCGCAGGACAGTTGCTCCTGCTCTAATTTTTGACAGTTCCAGTTTTTGATTCTGGCTGCGCCCAGGAGAAAGGAAGCAATTAATGAATTTTAATGAAGTGCTAATAAAAGAAAGTCAGCTGACCTAGAGATGGGGAGTGGAAAACTTTTCAAGGGCAATGTTTCAGATGGGCATGACCCATGACTGTTGGTTCAGCACTTTTCAAACCAGGTACAAATAACAAGTATGGGCTAATGGGTCCTGAAAATGTTACCATAATGTTTTGTATGTCCTGATAGTATATTGATGACTCTGGATCAGATGCTTCCAGTAATGGAAAGGTGGGCTCTGGCTATATGTTCCCTTGTGTACTACCCTTGGGTATACATGCTTGTACCATGGCTGTAGAATGCTACCATTCTACACAGATAGCAATGGTCTGTATGCCATAATGCATCCCTTCATACAAAACACACTGCTGATGTACTAACCTAGAAATATTTGCTTATCTGGCCATCGTATATCATAATAACCCGCAAGATGTGTTGCTTCTATAAGGTTGTGGGGGAGTGTATAACTTATGGATAAAGTTGGGAAGTCACAGGCATATTTTGATGAGTTACATCAAAATCTACTTTGGCATTTTGAACGTAAAACAAACAAGTAAAAACATGTCAACCAGAAGGTCTTATCCGACTGATCTAAGTGATATATAAGATAGTATTCCAGTTCTTTTCTGTGACTGTGATCTGTGGAGGATGCATTTGGTCTTCTAATTCCTGTCATATTTATTGGGTTAATAAACATTAGCATTGATTGTCTGTGTGTGTTCAAATATCACATTCACACTATGAAAAGACTCTATAATACTAAGTGTTAGAACTTGTTTATGAGTCAGTTTGTTTGGCTTCTCAGGTTTAGATATTACGTTTTTGAATGATGCCTTTTGCAGATATTTTATCATGATGGTCCCTTGTAGTTGTGTATGCGCCAGGTTAAATTTTCATGAAAGCCAATCGATGTATTCGTCTGGGCTGTGATAGGTGGTGGCTGCAGTGAGAATGACCGTAATGAATCAAACTTTGCCGAGTCTGACCTTTCCTCAGGGCACAGTGTATATGTGAGTCAGTGTGTGTAAATGGATGTGTGGCACGGTCGATGAAGGCCTTCCTACAGTCCATTACCACCACCGCCCTCAAGCTAGCTGCCATGGCAGCTGCCGTGCTGTAGAGTATTTGGCCCATGGGGGTGAATGCACAGTGAATCTTTGATGTTTGGAAAAATGAAAGTAAATTATCTACATACATCGACATTGATTTATAGTATTAACGTTCAGTCTATATAGTAGATTTCAATGTGGTGGCAGGGTCCGCTATTCCTGCACTTGCCGATACCACCAGCAACCCGTATGGAAATCAAATGGATTAGAACTCTAAAATAAATGTGCTGAATATATTGTAGTGCTACAAAAACACTACCCATGAGCATGCAAGTTGCTTGTTTTTTGGTTGGATTCTATTAGTGCAGAAAAATGTCTCTTTGTACAAGACCCAGACAGAATTTGTATCCCCAGTCTCTCAAGCCTGATGCAGAACCTGCTGAGCTGTCAATGATTTTAGAGCTGCATCAACTCTCACACAATGAACAATGAGATATAGAGTTCAGATGGCACTATCAGATTAATCACAATGGTCATCAAAATTGGGAAAATGTGTGATGAGTGTGAAGCCTATAATAATTCTACATTCATTTGCATACTGCCACTGTTAAGTTTACACCAGTCAACCAGTGTGAACGTGTTTTATTATTGGTAACATGGGTGGATTTTGAGAAAATGTCCCCCTTGGTACAGACAGATAAAAGGCCCCCCACTCTTCCTATATATGACCCCCAGACTGAGAGGTTGCAGTTACATTGTTTTTAGTGGTGGTTTTGTGTTGCTTTATAGTCATCTTGCATCTGTCTGTGGTCATTTTGTGAGTTCTAACTGAGCTCTCAAACAAGAAATACTGCATGCTCATTTACAGATGCCCTGTAGGGGCTGTAAAGATGCGAAAAGAGTACATTTATTTTATGTGTAGCCATGTAGGTAACCATGATGGACAAGATGTAATCCCATGAATTAATCAGTGTTGTAACAGGCACAGTCAGACTAAGAATAGTATGTCACCCATACACCTTATTCCAGTTAAATTCACCTGTCTTCCTACAGATGACAGGATTAAATGTTTCAACTATTCCTAAAATTAGATCACCCCCAAAAAAGTGATGTGCTTTTAATAACAATAAAATTAATAAAATTAAAAATGTTTGATAATGTAAAATATTTCTCTCATAGTGACACATTTTGCATATTTCTTATGGTATTGTTTAGGTAAAGAACAGATCTTATAACATTGGTTTGCTCTGATTAAAGCCTTGACTAAATGCTTACATGCCCTTCGGTGCTGGAATTGTAACTCAAGCACGCTAATTGACCCCATCTGTGTTGTATAATTCGTTTTATAGCGAGGTGAGAGGAATCCAGGATGAGCTATGTGGGTGACCCAGATGACCCAGTCAACCTCAGGAAGAGAGGTTAAAATGCCCATCCTGTAATCATAAAGTCACAATTTCAAACTTCCTTATAGCCAGCATGTCTGATGTTAATGAGGTGCTCTTTGGAAATGCGGTGACTGAAACCATACCTTCTTCAGGTTTGGTACAATTCATCACTTGCCTCTCTGGTAAAAGGCACACATCTATGTATTTTTATACTGATGTTAAAAAAGTGTATTACACAAAAACATGTCACTTGGTGTGCTCTAGAAAATTCCTTTGCAGTGTCTGCTCCCTGAAGTTTTATAAATGTCCCAGATATGGTTTCCCTCTCTGTCTCTCGTAAAACATTTACAGCACAGACGCTCCTGCCTTCTGCTGGGGAAACTATGCCAGACTATGATGGTAATTCCACACTAGCTGACTGTCATCACTTTATCAGGTCAGACTCACTGCTCTAGGACAGTCTCTCACTGCTCCATCATTCTCGCTCTTTCCCTTCTCTAAGTGTGCTGCTGTTGTGTAATGCATCTGCTCAGAAGATTCCAATGCAGCTGATGACATATTTAGTATTCTTGTGATATTTAATAGCTTTAGTTGCTGTGGTACAGCAGTGGATAACAGAAACAATAACATCACATATACTGTAGAGTGCTGTTTTCAAGATTTATTATTGTTATTATTTTGTCACAAAGCTTTGTTTGCATTTATTTCAAGTGTGCTCAAGTATTAATAGTGAGCTCTATGTTTATGTGTTGTTGGTGGTAATAGGAAATATAGATGCACCTTGGCAAGTCAATATGAATGGAGTTTTCATATAGCTCCACCAGCAGATTAGTATTTGTGGTTTTGAGTCACATATATCTAACTATTGTTTGGATTGCCATGAAATTTGTTACAGGCATTCATGTCCCTCTCAGGATGGCTTGTAATAACCATGGTGATCCCTTAGCTTGTCATTTAACACATTCATCAGATCAAATTTATGACAAACTATCTGCAAAGCTAATGTCATTCCCATCAGCCTCAAATGTACTTTTTGTGTAATGCTAATTGGCAAATGTTAGCATGCTAAAGTGCTAAACTAAGATGATGAACATTGTAAACATATTACCTGCTCGTTGACAGTATGTCAGCAGGCTTAAGTTAGCATTTAGCCCTGCTGTGCCTAAATGAAGCTTCATAGTGCTGCTAGCGTGTCTGTAAACTGCCATTTATTTATGGATTTGCAGCTCACATTCAAATGTATTCAGCACAACCCGTCCCATTATGAATTAGCTTAGCTGTGTGTCCTTAATTCTTGTCAAAATACCTGAAAACACACCTGTATGTCAGACAGATTGACCCGTTTTTATCCATCTCCATTTATTGTGCTATTTATCTCCTCAGCATAGAGACACTAATATACAGTCTTGTCACTTATTGATATATAACCTGATTCTGGCACCGTATGGCTTATCTGATGCATTTTATACTATATTGTTTTTCAAGTTTTTTCAAAAAACCTCTGATACTTTAATATGGTGCCTTACAGTAGAGATGGCTATGTTTCTGTCATACCTCCAGATTAAATTTCACACTTATTTCCCCTGACTGGACGCAGGACAATATATACAGTATAGATCTCAAAACACATACTGCGTCTGCTTTGAGCAGATAACTGAGGAGGCTGAACTAGCATGTTTGTGACCCGTAATACACACCTCAGACACTATAAGGTCTTAGAAATATGTGAAACTTTGTACACATTTATACACTTTTAACACAAACTACAGGAGTGGCCTATCAGTTAGTTGCTGGTCTCTTAATAACAGCATTTCTTCATTCTCTCCAGGCTTTAGTGACTTAATCCTCCATCACTGATGTTGCAATTGCAAAAGGTCAAAGTTCACCAACAGGAGTACGAGAAGAGCGGGTACTGGCTCCAGTCCGCCGCATTGCCATGGTGGTGGTAGGCATGTTGCTGGGCACTGTGTTCTGTTGTGGCAAATGGGTGAGGTGGATGGTGGGCAAGGGTGTGCGCTGCATCTACATCACTGGAGGGGAATGGATATCTGGTGTAGTCCACAGATCTGGAGAAAAGAAAGTGATGTTTGGGTTAATATTCATTCATTATCATATTGTCTATTTATCTTAAAGCAGTCATACTCCACATTTGTAAATGTGTGAAATATATTCAGATTTTTCAGATATTATTCCCTCATTTATTTAGTTTACATCTCAGCCTATATTTTATTTCCCTACGCTACATCTCATTGGATTTTATCTCATCCTAGGTATCTTAAATCAGACCTGTAGGGCTGGTATGCCATGGATGCAGGCACCATCTGTTCCTCACAGCTGTAGTCGTACTCGTGCAGCTCCAGGGGCTCAGCGTGTAGGCTCTCAGATGGGTCCTGCTCCAGAGCCCAGGCTGAAAGGTGACCCCTCTTCAGTGACTGCTGTTTGGAGGCCTGGCTCTTCTCTGCCTGCACTGACTGAGAGGTGGAGGGCATCCTCTGCAGGTCTGAGAGGGAAATACAGTGTTAAATAGGATCTCATATGAGTCACAGACATTGGCACACTGGTTTAAAGGAATACTTTTCTTATACTGGCAGGATTTTAGAGTGATTTCATACAAGCTCTATGGGTAATAACTTACCTGGAGGACTGCTACAGAGATCTTTCCTGTCCAATGTGGCTCTCTTTGCAGGAGGGCTCCTATTTGAACGACACCTATGAACATAGATAGAGTTTTACAAATGACAGTGTTTAGCACACAAATTGACTTTGTTTCATTCAGTGTAGCAGGCAAAGTAGCTCAGAATTGCTCCTGAATTCCTACCTTTTACTGTGGGAATGAGTGCCTCCCTCCCTGAATCCCTTGGCGAAAGGATTGTGGTCAATCTTCAATTTAGTGATCTTCAAAAAGGCAAGAAAAGACAGTTGTCATGGGTCTGGTGAACAGGAATATCATCACATTTGCATTGGTTTAATGTTGCTTGTAAGTTTGTACCTTTGGGTTTTGGTAAGCGGTCACTGCAGTGAAAGTCGTCTCTGGGAAGGAGAAAGTCTGAAAGGGGCCCCAGCGGATGGTGTAAGGACTGTCTGCTTGTATCACGTGAAACCTGGGGTAGTAGCGATGCATGGAGTGCAGGATGATCTATTGAGAAAACAGAGCAGGGTGAGCAAAATGCATAGTCAAGTGAAGTGAAAAGTAAAGACAAAGCAGAGTGTGATTAAGACAGTAAGATGGTGTCTTACATGACCATGCTGATCCAAGGTGTTGTTGGTCAGCTTCACCTTGAGGAAAGACAACGACTGCTTCATCCAGTGGCTTCCTGTGGCAGGGGAGTCTGGGTGCATGTATGTCCGACATGGGGGCTGGGGCTCAGCCTTCCCCGCGACCTCCCACTGCTCCTTTTTCCACTACAGATAAACGGGGGGAGGGAGGGAGTGATGCAAGGTTACTAAGTGTGAGACCTCGGGACATGTCTGATTAATCAGAACTCTTCGTGAAGCATGAAATGTGTTTTTTTTTCCTCACGGGGCAATGTAGGAGAGCTGCAGTGCATGAAAACTTAATTGCAGGGATGCTATTTACACAGTGTTCCAATGCACAGGGTGCCTCTGTTTTTGATCACTTCTGCTGAAGGAAAGTCATCATCAAGTCACTGTTGCTACATGTTCACCTCTACCTAAAAACAGCAAACTCTCCCAGAGCTCCCCTACAGTACTTTCCCTTTTATTATGTACCTCATTGTCTTCAAGTGTGTGCTAAAAGCAATATCTGCGACCAAATGGGCCCAGATCCGTTGATGTAAGAGCTGTTGAATGTATGGATGGCCCACTGCTCCTCATTCACCGATTGTGAATAAGGAGGGATGCTAATTGATTGGGCCTCCAGCCGAGAGTGCACAAACAGGAAGCAATGAAAGGCTTTGATATGCAGTGGTGAATGGCCCAAAGTGGGCAGGCCCATGTCTGGCTGCAGATGTCTGCTGTGTTTTACATACTGCAGTCTGTTGGTTTTAATCCCCAACAAATGCAGAGAAACGATGAATTGAAAAGTCTAGTACTAAATGAATTTGTGTGTGGTGTGTGTGCCAGAGCTGTGCAACAATGCATACAGTGAATGGTGTGTGTTGAATATGCATTTACCTTGTATTTGAAGCTGTCCACGGGAACCATGTCCATCATTATGACATAATTTGCAAAAGGTTGGAGCCCAGATAGACTGACACTGCAGTGTGGAAACATTCTCCTGAAACAAAGAGGTAAAGTCACAAGTCAGTGAACGTTTTTAAACGTTTTTTGTTTTTGCAAATGGAATTGAGATAAATCCCCACACAGTAACTGCAGTAAAAGTCTGCTCTGCAACAAGCACAGGCCATTTTTTACAGGTTGTAGTCTATGTGATAAATGACACAAAGCACAATTGGTATTTTCAGAAAGCAGGAAACATCCCTAATTTAGTAGCCAACTGTTACCTTCCATGTTTTGTTATAATCATCTCTGTTCCAATGCTGTGGAAGGACTTCCAGAGATGAGCATTCTCCAGGGTCATCCTAATGCAGCCCTGCTGGTATGAGTCAGCAGCTGGGGGGGATCGGGGCATGCTTAGATTTGATTTGGAGTCTGTGGAGACAGTAAAAATAAACATGTAAACAGTTCTGCAGCTGTATTTATAGAACATATGACTGGTGTATTGCAGTATTGAGTTTAGGAGTTGATAGTCTCACAAAAGATCCAGAACTTTAGACATTATATCTCTGTTCTGCTGGGAATCCATATACTACGCATAAAAGATTAGAATGGCTTAGCTCATCCTTAGTTGGATCTCCATAGCAAAATCAGTAAAATAATTTGATTGCACATGTTTAAATGCAGATGAAGAATGTGTATTTCAAACATTTTGATAATGGTCAAATGCATCTTGCAAGAGTGGTTACCTACAGCCCAAAAAGAGCAAGTCACAGTATACGTCTCCCTCTTTAAACATCAGTGCATTGTCACATTGCACATGCTTATTTAACCCAGTCATAATGTGTAATGAGAAAAAAAACTTACCAGAGAAGTGTTGCATCTTAATACGTCCTTCTGTTCTCACCAGCAACAGCACCAAGTGGATCCTTGAAGTTTTGAGACAAAGTGGTGCTTTCAGATGTTCTAACTCTGAAGTTAAATACATCAGGGGTCTCTATCCTTGAAATGTGTGGGCCTTGAACTTGATTGGTTATTACACAAAAGGGTGGAGTCTACACAGCCAAGGGGGTGTAGTCAGAGCAGACTGAGGGGGGCAGGTGAGATTATTACCTGATGTTGAGACTCTTTGTTGTGAATTCACAAGCTCAGTCACCATGCTCTGGGTAGATGTGGGTGTCTTTTTGTTCAGTTGCATATAGTGGGATTTTTGAATAATGGTATGCTGTATTCTGTTTTCACACACTTATTCATTTTTAGCAGTTTGGTATTTTCCGTTCATATAGAGACTATAAAAATAACTGAAAGGGCTCTGAATGATGATGGTGATTTAAATTAGAACATACACATCTAATACCTTAGTCTGCCTGTCCCTGATTTGTTCTACTTTTTTCGGACTGGTTGTTGTTATGAGAGACTTGTAGGAAATAATAAAAAAAATAATCACAACAATAGCTGCTATGATTTTGTAGATAGTTCCCCAAAGACTAAGATGAGACTCTAGTAGTCGTCACCACTATCCCAGTCACACACTATGTATGTAAGAGGCCTGTAATGGATAAAAGACTCACTCCCTGGTCTCTTCTTGCAGTCCAAGTTAAAGGACAGTGAGCAGAATTTCAAAGCACCTCAGGGGGGATGGAAGAGCAGACAAACAGGTCCCTTCCCAGCAGTTGTGGTTGTGTATTGAGAACAACTCAGGAGATTACAGAGGTGATTGGAGTTGGGGTCTAGCCTTGACAATGGCAGGCAGTGCTGCTAATCCTATGAGGCCATTTGGCCTTATAAACCCCCCACCCCCATGCCCTCCACCCAATCATGCTACCTTAAGTGCACTGGGAGGAGAGTGAGTCCTCTGATGGAGCCAGCAGTTAGCAGCCTGTTCACATGAAAGACCGATGGGAGGACCAGCAGTGCAGACTGTAGATGACAATATTCAAAGTTTACAGCCCAGTCAGTTTAATCCTACGTGAACTTAATCTCAACAAATAATTCAAATTTAAATCAGTAGAACCTTGGTTGAAACCAATGGAAATTAGTTTAAAATCCTAGTTGATATCTCAGTGTTGCCCACTTCAATAAATAAAGAATATATATATTTTTTTAGATGTAAAAGAGTTCATCGAGATGATTTGAATCAGTCAACATTCTGGGAGATAGTGATGTAAGGTGGGGCAAAGACTAACCAAAGCCATAGCAGATGCTCACTTCCTATTTTTACTTTTCTTTTTGTTTTAATTAGGGCCAAAAAATGCTAATTGGGTCTTGCCTCTCACTTTCATCTTTTATGGGTTAAAGATTTTAAGTGTGGTCAGCGATACTCTAAACCCCAGAGTAGGATTTAGGGTGGAATGGCCAAAATGTCCTTCTGGTCACTTAGCTGAAACAAGATGTTTTGAGTCCTCGCATGTTTACAAAGTTTTCAACATAGTCCTGAGACTTCACAGACTTACCAGGTGTGTGTTCCAAAATGTGTTTATCTGAGGACAAACTTTTAAGATTTGACCTTAATGCTTCATTGCCCTTTAAGATCCTGCAAAGCTCAGATTTGGGAATACATCTGGACTAGCCATTACTCGTGTTTTCCTTTAGCTGTTCTGTTATGCACTCTTGGTTGAGAGCAGCTACAACACACAGGATTGAAAGAGCTGAATTATTTGAAATATATGTTTGGTTGTATCTTTCTCTGATCTTTTACTGCTTCAGTCTAGAATAGTGCTTCCTTTCAAATTCATATTGTGAGGGTGTGAGGCTTATTTGAAAAGTAACTGTGATGGGATATTTAGCCCCTGTTTCAAAAGCTCTGTATCAAGGACCCAGTGTTGCATTGTATGAGTGAAAGTTGTATCTGAGGATGCACATACTGTACAGTATGATTTACCTGAGCAGAATGATTCACCTCTCTGGATCTTACACTACTCTTAGAAAGAGTAAAAGAGCAGCTCTCTGTCTCTACAAGGCCTTTCCGCTCCAAGCGTAGGCATGTTGAAACACTTCTCCTCTGCTTAAATCAACTTCAGGCTTGAAGGTGGAATTCAGTGTGCTCCTGCCTGCAGCATGTGTCACCTCTATAGCTCTGCCACAAAGTCAAGTTCATGTAGAGAAGATATTGAGGCAGATATCTGCCTCTGCAAATGGTATTTTAGCAGGATGGGTGGTGCTGTAATTGGAATGTAAATTAACCTCTGTCAACATTTTTACATTGGGTTTAAAGTAATTAACTCTGTTTTATCTGCAATCAATCTAACACTATAGTAAAATTGCAGATCACTGGTGATATTGCAGTTGTCAAGTTGCTATGAGCACAGTTTCTTCTGCATTATATCTCTTTTGTTTCTTGTCTCTCTCTGATGCATCAGTTCTGCTGCAGTAAAAATATCTTATGGCACAGGAAATGCTGTGGTTTCAACAGTTTCAGTAAGTCAGTCGAAGCTGCAGCTGGAAGATGCAGCACATGACCCCGCTGGTGGTGGTTCAGAGATGTGGTTCTGTGATGTATTCAACGCTTGGATCAAGTGGAATGGTGAGCGACTTAAGTGGGTGGGATGAATAATCCTTTCTCCTCCTTCACAAACTACGCTTAACGCTAAGGTACCCCCTGATCAAGTCATTTCATATCAAGGGAGAGGGAGGTGTGAGTTTGTGTGGGGAGGGTGAATTCACAACATTTTCCTTCTTTCACATTCATCCTACTCCAGGATCTTGCAAAAAGCACCCGTAAGTCCAATGTCAGCTGAAGATAATAAAGTGATAACTGATCTGATCACAACAAAGACTGAGAGTGAATCACAAAACCACATTGTAACATTAATCCAGAAGTGTTTGGATTCTTAATATAGATACATGATGAATGATAAGACAGACTGAACTATCTTTTACTATAGCTTTATATTGACTTAACACACATCTATGATATAATAATGTTCTCTACTGTCCCACAGCTGTGGAGATAAGTATAAACCATACACTGTAAAAGAAAAGTAAAAAAGGGTATTAAACCACAATGAAGTTTCACTGAAGCTCTTATTTGACAATATCACCACCTACCGGATCTTTCCTATATCTATGTAGCTATGACAGATGGCACCACAGTCTATGGTGGCACCGAGTAAAAACGTGGGGCTACCCGCAGGAGGAACACAGGTAATGATTTTGGTTCAGGCCAGTAGAGTAATGAAGGTGCACATCTCATTCCGTGCTGACTTAAATTATGCACAATTATACGCCAGGCGAACAACTCTGATAAGACTGAAAGGACGCATTTTTCGGTCCGGTATCCAGCTCTCAGAATACATCCATGCATCTGACGCATGCTAGTACGCATGGCTGTACGCCACGTCTAAGGTTTCTCTCCGTCTTTACGGTGGATGCAGCTGACGTATGTCGTTATTGGGCGCGACGTGCCTCGTCATTGGTCTCGATCTTCTGGGCGGGGCGGAGAGGCGGAGAAACGAAGTCGGAAATCACATTTAAAGCAAGTTCGAAACATTGCTTCTGTTTGCCAGTACTGTGAGAAAACATCGCTACCGAAGAGGTCTGAATGCTAAAAGAAACTCTGGAGCTGCTCTTTGTCGAAAAGGAGTGAGACTGGACGCTGAACACATCCACGGCGCGAAGGTAAGGTAAACGGCAGCTAGCAATAGCATGAGTGTTATCGGAGAGCGTTAGCATTAGCGATGAGTGTTAACAGTAGCATTTCCCTGTAATTATATCGTATAATTCCATTTTCAGTCGTTTATATCACGTGGGCGAGAGTGTGTTTGTGTTTCTGTGACCGAGGCGTCCCTTACATGTGTTCTGGGCACCTAACGTGTACGGATGATGGGCTCTGTGTAAATCCCTGTTTGTATTTGTATTTGTTTGTTTTCACTTTACCGGCATTTTGCGTCTCTTTGTCATGTTTTGTTCAACCCTGATCATTTTAACTTCGTTTATGGTGGTTTATCATGTCGTTGTCATCGGTTTGTGGTAATATTATTTTGCGTCTGGACCTGGATGTTTTACACTTGAGTGTTAGCATTAGCATTAGTGGCGAACGTTAGAATTAGCCTCATCCTTTAATATCTTTGGGCCTTTTCCGTTTTGTTGTCGTTTTTACTTGCGTGGGTGTTTGGGTGTCTGTGACTAAAGCGTCCCCGACATGCGGTGTGGAGGGTGGTGACTGTTTATTAGTCAGTTTGTTTGTTTACAACTCCGTTTGCATCTCTTTACAGTTACTTTGCAGACATAATTTTGTGCTCCATCTTGATCATTGTAAGTTAGTCATTTTGTGTCTATTTGTAGTGGTATTGCATCGTTTCTGGCTGTTGTACATCTACATATGGTCAGCTTCTTTGGGTTGCTTTGCATCATTTTGTGTATTTGTAGTATTGTGTCTATTCCTGGTCATTTAACTGGTCATTGTGGCCATTTTGTGTTTCTTTGTGGCAGTGAAGCATCTCATTGTGATAATTTTGCGACCCAGTTTTTTGTGTCTGTTGTGAGTCTTTGTAGCTGTCCATAGCCTTCCATTTATCCCCTGTTGTGTATATTGTTGATTAGAAATTTGTTTGTGGTGCTTTGAGACCTTATTGAGCTCAGTTTTGAGTTAAATACAAGCTTGAAAACTAGATTTTAACTGTGCTCTTCCACACGTTATAAGCCTCAAGAGTAGGTCACAGTGTATGAGCTGAAATTACTGTTAGAAAATATTATGAACATAATTAATTTATTCACCCCAAAACACTTCAAAAAAGTGCGATTGTCAGGGGTTTAGTGTTTAGTTTTCAGTGCTGAATTATTCTACACTGTGGAGGTGAACTATTTTTTATTAATTAGGTTATTTGTGTTGTACTTGCGTTTTCCAGGTTTACTCATTCGGCTGCTGCAGCCTGGACAGAAACACCACCTCTCACCTTATAAACCAAACAGGCGTGTGTCCTCAACATTTACCCTGTTTGAAAAAAATCTGTTGATGAGCTGAATTATTAATGTTAGTAAGTAAGTTAGTGTTATTATTTAAATCCTTGGTATTTAATGAGTTTAGTATATAATAATAACTGATTGATGGTGTCTATAAATGATCAGAAAATAGCACTAGTTATTATAATTTTTAAAAACTTAATTTTCTGCCTGTGGACTGAAGTATCAGAAAAAATTAAAACCTTGCTTTCAAAAAAATTACTTAAGTGAAAGTTTTTAGTATGCAGTTCACAATAATATATACAATTCCTCCAGTGATTAGTCAACAGATAATTAATATAGAAATGTAAGATTTAAAATAATCATTTTAGTTAATTTTTCCCAAATATTTATTATTATTGATTCTTACCATATCATATCTTTTCATGTCATTTGTGACTGTAAATAGCCCATTTTTGGAGACACTCTTCTGACGTTTGGAGAATGTTGTGGTTCGGCTGTAATGAAGAATATTTCTGTCTGTTTTAGGGTTAAATTGTCGTTGTATATAGGTCATTGTATATTGATCATTTTCCTTTGTTTATTTCTCTTTTTATTTCCTCCAGAGGTCAGCACTTTGTCCATGATCGCAGAGACATTGTACAAGGAGGAAGTCCTTTGAGACAAGGACCGAGGCCTCCAGGTAATTCATTTTACATAAACTGTCCAACACAGAGCACTGACATTAAATTCATCTTCAGTAATCGATTTTAAGTCTGAATAGTTTGATTTGTCACAAAAAGTCATTATCAAAGTTTATTCACATAGTTCATGAATGCACAGTTCAAAGAAAGTGAAGAATTTAAACATCAGCTCTCGGTCAGTCACCCCTCTGTCTCTCTGCCTTTCTCCCTCACTGTTCATGATTGCAGAGACGTTGTCTGCGATCAAAGAGACGTAGTCCATGATCACAGAGACATCATCGTCGATCACAGAGAGGCATCGTCCACAATCGCAGAGAGTCTTGGTATAATGAAGACGTTCTTTGAGACCAGGACACAGGCCTCCAGGTAATTTACAAACAGCTTTACTGTCCATCTGTCCATCACAGAGCAAGTTTTTCAAAAAACAGAAAAAACTGAACCAAATATAGAGTATGTGATATTTATCAATCATTTCACACAAAAAGGTTTTGACAATAGATGACTAGTGACATACAAATATTATGTATTGTATGTATATTATTATGTAAAATAAGGGCATTAGATGACCAATTTACAAACACGCCTTTGTGACTTTACGCAATTTTGAATCTGACTTGGGCCAAATTACTCCTGGAATAAGTGACCTAGGCAAAACAGTGCATGAAAACACTCTTATTCATGCCGTCAGCTCATTTGGCACCTGTATCCTCTGTAAAAGACTAAATAACTATGCAACATTTATAGCCTAGCCTATATTATAGTAAATCTTATCACTTACCAATAGGGAACAATTTAAATTTTAAAAATATCTTTATGGTTTATAATGACCAGTTACACTTATTTAAAAAAAATTCACATAAGCTGCTGTTAAGACCTTTGTAAATTTGGCTGTGATTCATTAAATAAAAACAACACAAAACAAAGACATTTTAAATATGTGTTAATAAGAAGGTTGAAATGTCAAATAATGATTCTGTGTGTGACCGTTGGTGGTGAAAGAAATACTCAGGCTCTTTACGGAAGTATAATAAACAACACAAGTTAAAATCATGCATTCAAAATTTACTTAACTATTGTTTATTATTGTTGTGTATTTCACAGTAACATACGTGATTGCTTTAGTGATTAGTTGATAGACACACAATTAATAATCATTTAGCTTTTTCCCCAAATACTTGTTGGTTCTTCAGGAGGCGATGACAGTCAACTGTTCATATTCTGAAACAGCCTCTAATGTTTGTTAAATGTTCTGGTTCAGCTGTAATGTTGAATATTTATCTGTTTTCATGGTTAAACTGTTGATGAGGAATAGGTAGTAGTGTATTGATCATTTTCTTTTGTATGTTTCGCTTTGATTTCCTCCAGGTGTCACCACTTTGTCCACAACATCATCCATGATCGCAGAGACATTGTTGAGGACGAGGAAAACATTGTCCATGACTCGCAGAGACATAGTCCACAATCACAGAGAGACAGGTAATTCACAAACGGCTTTACATTAACTGTCCAACACAGAGCACTGACATTAAGTTGTTTATATTCAGTATTCAGTATATCAGAAAAGTGTAATAATAGAAGTAATCTGAAATGTAATAATAATGTATTGAATGTAAAAGTAATTAGCAATATCAGAAGTAAGAGTAATTTGTAGAGTAATTTGTTACTAGATGTAGTTTGCAACAGTAAAAATTATTTGTCATTTTAGAAGTAATATGTAATAAGAAAAGTAATATGTAAGTGTTTTAAAGTCAGAGGTAACAGTATCAATACAATACACAGTACAATATCACAGTAAAGCATGTGGTCAAAATTGTCAAAAAACACAAACAATGTCATAGTATAGTTAGGCATTTAATAATAAAAAGAACCCGTAACTGTCTATTTATTACTAAAGCGTTTATCACTAATATAGTTAACATGGAAAAAATATGAAAGGTTTTCATTGAATGTTGATTTAAATAAACGGTGCTCCTAACTTTTAGGCTGGTGCTCCGGAAATTTTCAGTAAGGAGCACCAGTGCTACTAGAGAGGAAAAGTTAGTCTGTAGCCCTACATAAAAATATCACATGTCAGTGTAGTGGATGCATAAAAATGTCATAGTAAGACGTAGTATACTGTGTGGTCAAGGTCGGAAAATGTCATACTGTCTCAAATGTAAGATGTAATTTGTAATATTACAAGAAACAAGAATAGGAAAAGTTATATGTAGTAATAGAGGAATTTGAGGGATAATATAACTGTGTTTTTCTTCTTTACAGACAGTGACTAATATGTTCTATCTCTGCAGGAGAGTGAGGAGAAGACTGCATCACCTGAAGAGGACAACAAATGTAGTCAAATGTTCTTAAAGATATTTAGAAATGTATAAGCCTAATAAGAATATCCTCATATGTGCTAATCACTACATTATCTGTGGGGTGGGAGAATTAAACAAAGTGTCTCTAAGTGGTCAAACATCTTTCATTTGCTGTGCTTTGTTGAATATTGTTTAAAAAAGAGTCAATAAAGTCTTGTAACTTAACTTTTGAGTTGAGTTTCTTTATTTTCAAAATAATATCACAAAAATAATTTTGTAATGTAGAAATATTAAGTATTCTCTAGTTGCAGTTTGTAATTAAAATGTATTATTGAGGCTAAAACTCTGGCTCCAAGCCATAACCCTAACCTCTAGCTACAAGTGGCGAAAACCCTAACCCTAACCCTAACCCCAACTTCTAGCTACAAGTGGCTCAAAGCTGTAACCCTAACCCTAACCCCAACTTCTAGCTTCAAGTGGCTCAAAGCTGTAACCCTAACCCTAACCTCTGGCCACAAGTGGCGAAAACCCTAACCCCAACTTCTAGCTACAAGTGGCTCAAAGCTGTAACCCTAACCCTAACCCTAACCCCAACTTCTAGCTGCAAGTGGCTCAAAGCTGTAACCCTAACCCTAACCCCAACTTCTAGCTTCAAGTGGCTCAAAGCTGTAACCCTAACCCTAACCTCTGGCCACAAGTGGCGAAAACCCTAACCCCAACTTCTAGCTACAAGTGGCTCAAAGCTGTAACCCTAACCCTAACCCCAACTTCTAGCTACAAGTGGCTCAAAGCTGTAACCCTAACCCTAACCCTAACCCCAACTTCTAGCTGCAAGTGGCTCAAAGCTGTAACCCTAACCCTAACCCCAACTTCTAGCTACAAGTGGCTCAAAGCTGTAACCCTAACCCCAACTTCTAGCTACAAGTGGCTCAAAGCTGTAACCCTAACCCTAACCCTAACCCCAACTTCTAGCTGCAAGTGGCTCAAAGCTCTAACCCTAACCCTAACCTCTGGCCACAAGTGACGAAAACCCTAACCCTAACCTCCAGCCTCAAGTGGCTCAAAGCCATAACCCTAACTTCTAGCACATGGCGAAAACCCTAACCTCCAGCTACAAGTGGCTCAAAGCTCTAACCCTAACCCTAACCCCAACTTCTAGCTACAAGTGGCTCAAAGCTGTAACCCTAACCCTAACCCCAACTTCTAGCTACAAGTGGCTCAAAGCTCTAACCCTAACCCTAACCTCTGGCCACAAGTGACGAAAACCCTAACCCTAACCTCCAGCTACAAGTGGCTCAAAGCCATAACCCTAACTTCTAGCACATGGCGAAAACCCTAACCTCCAGCTACAAGTGGCTCAAGGCTGTAACCCTAACCCTAACCTCTGGCCACAAGTGGCTCAAAGCCATAACCCTAACCTCTGGCTACAAGTGGCGAAAACCCTAACCTCTAGCTACAAGGGGCGAAAAAAACAGAACCCTAATATCTTTTTTTTTTAATCACATTTTTGACCCCAAACTATACTGACTTTTTTTACAAATTTTTGACACCATACTATACTATGACATTTTTATAACATTTTTGACACCATACTATACTATGACACCTTTTCCAAATTTTTGACGCCATACTACACTATGACATTTTTGCAATATTTTTACCATATTTTTGACGCCATACTATAGGATGACATTTTTATGACATTTTTTAAGCCATACTATACTATGACATTTTATGACATTTTTGACGCCATACTATACTATGACATTTTTATGACATTTTTGATGCCATACTATACTATGACATTTTTGTGACATTTTTATGACATTTTTGATACCATACTATACTATGACATTTTTGACGCCATACTATACTATGACATTTTATGACATTTTTGTGACATTTTTATGACATTTTTGATGCCATACTATACTATGACATTTTTATGACATTTTTGATGCCATACTATACTATGACATTTTTTAAGCCATACTATACTATGACATTTTATGACATTTTTGACGCCATACTATACTATGACATTTTATGACATTTTTGATGCCATACTATACTATGACATTTTTATGACATTTTTTGAATGCCATACTATACTATGACATTTTATGACATTTTATGACATTTTTGACGCCATACTATACTATGACATTTTTATGACATTTTTTTATGACATTTTATGACATGACCATACTATACTATGACATTTTTATGACATTTTTGATGCCATACTATACTATGACATTTTTGTGACATTTTATGACATTTTTGATACCATACTATACTATGACATTTTTGATGCCATACTATACTATGACATTTTTATGACATTTTTGATGCCATACTATACTATGACATTTTTGTGACATTTTTATGACATTTTTGATGACCATATCTATACTATGACATTTTTGATGCCATACTATACTATGACATTTTTATGACATTTTTGATGCCATACTATACTATGACATTTTCATGACATTTTATGACATTTTTGATGCCATACTATACTATGACATTTTTATGACATTTTTGATGCCATACTATACTATGACATTTTTATGACATTTTTGACTGCCATACTATGACATTCATGACATTTTTATGACATTTTTTGATAGCCATACTATACTATGACATTTTTATGACATTTTTTGAAGCCATACTATACTATGACATTTTATGACATTTTTGACGCCATACTATACTATGACATTTTTATGACATTTTTGATGCCATACTATACTATGACATTTTTGTGACATTTTTATGACATTTTTGATACCATACTATACTATGACATTTTTGATGCCATACTATACTATGACATTTTTTCATGACATTTTTGACAGCCATACTATACACTATCACATTTTTGTGATATTTTTACTACATATTTTTGATACCATACTATACCTATACATGACATTTTTGATGACCATATATCTATACTATGACATTTTTGATGCCATACTATACCTATGACATTTTTGTATATGACATTTTTGATGCCATACTATACTATGACATTTTATGACATTTTTGATGCCATACTATACTATGACATTTTTTGACATTTTTATGACATTTTTTGACATATTCTGCCATACTATACTATGACATTTTTTATGACATTTTTGATGCCATACTATACTATGACATTTTTATGACATTTTTGATGCCATACTATACTATGACATTTTTATGACATTTTTGATGCCATACTATACTATGACATTTTTATGACATTTTTGACGCCATACTATACTATGACATTTTTATGACATTTTTTGAAGCCATACTATACTATGACATTTTATGACATTTTTGACGCCATACTATACTATGACATTTTTTATTGACATTTTTTGATGCCATACTATACTATGACATTTTTATGACATTTTTGATGCCATACTATACATGACATTTTTACTATGACATTTTTGATACCATACTATACTATGACATTTTTATGACATTTTTGATGCCATACTATACTATGACATTTTTATGACATTTTTGATGCCATACTATACTATGACATTTTTGACATTTTTATGACATTTTTGATGCCATACTATACTATGACATTTTCGTGACATTTTTATGACATTTTTGATGCCATACTATACTATGACATTTTATGACATTTTTTGACGCCATACTATACTATGACATTTTTATGACATTTTTGACGCCATACTATACTATGACATTTTTATGACATTTTTAGCCATACTATACTATGACATTTTTATGACATTTTTGATGCCATACTATACTATGACATTTTCGTGACATTTTTATGACATTTTTGATGCCATACTATACTATGACATTTTATGACATTTTTATGACATTTTTTGATACCATACTATACTATGACATTTTTAATGACATTTTTGATGCCATACTATACTATGACATTTTATGACATTTTTGACGCCATACTATACTATACTATGACATTTTTATGGCATACTATACAATGACATTTTATGCATTTTTGACCACTATACTATACTATGACATATTATACATGACATTTTTGACTGCCATACTATACTATGACATTTTTGCATGAGCCATCTTTTATGACATTTTTGATGATCCATACTATTACTTCATGACATTTTTATGACATTTTTGATGCCATACTATACTATGACTATGACATGCCATACTATACTATGACATTTTTATGACATGCCATACATACTATGACATTTTATGACATTTTTGACGCCATACTATACTATGACATTTTTATGACATTTTGATGCCATACTATACTATGACATTTTTGTGACATTTTTATGACATTTTTGATACCATACTATACTATGACATGACATACTATACTATGACATTTTTTTTTTTGACACCATACACTATCACTATTTTTACATTTTTGTACTATACTATGACATTTTGACCTATGACATTTTTGATGCCATACTATACTATGACATTTTTATGACATTTTTGATGCCATACTTACTATGACATTTTATGACATTTTTGACGCCATACTATACTATGACATTTTGACATTTTTATGACATTTTTGATACCATACTATACTATGACATTTTTATGACATTTTTGATGCCATACTATACTATGACATTTTATGACATTTTTGAGTATGACATTTTTATGACATTTTTTGCCATACTATACTATGACATTTTATGACATTTTTGACATACTATACTATGACATTTTATGACATTTTTGATGCCATACTATACTATGACATGACATTTTTATGACATTTTTGATTACTATACTATGACATTTTTGATGCCATACTATACTATGATTTTTGCCATATTACACTATACATTTTTGTGATATTTTTGCTATGACATTTTTGACTATGACATTTTTGAATTACTATACTATGACATTTTTATGACATTTTTTGATGCCATACTATACTATGACATTTTATGACATTTTTGACATACTATACTATGACATTTTATGACATTTTTTGATGCTATGACATTTTTATGACATTTTTGATGCTATACTATGACATTTTATGACATTTTTTGA